>NC_074727.1:10819341-12019341 GCF_947242115.1 Biomphalaria glabrata
GAATGTGCAAGCTCAATATGTACAAATAGTTTCAGGTTGAAACAAGTTTTGAATAGCAAACACATCAATGTATCAGATGGAAATATTATAGAAATAAAAAAGAATACAAAATAAAAAACAACTTGTAAAGTTATTCCCTACAAGAACGCGCCCCATGTGCAGAAACCGGAAATTTCGAGATTTATTTTTCTGGAATTTTTTTTTTATTTTTGCCTCTCCAGTCTGTAAGAAGAAAACAAATTCACGACCTTTTGGTTCCTCCGTTCGTTTGTTTCTGTGTATGTTTGTTACAAATTCTTCTACCTCATTAAATAATAACCTAAAAACAACAGAACAAGTCTGTGCTCGCTTCGAAAATAATAAAGTTGGTTCCTTAAGGTCAGACAGCAGCTGGGTGTCGACAAGACTGGGAACAGGATGAAAGAAAAAAAAAAACATAAATAATACTTTAAAAAAAAAAAGCCTTTATTAAATGTAATTGTATCAGTACGTTTGGATCAGTCATGTCATTAAATTTGTGACTAATAATAATTATTCTGTTCGATTAGAAATATGTTTACCAGTTGTACCAATTGTATTTGTTTAGCGCAATTTCATGCTTTTAGCTTTCTTACTAGTTAGATTCTTTCACGTGTCTGTACCAGTTTGGAAAAAGGGGAGGGGGGGGGAGAGAAGGGGGTATATATGTAGATGTTGTCGTGATCGCTTGTTAAATGCATAAAAAGTTGTTCTACTTGAATTTGAACGTAGGGCTCAAGCCTCCTCATTCGGTAGTTGATTTGTAGCTCCAAGTATCTGGTACAACTAATCTGGTGTAGGTGTATTATATTTGAAATAAACTTGAAAGAACTTCTTTTTAAGCCAAACAGAATAGAACTAAATATATATATATATGCATATCTTCAATTTCAATATGCATGTAGAAACTCCAATGAAATAATGCTATTTCCAACAGAATCTAGTCATTAATTTGATGTCATTCTTGGGAAATTCGTTGAGTTTTTCCGATGAATTGTCGGCCTACTCTACATAAAGCAAAGAAACTAAATATACCTCTTTCTGTCGCAAGTCTTTCTGTCTCACATCTTTCTGTCTCACATCTTTCTGTCGGAAATTCTTTCTGTCTCACATCTTTCTGTCTCACATCTTTCTGTCGCAACTCTTTCTGTCTCACATCTTTCTGTCGCAACTCTTTCTGTCTCACATCTTTCTGTCGCCATCTTTTTGTCTCACATCTTTCTGTCGCCATCTTTTTGTCTCACATCTTTCTGTCTCACATCTTTCTGTCTCACATCTTTCTGTCGCAAGTCTTTCTGTCTCACATCTTTCTGTCTCACATCTTTCTGTCGCAAGTCTTTCTGTCTCACATCTTTCTGTCGCAAGTCTTTCTGTCTCACATCTTTCTGTCGCAAGTCTTTCTGTCTCACATCTTTCTGTCGCAAGTCTTTCTGTCTCACATCTTTCTGTCTCACATCTTTCTGTCTCACATCTTTCTGTCGCAAGTCTTTCTGTCTCACATCTTTCTGTCTCACATCTTTCTGTCTCACATCTTTCTGTCATACGTCTCTCGCTTGTTCTCCTTTCTTAAAATCTCAAACCAAGAATGTATTACTAGAACTGTGATAGACCACATCGTGGTTTCATCAAAATCTTCTTAACCTACACAACCAAACTGCTCCCCAATGTCGCGTACCATATCAGAAACACGCACACACAGTACATAACACAGACGTTCGTTTAAAGAAGAAAATACAGGAGTCCTACGAGCATGCATCTTATTAAGGGAGGGGGTTCAAATCTCTCTATAATGTTATCTCTGAAGTCTTGTCGACAAGGTTTGTTTGCTTTTTGTTGCAAGATTTGAAAGCCAGTGCGGAAGGTGAACTATGTTTAAATGTGCACGGTGATGCCAAAATGTCTATTAAGGTTTGCATGTGCAGACCGAATATCACGTTAGCTCTAATGGTATTTGACTATTTCGTAAGGTCAAGGTAAATCTGCGATGTACTCTGCTTTTTGTTTGTGTAGCGCAATGTTTCTCAAACTCTTGACTTACGTGTACCCCTTTTTATAGCTTTGGTAATGCTGAGTACCCCTCCCTCCCCGTCCCATTTTAATTTATTAACACAACATAATAAATGGGTATTTAAAAATAAAATCTGCAAAGTTAATTAGGTCCAACGCGTGCCCCCTCCAAAGTCTTCCCATACCTCTGGGGGTACGCGTACCCCAGTTTGGGAAACACCGGTTAAGCGCAACAAAACAAAACATAAAGTAGTAACATGATGCACACTCTACTCCTAATTACCTGCCCTTGAGAACTCCAGGACAAACATGACATCACTTTCAATACCAAATCTCTAGCAAGTCTCTAGCCTGAGACACTCAAATCGACACTCAAAGTTTTTTTACCCACTTCAAACTCGCCGGTCTTTTCCTCAATGTAAACAATCTTCTGTCAGAGCGATGAGGCGTGGTGGTTGAGAATGGGAATCTCCATATTGATGAAACTATCAAAAAATCAAACAAAGCATTAGTGTTTATTAAAAGAAATTTCTATAAATCAAATAAGAACATAAAACTAAAATGTTATTTAACATTGGTTAGGCCAATAATAGAATATGCATCCTCTGTGTGGGACCCCTCAACTCAAGAAAACATTAAGAAACTGGAACAGACACAAAATAGAGCAGTGAGATTCATAACAAACGAATATTCACATTTGACTAGAGTAACACCTTTAGTCAAATCACTAAATTTAGAAAGCCTTCAGGACAGAAAACTTAAAGCAAAGTTGCAATCATACATAAAACTCTAAACCATAATCTTCAAATACAAAAACAAAATTTTAATAAAATACTCTGAAAGACACAAAGATAAAGGTACATTCCTCGTCCCATATGCTAGGACAAAGTTGTACAATTGATCTTTTTTCCCTAGCGCTATTAGAGCATGGAATGGGTTGCCTGAGCTAGCCAGGAAAACCAGTGAATTGGCGGAGTTTAGGTCATTGGTTAATATGCATGACTAAATGCAGGACGCGTAGGACGTAATCATCTTCTTTTTTGAAGTAACGTCTGTATTATATAAGAATATAAGAGTGGTAAGGCGATAGGCTGCCTAAGCGAGGAGTCTTTGAGTTCGAATCCCAGTGAAGCTTCAAGTTTGAACTTCGGGATTTCTAGAAGACTTCTGAGTCCAACCAACGCTGGGAAAGTAAAGGCGTCTAGTCGTTGTCTTGGCTATATGACACCCGCATTAAGCGTCGGCCACAGAAACATGAGTTTTACATCATCTAGCCGATTGCTGGGTCTGGTGGGGGTTTTCTTTACCAGCGCATTGGTCTGCTAAAACACTAATAGAGTAATAGTTATACACTTTTAGCACCGTACTAACGAACTAAATCTACGGATAGTTGTAACTGTTGTTGTAGTTATTGTTATCAATAAATGTTCCAAACACGACCTGTAATGCACCGCAAGAAGAACCGGGGGGGGGGGGGGGAATACAGAACCAACAAACAGCCCAGCCAAAAATGTCTTCTGTCTTAGGGAAAAGTTATATTTAGAAACCAGGGGTAGATAACTCCGGAGGACAAAATCATATCGGAGACAGAAACAGCCAGACATCCCTGGTTTCAAACTGTTTATGTTGACATTCAAGGGTGCATGATGTCTGTTCTCTAGGTTTAAGGTTTTGATATTAAATCCCCACATTTCTTTCCCATTCCCTCTCTTTATCAAGTTTTCCGGAATTTCTCTTTTGATTCTTCCAGTAGTTTCAGAAACAAACAAAACACGTTGGTAAGTCAGTTCTATTGTGAATTCAGGTTCTTAGAACACAGTATTTATGTCTGTCGCAGTGCTGGATCTATCTTGCAAGCTATAGCTCAGGGTCCCCACTCGCTTGGACCCTGGACGCCTCCAAAAAAATTTCAAGGTATATTTCAATCATTTTGAGAAAAGCGCAAAGGAAACATAGTTTTGTTGCGGTGGCTAAGAGGTAAAGCGCTTAGCTTCTCAATCTCGGGTCCCGGGCTCGAATCCTGATGATTTTTAATTTTGTGATTTTAAGGGCGCCCCTGGGTCCACCCAGCTTTAATGTGTGCCTGACATATGTTGGGGAAAAGTAAAAGCAGGTTGGTCGTTGTGTTGGCCACAAGACACCCTCGTTAACAGTGAGTCACAGAAACAAATATCGTTTGCCCTTAAGCTCGCAAGGTCTGAAAGAGGAACATGTTGTTTTAAAGGGGACCTATTTCCTAAATAACTTAGGACCGTTTGAAGTCCCAGTCCTCATCAGGATTCGAACCCCATCACCCCCTGATTTTCAAGCTTACAAAAGCCGTCATGTGGCAACAGGTTCTGCGTATAACCGTGGTCATGTCACATGTGATCCGTGAAACATTATCTTATATATTACATTCAAATAAACAGTAAATACTGCATTCTGCAGCAGTACTGCCCACTGACAGGTAATAAGGTTTCTTTTACGAATGCTTACTGGCCACTTAGGACTTCGAATATGTCTGCGAAGTCAGTTACATTACTCCCCCCCCCCCTTTACCGGTTGAACAGTGTGTACTGAAATTTTATGTCAGCTTAGATTTTCATATTGTCTTCGTTCTTCCATTTCAGTTTTTCTTTAATTATGGGAATAGTGGCACTGCAATGTCATTGAGGGTTGTTTTCTTTTAGTAGATAAACAGTAAATCTGGGCAACAAAGATTCACTGTCTTCTTCTTATGATTATTTGTATTGTTATTATGATTTTTTTAAATTATAATTTTAGCATTTTAACATATTTGGGATGAAATTTTTTTTGTTTTCAAATTCTTCTATTGACTCACATTTTAGTCATTGTGAAGAAAAAAAGTTTTTTTTTTTTTTTTTGTGGACATATTTACATTTTCCTGTCTAGCTGAAATTTATCACATAAAGACATGGTGTGTAACATTTGATTGAAATTTTAGCAAGATCTTTTCATTAATTATCGAATTAATTACACGTTTTTATTTATCACATAAAGACATGGTGTGTAACATTTGATTGAAATTTTAGCAAGATCTTTTCATTAATTATCGAATTAATTACACGTTTTTATTTACCGTTGAAGTTTAGTTTTGTATGACTCGGGGGAAACTTAACAATTATATTATATATTTAGCATTACATTGTAGTAGTATTTTATCTTTTATAGATTTTTATATTTTTATGGTGTAAATCTTATGCCAGTGCATGATCCCCTTATATGGTAATATTATATAATAATATAGTAATATATATGGTAATCATTAACAGTAATCACAATTCATATTAATGTTAAGTTTACAAAATTATTTTATTTTTTTTTTTAAATTGCATACGACTTGTTTACTTTCCGTCCTCAGAGTTTAAAACGAGGCTAGGGTTTCGCTAATTAATTTCTTTTCTTTTTGTCAACATTTTTATTTTATTTTTTCCTTTCCCCTTGTCCATTTGTGACATTGTCTTTAGCAAACACATTGGAAATGTAATAACTAATTGGCTTCTGTACGCTGCCTTCCCTGTTACTTTGTCATGTAGATTCTAATCTTTGATGTTTGTTACGTACAAGATATTTTTTTTATTCTAAGAAAAAAAAAACGGCTGTAAGAAATGGGAGAGGCCTTCAAAGATATGATTGAAGTCTTAACAACAAGGAGGTATATCAAAAGAGGGAAGAAAAAAACCTCCCCTCATAGGGCACTGTGATACAATGTCTTTCAATAAGAAAGATTCTCTCTGATCTTTATCTGTATGAAAGAAACTCTTCCTTTGTGCTGTTTAGATAGTTTGCGAGCGTAGGGCGAAAGGTTCTGTGAGGGTATGTGTCAAATTATAGCATGATAAGGTGTGCTTTCATTAAAGTTGGTGCCAGAAGCTGTAACTGGAGAATATATTATCTGCATTTTTCACATAATTTTATTTTACACTAGCTGATACCCGTGCTACGTTACAGTTTAAACAGCTAGTATATATGTTTATTTTACCCGGAGCACTCTTAAACCCCTAAAAAAAAAAGGTCAGCATTACAACACTCTTCTACCCCGCCGCAATATTCTATTACTCGAATTCTATTTCCTTTTGTTTTGTTTATTGGCATAAGGGTCCCACAAAAAGCTGTCAAATAAAAGTAAAATTAACTGCGCTTGGTCTTGGGGCTTGCCAAATTGTTTATGTACAAATGCAGTTAACTCAATTACACTAGATAGCTTTAGACCTCTAACCAAATTTGTTTTACTTTACAAACACATTTTCGTAACGAATTTGTTTCACTTTCATAGCGTAAATATTTTATTTTAAAAATCTACTTCCTGTTGTGCCGTGAGTCTTTTTTTTTTTTTTTTGTTCTTGACTTGAGAGTCACATGACTGCTGAAACAAATCCTAAAGCGAGATGATAGAGAGAAAACAAACTTGGAGAAAAAAAAAAGGATCCCTAATATTGGAGATCAAAGGACTTTTTTTGTGTCTGTCAAATTCAATTCTCCAAATTATCGGGTTTTTCCGTTTTCGTTTCGCTTTGAAACTTGTCAACAATCATTTCCTTCCCAAGCTCCCCTTCCCCTTTTTGTTCCGCCGTGTGGCGCTCGAATGTTGTCAACACACAGACGCGTGAACGTGTACACATACACACATATTCCAACTCACAGCAACAAAGGTCAAATAAGTTCCTGAACAGGAGGAGTTCTTTCCAATCTTTTTGTTATCTACTAGGCTTTCAGAGATGCATCGAACTGCCTTTCCTTCTAACAATCTCTCCATTGGCATTCTTTCCAACCTCTCCCCCCCCCCACGTCACTCTCTCAGTTTTTCTCTCTCTATTTCATCTCTCTTTTTTCTTCTGATTCACATCGTTTTTTATTCGTAGAAGGAGAGAGAGAGGGAAAAGGGAGAGAGAAAGGGGGAGAGAGGTAGAGAGAGAGAAAGAGAAGGAGAGAGAAGGAGAGAGAGAAAAGGAGAGAGAGAGAGAAGGAGAGAGAGTGTCGGAAATGGAAGAACACGATTTAATGGAACCTGATTTTTTGGTGGTTGTCTGCTCACAAGCTTAGATACATAGATCTATTTAGTTAGGCGACTTGCTGGGGGGACTCTGGTGTAGAGATATCAATGTAGAAAGTGGCCGAAGCGTCAGGGAGGTATACGATAAAGGGGCGTGGGGAGCTCACTTCCCTTCAGAGGAGACTTTATTTACATTTTCATGTATAGTAATTTCGTATTCTGTCCTCTCCTGTTTCTCCACTTTGGGGGGCGCCATGGCTCGCCCCCGCCCCCGAGTCTCCTACAGCGATGTAGCGGGGCGACCAGACGGCTCCGAGAGGCCGTGATGACCTACTCCATGAAGACGCATGAGCAATGAAGTGGTCCTACCCTCCATGGTCAAGTCGTGGGTGAATACACTCTCGCGTTGGAGCGACAGAGTCCCGAGAGATTATTCGCATGACAGTGTACAAAGAGTGTTGATAGATCTGGACTTCCCCCCTAATTTGAAGTTCTGGACGGAAGTATAAGATGGACAGAGCGACGTACTGATGAAAAGACTCAACGTGACTTCCCAAGATAGGTTTTGATTTGTATGAGCTAAAGATTTCTGTCCTATATGTGGATATGCATCTGCCTTAACTTATGTGAAACAAGAAATGTTTATTCAAGAAATAAAAGATAAAATATCCCCCCCCCCTCTCTTTTTCTGTTTCTTTTTCAATATCGCACCCTCTTTCTTTTTTTTTTCCTTTTTAAGCTTGTACTCTCTCTAAATCCCATTCTCTTTCTTTCCCTTCCTCTCTTTCTCGTTCTCTCTCTATTGCATCATTATATTTCTCTTTCAATCTTTCGCTCCTTCTCTCACTTTCTCTTACTCTGTCTCTCTCTCTCTCTTTCTCCTGTTCTCTTTAAAACCTTCTCGATTATAGATCATAATGTTTAGATTTATAAATGTTTTGGCATTAAATTCACTTGTCAGTTACAGGGGCGTATACATTCTGCAAGATTTAAAAAAAACAAACAACTTGAGTTGCAAACGAATTTCCCAACAATTGTAAAGACTTCCATTGTGTACTACAAACATCAACACTTTGTTTCCCCCCCCCCCCCCGACTGCTGGTCTAATGAAGGTCGTAAAACCTCCGGCTGCATCATGACGACATTTAGGGAGATTTCGACGTACTCGCCCCTTGTGTCACTCCTTTCATCTCTAAACGTGCAGGGCAGTCAGGGCCGGGTTAAAGGTAAGGCAGGTGGGTCTACAGCCCTGGGGCCTCTGCTTACTTAAATCCGGCCCTGACTGTGGTACATGATCATATCAGCTTTTACCACGCAATAATCCACGGCAACCGCATGGACCAATTGACCAATGTGCACTGAGTCATGATGAAGAAACTTAAAAAGCAAAAATGTCGGGGGGGGGCGAGGTGTTTATTCAAGTTTATTTCTAAATTTGAACATTGACCAGAGGAAAAGTACCCCCCCCCCTTGTCTTGAAAGATAGTATTTAACTATTTCTCAATATTTTATGTCACAAAGGCCGCGGGACACTCATTTGAAGCCAAAAGACAGGCCCCAGAAGATGTAAACACAGACCCCCTGCGGACAACGGCAGGTCACAACTGGATTTGCGTAGTCATGTGAAACACTGCACTCATCCTTAATCTTCGGAATTGAAGACATTATTATTAGTCTTGTGTTAAATGTAAAGCTACCATTGATGAACGATTAATGTGCACATGTTTTATCTTTTTTTTTTAACATATTTCCAAAATGAAACTGTTACGCGACCAAAACCTAGTCCCTTATAATAAGTTAGAGATACAAATAAGTCAACTTTAAATCTTAGCTTCTAAATAAATAAATTACTTAGAGTGAAACTTAACTTAACCATAATTTACAATTACAAAAAAAAAAACACAACCGAATTAAATACATGTACTCAGAATGACATAAGCATAAAGAATCATTTATTATTCCGTATGCTAGACCTAATTCATATAAGTGCGCATTCTTTCCTAATACCATTATAGCATGACATGGGCTGCCTGAATCAATTAAGAAAACCTATGACTTAGCAGAGTTTAAGTCTTCAGTTAACTTGCATGATTAGATTGACACATAGATACGCTTAAGTCATTATTATTTTCTGTTAAGAACAAAACGTCTGTAATTTATAAGATAAGATAATATTAATAACATTTTCTTTCAATGTATAGGCCTATATCTAAGATACATTAGGACGCTCCAACAAACTCTGTTGGGTACCGTGTGACTGTCAAAATAGTTGAGCCGATGGCTCTTCGAACTCTAGGCGTGTAAGCCTGCTTGAACAAACCGCTCTGTCTGGAAAAGGTCCAAGTCAATGCGTATTTCCGATATATCTGGCACTTCGGGCGCATGGACTAGAATGCATGGCCGAAGGCCGAGTACACCGGGAACCTCCGTCATTTTCCTATTTTGTACCAAGCTAACCGTGCAGGACTCGCCATTAGTGTAACGGTCCCTTGAGGAACGGCGCATCGATTATTGACAGGGACTGGAAGCTCTCTTTCAACTCCGCACCGGCACCGTGCAAAGGGAAAGCTCTCGCATTCCCTTGGACACTCCCACAGGAGTTTTGTTTTGCTATTCATTTAGCCTAATCACTTCCTCTAGCGATAATTTCCAACCGAATACCACGTTGAAGCCGAATAGCGTACTCGGGCTGTTGGGTACCTAAAATCACTCTGGGAAAGTAGAAGCGGTTGGTTTTTGGGCCTGCCAAGTGACACCCTCGTTTAACTGTAGAGATTTCACGTCATCCTCTCCGTGGATCGCCAGGTGTAAGAGGGGACTTTTACTTGCTTTCTTTACTTCATGTAAGCTCAACTGTTTTACTTTTTAATTACACTTAAATCAACGTACTGTTGACATTTCATCTGTTTCTACGTCTAGAGAAGAAGTTTTTCATCAATCATCACAACGAGGCTAAATGATGTACAAATGTCAAGGACAAAATAAATCATAAATGTTATTTTGACTCAAATATAATATAACTTGTAAAAAAGAATAAATCATGATCAAATTTTTCATGAGACTTGAGTAAAACTAGTCTGGCCAGTTTTATCGAACCAGTGATTAAGATTTCCAAACCATGATACTAATTACGTTTAATAAATCATTAATCAACATCTCAAATAATTTTTACCTTTTACCTTTACCTATCCCTTAGTCTGTTGGACCGTTGGGGCACCATGTCGACCGTCTTTCTCAATTCCTCTCTGTCTTTTGCCTTAGTTAGAATCTCTTTAAATGGAAGGCCTGTCCATTCTTTTATGTTGTCTTCCCATCGCTTTCTCTGCCTCTTCTTCTTTTTCCTGGTACTGTTCCCTGAAGGAAGGTCTTTGCGAGCCCCGAAGACCTTGTAATATGGCCATAGATTTTTTAGCTTGAGTTTTTTTTTTTACGATAGTTAGCAAGTCATCCTGGGGTCCAATCGCTGCAGTAACCCTGTCTCTAATCTCTTGGTTTCTGATATGGTCTTTAAATTTAAAGACCGCATCACAAATGATATTTCCTTGTAATATTTACTGATTTTTAGCGGCCCCCGAAAGGGGAAAAGAGGCTATTAGTTTTGTGCTAAATGTCTGTCCGTCTGTCCGTCCGTCCCGTTTAGATCTCGTAAACTAGAAGAGATATTGAAAATCCGACTTCACAATATTTTAGACCATTCAAAGTTCTGATGCAACGGCTACTTTTTTTTTTCCTGAAAGCGAAAATTCTATTTTTTTAAATAAATTATGCAAGCAGTTTTTTATAAGAAAAAGCTAATTAGTATGCATTATATGTTAAACCTAATTTAAGACGAATAGTATTCTTATAAACATCATTTTCGTGAACATTTTATCTATTTTTTTTTTTTTTTTTTTTATTTTTTTTTTGAGGATTCAAATATGAGATTGAGCCTTTTCAAAACAATTAACTTATTTAGTTGGAACCGAGGGTCCCGGGTTCGAATCCTGGTGAAGACTGGGATTTTCAACTTCTGAGTCTACCCAGCTCTAATGGGTACCTGACATTAGTTGGGGAAAAGCAAAGGCGGTTGGTCGTTGTGCTGGCTACATGACACCTCGTTAACCGTAGGCCACAAAAACAGATGAACTTTACATCATCTGCCCTATAGACCACAAACTAGTTAGGCCAGGTTCACATCTAACTTTACATTCACTTTCACGTATCCTTTGATCTGCGGGACGGTTGGGGCACTACACAAGATCTGTTAACCTTCTTTCTCCACTCTTATCTCTCATTTGTCTTTGATATAATTTATTTCATTCGGATGTTCTTTCTGAAAATATTGAAGCCTACCTGGGTGGACCACTGGTCGTGCGGTTTGCGCGCTGGACTGTCGTTTGGATTTATCGACGATCGAAGATTCAAACCCTGCCTGCTCCCATCCCCCGTCGTCCTGCGGGAGGTTTGGACTAGGAAGTAAACTATCTTCAACTCTGAAGGATTATCCGAATTATGTAAAACATTTTACTTCGGGAGCCGATTTTGAGTTTGTGTTTCCACACAAACTGTCTTTTGTAACCTTGTTTAAAATATATATTTTTATCTAATTATTTTTTATTTCAGGTTAGGCTTCAGTTGTTAGTTTAAAAACAAAAGTGAAAATGTAAAACTCCAAAATGGGGTTTTCGCAAACATTAAAATAAATGACATCAGGTTCGATCCATATTTTTGTTTTCTTGGTTCAGCTGTAACAAGAAGCAGTTAATGGAGCCCTAACGAGCTTAAATGATGACAAAAAAAAACCCAAACCTGCACCTGCTTACTGATGGCTCTCTGATGATGTCAACATTCACGTGTCATCAAATGTCACACGTCATCAAATGTCTCAAAAGATCAGCAAAGGTCGTATTGACATCGAGAGCGACATTTCTGTATTTTTATATCACCAGAATCACAATAATCATCTGGGCAATGTCTCCAATGTCTGGCATGAAAACTCAGAAACTGGGAAATCCGAGAAGACAAATAAAATTCAAGCTGAAAGAACAAGCCAAAAAAAAAAAAAGTATTTTGGTGTTCATTATAATTTTCAAGCTTATAAGATTGTTATTGTATTATATTTAAAAATATATACAAGCGAATGTAAAAGTTTAACATAGTTAACAGCTTTCACCTTCCACCCCATATTGTTAAACGTGTGTTCACTCTTCTATTTGGAATGCAAAGACATTGTTACCAATTCTGAATCTGAGATTAACACCGACTGGGAAAAAGGCAGGAAGTGACTAGGCAAGGACATTGTTGATGGTCTATTTTGTTGATGAGTCTATATATGTTACTGGTGCATGCGAGTCCATATGACACAACAACAGAATGAATCAAGAATATACTTAATAACGCAGGCTGATAACTTCAACAATTTAATAAACAATAAAAAGGGCACAGTCCTCTGTCGTCGCTAGCCTAGCGTCGTCCTCTAAGGCGTCTTGTCCGTTATTCTTCTTGTTCATAATCCTACTCTGTTCTTACTCGTCACATTACTTAGGAAAAACCCGATTCACATCAACTTCTACCTGTTGATGGTCTATTTTGTTGATGAGTATATATATATTAATGGTGCATGCGAGTCCATATGACACAACAACAGAATGAATCAAGAATATACTTAATAACGCAGGCTGGTAACTTCAACAATTTAATAAACAATAAAAAGGGCACAGTCCTCTGTCGTCGCTAGCCTAGCGTCGTCCTCTAAGGCGTCTTGTCCGTTATTCTTCTTGTTCATAATCCTACTCTGTTCTTACTCGTCACATTACTTAGGAAAAACCCGATTCACATCAACTTCTACGCATCTTGTGTCATTACAACATACACTATACCAGGGGTTCTCAAACTGTGGGTCGCGACCCCCTAGGGGGTCGATTGACGATTTGCCAGGGGTCGCCTAAGACCACCGAAAATATGGATTGTTATTGTCTACTCTTCCATTGCTGTATGTGTGTGTTGGGGGGGGGGGGAGTCGCGGCAGAGTGGGGGAATATAAAAGGGGTCGCCGAGCTTAAAAGGTTGAGAACCGCTGCACTATACCATGTAAAGCCTCAAATCTCCAAAAGATATCTTGGTACTTTCCTGACACGTCTTACCTTACTCCTAGAAGTTGTGTAAACCTATACAGGATATGCTGCACTATTTTCTCTGACTCTTACACTGGAAGGCCCTTGATCATCAAATGATGTGCACTCTACCAATGATATATGTACTTTTTAGTCAATAAGTATTCACGTTTGAAGTTTCGTTAGTGTGATTAAAATAATAGAACTGTACCGTCCAATTGTTGTACTTATTTCATCTGTATAATCTGTACGTTATTGAAAAAAAAAGTCAATATTTCAAACCTAATGAAAGTCTTTTTATTCTTTGTTATTGATTCAAGTCTCTTATAAAACTATTAAAGTGATGAATCGTGCAAATATTTAATCAGATGTGGTTTGAAATAGCTAACTTGGCAGCAATATCACGTGATACGAACAGGAACTATTTTTTTCCAATGATGCACTTGCACACATATATACGAAACGATGCTTGGCACGTGCTTACAATATTAAAAGCCAGACGGCGTCAATTTCGTATATCCCAAAGGAATTGTTTCTTTAACAGTATGTTTACAATTAACTGAAGTTCTGTTTCATTCATCTGTTACTATGTACGAGCAGTCCACTTCAATTGTATCCTCTACAGGCGCACTCTAAAAAGAAAAGTTACTGTTACAATGTGTCTCAGTTCTTTATTATTATTATTATTACAAAGCTTATTGCAATTCACTCTGTTTGTTTGTCTGGTAAAAGGAATGTACACGTTATTTCTCCTTCACCCATTATCGGAACATGTTGAAGCTTTACACAATTATTCATTGGTATAAACAAGGCATTAATCAATTTTTAAAAATTACCAATTAGTCAATTAATTACGTGTAATGATTTATTTTCCTTCAAACCGACAAGGAAAATTAATCCTTCAGTATTCACAGAAACGGCACCCCTTCTCGGATGAAGTTAAAAGTTTAACAATTATTGATAGTATTAAAAATAAATGCTGATCAATTAAATAACCAATCAATTAGTCAATTAATTATTCATTTGATTTATATCGAGTAAGGGAAATAGCTTCTACTTTGTTATTAAGAAATATCTTCTATGCGTAGTCTATTTTCTGTTGTATTAACTTTTTTTTTTTTTTTTATTTTATGCTTGTTTTATAAGTTATTTATTTGGTAATACCCTATTTACAAAGTTTCTTAATTTAGTTTCATCTCTTCTTCCGTTTATTTGAAATCGTTGTGCTCTCCCTTGACTAACCACACTGTTAACAAAGGTCATAGTTCAAAGCACAAGAAGCTGTGATAATAGATAGCAGAGTAAAGGTTATTGTAAGATAAATGAGAACACAAGATCAATGGAAACTGATGCAAAAAAGTGCATGTGCCATTACTTCTTCCTAGACTCTAGTCGAAACGCCTTTTTGAATCGCCCCCACCTCCCACTACGACCCTCTTACCGAAAATAATCTTTGCCTTCTTGCTTCAAGAAAGTTCCTGGGGTTGGTCTGCGAGGTCATTCTGGGTGGTAGCAGAATTATTTGAGCGACAGAGCCACAAGAGTTAAACACCCGAGAAGAAGACTTATGACAAAAAGAACTGTGTCTAGAAATGTTGCCCAGCTTCATTTTAGATCCGCCCCTGCTAGTTTCCAACCATTCAATTATATTCATTTCTTAATCGCACACTCTGGTTCAATTTCACTCTCTCTCTCTCTCTCTCTCTTTCTCTGTCTCACTAGCTCTCCCCTCCCCCCCCCCCCCACTTTTTCTCTCACAATCCATTTCCCTCACTTACTCGGCACCTTCTCCTACTCTTTCTCCAATTTTTCTAAACATTTCTCTCTCTCTCTCTCTCTCTCTCTCTCTCTATCACGAGCTCCCCCTCTTATTTCTCTCTTTCTCTCACAATCCATTTCTCTCAATTCATCAATATTCTATCCCACTATTTCTCCCATATTTTTCTCTCTCTCTCTCATTGTTCTGATGAAACAGCCTACAATATACTGGGGGTTCAAATTTTATTTTTGGCAATAATTTGTTGTAATTATTCTTTATGTCTTCCAAATTGGCAAAAGGTTTACAACAACAAGAATGATAAAAATAATAATGTTAACAATAATAATAATTATTATTATTATTATTATTATTATTATTATTATAATAAAAGAATGCGGCATTCGTTTTTTTGCCAGAAGAGAACACAGTCATGTAGCCAGTTTGGCTTTCCACCTAAATGTTCATTTGGTCCCGGGAAATTAGGTTTTCATTCTCAGTCCGTCCTGGCTTATTGTTTTAGACGCCTCGTGATGACTTGTTGCCGGGTAAAGTGAGACAACAGTGGCCAAAAGCGAATTTTCTGCATCAATTGAATTTTGGCTGATTGCTGATCGAAAATAGGGATATTTTCTACAAACTCGTTAACCCCCCTGGCCTCTTGGTTTCAGTTTGAAAACAAAATAACCTTACACATTAAGACTTTTTAAATATTGATTTTATAATTGTTCTTCTTTTAATTGTATTTCTTGAAATGGCATCTAAAATCTGTTAATCAAATCAGTATATTTTGCATGGCAGTTATGAAAAAAAAAAAGGGGGTGTCATTGTAGGACCAGACAGGGCCGGATTTGCGGACAGTACAGACGCCAAGGAGCTAACCCTCCAATAAAAGGTAATAAAAAAAATGATGCATACATAATTTTTAAAGTAATTAAAATGCGATTAAGTGTATGAGTCCTGTGATGTCCAATTTCTGTAGAATTAATTAAGTCTATTTTCACTTAAATCTTCCAAACAGGCTAAGGACCTGCGCAGTTTCTCCACTTACTTAAATCCGGCACTAAAACTAAGCCAAAGGAAATAAATATATTTATACGAATCGTATTTGTAGTAAAGGCGAGTGTCTAAATGTGTTACAGAGCTCTGTGCCACGGAACACACGTTACAAAGATTACTTATTAAACCCCGGACGGTCAGGGTGCAGTGCTAGTAGGCATATGATATACATTTATGTACTTCGAATGATATAATCTCTAGCCAAAGTAGTTATGT
The DNA here is from genome assembly GCF_947242115.1 of Biomphalaria glabrata. NCBI lineage: Eukaryota > Metazoa > Mollusca > Gastropoda > Planorbidae > Biomphalaria > Biomphalaria glabrata. The sequence continues at coordinate 10,835,486 of NC_074727.1, forward strand.
TTAGACGGAAAAGGAATCCGGACAGATAAGGTTAGAGATTAGATAGGAGGCTACAAATACACTGGCAGATGACGTCATATCTTTTTCCACCTAGAGAGGAAAACCTTTATTTTAAATTTGAAAAGTTTTGAGAATCTTGTTTTGTCCAGCGATCAAAACGTTGTTTGAGATGATAGCTGATGTTCTTTGAGTTCATGTTCAAGCGCAAATGTTTTATGTAAACTTTCTCTTCAGACTTCAACGACGCCGCTATCAACGTAGACCATACATTGTATCTCCACTTTGTGAGCTGGATTTTGTTTTGTGAAAGTTGCCGGGATGTGTTTTCAACTTTAGATAATGAGGTTACGTGTGTGTGTGTGTGTGTGTGTGTGTATCTGTGTCGGAGAGAGGGGGTGTAAAGATAATGATGGATGGCGCCCTGCTGGGGCAAGGCACTACTCATTATATTAGTTCTACCTCGATATTTTGGGAGCTGATTGGAATGTTAATAGACTGAATTGGGGAATAGCGTCTCGTCCACGAGATGACTTGTTTTGAAAACAAAGCTAGAGTTTAAAACTTAACACATTGAATATTATAATGGTTATGATTGTGTCCTTTGATAACAAAAAATGGCCGACCTTTCTTTCTTAGCGGCCTCCTAGAAGAAACCCGCTCTTCCTTGCGTTATATCATGCAGTGAGCTTTAAAAGCGATATTAAAACTTCAATTTTATTCTTTCCTGTATCTTGCTCAAAACAAGTGCACCGGCTTCTTTTAAGTCCAACGACAAAGTGCACGTTTATGTTTAAAAACTATACAAGACAGACGTAAAGAAAACCTATATAGACCCCCGCGGGAACAACGACTTTGTGAGTATCAGAAGTGGGAAAATATGTAGGTCAAAACTGGGTTGTTGGCCATGTGAAACACTGCACTCATCCCCGATCATCGGAATAGAAGACATTGCTAATGGTATTACTAGGTCATAACGGCGAGCGGAAAAAAAAGTACTTTCACAGAATAATTTGAATAACGGTCTTGTCCACAAAATGAACATCGCTGGTTTACAAAGATCGGTATCTGTGCACTGATGTCATTATCAACTAGAGATGGCCGCTACACTATTAGGCAGTCAACTTCTAGATCTATCACTAAAAGGAAAGAGTGCTTGTCTATCAAAAACTGTCAGAATCGCTCTTACCAAATTTTATATAGGTACAGTTTACTGAGGAGGCGCGGTAGCTGAGCGGCAAAGCTTCCAAACCGGGGTCTTGGGTTTGAATCTCGGTGAAGACTGGGGTTTTGAATTTCGGGATCCTTATGGCGCCCAGCCCTTATGGGTACCTGGCATTCGTTGGGGAAAAGTAAAGGTGGTTGGTCTTTGTGCTGGCCACATGACACCCTCGTTAACCGTAGGTCACAGAAACAGATGACCTTTATATCGTCTGCACTATAGATCGCAAGGTCTAAAAATGGAACGTTACTTTTGTACAGTTTACTGACAGGGGCATAGCTTGTAATGGGCATAGCTTGTAATGGGCATGGCTTGTAATGGGCATAGCTTGTAATGGGCATGGCTTATTCATTAGGGGCTTACGTTGTCATGTACGCGTGAAAGAAGCTTCTACACATTGAAAGTTTTTAAAAGAATAGGATGAGAAGCATCATGACACAAGAAAACTGGGAAGATTTTCTTTTGATAGCAGTAAATAAAGATAGTTCACAATGCAGGGGCGGATTGGCAATACGGGCGTTCGGGCAAATGCCTGGTGGGTCGGTACTCAAATGGGCGGTAGGACCACAGTAATCCTCTTCTTGTTTGAAATCCCAGTCCGCCCCTGTTTACAAGTAATTGATTGGTACACAGTTATAAACGAAGCGGGAGGGTAGCAATGTGTTGAGGAAGGAGATTATTATTTCTTGAACGTAGATATCATGTGTTGAAGTATTGCAGATTTTCAAGGTCATCTAAACAATGTCAACAGACCCCCAAAGTTGCCAACTAAATCTAAAAAAAAAAAAAAGAAAACTAATAAAATTATATTTTTTTAAATATAAGAACTAGCCTATAATATTATAATGGACAATTAAATCCGTGTGTCAAGTATCTTTTATAAGCCCGAATATATTATGAAACTTAACACATATTATAATTTGTAATAACTTTCTTCTTTTTAAATGCAATGGTACTGTTTTCAAATAAGTTGAATTTATGAAGAGAGATCTGTACCTAAACAACATCAATTAAAAAAGTAAATTTCCCCTTTCAGACAGGTTAATGTTCTAAACCCCACTGCACACGATATGACGTTAAAGACATTTCAAGAAACTTTTATTTTTTTATTTTTTTTTTAAATAAAATTGCAGTGTAGGGCAGACCACAACTGGCCATTAATCACGCGCCATGCAGTGACGTATTTAGACTTAAAGGGCTCTAAGCTATTTGAGATTTGGAGCCTTATATTAGTTCAGATGTTATATGTAACTACTAGATATTTCTTGGGGGCCCTAACCCTATAGATTATGTTACATGTAGATAAATCTGGCCTTGGCCCCATGTTCGTTACTCCGTCGGGTGTGGGCCCTTAAATGGTCGTCGCCCCGGGCTCATTGAACCCCTACGCTCCATGGATGCTACGCCACTGATTTGACGGTTTTTCTTTCACCTGGCACATAATGCTCTACAAATTAATATCTAAAGAGAGCATCGCCTGGGTATTACTTCTTTTTGCTGCTTGTCAAGTGTCAATTACTGACAATGTCAGTCAACTGAAAACATGTCTGTTCTCTCTTTCACAGATAATTTCAAGATTCAAAGGTGATAACCTCAACGCGTCGCCTGCCAACGAAAGCCAGCGCGCCAAGACACATGTCAGAAGCGCATGTCATAAGAAAGGAAAAACCCGTCAAGAACCATAACTCACTCTGGTTCTATTTGTCAAACCTGACGTGGACATCTCTATCCTCTATAATACACCCGTTCTGGAGTCACATTGGATAAATATGGGAACTTATCTAACATTACTTGCTGGAGTGATCCTAGTTTCTGCTGGTAAGATTAAAATATTTTTTCTTTACAACCTTAATCTATCTCTATCTATCTATCTATCTATCTATCTATCTATCTATCTATGGTGACAAGAAGGACAATAAGGATAGCTACTTTTATTTTCAATAAGAGTTAGTCCCCTTTAGTACTTGATTTAAGTCCCTGTTAACTGTTTACAATGGCCATTCTCTCTTGAGTCTTTGAGCTGACCAGTGTGGCTTGAACTAAATCTCTATAATGTGTAACTAATGTTGTGTTGTTGTTCTATTACTGTGTTACTCAAGAGGAGTGTGCCACTGTTATGGGAAGAGTGTTTCGATAATGAGCTAAGTTGACTTTATTTATTTGTTAGTAATAAGTTGGTTTATGTAAATGGTATAGGTCTACTTAGTCTCTTATCCTCTCCTGTATGTTTTTGTTTTAAAAACACATCTTTTGTTTTGATACGAGACAGTAGTGTGTCTCACGGAGTCATTTCATTGTTAATAATCATGAGATATTATTGCAAACCCTCTTTTTTGGTTTTTGACATGACATTATTGTGCCCCTGTGATGGTGGTTCTTTAATTATGTAGACCTGAACCTGTCTTACTATTTTGATTTGTTTCATTATTTTATTTTCTTTTGGGAACCATTACTTCCATATATACTTTCCATGATCTTTTTTTCTCTTCTAAATAAACTCTTTTTTTTTGTTGCAACTGAAATCTCAGTACTATTACTTGTCCATCTCAGTAGTTTTGTATATCTAGAGGCTAGAGTTAATAGACTAGATAATATCATTTGGGACCACAAAGTACCACTGGACTAACTTGCCAGTACAGCAGAAGTCACTGGTCTTATGACCTATCCTAATACAATGTCACACTATCTATCTATCTATCTATCTATCTATCTGTCTGTCTGTCTATCTACCTATTTATCTCTCCCTCTCTCTCTCTCTCTCTCTCTCTCTATATATATATATATATATATATATATATATATATATATATATATATATAGGGCTTTTTGTGACGGTCCGCACCGGTAAGGCGTACCGGCACCTTTTGAAAAAATAATACTTTTCTTGTATTTTAACGTATATTATTAATTTTTAGTAGTTAAAAGTTAGACAATAAACTACTGAGTACCGGCACCTAATCACTGAGTAACGCACCTATTTTTTTTTACAAAAAAAGCACTAGATATATAGTATACTAGTCATATGTTACCCGCGACCCGCGGGTCTTTATTTGCGCATTACTTTCGATATAGTCACTAAAAGTGTTTTGTAAACAATTAAACGAAATAATAATGTAATAAGTAAAGCGAATGTGTCAATGTAAAAATAGTGTGAATGAAGATATAAAATCAAAATAGCTAATAGGCTTAAATCCATTTGTTCAAATTAAAACATTTGCTTGTAGGCGTACATATATTTGATTAAAATTTGAGATGAATAGACTTAATTTTGTATGTTCATGTGTTACAGTATAAAGTAGATCTTGAGGTAGACATAGATCTAAATCTACACTAATCTAGAGGCTTTTATAGAGTTCATTCTGTGTTGCGCATGCGTAACCTTTTTTCATGAATGAAAATAGGCCTATCTCAACACGGCTACGCAGCTTTATTTAGCGAACAGCGAACGAATGTATTGAAAATGCTTTAGAAAAACAAATTTGAATGTTAATTTGATTAAAATATGAAATGAATGGACAATAATTAGTATGTTTATGTGTTAAAGCATAAAACTATCTTTGCGAAAAGAAGTTTTATTATCTTAGAGTTCAATAAGAGTTTTAGACCTAGGCCTAGGAAGTAGAGAGATGTGTTAATCACTGTTAATGTGTAACCATTTGGTAATGTCTAATGAAAGGATGTTCGCCAGACTTTACCCGCGGCCTTCGGGTCTAAGTTTGTGTTTACTAATCTAGTGGATTGGATTTAGATGTATGTTAAACTTAACTAATGATCCTTTCAAGTTTTTTCTCTTTCGCTACGAAAATAAAATTAGGTTTGCGAAAATGGGATTACCCGAAGCCGATAAATTCATATCTATTACAAACGAAAAGAGCGATAGCTTTGTTAAATGAATGGGATTATAAAGTGAACAATTAAACGAAATAATTTTTAGTACGCGATTCATGAATGAATATAGATCTAGGCCTATCTCAACTCGGCTTCGCAGCTTTCGTAAATGAATGTAGCTTTAAAAACCAAATTTGAATGTTTATTTGATCAAAATATGAAATGAATGGACTTCAATTAATATGTTTATGTGTTAAAGTATAAAGTATAAAACTATCTGTGCGAAGAGAAGTTTTATCATCTTAGAGTTGAATTAGAGTTTTAGATCTAGGGATGGGATTTTAAAGTAAACAATTAAACGAATTAATATTTAGTACGCGATTCATTACGGAATTGTCTAATGAAAGAATGTTCGTCAGGAAATCTGTAATCACAGATATAAGGAACTAATTAATGTAAAAAATGCTTTTGAAACACAAAATTGAAGGTTAATTTTATTATATAATGAAATCAATGGATCTTCTTTTGTCTTTTCATGTGTCAAAGTAAAAAACAATCTGCGCAAAGTGTATTTCTTAAAATTAGATCTAGGTCTAAATCCTTTCTATCTTTTCTCATGTCAACATTGTAGACATGGCCTAGATCCATAAAATACTATAGCTGTAATAGAGTCGGACAACTTTATTTTTTTGAGGGTCTTAAGTTTGTTTTAGGGCTACAATACATACACTAAGGTCTAAGTTGGTACCTAAGGAACATTCCTACCTAGTTTTATCAAGATTGGTCAAGCGGTTTTGATGTCTATAAGTAACATACATCCATACATACACCTCACATTCTACTTTATAATATAGATATATTATATATATATATATATATATATATATATATATATATATATATATATATATATATATATATATATATATATATATATATATATATATATATATATATACACTGTACCTATATACACTGTACCTACATTCATGAATAAAACTATAATCAACCTATCTATCTATATCGAGATAGTTAGATAGACAGATGGATAAACACATAACTAGTTCATCTTGAAACATAATCAAGTTTTGTCATCCATGGAACAAGGAACTGAAGTCCACGAACTGCGGTACACATATTTTCACATGGCTGAAAAAGGCCTAAGTGAGCCCAGAATGTGTTCGGTTGCACATTAGGCAATCTATTCCATCTGGAGCTTGTGCTAATTGCCTTGAGTCTACTCTATTCCATCTGGAGCTTGTGTTACCTTGAGTCTACTCTATTCCATCTGGAGCTTGTGTTACCTTGAGTCTACTCTATTCCATCTGGAGCTTGTGTTACCTTGAGTCTACTCTATTCCATCTGGAGCTTGTGTTCATTACCTTGAGGTTACGTTCTGGGACTTTTCCAGAAATGACCATGTTTAAAAAAGTCTTTGTCCATAGAAATGTCCCCAAACATTGCGTGTGACTGGCCGCAAAGCCCCTTACCCCACCCACCACCACCCCCAAACATCGAGTCGAACGCAAACGTATATCTGTGACAACTTTATGCATTGTGGACAGTAGTCATGGGGGGGGGGGCTGGATAGTATCAGGTCAGACCCGCGGGACTTCTTTTTGGGCATCACGGTTGTACGTACTTTGGATACATTCTCACTTCAACACACAGACGCTCGAGGTTGTAACCGATATCACGTGACCATTCCCGTCAAGCCCCGTCGCGCTGACGTCTTCTCGACTGAGAAACCAAAATATAATATTAATATTCATTTTTGTGTGGGTTTTAAACATTAATTAGTTGGGTTTTTTTATGGCCGCTCACCACCCATCGCCTTCAACGTGATACCTATTAGAATAGAATAAAAAACATCATATTTTTTTAAAAGGAATTAATACTCGGAGTCTGGATTCTGTTGTTTGAACGAAATAATTCATTTATTTCAAAAGAAAACCTGATGGTCTAGCACTGTCAAAATCAAAATTAGGAAGAAGAAACCTAATTAATTGTAGCCCCCTTATTATTACAATCAGTATTACTTACAAGAAGCATCAATTAGTCTTGGAACGCATAGATTGAGATTCCTTGAATTTAAAGGGGAAACAAGAGTATTGTTGTCCGCTGGGAAATGTTTTCCTAATTTGACAGCACCACTAGCGCACTTTCAGGTAATGAGGATCTTCCTTAGTTAGTTCAGAGTATCGACAATATCTGTTAGGCCAGCTTTTACCACCATTCTGTCTGATATCACCATTAGATGTCTTTATTTTATCTGCTAGGCCAGCTTTTAGCACCACTCTGTCTGATATCACCATTAGATGTCTTTATTTTATCTGCTAGGCCAGCTTTTAGCACCATTCTGTCTGATATCACCATTAGATGTCATCATTTTATCTGCTAGGCCAGCTTTTAGCACCACTCTGTCTGATATCACCATTAGATGTCCTCATTTTATCTGCTAGGCCAGCTTTTAGCACCACTCTGTCTGATATCACCATTAGATGTCTTCGTTTTATCTGCTAGGCCAGCTTTTAGCACCACTCTGTCTGATATCACCATTAGATTTCTTCGTTTTATCTGCTAGGCCAGCTTTTAGCACCACTCTGTCTGATATCACCATTTGATGACTTCATTTTATCTGCTAGGCCAGCTTTTAGCACCACTCTGTCTGATATCACCATTAGATGTCTTCATTTTATCTGCTAGGCCAGCTTTTAGCACCACTCTGTCTGATATCACCATTTGATGACTTCATTTTATCTGCTAGGCCAGCTTTTAGCACCATTCTGTCTGATATCACCATTAGATGTCATCATTTTATCTGCTAGGCCAGCTTTTAGCACCACTCTGTCTGATATCACCATTTGATGACTTCATTTTATCTGCTAGGCCAGCTTTTAGCACCACTCTGTCTGATATCACCATTAGATGTCATCATTTTATCTGCTAGGCCAGCTTTTAGCACCACTCTGTCTGATATCACCATTAGATTTCTTCGTTTTATCTGCTAGGCCAGCTTTTAGCACCACTCTGTCTGATATCACCATTTGATGACTTCATTTTATCTGCTAGGCCAGCTTTTAGCACCACTCTGTCTGATATCACCATTAGATGTCATCATTTTATCTGCTAGGCCAGCTTTTAGCACCACTCTGTCTGATATCACCATTAGATGTCCTCATTTTATCTGCTAGGCCAGCTTTTAGCACCACTCTGTCTGATATCACCATTAGATTTCTTCGTTTTATCTGCTAGGCCAGCTTTTAGCACCACTCTGTCTGATATCACTATTTGATGACTTCATTTTATCTGCTAGGCCAGCTTTTAGCACCACTCTGTCTGATATCACCATTAGATGTCTTCGTTTTATCTGCTAGGCCAGCTTTTAGCACCACTCTGTCTGATATCACCATTAGATTTCTTCGTTTTATCTGCTAGGCCAGCTTTTAGCACCACTCTGTCTGATATCACCATTTGATGACTTCATTTTATCTGCTAGGCCAGCTTTTAGCACCACTCTGTCTGATATCACCATTAGATTTCTTCGTTTTATCTGCTAGGCCAGCTTTTAGCACCACTCTGTCTGATATCACCATTAGATGTCTTTATTTTATCTGCTAGGCCAGCTTTTAGCACCACTCTGTCTGATATCACCATTAGATGTCTTCATTTTATCTGCTAGGCCAGCTTTTAGCACCACTCTGTCTGATATCACCATTTGATGTCTTCATTTTATCTGCTAGGCCAGCTTTTAGCACCACTCTGTCTGATATCACCATTTGATGACTTCATTTTATCTGCTAGGCCAGCTTTTAGCACCACTCTGTCTGATATCACCATTAGATGTCTTCATTTTATCTGCTAGGCCAGCTTTTAGCACCACTCTGTCTGATATCACCATTAGATGTCTTCATTTTATCTGCTAGGCCAGCTTTTAGCACCACTCTGTCTGATATCACCATTAGATGTCTTCATTTTATCTGCTAGGCCAGCTTTTAGCACCACTCTGTCTGATATCACCATTTGATGTCTTCATTTTATCTGCTAGGCCAGCTTTTAGCACCACTCTGTCTGATATCACCATTTGATGTCTTCATTTTATCTGCTTGGCCAGCTTTTAGCACCACTCTGTCTGATATCACCATTTGATGTCTTCATTTTATCTGCTAGGCCAGCTTTTAGCACCACTCTGTCTGATATCACCATTTGATGTCTTCATTTTATCTGCTAGGCCAGCTTTTAGCACCACTCTGTCTGATATCACCATTTGATGACTTCATTTTATCTGCTAGGCCAGCTTTTAGCACCACTCTGTCTGATATCACCATTTGATGACTTCATTTTATCTGCTAGGCCAGCTTTTAGCACCACTCTGTCTGATATCACCATTAGATGTCTTCATTTTATCTGCTAGGCCAGCTTTTAGCACCACTCTGTCTGATATCACCATTAGATGTCTTCATTTTATCTGCTAGGCTAGCTTTTAGCACCACTCTGTCTGATATCACCATTAGATGTCTTCATTTTAGTCCACTTTCACAGACGAGTGATCCACAAGCTTAAACCATCGTCTTCTTTTCTTCTTCATTTTCTTCTTCATTTTCTTCTTTTTTTTTCTTTCTCTGTCTTTTGATCGTCATTATTATTATTATGAAATAAATGCAATCACCATATCGTCGTTAGAGGTTAACCTCCAGACCCCTCCAGTCTTGAAACATCTTTCTTGCACTTTCTAATTTATTTTTTGGGAGTAATTTTTTTAAAAAACATTTGTTATTTGTGTGTATTGATATGTTTTGATCAAATCTCAGTCTTAACTTTCATTTAGTTATGTCACCAAAGGTCTGTTCTTTTCAAGCAATAGCATGTACATTTGGCTGGATTTGAAATTGTTGATTGTATTGCTTGTGAATGAGAGAGACAGAGCGAGAGCGAGAGTCGTGATAATGTTGTTGTAAGTTCCTAGCGTTGAAAAATATCTTATTAATTTGTAAGTATAAGAGAGATAGAGAGAGAGAGACCGAGAGAGCGAGAGAAAGAAAGCTCCAAAGAGAGAGAGAGAGATCTATGGTAATGTATTGGAAAATCCAATCTTCGTGAAATATTTCATTAGAGAGAGAGAGATAGAGAGAGCGAGAGAGAGAGAGATTAATGTTCATGTATAGAGAGTTTGAATCTTATTTGTACTTCCAGTTACATTATTTATTTTCCAGAAACTTCTATTCTAATCCTGTTGAAATAATTTCCAAAAGTGTGTATTAACCAATATTCTATTCAAGTTCCAATATTTCTGTCTAAACTATTGCCACAGCCTACGGCGCCTATCATTTATTTAAGAGCTGTTTCTTCCTGACATAGCTGGGAGGTAACATGAAGGTTACCAGAGAGGAGAAATTCTTATCATCTTAAGGAGTTTATCCCCCTTTTTTTATCACCTTGCTCTTCGCTTCCTTGTTACATGCAAGATTTCCTCTTATTTTGTCTTCCCTCGGGGCCCTTTTGCCCCCGTGCCAGACTCTTGCATTCTCGATAGGCTATCCAGTGAAAAGTCTCGGCACTCGGGAGAGAGCGCTTGAAGACGCTTCCACGAGTTCTCCGGAAGTGGGCTCCACCACCTCGACACGAGGCGCTGGCAAACAGACGATAAATATTTAGAAACACGAGCCACGGGTGCGAGAGGTACTCGAGACGTCGAGATCAAAGTGATGACGGCATTGCGTGGCACGTAGAGAGATGGCGCTATTTACTGCGAACTCAATCTGAGGAAAACTGCGAGTTGATGAATATACTATATCAATGCATACGAAACAAGTAAATCAGTAAAATAACAACATTTTTAAAAAGTTATGCAACAGGTAAAGGGAGAGTACTTATGCAAAGTAGCATACGAAGAAATTGTCTCGTCTAGTGGTATGCGTTCTGGGCTGTCGTCTTGATCGTCCAGGGTTCGAACTCTGCCTTCGTCCACCCCCTTTCACTACCGCCATCTTTTTATAAACTTAGATTTTAATAATCATCCTCTCTGAAATAACGTCTGTAAACTTAAAGCCAAGTCAAACTATCTTGCATTCTCGAGAGGCTGTCCAGTGAAAAGTCTCGGCACTTAGGAGAGAGCGAATAACTAGGTCTGGAATCTCGTTGGTATTTCTGCGGTCCATTACTTTACTTTAGACATAACTGGACCCGACTCCAGACAAAATCTTCGTAATCTCTCCTAGGCATTGTAGGCTACGCTCCAGCCGTAGTAAAAAAACAAACAAACAACAACAAAAAAAAAACAACTCTAGATCTCAAAGACAATAATGTTTTCTGGAAACCACAATTTATTTCAATTAAACCAAACGACACTAACTTTATCTACTGTGTATAACTATTGTTAATCGATGGTCGGTCATTTCTTAATATGGTCAAACGGTCAAACTCTTATGCCTACTGCACACTTTTGGCCTCATCACTTTTGATGGAAAGCTTCAGCTTCTCATGGAAAACATATCCTTATTAAGCAAGGGTTACATTATTTATCCGAACATTCTCTTTTCGGGTGGTGGTTGGGGGGGGGGTTAGTGGAGTTGTGGTCGGTCGCTGACTTGTAGCACCAAACTGCTGGTAGATAACCAAAAGGCTGTTGGAGTATATCAACTTGTATCATTTAAAAATAAAGTGAATAACTTCCTTATGATCAACCCTACAAATAACTTTTATTACGACATAGACAATTTTCAACTTGAGAGGAAATAGTAGACTTTAGTAGTAATTAAAAAATGGTGTTTTGAACAAAATCGAACTCACTACAAAAACACTGGCAATCTGGAAATGTCTGTGGCCTACCTAAGACCGCTGGCAATCTGGAAATGTCTGTGTCCTACCCAAGACAGCTGGCAATCTGGAAATGTCTGTGGCCTACCTAAGACAGCTGGCAATCTGGAAATGTCTGTGTCCTACCCAAGACAGCTGGCAATCTGGAAATGTCTGTGGCCTACCCAAGACAGCTGACAAATCTGGAAATGTCTGTGGCCTACCCAAGACAGCTGACAATCTGGAAATGTCTGTGGCCTACCCAAGAGCTGGCAATCTGGAAATGTCTGTGGCCTACCCAAGACAGCTGGCAATCTGTAAATGTCTGTGGCCTACCCAAGACAGCTGACAATCTGGAAATGTCTGTGTCCTACCCAAGACAGCTGACAATCTTGAAATGTCTGTGTCCTACCCAAGACAGCTGGCAATCTGGAAATGTCTGTGTCCTACCCAAGGCAGCTGACAATCTGGAAATGTCTGTGGCCTACCCAAGACAGCTGACAATCTGGAAATGTATGTGGCCTACCCAAGACAGCTGACAATCTGGAAATGTCTGTGGCCTACCCAAGACAGCTGACAATCTGGAAATGTCTGTGGCCTACCCAAGACAGCTGACAAATCTGGAAATGTCTGTGGCCTACCCAAGACAGCTGACAATCTGGAAATGTCTGTGGCCTACCCAAGAGCTGGCAATCTGGAAATGTCTGTGGCCTACCCAAGACAGCTGGCAATCTGTAAATGTCTGTGGCCTACCCAAGACAGCTGACAATCTGGAAATGTCTGTGTCCTACCCAAGAAAGCTGACAATCTTGAAATGTCTGTGTCCTACCCAAGACAGCTGACAATCTGGAAATGTCTGTGTCCTACCCAAGACAGCTGGCAATCTGGAAATGTCTGTGGCCTACCCAAGACAGCTGGCAATCTGGAAATGTCTGTGGCCTACCCAAGACAGCTGACAATCTGGAAATGTCTGTGTCCTACCCAAGACAGCTGACAATCTGGAAATGTCTGTGTCCTACCCAAGACAGCTGACAATCTGGAAATGTCTGTGGCCTACCCAAGGCAGCTGACAATCTGGAAATGTCTGTGGCCTACCCAAGGCAGATGACAATCTGGAAATGTCTGTGGCCTACCCAAGACAGCTGGCAATCTGGAAATGTCTGTGGCCTACCCAAGACAGCTGACAATCTGGAAATGTCTGTTGCCTACCCAAGACAGCTGGCAATCTGGAAATGTCTGTGGCCTACCCAAGGCAGCTGACAATCTGGAAATGTCTGTGTCCTACCCAAGACAGCTGACAATCTGGAAATGTCTGTGTCCTACCGAAGACAGCTGACAATCTGGAAATGTCTGTGGCCTACCCAAGACAGCTGACAATCTGGAAATGTCTGTGGCCTACCCAAGACAGCTGACAATCTGGAAATGTCTGTGGCCTACCCAAGACAGCTGACAATCTGGAAATGTCTGTGGCCTACCCAAGACAGCTGACAATCTGGAAATGTCTGTGGCCTACCCAAGACAGCTGACAATCTGGAAATGTCTGTGGCCTACCCAAGACAGCTGACAATCTGGAAATGTCTGTGTCCTACCCAAGACAGCTGACAATCTGGAAATGTATGTGGCCTACCCAAGACAGCTGACAATCTGGAAATGTCTGTGGCCTACCCAAGACAGCTGACAATCTGGAAATGTCTGTGGCCTACCCAAGACAGCTGACAATCTGGAAATGTCTGTGGCCTACCCAAGACAGCTGGCAATCTGGAAATGTCTGTGGCCTACCCAAGACAGCTGGCAATCTGGAAATGTCTGTGGCCTACCCAAGACAGCTGACAATCTGGAAATGTCTGTGTCCTACCCAAGACAGCTGACAATCTGGAAATGTCTGTGGCCTACCCAAGACAGCTGACAATCTGGAAATGTCTGTGGCCTACCCAAGACAGCTGACAATCTGGAAATGTCTGTGGCCTACCCAAGACAGCTGGCAATCTGGAAATGTCTGTGGCCTACCCAAGACAGCTGGCACTCTGGAAATGTCTGTGTCCTACCCAAGACAGCTGACAATCTGGAAATGTCTGTGGCCTACCCAAGACAGCTGACAATCTGGAAATGTCTGTGTCCTACTCAAGACAGCTGACAATCTGGAAATGTCTGTGTCCTACTCAAGACAGCTGACAATCTGGAAATGTCTGTGTCCTACTCAAGACAGCTGACAATCTGGAAATGTCTGTGGCCTACCCAAGACAGCTGGCAATCTGGAAATGTCTGTGTCCTACCCAAAACAGCTGACAATCTGGAAATGTCTGTGTCCTACTCAAGACAGCTGACAATCTGGAAATGTCTGTGGCCTACCCAAGACAGCTGACAATCTGGAAATGTCTGTGTCCTACTCAAGACAGCTGACAATCTGGAAATGTCTGTGTCCTACTCAAGACAGCTGACAATTTGGAAATGTCTGTGTCCTACTCAAGACAGCTGACAATCTGGAAATGTCTGTGTCCTACTCAAGACTGCTGGCAATCTGGAAATGTCTGTGTCCTACTCAAGACAGCTGACAATCTGGAAATGTCTGTGGCCTACCCAAGACAGCTGGCAATCTGGAAATGTCTGTGTCCTACTCAAGACAGCTGACAATCTGGAAATGTCTGTGTCCTACTCAAGACAGCTGACAATCTGGAAATGTCTGTGGCCTACCCAAGACAGCTGACAATCTGGAAATGTTTGTGGCCTACCCAAGACAGCTGACAATCTGGAAATGTCTGTGTCCTACTCAAGACAGCTGACAATCTGGAAATGTCTGTGTCCTACTCAAGACAGTACGACAATGTCGCTTCTCTTGCATCATCCACACTACATAGCCATCAACCAATCACTAACTTCTCATCATCGCCATAGAAACACACACACACACACACACACACACTCAGCATAACAGGGGGGTGATATAATAAATGGCAGTGGAGAGGGTATCCAGGAACATAGTTAAGATTTGTATGTCAACCAATTGTTAATGGATATTGCATCTAGAAAGATAGCTAAGATTTGTATGTCAGTGAATATTGTATCCAGTACTGTAGTTGAGATTTGTATGTCGGTGGATATTGTACCCAGTACTGACAGTATTGTTCTAATAACTAATTCTATAACTATTCCCTAACTTTACTTATTGACTAACTTTTACTAATGTTCTACTGAAATTAGGCAAATGTTAATTTTTTATCCTAGGATCTTACAATGTTTTATATTTTTTTAACACTGAATCGAAAGATCTAAAATTAAAACGATCTAATACTTTAAGTGTTCAATAATCTGATCCAATATCACCCCTAATCGTTCGCTTAGACGTAATCTCCCTTTTTTAAAAACAAATCTCATTGATTTCATAGAATTGATTTCTTCAAACACGCTCAGACACGGGCTGGCGAGACAAAGAGAATGGAATGTCTGCACAATAATGGATGAATAATAATCATATATAAACGAAATAGTGACTTTAGTCGTCCAAAAAAAGTAGGTCTTCAATCGAGATATATATATAGGTCATCAATCTATAAGTAGGTCCTTAAACAACAAACAAGTAAAATATTTTTTTAAAATCCTTTTTTTAACCCCAAAAAAAACAACAGCTAAGGTTTTTAAGGGGAGGAACTCCGCACGCCAAACTGTACATCTCAATATTGTAGAAGTTATCTCCCTTATTTTGATATTAAACAAAATAATTATTTACCAATTATTAGTTGACTAATTGCTTAATTTTTAAAATTGATTCATGATTAGTTGGTTATTATAAATTATTGTTTAAAATTTCAAATTTGACCCGAGATTTGGTGTGGGAGAAATGGTATGAACAATAATAATAATAATAATAAGTGGACCAAACCCTAAATATTTAGCTATATCTGTGAAGACTGAAGGATTAATCTCCATTGTCGGTATCAAACAAAACGAAACAAAACAATTACCAAGTAGTTTGTTAGATAATAAGTAGTTAGTTTTTATGTTTTGTCTATGCCAATGAATATTAGTGCGAAGTGTTAACTTGATCCCAGAATGGCTGTGAGAGAAATAACAAAAACAGTTGTAGAGCTCCTCATAAAGGCTGTGAGAGAAATAACAAAAACAGCTGTAGAGCTCCTCATAAAGGCTGTCTGAGAAATAACAAATACAGTTGTAGAGCTCCTCATAAAGGTTGTGAGAGAAATAACAAAAACAGCTGTAGAGCTCCTCATAAAGACTGTCTGAGAAATAACAAATACAGTTGTAGAGCTCCTCATAAAGGTTGTGAGAGAAATAACAAAAACAGCTGTAGAGCTCCTCATAAAGGCTGCGAGAGACCCAAACGAAAACCTCTACTGAAGACAGGCGCAAAAGACGGAAAGAAAGCTGACATAGACCACCGGCTTTGTGTGCAGGAGCTGCGGAAAAAATAACTGGGTTTCGAGTAGTCATATGAAACACTGCACTCACCCTTAGTTTTTGGAATCGAAGACATTGTTATTAATTAAATTAATTAATTATTTTGTTTGTTTTGTTTTGTGACAAACAAAGGAAAGAAATAGTACTTGACAGATGTGGCAGTGTAAGTTGAATTATCCCCTTTGATGCGGCTTAAACCCTGAGTTTAAATTTAAGTCGTATAACTTTTTTAAAAATATATATTTATATTTTATTTTTAGATCTTAGTTTAAAGTTGTCCAACCAAGTAAGGTTTATATGAAATTAAAAGTCATTAGAGAATCCTTTAGAAAAGTTATTTCAAGGATCAGGAAGACCTCGACTTCGTTCAATACTCCTACACTGGACGAGCGACACACATTCAACTAATTAAAAAAATGGCTACCTTTCACATCGATTGATTTTAATAAAAATAAAGAGTATTAGAATAATACTGACTTAATCTACTTAGTCGAATCCACTCAAGAAATACCTGAAATACTGGAGGTTCATTTGGCTTCTCCATGCGACGTAACTCTCGAGACAAAAGCTGCTTAAAAGTAAGGGTAGTTACTATGCCTGCATTTCGCACTTTGCTGGCAACATGTATATCAAATTATGTTTATGGTGTTATTGTTATAATTGATTAACACATTTAGAAAATATTTTAGTTTTTGTCAGCATATGAGAAAAATTAATTATCTCGAAAAAAAAAAAACAATTATGCTATTGTAAATGTTTAGTCAGTTAAAGAAAAAAAAGAACATTATTTACTAGACTTCCCTCCATACGGTTTGATTGGTAACATCATTGTGGGCTTCAGTGTTAACATCATGGTGGGCTAGAGAGTTAACATCATGGTGGGCTAGAGAGTTAACATTATGATGGGCTTTAGTGTTAACATCAGGGTGGGCTTATATTTGCCTCCTTCAGTCGTAGAACGACTAAGGTTCATCTCAACACTTTTTCATATGGCTGTGGAACCCTATTTGGAGAGACACCCTCGTCCACATATATTGCAGGTTAATGTGGCTTTCACTTTGGTGGTAGAGGAGCTGGCAATTTTCCGCGTGGCACGCTTTTCTTCAAGAATCGAGACCCATATTTTCTCACTGTCCACAGCTTTCTTGGTCACCGTCTCTCTCCAACTAGTGCGGTCTAAGGGCTATGTCTTCCCAATGGTCAGTATCAATGTTCACTGATTTTATATCTCGTTTTGTCACATCCACGTAACGGAGGTGGGGGAGGGGGCGACCAGTTTTTTTTAGCCAGACGCAAGTTGCCCCTTACGGAATGATTTTTGGGATGCAATTTTACTCCTTTCGGCGATCTTTCGCAGTCAGCGTAGGCGGCGTTGCCTGAGGACTGTAAAGATGCTGGGAAGGCCCGCTCTTGAGAGGATCACAGTATTACACACTCTTTCTTTCCATGTTATTTTTAAGAGTTCCGCAAGGTTGTTAACGCCGGAAGTGGTAATGGACTGGAGTGTTAACATCATGTTGGGCTGCAGTGCTAACAACATAGTGGGCTGAAGTGCTAACAACATAGTGGGCTGCAGTGTTAACATCATGGTGGACTAGAGTGCTAAAAACATAGTGGGCTGCAGTGTTAACATCATGGTGGACTAGAGTGCTAAAAACATAGTGGGCTGCAGTGTTAACATCATGGTGGACTAGAGTGCTAAAAACATAGTGGGCTGCAGTGTTAACATCATGGTGGACTAGAGTGCTAAAAACATAGTGGGCTGCAGTGTTAACAACATAGTGGGCTGCAGTGTTAACATCATGGTGGACTAGAGTGCTAAAAACATAGTGGGCTGCAGTGTTAACAACATAGTGGGCTGCAGTGTTAACAACATAGTGGGCTGCAGTGTTAACAACATAGTGGGCTGCAGTGTTAACAACATAGTGGGCTGCAGTGTTAACAACATAGTGGGCTGCATTGTTAACAACATAGTGGGCTGCAGTGTTAACAACATAGTGGGCTGCTGTGTTAACATCATGGTGGACTAGAGCGCTAAAAACATAGTGGGCTGCAGTGTTAACAACATAGTGGGCTGCAGTGTTAACAACATAGTGGGCTGCAGTGTTAACAACATAGTGGGCTGCAGTGTTAACATCATGGTGGACTAGAGTGCTAAAAACATACTGGGCTGCAGTGTTAACAACATAGTGGGCTGCAGTGTTAACAACATAGTGGGCTGCAGATCTCACTTCAAATGACCTCACCTCAGAGGGTGTCACCTCAGAGGATCTTAGACCTCATTTTACATAGTACCACCTTAGGGGACATTTCTTATGACCTCACCTCAGATGACCTCAATTCACACTGAGCGTATCTATATTAGAAATTGGAATCGAACCCAATTTTTAAAGTTCGGGTCCGGTTTTGTTCGGTCAGATTTAAGTTCGGGGTTCGGTTCGGTTCGATGACGAGTATAGTTCGGATAAGGTTCGGTCAGGTCTAAAGTTCGGGTTCGATTCGATGTTATGAAATTAAGTAATAGCAAACTTAGGTAGGCCTACATGTAATAATGTTTAATTATTCAATTATTAATGACATAAAACAGCGATTTGAAACCTTGTTCGGACGGTAGGCCATTTTAATTTCCAACACTTGTTTCTCGGGTCACATAACAGAAAAGATACCAAAAAAAAACATAAAATAAAAAACATTAAGCACTTTTATTAAAAACCCATGGATATAACAAAAGAAAAAGTTTCCCTTTCAGACCTTACAATCTATAGGGCAGAGGATGTAAAGGTCATCCATTTCTGTGGTTTTCTGTACTTTTCCCCCAAACTAACGTCATTTACCCATTAGAGCATAGTGGACTCAGAGGTGACCTTAAGATTCCGAAACAAAAAATCTCAGTCTTGACCAGGATTCAAACCTGGGACCCCCTCGGATCGCAAGCCAAGCGCTTGACCACTCAACCACCGCCGCCTCCACGTGAATATAATATTGACACTAATTCGTGGGATGTAGGAAGTTTATACAAAACCAACGTCTGAAGATCCCACTGCACTGAATCTAGATGTAGGGCTAAACGCCTGCTAAATGAAGAGTTACAATTTCGCTTGTGTCAGCCTGATTCAACTTCTTGTCACCAGTCCGCTATGTTATCCAGACATACTTCTGGCAGTAACAGTAGTCACTCTCACTAATTTTTTTCCAAAGGAAGGAAGCCCCCCCCCCTCTTTTCATGATGTTTGAAACTTCTTTGAACAGGTCTTATCCAGTGGTAGTCTCAATGCATGTTCCTCATAGCAGAAATTTTCTGTGCGAACAAAGGTGGTGGCTTTAAATGCATTTTTATTTTCATGACACATTTCTTCCATCACTGATAGTAACCCCCCTCTAAGGCATTCCCTGCCGTCGAAAACAAGGCTTCAATTCACGACTTAAAATGTTAGCAGCTCTGTACCATGCCTTTACCGCCGACTCATTTTTTTTGTGTCTTTTCTTGGTCAATCCTCTAATCTCTGTGTGTTTCTTACCATCTTTTCTTGGTGGCTAAAACTAAGAATACCCAATATTTGTTTATGTTTTTGATTTCATTATGCTGTTTAAAGTTACGTTCTTTTAAAACAGCCACAAACATCTCTAGACCAATAACAAAATCTCGGCCTATTTTCGTGCTTCATTAAAGGCAAAGATCTGTCCAACTTTTACTGGTAGTTTCTACATTCAGGGTCTACTTTTGGTTTCTTCGACTCTCCCATTTAATTAAAACACAATTACTCAGGAGATGTTTATCTTGCACGGCGTACAACTGCATGCAAGTTTGATGCTTAGATTTGATGCATCGCAAGAACAGACGAAGCATGAAGTCAAAGACAGTTCAACAATTTGAACAAAGTTTTAATGCAGAAAGGTTCAGTCGAGTCTCAAATCGTAAACAATTATGTCATATTACCTACTGAATATTACAATAGAGTTTCCGACTACCGACCTTAACGTTTCAGTTGAAGATTTTTTAATTTATTTGGATGAATTAGGACGAGTTGACGATAATAGGTTTAAACACTATTAACAACGCAGAGTTTAATCAAACAAGACTTAATAATGTATCACCTAAATAATTACTTTTCTATTATACAGATATGGTCTATAGGTTTCTACATTTTATTAAAAAATGAAATACGAGATGGAAACGTAGTTAACAGTTATGGAATGTAAAATACTGTGCTGTTCCTTCACTTGGACATGAAGACTACATTTTTATTTGAAATTTGTATCATTTAGAGTCCTATAGATTTTTAGCCTATAAGAGATACTTAGCTAATATTTAGAATCAACTCTTTGCTAATGTAGGCAATGAGCCCTAGGATCCAGATAAAAATTCTCAGAATGTAGTTGTCCATCTGATGACCACAGGAAGAAAACGTATTCGTCTCCAGCAGAGAGTTTTTAATATTCTTAGCCAGGCAGCAAAACCTCAGCTTCTCAGATCGTGATGAGTCCAAGACTACACAGCGTGTCAAAGCACTTCCCCTTACACCTTTAAAAAAAATCAATATCAGTTAGATCTAGATCTATTCAATATCGGTATAAGATGTAACAATCTTGTCAGTATCCCTGTAATGACACTACCATGCCCTACATTGTCTGGATAAACCAAACACAGAAGAAAAAGGCAGTAGTGTTGATTAGGTCCAGATAAAAAAAAAAGGCCACGAAATCCAAAAGACCGAACTTGGCCCGCGGGTATCTGTCTAGACTAGATGCAATAACAAATATTGTTCACACCCACCCACCTTTTTTTTCCTAATTTGAAATCTAGCTATACCAATCATGTTACATGGATTTTGTTTCAGTAATTTACTTTGGAGAGATGTCCCGAGGAAATGGTCAAGGACCCTGTTACACGATGGAATCACTACCCTCGTGGAACAAGTGGTCAATCTAGGGAGGTGCGCTCTTTTTTACAGGCCGGCTCAATACAATCCATCAGCGGAAATTATGTTCTTCTACTTTCGTTTCTACAATCCATAAGCGGAAATAACATTATTCTACTTTCGTTTCTACAATTCATCACCAAAAAACAACGTTTTTCTTCTTTTGTTTCTAATCTGACATCAATACCAATCTGTTATGGACGACTTGTCAGGTTATACAGTTTTTCCTTTAATGACATTATTTCACAGCTTGTAAGAAGTTCACTGACAGTTTTCCAAATGTTTCGCCTGAATTCCCGCGAAATGTCCTGAGGCAATCAGTGAAATAAAAAGAATCTTGAACTAATGGAACAATATTTGATGTATATAACCACATGACTTATCTAAACTAATTGATACAATTAAACTTAATATAAGCTTTGATTTTTAGCGGCCCCCGATAGGAGAAAAGACGCTATTAGTTTTGTGTGGCCTGTCTGTCCGTCCGTCCGTCCCGTTTAGATCTTAGAAACTAGAAGAGAAGATGAAAATCGGACATCATGATATTTTAGATCATTCAAAGTTCTGATGCAACGACTACTTTTTTTATTTTCCGAAAGTGAACCATCTAATTTTTAAATTATATATGCAAGCAGATTTTTTTTTTAAATTACACCACTTTTCAAGGAAAAACTTCAGGGGTAGTAAGTCTAATTAAAAAGTTCACAAGCTTCTTCGTTAATAAATCAAGCTTCATTCATAGATTCGCGCATTGGTAAAAAAAATGCATCTATGGTCACGATTGAAAAAGTATCAATGGATCATTATAAAATAGATTTTTCATTTATTAACTAGTTCATGGAATAGAATACTGATTCCAATGTTGTTTTTAAAAAGAATTCTAATACGAACTTCGTTTCAATTGTAAGTTTTAAAAAAAAAGTTATACCGCGCAGTTTTCACACATCCTCATTTGGCTATACACTTGACAGCAAACTAAATTACAATAAATAGAGGCCAGATCTACATAGATCAATATTTATAATACGAGTTCTAGTCTAGATATAGGAGATAGTCTAGATATTTCTAGATCTAGACTTAGAGACTTAGATCTATTTCTAGATCTAGGCTTAGATTTTGAATCTAGATTTAGATCTCAAACTAGGTCTAGATCTAGCTAGATCAATGTCTAGTTTGTATGACAAATGGCAATGGAGATATTAATTTTTATTAGAGAGCGGAAAGTCTTGTCATATGTACACAATTGTAGCTTAAAGAAGTTCTAGAATATTTTTTACGTGTTGCCAATTCATCTAATTTTGTTAGAAGAATAAATCTTTTTTTAGTTTCTCTTTATTACATTGTAACATGTTATTAATTTTGAATGTATGGATAAGGTTAATAATTATTATTTTAAAAAAATATAAGTGTACACTAAATGAATATATGGAGATGCTGTGGCTGAGGGGTAAAGCACATGGAACTGGAAGTCCCGTGATCAAATCCTGGTGAAGTCTCTAGGTGGACAACTTCGGGGGCCGATTTTGAGTTTGTGCTTCCACACAAACTGTCTTTGTAACCTTGTTTTTAAAGTGCACTAGACGTATTGGTTTCTTGCATTTGTTGACACTATCATAGACAAGCGCTCTAGACTTCTTCCATTACTACCAAAAAGTCCACTTCTGTGTTCCAGAACTTGGCTCTACATTCTGGTGCCTCCACACGTGGCTGGTGAGGCCCTTCTAAGCCCGTAATGTTTGTTTGCTACTAAGCATGCCGTAGTAGCTGCCGTCTGTGTACACTGCGGCGACTTTCTGTTGAAGCGCTTTTATTCTGCCGTCTGTTGCGCCAGTTCTTGCAGAGTGTCGCCTTACTGTCGTGTCGTCTTCTGTAGTCTCTCAAGGAGCAGAGTCCATGTTAAAAGCTTTCAAGGACGTTTTGAAGGTGACCTTACATCGCGTCCTTTTGTCGCCTAGACAATCTGAAGCGTAGCGAACTGGCTTTGGTTCAACAATATCATATGATGGTTTGTCCCAGTCTCGTAATCTTTTAGTACTACAAACTCGAGTCATGCTGTATATATGTATGTATCAGCCCATCTATATGTAATTAGTGTCATCACACTAAAATTCAGTAACGACTTTTAACTTGTAATAGACCTATATGACATACATTTAAAACATTTAAATTCTTACATTATGTTTTTTTTTTCTTTCGTGGACTCCCCTGTCCCTTATGTCCAGGCTGCAACGAGCCCCAATATGCCATGTTTGCTACGCCACTGACTTCCCACTTTACATGTTTTATAAAATATTCTTGTTATATTACGTCCAGGCTACAGGAGGCATGGGATAAGTAGAAGACTCTGTGTAAAACAAAGATTATGAGATAGGTCCTGGCTATTTATTTATGCACTAAAAAATCAATGCATCTTTCTTTCGCTTCAATAAAAACTCCTTCAATAATCGAATACACTCAATTCAGGATTAGTCACGATTCCTATCCTAAAGCGATAAATTTCAATTTCTTGCGAAAACAAACAATCGACATTTATCACACGTAGAAAAACATTGACGAAGGGTTCAGGATAATTGCGTTTTTAGTCGATATAATTTGTCGACACAAACATGTTTTAAAACAAAAAAGAAATGTAGATCAACAATTTTATACGCGCAGTGTTTGTGTTCAATATAGATTTTGAACGATTACCGTTAAGTCTATTTGCGTTTGTCAAGTAATCGATGGTATAGGATTCAATATTAGTTCATGGAAAGAATCGATTAATTCGATAAAAGAACGCTATTTTAATTACGTCAATTTTTTTTTAAACAAGGAATTGGTTTTATCTGACACCAAAGCTCATCATTCCCAGAATTCCTTTTATTTTCATAAGATGTTTGACATCGTAACTGTCTATCCGTCTCACTTCTTCTTTTTCTCCCTGTTTCTCTCTCTCTCTCTCTCTCTCTCTTCTCTCTCTCTCTTTCTCTCTCGTTATCTCTTTCTTTTTCTCTTTCTCATTTTCCTCCTGTATCTTTCTATCTTTCTCTTTTCTATTTCTTTTACTTTTTTCCCTTTCTCTATTTTTCTTCCTTTCTCTTTCTCGCTTACTTACTCTTCATTCTTTCACTTTCACTGTCCTTCTCTCTTTTCTCTTTTTTTTTCATTTTTTCTCATCTTTTGTCCTTTTTCTTTAAGTCTTTCTATTTCTATAACGCTGTAGTTATGCCTACGAAAATGATGTAGCCGATGCTGCGGATGCGCCGTATTTGGGTCGGCTACATAGCTTCCTGCTGTACTTCAGGACTACGTGAGAAAATTGTGTGTCCACTTTCGTGCCAAGCTCTTGTTGCTCTTTGGACGCTTTGCTTTGTCGGGCAGACAACTCTCTACTCATTTAGACGTAATGTAGTATGTAACAGATTACCTCCTCTTACGTTGATCGATGACCTCCCTTCTTTCTCTTAATTTCGCTACATCATTGTTTGTCTTACTACCCCCCCCTCCAAACTTTTCCTATTCTTCTTGAGTGTACTCTAATTGGAGGGCTTTGAAAAACAAAAGTATGAGCCGGCACTGTTGTTGGATAATCACGTGATATATTTGTGCTGTCCTTCTTATTTCTTAAACTAAGAGAAAATAAAATACGATCAAACCGAATCTGTAACAACTGTAGCCAACTTCCTTGATGGTTTACTTCTAACTTGCATATCACATAATTATGGACTATGCCAGTGTTTCCCAAACCGTGTTCCGCGGAACCATTGTGTTCCGCGAGGCCTGAATAAGTGTTACACGAGCTACTGGCAAAATTAACAAGTAGGCCATCACGTGAACCAATCTCTGTAAAAAAAATAAGTAAAGTGTTCCGCTAAATACTCAGAATGTGAGAAGTGTTTCGCTAAATACTCAGAATGTGAGAAGTGTTCCGTTAAGGAAAAAATTTGAGAAACACTGGATTACGCTATTTAGATTATAAATATTTTTTCCGCAAAAAGTTTTTAGATGATTTCTTTATCGCTCCCTTACCTCCGGAATATTCTCTGGTCGCCATTTTGAGGTTGAAAATAGGTACAGAGGTTTATGAATGGATTAAATTACTGTAAAAAAATGTCTTCGTCTGGTTGTGTGATACATTAATGTTTATTGTTCGTTTATTGTGAATTTGATTTAGAAAAGAAAAGGCATAGTCTTCCAGACTTTATTAACTGACGTGTTTTTTTTTTATTATTATTGTTGACATTCAAGGCCGGATTTACCTATAAACAACACAAAGTATAGATTTGAGCCCCAAATGAAATATTTAGCACTGGTATATAAAGCGGTAAAGCGCTTGACTCCCGAACCGAAGGTCCCGGGTTCGAATCCCGGTGAAGACTGGGATTTTCATTTCGGGATCTTTGGGCGCTTCTGAGTCCACCCAGCTCTAAATGGGTACCTGACATTAGTTGGGGAAAAGTAAAGGCGGTTGGTCGTTGTGCTGGCCACATGACACCCTCGTTAACCGTAGGCCACAGAAACAGATGACCTTTACATCATCTACCCTATGGACCACAAGGTCTGAAAGGGGAACTTTACTTTTTTTTACTGATATATAGTATCTAGACTTTAAAAGGGCCCGGAAAGAGCTTCCATATCTCAAATAGCTTTGGGCCTTTTAAAGTCTAAATACGGCTATCACGGTTGTGTTTTCTAGAGTTGTATATTGTCTCCACAATCATCTGGCATACACGGATTCGAAGGTTCGTATAACTCTAGTCCAATTCGCTACTTGGAGACAATGAAGAAACACAGCGCTGGATAAAATGTCCTTGAATTTAATACTTTAAAACTCAGTTCAATATAATAAGCAAATCAATTCAGAAATCACTTTACAATGATAACATGACTGAGATAAAATACTTAAGTTGAAATTTAAACAGTGAAAATACAGGCGACCAAGAATAATTCATCAATGACTAAGCAGACTGAACTATCTAGCTAGAACACTGACCAATGGCTGACCACCAAATGACTAATGACAGTGAACAATGCTCCCAATAGCTAGCTTTACAATCCACCCAGACAGACAGTCGGAGTGAGTAAATCTAAGCTTTGTAAACATATTCAATGAGACCATCGGTGAACTATTTTGTTTGGTATTCTTGAGACAAACGTTTCCACGTCAGCCCAGACATTGGTCGAGTCCAGTCAAACCAAACTCTCCACAGTGCGAGCGTGTTTGTGTTACCATAAAGTAATATCCACTATAGACATGTCGAATTGTTTTCGAAATATTACAATATTAATGCGGGAAAGAATTAGTGTTTTTAATTTACATTTCGGAATGATACCGTAAGGTAATGGATATCATAGGTAATGAATATCATAGTTAATGAATAGATAATCGAGATGTAAATAGTATTATCGATGGTACGGAACATGGATGTAGTGGTAGCTACATATTGTTAAGCACTTTCTCGGTGTCAAATGTAAATAAACCAAATGGAGGTAACACTCAAGACGTAATATATTAAAACTGGCGAAAGGCCGAATAAGGTGATAAGATTTGTCGACGCTGATGCTGAATGTCGAACAAGTTTAATCGCCATGAAGGGCACCATCGAATGTCAGCTAACGTTTATAAACTGCTTCTTATATCTACGTCGACTTTTATTTCGTTCTGTCTCTAAAACCCTATCCTTGTTTTACTAGTAACGTCATTGTCACCAAGTCAAAACTTCTTTTATTTCCGAAAATGGCAATGTATCCGTATTGTTGCCATAGCAATATAATTGAAAGACAATTGTGTGAATATGTAAATTCGCAGTAAACCATTACATATATTTATGAATAATTGATCAACTGTAACTGATGGATGGGATAGATTGATAGATAGGTAGATTGATTGGTTAGATTGATAAATAGATAATCGAAATTTGACTGCGGCATAATTAATTTCTATGATTATATTTCTTTCCCTCTCCTTATGTGCTACTTACAAAACATTTCTATTTTATTTGTTCTCTCCCTTGAATACTGTCTATGCCTACGAAACTGCAGCGCTAAATTGTATAATCGATTTTGGAAAATTAGCGCAAACGTCAAAACTGCTCCAGGGGAAGTCTTCCTATGTCGTTGGTATGTTGTCACCTTTGCAGTCATTTTTTGTTTGTAAATTTAAAAAAAAAAGTAAAAAATGCAATGGTACAGTCACGTTGATATGTATTAATATATTGTTATTAAAATAAGACTCACGATAAAAGTGGTGGGGGGGGGGGGGAGAAGTTTAACAAATCAATATTTGGAGAAACTAGCAATGCGTGTTTAAAGGTTGTATTTGATTGGACATTTTTTTTTCTGTACATTACACTTGTGTACAATACAAAAGAACGACGTTTTTTTAAACTCTTTCTCTCCTAATTGACGATACCATCGTTGATTCGACTTCATTAAATTACATTCATGTTTAATTTTATAAACTTTATTTTGTGTTATATAAAAAGAGCCTGTATTTCCCTTTAATTCTATGCCAAATAAAATATTTTCCGATAACAAACGACAACGCTATTGAAGCTTAATCATAACAGGGTAATGAAAAAGTAATGAGCAAAATGAAGAATTTCGTCCAAACGTGGAAAAATAATTACGGAGAGAAAGAGTTAATGTACTGTGCTCGAGATTTGAAATGTGTAATTAGCCGTATGTAGGCGTACCAAGTTGGCAAGTATCATCTTAAACAATTTGTTATTGGATTGGTCAAAGGTCAATTATTTGCTTAACAGAATGTCAAATATTTAGATCGTCGACCACTGAGAGGAGGGTGAGGTCTAAGAGAATACAGTTTGAGATATATTGATTTCATTGACATATATTTCTTAGGTCTGCTTTTAGGAAATGTAAATATTGAGTAAAAGTAGTAGCCAGTAAACATGCCTCTTCAAACAAAGGCCCCTAAAGCCACAATAGAAAACACAGTCGATTCCATGTTGGTCCTCGATCACCATGTCGATTATTGTGACCCGACTGATCCTAGCCCACTATATCTTGGGCGGAGGCAATACAGAAGCACGGACCATCGAGACGGTGATTAGAAGCGCTTACTACTCGACCATGTAGGCAATGAATTAATTTGATTGTTTTTTACCTTGACTTTATTTTCGTCTGTGAGAAACTGAACAACTAATAAAACGGACTTTTTTTTATATTATGTGCTTACTGACAAGGGCTAAAGTCAAATACTGTTGGGAAAATGTTCGTTTGATTGCGATTTGGACAAACTTTTTTTTTAAAGTCCATATATTGGAAAAACAATATGTGGGTAATGATGTTATGTAGTTTCTTCATTAAGATTTCATTTAATTAATAAATAGCTCATTTAACATCATTTTACTAGTTAAAAGATTTAAGACCTTTATTTAAAATATGAAAATGAAATATATGTACTTTCAAACTGCGAAATTTTATTCTGTTGATAATTTTTGAAGTTACAGTCACTAATGAGATGGAATGTATTATCAATTACATAACATCCATTTAAGTACGAATCAAATTGAATTGTTTGAGTCAAGAAACAGCATGTTGTAATTTGTATCTATTAAGAAACTATTAACCTTCAAGAAACAAAAGTGCCCTGTTAATTTCCACCCCTCCACGCTTTTTCTAAGCTTATACCTAATAAAGTAAAAATGCGCCTTTCAGATCTCACGATCTACGGGGAGTTATCTGTTTCTCGGGGCTTGTAGCGATCCTTGCTTTACCTTCTTCAATAACCTTGCTACTTTTGTACTGCTATTATTTCATGTTGTCACGTTGAGTCCTATTTACACACAGCAGCAATGCTCCTGGCTTGGGGGATTTTGCAAAAGAGGATTTTGAGAATCTCAAGCCCTCACTCAAGTGGAGCTTGGTAATGAGGATGATGATAAGGAGGAACTTCCATTGAAATCTGACTTTGCATTCGTACAGTAAATCAAAAACTAGCGCTACACCCACCCACTTGCTTTTTTCTATATTATCACTTCTATTGCTGTTTTTTTATACCTACACGTCAGCAGGTGTGCATCTTGTTGCCTGGAATCGCAAGAATAGAAATAATACACTGTGACATATTGCCACGTGCCTTTGACAACAGTGACAAGCTAATTCTGACAACATGACACTATAAGCTCCTTTTTAAAAAAAAATGCCTCGGGTAAAGACAAGAAAGTAAAAAGGAACGACAACGCAATGTTAATTTTGAAACTCTCGAGCGCATGTTGCTTATCTCCCCTTTCTTGTCTGTTGTTTCGAACTCCTTGGAAAAAGAAAAAAAAATACTTCCTCATCATGCATCAAGCAGATAATTAGCCTCGGAATTATATATTTTATTTTTTTGTCCTATATGGCCAAAGGGCGGTCCCCGCGTGGTACAGTCTAAAAATGGAAGACTTTTATTATCTCGGTGGTGTGGGTGTATCGATAATAGGCAAGCGCTCGTGTAATGTATGTCCCACAATGCCTCGACTTTTTGCGAAGAATTTTCTCACCTTAGGATCGCCTCCAGGGAATCAAAAAAAATTGTCAACGATCGTGCCAAGGAAGCTGAATTTCCTATCTTCACTGACGCAATGCGACTATTACTTAAAGTTCAAGGTCAATGACACACCAAGCGCCTATTTTTTTTTCCCTCACAGCGTTCTTTTGTAAAGTCGGATATAGCTAGAATGGATTTGGCGGGAAAGAATGCCTCATTGTGGAAAGAGTCGTCTGCTTTGTTGTATCTGTTCAACTAATTGTTGGGCGATTGTGTCAGTCACGTGACGAGCATGGCGGAGCGAACATGAAAGAAGACGGTTGTGTTGAGCAGGTACAGGCGTGCAGACAATCACGATCAGGTCCGGAACTATTTGGTTTGTAACACTGCGTCAATCTGACCAAAATGTTAGCTTTCTTTTTTTTTTTTTTTTGAGATGTGCTTTATAGCACACATACACACACTCTTACGCACGTTCTCACACTCATACACACAATGACACATGCTCACATATACACACATATACACTCTCATACTCTTACGCACACAATCAAAAACACACACACTCACACACCCTCTTACAATCATACACACATATTCACATATTTTCACACACAACCATTTAGGATAGACTAATTTAGTGTTTCCCATTTTTTTTCCTTAACGGAACACTTCTCACAACTTGAGTATTTAGCGGAACACTTGGCTTATTTGTTTTAGAGAGATTAATTCATGTGATGGACTACTAGTTAATTAATCCAGTAGTTCGTGGAACATCCATGCCTTGCGGAACACAGATTGTGAAACTCTGGACTATACAATGTCAATAAACGTACGTGTTTCCAACCAAATACAAACGAATTTCGCTATAATTTAAACTGTACCTCAATGCGTGGCAGTTCATTAGGAAAAATGTCAGTGTGTCCAGTGGAAAATGTCAGTGTGTCCAGTGGAAAATGTCAGTGTGTCCAGTGAAAAATGTCAGTGTGTCTAGTGGAAAATGTCAGTGTGTCCAGTGGAAAATGTCAGTGTGTACAGTGGAAAATGTCAGTGTGTCCAGTGGAAAATGTCAGTGTGTCCAGTGTCCACTGAAAATGCCAGTGTGTCTAGTGGAAACGAACGCCATTGCGACATTACTGCACTCGCGACAGTAAAAAGAACAGTTAGTTCCCCTTGCTGCACAGGTCCAACAGTAACTCGATCGAACGGCCATCCCTGATCCCCATGTTATCATCCAGTGATCTGCTTAAGTCTTTCACTTGCAATAAGTTCATTGCTGTATAAGCCGTCAATTACTCTGCATCTCGATCTAGATACTTTATTTTGAAAGAACAAAATCAAGGATAAAAAAAAAAACTATTTCCACTTTGCCATTCTTATCAACGAATCCAAATATCACTGACATCCAAAATATTATGAATAAATAAAATTTGAAATTAAAAAAAAAGAGTTTCTAAACGTGAAAGGTAAACGGTATAGCATTCTGGAGTCTTGCGTTATGTTGATACAGGTCTGCACATAATCTATAAATCTACTAGAGTTGCTTGTTATCTGTGTATCGGCTTGCTCGCCGTGTTTACAGGCCTTTTTTTAAAAAAATAAAACTAGCGGTTATTTTGGAGCTGAGAGTTTTTATTTAAAAAAGCTCTATGTGCACGACATGGCCGGAGAACTACTAATATCCCAAAAATACCTAAACATGTTGTTTTTTTTTTTAGCGTGCTCGTCTAAACATGAAACAGATGACTACCTGTATTATATAGAGATTATCATTTCTCCACAGTACTTAATTTTTTTTAATTTTTTTTTTTTATGCTTAAAAAAATGTCCTTGACCTCATGATTCTTACATCTTCCTAACATTTTTTTTTTACTAACCTATCTTTTTACACAGAGCGTCATTTTTGGTGAATTAAAAATTAAATTAAATTAAATGATAGCTTTTATATAACGCTACATTCGTGGTTATAGCATGCTCAGAGCGTTATGGTTCAATCTCATTTGTGGACCGGTGGGGGGGGGGGGGGGGGGGAAGAGGGGGTTACATGCGAGAAGGGTTTTCCGTGCTGCCTTTAGGATGCTCAGTAAACACAACTCTGCTCGGGTCGGGTATCGAACCTCGAGTCCCCTTCATAGGTAGCCAAGCCAAGCCAAGTTCAAGCGTACCTAGTCTCTCGACCACGCATCTCACAGTTACGGGGCTTCATTATTCACCATTCTCTACGTTACCTTTGTCAGACAACTGAAGAAAATAATTGTGTATACACATTTTGTGTAATTTTAGAAATACTTTAGAGATAGTTGTATTCACTGACACTCTCTAACTCTTGCTCTTTGTCATCCACTTACTTTCTGTCACACACTTACTTTCTGTCACACACGGTCTTTCTGTCACATACTTTCTTTCTGTCACACACGTTCTTTCAGGCACACACGTTCTTTCTGTCACACACGTTCTTTCTGTCACACACGTTCTTTCTGTCACACACCTACTTTCTGTCAAACACGTTCTTTCTGTCACACACTTACTTTCTGTCACACACGTTCTTTCTGTCACACACGTTCTTTCTGTCACACACGTTCTTTCTGTCACACACGTTCTTTCAGGCACACACGTTCTTTCTCTCACACGTTCTTTCAGGCACACACGTTCTTTCAGGCACCCACTTTCTTTTTGTCATCCACTTTTGTGGTGGATGGCTTTGGGAGTCAAACCTCTGACTCACGTACCGATAAGAGAAAGCGTCATCGTGATTTCTTGTAACTTGCAGTCGGTAACATGGCCGGAAATAGGAGGAGCCTAAAACGGCCAATCAAGTCAGATGAACGGGTAGGGGAGTGCTGCAGTTAGGCAGGAATGAACAAGTCACAAATTCGAGATTCAAGACAATCTATCTCTTAGTCTGTTGAACCGTTGATGCATCGCACAGAATTATTTGACCGTCTTAACCCATTCCCTTCTGTCTTTTGCCTTGGATAAAATCGGGGCCTACTAGAATCGAAACCAAAAACACTCTAACTCGCTTTGTCGCTACTGCTTTCTGGACAAGGAAACAATACAATACTCTCTATGAATACACAGTACTGCACTGGTATATGAATACACAGAACTGCACTGGTATATGAATACACAGAACGGCATTGGTATATGAATACACAGAACTGCACTGGTATATGAATACACAGTACGAAACAGGACTGGTATGCATAGCCAGTTCTTATGTATTGCGTATGTTGGGAAGGGTGGGGTGGGGGTCTCTGAAAACAGCGCCGCCTTCATTGACCTTGTTACGAGATATCTTCTAGAGACAAGTGTCCTTAATGTGCGGGGATTTACTCCGTACAATTTATCCAGGGGACAGGGGTAGCAACTCTTATCCATTTGCAAAAAAAAAATATATCAATTTTACAAAGTAACTTTTTCTTCAACAATTAAGAAACAATGATTAAGCAAACCTTTCAGGAAAAAAATCGTATTGATTGATTAACCGTTCGAACATTAATTAATCTTCAGAAGCAAGCCATTCCATCATATTAAAGACGTTTATACTCACCGAGTTATCTTCTCTTGTCTACACCATCCGTCATTATTAAACTAGTGGAGTTGTCAAGGGAAAGACAAGAGTAGGGGGAGATAATGAACTTTGCTGTGGGTTTTTTATTGCTCATGGATAGAGTTCCGCTGTGAGGGCTACCAAGTGCTGTGAGACACTGGCTGGGGATCTTTCAGTCAATGAACTTTTTGTTTTTTGTTTTCATTTGGCGCCTGCATAAGGATTGAAATACCAGGAAGTTTAGCTCAACAACAGCAGAAATAAATAAATAAATAAACCAAAACTTCAATTAATGACGACTTCTCTGCTTAACATAATAAATGAATGAATTTAGGTGATTTAACTAATGAACTAAAGAGTAAACGGCTCTTACTGTATTATGCGGTATTATTTTCATTTAATATATTTTACTTGTAACATTGCCATTCCTAGAAATAAAACAACTTTCATAAATTAACAAGATTTATGAATGCAACTTGAAATGAAATTAGTCCAATTCTAGGTTACAGAGACAATGGTGAAGCTGTTGCCTCGCCAATCTGCCAAGACACATCCCATGGATATATGTGTAATATTTAAACTATACATTTGATCAAGTAAATCACAATTACAACATGGGAATCTCCTGAGACAGACTCGCAGAGGACAACAATCAACTTCAGCATCAAATATCAAATTTATCAAATTCAAGTGATATTGAAAGAAATCTGGTTTCACCGGAAACTGTGCTGCTGAACCGACGCCTTAAGATTCCAGTGCACAGGCTGGCAACTTCTTGGTGTCGACTTTGTCTATCTTGAAGGGTTCAATCACACTGACCTTCCTTTAGAGTTTAGACAAACCATAAATCGAACTGGGAAACCAGATGCGACACGCACAACTGGCAAGTCACTGGTACTACACCTTTTCTCGAAATAACTGATGGGTGATAATTAAAAATAAATATTTTTTTTCTTTTCTTTATTGTTAACATTCTCTCCATATACACTTAGATGAAACATATAATAGGGGAAGACAGAAACTTTGAGACATCGATTCGTTGAGAATTAAGGTCCACTCGATTGCCACGGGACGTAATTTGAGTACCGCCAGTGCCGGCCTGTGGTACACGTTCCACAGTCTGTAAAGCACTGATCTATTAGGTACCCTTTCCCTCTTCACGCGAAGAAGTCTACGTATCCAATTATCCAAAGAGAGCCGTGTTTGAGAACGATAAACCAGGAAGTAGAAAGAGAATGTGACCTACATTTCAAACTGCAAGTGGCCAGTCTGACCGAGAAAGAAGGCAATACACCTCAGTTTCTCTGCTATTAATGGCTCTGTAAACCTTACTTGTAAATATATTTGTTTTTCTTTTTACATTATCAAACATGTTAAACATTGACAAACAGTACTACGTTGGACTAAAAATGTTAAACATTGACAAACAGTACTACGTTGGACTAGAAATGTTAAACATTGACAAACAGTACTACGTTGGACTAGAAATGTTAAACATTGACAAACAGTACTACGTTGGACTAGAAATGTTAAACATTGACAAACAGTACTACGTTGGACTAGAAATGTTAAACATTGACAAACAGTACTACGTTGGACTAGAAATGTTAAACATTGACAAACAGTACTACGTTGGACTAGAAATGCAATGTCACGTCTAAGTTCGCAACTGTTGTTTGTCAAACTTTTTAAATAGTGTTTTGAACTTGCGAACATAAGATGAAGTCCTAATGTCACAATACAAATCTTAGAGTGAATAGACAGAATAAAGTAGATTTGAAGGGTTTAAATCTCATCAATTTATGTGGTCCCTGGTCTCACTTGAAAGAATCAATTGTACACGTTTCAATCTGCAGTGTTTTTTTGTTCAGTACATCGTAAGTGTTTGGTCTAATAACAAAAACAAAACAACATCTGAGACTTGAACATTATGACTTGGGTCACGTTGGGTGTATTTAGAAAATTACTCCAAGTGAGACAATAGCTCCCCTACTTTGAAGATTTTAAATGTTAACAGTTTGCAGCCGTTGGCCTTCTCCAGTTTGTTAGTCTCCTCCAATTTGTTAACCTCCTCCAGTTTGTTAGCCTCCTCCAGTTTGTTAGCCTCCTCCAGTTTGTTAGCCTCCTCCAGTTTGTTAGCCTCCTCCAGTTTGTTAACCTCCTCCAGTTTGTTAGCCTCCTCCAATTTGTTAGCCTCCTCCAGTTTGTTAGCCTCCTCCAGTTTGTTAGCCTCCTCCAGTTTGTTAGCCTCCTCCAGTTTGTTAGCCTCCTCCAATTTGTTAGCCTCCTCCAGTTTGTTAGCCTCCTCCAGTTTGTTAACCGTCTCCAGTTTGTTAGCCTCCTCCAGTTCTCTGGCCTCATTTAAGAGATCAAAAAGATTAATTAATTGGCATTCATTTCCAATTAAAGTACTCACATTGTAATTGTGATTGGCATTGTGAATGTCCTTACTGAACGTAAGCATCACAAGAGTGTTAAAACATTTCCTAAACTGGCCATCTCTAAATAAACAATTTCAATGTCAGTGAGTCCTAGTACTTTTCTTCTTCTCGTTCTTGGCAGTATTTGTTCTATCCATGTTTGGTTCCATGTTTGGCTGCTTGAGTAAACAATTGATCTGTGAATAACTTTCTATTTGAACTTACAAAATCATTTTGTTATACCATTTCTTTACATTATTAATAAGCTCTATCGTTTGTGTCTATATGTGCAATGAATAAAAATTAAAGAGTATAAATATATCTTAACCAGAAAATAAACTAAAATAAGGTCTTCTTTACTAATTTTTTTTTAAACAATCAGCAACGGATACATAAATTCAAGAATTATTAGCTTTTGTTTTTCACTAAATTCTGTTTAGTTTTCAGAAATAAAACTCTATTAATCTTTCTCTTGATTTTATAAATCTTCCTCTTAGCATAAGGTTTTTGTCAATTTTTTTAGGGTTGATTATTTCGCGTTTCTGGTTATTCGTTTACCTTATTTTTGCGCATATACCCCGCATATGCGTATAACCATCACACACGCATCACACACACACACACATTACAATTTTTTTTTTAAATATCATACAACCCGCACCCTAATATACCCCGCATGTTGCCAACATTTTGGAAGACGAAAGTAAATATGATACAAGTTTTTGATGGCTTCACTAACCATAGCGAGGACAGTGACATTAGTGAGACTGGCGATGGATTGACGATGTTATGCATGTAGTCTATTAAGTTTGGACATAACGGTATCGGCAAAATAGTTTTAGTTGTTTACTCACTTGTCACAACATTGATGACTGATATATTAAAGATTCTCTGCCCCATCGTTACTATTTGTTTTCTTGGGATAATGAATCGTTCATTAAGCTTTCAGATGCACATATCGCAACCACACAGTGAACTGTAGGAAATATAAAGACTCACCCGTATGTCCTTAGTTTCCGCTTGTTTATGAGTAAAATAAACACCGTAAACCCCGCACCTTTGTATACCCCGCATAGCTGCTACCCGTATTTCATCAACCTTGTATAACCCGCGGATTAGTGCCCGCAAATACGTTAGTTACCATGTAAGTAGAAACCTTAATTAGTGTAAGTTCGACATTTATATTTATGAAAAGATACATTGTAAGTAGAGCAGCGTGAATCATTTCTACACATCCATCAGAGGCAAAAGTCATTAGTAATAGATTAGTTTCCATATTTAAACTAGCTTTTAACTCACCAAACAAAATTACATGCACACACTTCTGGAGTCAGAAGTCAACATGGCCTAGCGGCCCAATGAAAGGTTTGGCGTCAGTGGACCTGCTGAGTAAGCCTTTTTTTCTAAACGGAAATAGTTTGAAGACGTTATATAGACAAAACCTGTTTGCCGGTTTATTCTTTTTTTTCCCCCATTTTTAATACAGCCCTTTGGTTCTTTCGTTCCCAAAGGAAATGTCTTCATGTAAGACCATTAAATAAGCATAGCATTTTGGTATATCCACAGTGTACGTGACAGGCGAGACTTACCCCAAGTACAACATTACAGTGGTGTCAGCCAAGTGCGCGGACTCAGGCCTCATCCCCTGCGACGTGGACAACGTCCAGTGTTTCCACAACAAGAGCAGGTGTAACTCTGTGCCAGACTGTGACAATGGCCGGGACGAGAGTCCGGAGTTTTGTGGTAAGTGCTAGTGTAATTTTTTATTTTTTTTATTATAGCACATTTTTCATGCTTATAGCATTCTCAGTGCGCTATGGTCCAATCTCTTTTGCGAACCAGTTTCGTGCTACCTTTAAGCACTCACCGAACACATTCCTTACTCGAGCGCCCCGACAGGTAGCCAAGCGGTTTATGACCTCAGTGACGCACTCCCGCAAGAGAGGGAATCATTACATAACTACAGCATCATTAAGTACCTGTTTTTAGCCTTGCGGTCTAGGTCTATGTGAGCAGATGATGTTAAGATCCTCTTTTTCTCCAGGGTGTCACGTGGACAGCACAACGACCAACCGCC
Source organism: Biomphalaria glabrata (assembly GCF_947242115.1). NCBI lineage: Eukaryota > Metazoa > Mollusca > Gastropoda > Planorbidae > Biomphalaria > Biomphalaria glabrata. The sequence continues at coordinate 10,873,183 of NC_074727.1, forward strand.
TTTACTTCCTCAGCATTTTCCAGGTTAGAGTTGGGTGGATTCCTGGGGAGTCCTAAAAATCCCAAAGTTCAAAATCCCAGTCTTTACCTTGATTCGATCCTGAGACTGAACTAACAACTGAGAATAATGAACATTTCTCAACTACGACAAATAAAACAAGTGAATATTTAAAGATAACAATAAACAAAGTCGCTAGATTAAAAAAAAAAAGAATTACATTCCTTTTTTTTTTTTAGTGGAACAAGATATTTCATTCCTTGTTATTTTTAACGGCCCTCGCTTTGAAGTGACCAGAGGTTATCTCGTGCGATAACCTCTGTTGTCCGTCCGTCCGTCTGTCACTTTTAAATCTTAAAAACTAAATTTTCTTTTGATAATTCAGTTTGATTGTCACCTTTATATAAAAAAAACCAGTAGCCACTGCTACATTTGATCTTCTGAATGCGACCCTTTTTCTTAAATAAAAATAACTGCTAATATTTATTTCATTGGTATACAACATTTTTAGATGACGAAACATCACGAGATTTACTGTGGTGTAAATTAGATTACTGGAGAAGTTGCCAACTAAAATGTTCCTTTTGATTGGATGGTGGAATACTATTGTCACTGTAATACTAGCTCATTAAAATACATATTCATTTACATAAAAAAAGAATTTAATGAAAGAAAAAGTGTTGGGGTACATTAACGTCTCAAAGATTAGACTAGGCGGGATGTATTTCAACAAACGTTTATTTGATTTTTTACAAAATTAATATCAACTTACTCTGTCTGTTTGTCTGTCTGTCTGTCTGCACCAAGTTTTCAATACGTTATTTCTCCCACAACCATTCTGGATCAATTTGAAACTTTGCACAATTATTTATTGTACCTAACAAAACACGACTTAATAAAAAAAAAACACCAATTTTTCAATTTCCTTCTGGAAAATAATTATTTTGTTTGATCCCATCAAGAGAAAATCTTGCATTATTTACAAATATGGCTATATATGTGAGGTTTTGTCCCCTTAGATAATTGTATATGTTATTTCGCCGCACACATTATCGGATCAAGTTGAACTTTAATTAAAATTTTACACAATTATTTATTATACCCAATAAAACATTATATATATATATTAATTTAGTTCGATATTTAGTGAAATAAATGTTATTGTATTGTGATAGGTATGAATATAAATGTACAGTTTTTCCCTTATATAAGCTGCGGTTTTTTTAAAGTATTTTTTACATTTTGCTTGTTAGATCTTAGAATTTTCCCGAAAACACTTTATAAAGAAAATAATAACTGCGCAGACAATATTCTAACAACATAAAAAACCCTCTAGGCAAAAAAAAGAAAGACCGACTGACCTTTGGTCAAGCTTAAATAAACACACCAATGACTGGACCCGAAGTGGGAGAACGGGGTAGGGTAACAGCGGGGTGTCATGTTTTCTCGTCTCCTTGCTTGGGGCGCTGGGATATAAGACAGCTGAGTAAGGGTGGTGGAGGGGAAAGAACAGTTCTCTGCAAGTGTCCGGTCGATGACCACACAAAGTGAGTTACAAGACAACTCACATCCCATTCTCACCCGCACTGTGGAATCACGAAGGAACTAGATTACATGGACAATTGGGGTGCCTTAAGGGGAGGGGGGCATCATTCTCTGGATCAGTGCTTCTCAAACTGGTGAGTTTGAGATCGTAAGTCGGTTACTGAACTCCCTAGTCAACAAAGTATCACTAGGAAAATAATGCGGTAATCTATTTTGAGTGTGGCCAACGAGCTAGTAATTGTTTTCTCAGCAATATTCATCAACTGTTAAATTTCTAGAAAAGTCATTAGAGCCGATTTTTAGGCCCAGGTTCAAGGTTCCACATTCCACCCATCTTCCACCCTCCATGAAGTTGTAACTTGAAAAAAGTATTTGAAAATAAAAATATGTCACACTTTTCAAAAGACTGTATCTTTTGCATTGATTCTGTACTGTAGATTTGTTTAGAATCTGGGTAAATGAACAGAATACTTTGCGTTAACCCTTGAACTGCTGAGAGGAAAGAAGTAATGAAGAACAACTGTTAGAGCAAACGTTATCAAACAAAAATGTAGATTGATAAAACCGTAAGGGTCGAACTACCGGGCGTAGCGGGTGGGTAATATTTATTTCTTCTTTTACTTGTACAACACTAACAGACACATAGCAACTATTGAGTTCGTTAGTGCTCCAATTAGATTTCATTTCTAGCTTCCGGACTTTCCACCGGAAATAAAGATTATTACGTCCTATACCATACCTTCTGCAGGACACCTGGCAGTGTCAGCGGGCAGGGCTCGACCATTGTAATGGCAGTCCGAAGCGCATACCACACAACCAGGTAGCTATCCTCAAGTGCTGTAGCCCCCTCTGCCAACATTTAAGTACAAATACACATACATGTAGTAACAACAACACCCTTGCTGTGGACTATCAGACTATTCTTCTTCGTAACTGACCTACGAGTTTAAAAACCTTGGAACTCTTGACCTATGGAAATTTGCCTACTTCTGCCTGTCTGAACAAACGTATGTCTTGGAATGATCCAAGCAGATCTAAATTAATACCTCCGTATTACCGATAGCTGCTATCCCAAGACTCTCGAATTAGAAGCGACGCCAAAGACCTAACACACCCGGGGAAACTCCCTCATATTTTTATTCTGTACATCAGCAGTGAAGGAGGCCGCCATTAAACAAAAATAGCCTCTGGAGGAACGGCTAGGTGGATAGCAACGTGTTTGTTTGGGGCATTGCTTACTAAATGACGTCATCGTCTCCTCTAACGACCACTTCCAATCGGTGTCACGGTAAGGCTGAGAAGCAGTGTCCGGGCAATACCTATGTAAAAAGACGATAAAAGCCGGCATCAGAAAATCAGTTTGTCAACACGTGCGAATCTCTTTCTGAACTTCAACATTTAAAAACCCATCTTTTACAATAACCACGCGAATACTCCTGGCGTTAAAACAAAGCGTGTCCTTAGATTCTTGTACGTTTGAAAGTATTTTTAACCCAACCAACCCCATCCTCCCCTAAATACCTTTTGCAAAAAAAATGTCATGGAAATGTCAGAGAAAAAGTGACATCCCAAAGATTTTAATATCTAAGACATTTTTTTTGGCTTCAAATCGTATCAGTCAAATGATTGTGTCTGTGCCCACGTGACAAATGTATTTCCTGGGTAGAGTTAAACTTGGCATTTCTTTAGTTCAGATTTTATTTTTCGATACTTGTACACGCCTGCTTCGAAAGGAATCAAGTTCAGTTAATCCAAGATAAACTAAGGTTTCATTGTTCAGTTAAACCAAGATATAAACTAAGGTTTCATTATTCAGTTAAACCAAGATATAAACTAAGGTTTCATTATTCAGTTAAACCAAGATATAAACTAAGGTTTCATTGTTCAATTAAACCAAAATATAAACTAAGGTTTCATTGTTAAGCTGAACCAAGATATAAACTAAGGTTTCATTGTTCAGCTAAACCAAGATAAACTAAGGTTTCATTGTTCAGCTAAACCAAGATAAAACAAGGTTTCATTGTTCAGCTAAACCAAGATAAACTAAGGTTTCATTGTCCAGCCAAACCAAGATATAAACAAAGGTTTCATTGTTCAGCTAAAAAAAGATAAACTAAAGATTCATTGTTCAGCTAAACCAAGATATAAATTAAGGTTTCATTGTCCAGCTAAACCAAGATAAACTAAAGATTCATTGTCCAGCTAAACCAAGATAAACTAAGGTTTCATTTACCAGCTAAACCAAGATAAACTAAAGATTCATTATTCAGCTAAACCAAGATATAAACTAAGGTTTCATTGTTCAGCTAAAAAAAGATAAACTAAGGTTTCATTGTCCAGCTAAACCAAGATATAAACTAAGGATTCATTGTTCAGCTAAACCAAGATATAAACTAAGGATTCATTGTTCAGCTAAACCAAGATATAAACTAAGGATTCATTGTCCAGCTAAACCAAGATATAAACTAAGGTTTCATTGTTCAGCTAAACCAAGATATAAACTAAAGTTTCATTGTTCAGCTAAACCAAGATAAACTAAGGTTTCATTGTCCAGCCAAACCAAGATAAACTATGGTTTCATTGTCCAGCTAAACCAAGATATAAACTAAGGATTCATTGTCCAGCTTAACCAAGATATAAACTAAGGATTCATTGTCCAGCTAAACCAAGATATAAACTAAGGTTTCATTATTCAGTTAAACCAAGATATAAACTAAGGATTCATTGTTCAATTAAACCAAAATATAAACTAAGGTTTCATTGTTAAGCTAAACCAAGATATAAACTAAGGTTTCATTGTTCAGCTAAACCAAGATAAACTAAGGTTTCATTGTTCAGCTAAACCAAGATAAAACAAGGTTACATTGTTCAGCTAAACCAAGATAAACTAAGGTTTCATTGTCCAGCCAAACCAAGATATAAACTAAGGTTTCATTGTTCAGCTTAAAAAAGATAAACTAAGGTTTCATTGTCCAGCTAAACCAAGATAAACTAAGGTTTCATTTACCAGCTAAACCAAGATAAACTAAAGATTCATTATTCAGCTAAACCAAGATATAAACTAAGGTTTCATTGTTCAGCTAAAAAAAGATAAACTAAGGTTTCATTGTCCAGCTAAACCAAGATATAAACTATGAATTCATTGTTCAGCTAAACCAAGATATAAACTAAGGATTCATTGTTCAGCTAAACCAAGATATAAACTAAGGTTTCATTGTCCAGCTAAACCAAGATAAACTAAAGATTCATTGTCCAGCTAAACCAAGATAAACTAAGGTTTCATTTACCAGCTAAACCAAGATAAACTAAAGATTCATTATTCAGCTAAACCAAGATATAAACTAAGGTTTCATTGTTCAGCTAAAAAAAGATAAACTAAGGTTTCATTGTCCAGCTAAACCAAGATATAAACTAAGGATTCATTGTTCAGCTAAACCAAGATATAAACTAAGGATTCATTGTTCAGCTAAACCAAGATATAAACTAAGGTTTCATTGTCCAGCCAAACCAAGATAAACTAAAGATTCATTGTCCAGCTAAACCAAGATAAACTAAGGTTTCATTTACCAGCTAAACCAAGATAAACTAAAGATTCATTATTCAGCTAAACCAAGATATAAACTAAGGTTTCATTGTTCAGCTAAAAAAAGATAAACTAAGGTTTCATTGTCCAGCTAAACCAAGATATAAACTAAGGATTCATTGTTCAGCTAAACCAAGATATAAACTAAGGATTCATTGTTCAGCTAAACCAAGATATAAACTAAGGATTCATTGTTCAGCTAAACCAAAATATAAACTAAGGATTCATTGTCCAGCTAAACCAAGATATAAACTAAGGTTTCATTGTTCAGCTAAACCAAGATATAAACTAAAGTTTCATTGTCCAGCTAAACCAAGATATAAACTAAGGTTTCATTGTTCAGCTAAACCAAGATAAACTAAGGTTTCATTGTTCAGCTAAACCAAGATATAAACTAAGGATTCATTGTCCAGCTAAACCAAGATATAAACTAAGGTTTCATTGTTCAGCTAAACCAAGATATAAACTAAGGTTTCATTGTTCAGCTAAACCAAGATATAAACTAAGGTTTCATTGTTCAGCTAAACCAAGATATAAACTAAGGTTTCATTGTTCAGCTAAACCAAGATAAAAACTAAGGTTTCATTGTTCAGCTAAACCAAGATAAACTAAAGATTCATTGTTCACCTAAACCAAGATATAAACTAAGGATTCATTGTTCAGCTAAACCAAGATATAAACTAAGGATTCATTGTCCAGGTAAACCAAGATAAACTAAGGTTTCATTGTTTAGCTAAACCAAGATATAAACTAAGGTTTCATTGTTCAGCTAAACCAAATATATAAACTAAGGGTTCATTGTTCAGCTAAACCAAGATATAAACTAAGGATTCATTGTCCAGGTAAACCAAGATAAACTAAGGTTTCATTGTTTAGCTAAACCAAGATATAAACTAAGGTTTCATTGTTCAGCTAAACCAAGATATAAACTAAGGTTTCATTGTTCAGCTAAACCAAGATATAAACTAAGGATTCATTGTCCAGCTAAACCAAGATATAAACTAAGGATTCATTGTTCAGCTAAACCAAGATAAACTAAGGTTTCATTGTTTAGCTAAACCAAGATATAAACTAAGGATTCATTGTCCAGCTAAACCAAGATAAACTGAGATTTCATTGTTCAGCTTAACCAAGATAAACTAAAGATTCATTGTTCAGCTAAACCAAGATATAAATTAAGGTTTCATTGTTCAGCTAAACCAAGATAAACTAAGGCTTCATTGTTCAGCTAAACCAAGATATAAACTAAGGATTCATTGTCCAGCTAAACCAAAATATAAACTAAAGATTCATTGTTCAGCTAAACCAAGATATAAACTAAGGTTTCATTGTTCAGCTAAACCAAGATATAAACTAAGGATTCATTGTCCAGGTAAACCAAGATAAACTAAGGTTTCATTGTTTAGCTAAACCAAGATATAAACTAAGGTTTCATTGTTCAGCTAAACCAAGATATAAACTAAGGTTTCATTGTTCAGCTAAACCAAGATATAAACTAAGGATTCATTGTCCAGCTAAACCAAGATATAAACTAAGGATTCATTGTCCAGCTAAACCAAGATATACTAAGGTTTCATTGTTTAGCTAAACCAAGATAAATAGGATACACAAAGGTTTCATTGTCCAGCTAAACCAAGATAAACTAAGGCTTCATTGTTTAGCTAAACCAAGATAAATAGGATACACTAAGGTTTCATTGTTCATTCATATCAACAAAGTTAAGTGTTTTTTTTTGGTACTTTATGTGAAACATACATGTAAAACTATATGTACGACAAACAAGAACAAACTATAAGTACCATACACATGTAAAACTATATGTAGAGAGTACATGTAACCCTGGGAAGTGTGGAGGAACATCCATTGCTTAATGGGTGCTGTTTTCATTGCTCCTGTCATAATCCTTTGGCCACTATTTTGTACCTTGTCTATTTTCTTTGGGTATGTTTGGGCTTCTCGGTCCCACGCTGTGACTGTGGTCTGACACGACTGTGGTGTGACACTAGGGACTCAAACAAGAAAAGCAATGATACCGATATAATGGCCAACAGACCATTTACAGTTAATGGAGGGGTGCTATCTGGCCCCTTGTTCTAACAGTGCATTCTCAAACCTTATTGACCTGTTTCTATTGATTTCGATTAACCACTTTTACTTTCCCCAACTAATGTCAGGTACCCATTGGAGTTGGGTTGACTCGGGGGGCGTCATAAGAATCCCGTAATTCAAAATGGCAGTCTTCACCGAGATTCGAACCCAGGACCCCTCGGTTAGGAAGCCAAGCGCCTTATCACTCAGCCACCACACCCCCATGGATCAAAAATTGCCCAACTAACTCATCTTTCTAGAAATTCGGTTCAATAAAAGATAAATATTCTGATTTGACGCTGTGGCATTTTTTTTCTATTACATCATAGGAGACTACCTCTTCCCTTTGCTATTTCTTGTGTGACTAAAGAGGCTAATCCTTGATACACAGCTGCGGTCACAGGTTGGGCATTTGTAATCACCAGGCGCCGTTGCATTTTCACACTTCTTTCTACTTCTGTTGTGTATGGCATCTGCAATCCTTTCTTTATGCTCGCTCTCCATGTGGATCTATCCAGTGCCACTTTTCCCCAGCTTTTAGTCTCGATTTTGATTTCAGATTTGACTATTGAAACAAAATCTCTCTCTCTCTCTCTCTCTCTCTCTCTCTCTCTCTCTCTCTCTCTCTCTCTTGTAATCTAGAACTGTGCTAGCCAGACTGAAAATAGCGTGTCTTAAGGTCAGGTAAATCTAAAGTTGAAATGAATGTGGATGGATTAGCAGTTTGAGGGTTGTCCTGACTTTATCTCTGCTCTGTCTTGATATTTGCTTTGTTTTATGTCAAATGTGAACTTGTACATTGAAATTCTGAAAAACGAAGTCCTGGGTGCAAAAATGTCAGATTAAGCAGAAGTGACATTTATTTCGGGTTACGAACCCTCGACTTTTAGTTGCAAGCACCCTTTTAAGTATCCTGTGAAATGCCCTTGGCGAATAAATAAGGTTACCAGACGTCCGTTAGTTTTCTCTGTCTGATAACCCAAGCAAAACAGCTTACTGTTGTATGCTTCAAGAAATATGACGGGACCCTAAACGTCAATTAATTAACAAAGATCAGATTACTCTAATTAAGTAAAGTAGCAATTATATATAAAACACTGAGCCATAATCTTCAAATACAAAAAGAAAGACCCAATAAAACACTCAAATATATTCTAGAAAAAATTTTCACAAATACTCCTTCTTTCCTAGTGCTATTAGAGAATGGAATAGGTTGCCTGAGTCAGCCTGGAAATCCAGTGATTAAACAGAGTTTACTTGATGCATAACCATGCATCACTAGATTAACTTAAGGACACGCGTAGGATGTAATCATGTTCTTTTTTGAAGTAACGTCTGTAATTTATAAGATAAGATTTTCAAAAAAAAAAAAAAAGATTTAGTCTGAACATTCCCAATCTCTTTCGTGACCACACCTTTAGATTTGCTAATGCTGACTCTTTCATCCACGTTATGTCTTACGTTAGATAGATTGAGCTGACATAAACATTTATTTAAGTTTGATTGCAACAACCCCCCACCCCCGCCGGCGAATGGGGGGCTGAGAGGTGGAGAAGAGACACACTGATTCCATTTTTGACAAGTAGCAATCTAATGTTTCTTGTAAATAAAAATACGCCTATCGTTCGTTTCAAATAAATAGATCAGAGAAATGTAAAACTTAAAACAGTCGCAATAATTCACCACCGTCTCCGCCCCGTTTCCATCTTTTCAATCATCGTAAACTTAAACGTTTTCTTCTTCGTCAATGGATCTGTACTATTCTGTAGCACGGGGTCTCAGATTCATCTCGTAACTACTGATGTAGATAGACCTATGATTTAGTGTGATATTTGTGTTTTATGTATGTATATCGAGACGAAGTTTATCATCCAGGAGAGCCCACTGAAAACGTATCAAGTGAAACTTTAACATTTTGTACTGCTAACTAAGCCGCCCACGTATATATCTCGCGTTGTTCTCTTGACGTGGGAGAGTGGGGATTATATTAATAAAGGTTTGTCATGAAAAGGTTTACAGAGAACCTAGGGGGGGCGTGTTGATACGGAATAGAGAATATAGGAAAGGGGAGGATCCAGGAAAGCATATGTGGCGCTCTGACCGCGTCTTGCTGTGGTGGAGGCTGCACTGACCTATACAAGTTATTATAGCACAGACAGACAGCTTGCTATGGTACACTGACAAACGGAATGCTACAGTACACCGACTGACAGAATGCTATGGTACATTGACAGACAGAATGCTATGGTACATTGACAGACAGAATGCTATGGTACATTGACAGACAGAATGCTATGGTACATTGACAGACAGAATGCTATGGTACATTGACAGACAAAATGCTATGGTACATTGACAGACATAATGCTATGGTACATTGACAGACATAATGCTATGGTACACCGACAGACAGAATGCGATGGTACATTGACAGACAGAATGCTATGGTACATTGACAGACAGAATGCTATGGTACATTGACAGACAGAATGCTATGGTACTTTGACAGACAGAATGTTATGGTACATTGACAGACAGAATGCTATGGCACATTGACAGACAGAATGCGATGGTACATTGACAGACAGAATGCTATGGTACATTGACAGACAGAATGCTATGGTACTTTGACAGACAGAATGTTATGGTACATTGACAGACAGAATGCTATGGCACATTGACAGACAGAATGCGATGGTACATTGACAGACAGAATGCTATGGTACATTGACAGACATAATGCTATGGTACATTGACAGACAGAATGTTATGGTACATTGACAGACAGAATGCTATGGCACATTGACAGACAGAATGCGATGGTACATTGACAGACAGAATGCTATGGTACATTGACAGATAGAATGCTATGGTACATTGATAGATAGATTGTTATGGTACACTGACTGACGGAATGCTATGGTACATTGACAGACAGAATGCTATGGTACATTGACAGACAGAATGCTATGGTACATTGACAGATAGAATGCTATGGTACATTGACAGACAAGACATGGACACTGCTCCAGTACTTTAGACTGTGATTCAACACTTAGATGTTTTGCTGTTTCTTCAAGAGCATTATTATTGTAGACACTTAAAAGCATCTTTAAACATTGTAATAAATGTCTTTCCTAAGCATGAGAAATGTCGCCAGAATCTTTCCCGAATGTCGTCACAATGTCGTATAACGTAAAAACTAAAAAGAAAAAACATATTAGCATCTTATACAAAACCCTACAGACAAAAAGCCGAAACATTCTTGTGCAGGAGTTGCCAGCAGTTGTGGACGAAACCAAAGTTAGTTGAGACAATAAATTATACTTTCGTGTTAGGTTGAACATATATTTCACTTGTAGTAACGACGGAATCTTGTTTCAGTTGACTTGTAGTAACGACGGAATCGTGTTTCAGTTGACTTGTAGTAACGACGGAATCTTGTTTTAGTTCACTTGTAGTAACGACGGAATCGTGTTTCAGTTGACTTGTAGTAACGACGGAATCGTGTTTCAGTTGACTTGTAGTAACGACGGAATCGTGTTTCAGTTGACTTTTAGTAACGACGGAATCGTGTTTCAGTTGAACTGCTGACTAGGCCGTTATAGTGTAAGTGAAATCGTTTTAAAAGGTCAACTTTAAAAATCATTGCCACATTGAAGTCCTAATGGAGGCTTGTCTTTTTTTTTTCTTTCTTCTTTTTTATTCGATCTGTCTCTCTCTGTCTCTCTCACTCTTTCACTCAATCTCTCTCAAGCTTAGTTTCGCTATCTTTTAACTTCCTCTCTAGATCAAACTCGATCTTTCTTTCTATCTTTCTTAACTCTCTTTCTCTCTCTCTCTCTCTCTTTCACTCACTCTCTCACACTCTTTATCTCACTTGCTTCCTCGTGTTTTTCCTTTGATCTCTCTCTCTCTCTTCACTATACGTTTATCTCGCCAGCTTTCTCTCTCTCTCTCTCTCAATCTCTCTCTTTCTCTCTCTTTCTCTCTCACTCTCTCTCAATCTCTCTCTTTCTCTCTCTTTCTCTCTCTTTCTCTCTCACTCTCTCTCTCAATCTCTCTCTTTCTCTCTCTTTCTCTCTCACTCTCTCTCTCAATCTCTCTCAATCTCTCTCTTTCTCTCTCTTTCTCTCTCACTCTCTCTCTCTCTCTCTCTCTCAATCTCTCTCAATCTCTCTCTTTCTCTCTCTTTCTCTCTCTCTCTCTCTCTCTCAATCTCTCTCTTTCTCACTCTTTCTCTCTCACTCTCTCTCAATCTCTCTATTTCTCTCTCTCTCTCAATCTCTCTATTTCTCTCTCTCTCTCTCTCAATCTCTCTCTCGCTCTCAACCTCTCTCTCTCTCAATCTCTCTCTCTCTCTCAGTCTCTCTCCCTCAATCTCTCTCTCTCTTAGTCTCTCTCTCTCTCTCTCAATCTCTCTCTCTCTCTATCTTTCTCTCAATCTCTCTCTCTTAGTCTCTCTCTCTCAATCTCTCTCTCTCTCTATCTTTCTCTCAATCTCTCTCTCTTAGTCTCTCTCTCTCAATCTCTCTCTCTCTATCTTTCTCTCAATCTCTCTCTCTTAGTCTCTCTCTCTCAGTCTCTCTCTTATACACACTCTCTGTCTCTCTTTTACTCCCTCTGTATCATTCATTCTCCCATCAAGTCTCAGACAAACGTTAAAAATCTAACTCTAGCTCTAAAAACTTAAAAAGATATTGAACAATTTCGCCCTCGGTTAAGTTCATAATTCTAGAGTCACACGAGCTAACCGGTAGAAATAAATATTTCAGTTCGACGGTTCTAACATTTTGATCAGGCAGAGCACAAAACAAGTGGCGCCTATCAAAACGACTTAGCACAGACATAACACTACAAAGCATTGCTCTTAAGGTCTAAATGCTAATCAAAATGATTACACTTAATAGTTGTTTTTTTTTTAAATACAATGGTACTCTTTACCTACGGAGGAGGAATCTGTACAAGATTCGATGTCTGTCAGACAATATCGTCATTTTTTCCCCACTGTCATCTTAATTATTGTCATTTTGAACACGCTAATTTTTTTAGTAAAAGTCATCTTTTTGATTGTCATCTTTCATTTTATTTTTTCACGTTGTGTCAATTTGGTCTTGGTAGACAGTGACAGCGTGACAAGTCCACGTGACCATCTTAGGATAGTGTCCCCCATGCACACATATGCTCGCTCCTTTTCTTCTTCTCTATCATGTGGAAAGTTGTTCACGAGTTCTGACCATTGCCGTGTTCCTACTTCCTTTACCTGTCCAGTAGTCTGTTTGGCCGTTGGGACACCACACATGATCTACCGACCGTCTCTCTCCATTTCTCTCTGTTTTTTTGCCAGAATTTTGGTCTCTTTCATTGGAAGGCCCGTCTATTTCTTGATGCTGCCTTCCCATCGCGTCTTCTTTTCCTGGACCTGTTCCCTGTAGAAAGGTCTTTGCAAGCCTTGAGGATCTCGTGTTATGACCGTACAGTCTTAGCTGTTTTCGTTTTTCGACAATGGTCAGACGGTCATCGAGGAGTCCAATCGCCATTGTGATCTTATTTCGGATTTCCTCTTCAGAATGTGGAAAAAGGACTTTTTTTTTTGGCTATAATAATAATAATGTTTGAAGAAGTGCCGGATTTTAGTACGTAGAGTCTCTAGGCTGGATTTTCTTGGAGGTACCTACCCAATCTAAATGCACTCAATAATATGTATTGTAATAACTTAAGTGAGGCAACTCAACGAGGACATTGACGTTTATTTACACGGAGACATGACAAACACAAAGGACATCTGCCTTGAGCACAGCATCTCCATATTGGCTCTCCCTTGGGCGGAAATCGTTAGTCCTAATGTCAACATCCGACTTGTTTAGTCACAGATAGTGCGCACCTTCTTTCTGCACTATCTTGGATGGCGCTGCGCATGGCAAAGTCATAACATTGCCCCCGTCTTAGCACTTTTCGTCCCGAAAAGAAACAGTGCAGCTGAGGTTTGACAGTTCAGGTGGAGGTCGATCAGTGGGAGCCACAGGCGGCAGGGAGCGTGTTCCCCACGAAACCATCCGCATTGTTTTCCTCCAGTGCCGCTTTCTCTTTCTCCAGTTGACCAGGCTGTTGTTGCGACGATGACGTGGCCGTTTGACACACAAAGAGATATTGTCGAGCACTGTTTTTTTTCAGCACAGCCGTTGATTGGACACGCTGTCTCAGCAGACCTTCCCGACAGACGCCTCTCAAGGGAGCTGCAGGTTCACATGCAGCCACGTTGCAAGCAAAGTCCAATTCACCGCAGTCATCCTCAGACAACAGTTTCACGTCCAGAATACAGGTCTCTTCAGTTTCAAGTGGAAAATGTCTTCCTCTTGACGGCTCAGAGTTAGAGTAGTCCGATTGACATTCGTCTATGCCAATGTCGATGATGATAGTAGAAGTACATATGCCCTGTTGGTGGTTTTCTTGGCATCTAAATTCTATGTGTGATGCGCCGCAAAACTCCGCCATATGCCGGTCCCAAGCCCGGGTGAGAAAGGAGGAGGGTTTGGCGTGGGGCTAGCGACCCCACCCTGTAAAACCACTATTGCTACAGAAACGGCAAACTCGACACATAATGAAAACTATACATGCGGCGAGGGCGGCCAAACCCTGATGACGGTGTTGGATCAAAGCCAATTGGAAGTCCAATACCTGATACATGGCAAGCCTTTCAACGCAAGGAAACCGACTCTTATAGGCACGTGGAATGTAAGAACCCTGAATCAATGCGGTAAACTGGCCCAACTTTTAAGAGAGTTTGACTCTTACCGGCTGGACATCCTTGGGATCTGCGAGATGCGGTGGACATCAAGTGGACAAATAATCAATGATGGCAAGACAATAATATATTCAGGACATGACAAGGAGCACATTGGTGGTGTAGGAATCATCATGTCTAAAATAGCAGCTTCAGCGCTAATTGCTTGGAAGCCGGTCAGTGACCGCATCATTACAGCTCGACTCCAAACAAAGCAAATTAAAGTCACTACCATCCAAGCTTATGCTCCTACAGAGGATGCAGAAGATACCATCAAAGATCATTTCTATAATCAACTACAAACCACTCTTGATGAAACACCTACTCACGACCTAATTCTACTGATGGGAGACTTTAACGCCAAAATCAATCCCAACCGAACTGGCTTTGAATATGTAATGGGACCATATGGCTCTGCAGAAAACATCAGTGATAATGGCGAGCGCTTGATTTCTCTCTGCGCATCCAACAGCCTTTCAATTGGAAACACATATTTTAAGCACAAACAAATACACAAAAAAACATGGCGATCACCAAATGGAGAAACCTTCAACGAGATAGATTACATTTGCATCTCCAAACGATGGAGGTCATCTCTGTTAGACGTGCGGACCCGCAGAGGAGCTGATATCGGCTCAGACCACTACCTTGTCAGTGGCAAATGTAAGCTCCGATTGAAACGCCAACCAAAACAAACCACACGACCCCGCCCATTTAATGTAGAGAAGCTTAAAGACGGCAATACTGCAGCACAGTTCCAATTGAAACTAACGAACCGCTTTGAGGCTCTTGCAGATATATTGACCCTTGAAGAAGAGTGGGCCAACTTCAAAGATACCACTATTGGATGCGCGGAAGAAGTTATCGGAAGGAGGCGAGGCTCATACAAGGAACGGTGGATACAAGACAGAACATGGAAATTGATAGATGAGAGGAAAGAGGCCAAACGTAGACGAGATCAGAAAAATGAAACACAGGATCGCAGCCTAGCGGAAGAAGCCTATAGGGAAGCAGATATGAAAGTAAAGAGAAGCTGTCGGCAAGATAAACGGGACTGGATTGAGCAGAAGGGACAAGAGGCACAAGCAGCTGCAAGCAGAAATGACACAAAAACCCTCCATCGTATTGTCCGAGATCTCACTGGAGCAAAGAGTGGACATGGGGCACCAATAAAAGACAAGCAAGGCAAAACTTTGTTAACCAAAGAAGAACAGGATGCAAGATGGGTAGATCACTTTAAAGAGACCCTTAACCAACTGTCGCCAGACCTAACTTACATATTCAAGGACCCCTCTCCAGACAATGATCTCAAGGTCAAGACAGACCCAATAACTGCTGAGGAGGTTACCATGGCCATAGCAGTGCTAAAGAATAACAAAGCACCAGGACTAGACATGATATCAGCAGAAATGCTAAAATATGGGGGACAGTGCATTGTTAACAGAATGACTGATCTCTTAAATCTCTGTTGGCGAACTTCAAAAGTCCCAGAGGACTGGCAAAAGGGAGTGATTGTAAAGCTTCCAAAAAAGGGCAACTTGGCAGATTGCAACAACTGGAGGGGCATTACTCTCCTCTCTGTCCCAGGCAAAGTTTTCAGCACTGTTTTGTTGAGACGGCTTCAACAGTCTGTAGATGAAAGGCTCAGAGAAGAACAAGCAGGTTTCCGAAGAGGCAGATCATGTACAGAGCAGATTTTCGTTTTACGAAATATCATAGAACAAAGTCTTGAGTACCAACAACGGCTAATGATCAGTTTTGTGGACTTCAAAAAAGCGTTTGATAGTGTCCACCGAGAATCACTATGGAAAATAGTTAGAGAATACGGTATCCCAGAAAAATTCGTCCAGATCCTACGACGCCTTTACAGTCAGTCTAGTTGCTGCATTAAAACAGAAGAGGGAACAACAGAGTTTTTTACAATCGAGACAGGTGTGAGACAGGGGTGCATCTTATCTCCCTTCCTTTTCCTCCTAGCCATCGACTACATAATGAGGAGAGCAATGAACCAGACTGCCTTTGGTATTCCATGGCATGAACAACTCCGATTGATGGACTTGGACTTTGCTGATGATGTTGCACTACTCGGGGCTACAAATAAATGCATTCAAGAAATGACGGAGAGCCTAGACAGAGAGGCACCCAAAATTGGCCTCCGCATAAACTTGGATAAGACTAAAATTATGCGAGTGGGATATAAGGCAAAGGGTGTCCCCATCAGACTTGGCGAGTCAAAGCTTGAAGAGCTGGACAAGTTCACGTACCTTGGCAGCATCATAACAAATGATGGAGATGCTTACCATGATGTAGCATGTCGAATAGGAAAGGCAGGGAGCATTTTCCAAAGGCTGCAGCCTATTTGGACTAGCCAAACCATTGGACTCGAGACAAAAATACACCTTCTCAACACAATCGTCATTCCAACTGCTACATATGCATGTGAGACGTGGAAGTCATCTGTCAAAATTGAGAAAAGACTAAATGTGGCTCAACAGAGATGGCTGAGACGGATTTTGGGAGTCAGTTACACAGACCGGATCTCAAACAAGGAAATCCTATGCCGAACTGGGAGTCGAACACTTAGTGAGGTTGTGACTGAGCGTCGCATGAGGTTTGCGGGACATGTTCTACGTCAAAATGAATTACGCACACCAAGAGTTGCGATAACCTGGAAGCCAAAACGAGGAAAGCGCAAACAGGGACGTCCTCGTATTACCTGGCGACACACCTTCATGGAGGACCTCAGAACAGTGGACACCAGATGGGAGGAGGCTCCAGACATTGCCAGTGACAGATCATTATGGAGACAGCTTGCCGCCCAATGCGCCGAACGGCGCGGGAGGACCTAAGTCTAAGTAAGTAAGTAAGATGCGCCGCAAGTACAATTCATGGTAAACTTCTGGATACAGTTGCCGAGCTTCGAATTTCCTTCGTAGGCACCGGAAGATAGGCAAAGGTCTTTAAAGTCCACAGCAACAGGCTCGAACGCAGACCCAACGTCTTGATCTGTCCGGCTCATTGAGGTATTGGTAACAGGTACAACAGGAACAAACGCTTCAGGCACATAACAGACTTCAGTTTCTTCATTTGTCGCCTTCCGTTCGACTCGGTACATCCCGTTGAGATCATCACAGCAATCGCCATCACGTTTCTCGTCTTGAAAGTCACAACCACAAGACTTGCCCACAACACAGACACAGACGGCGCTCAAATCCCCAGCGTCTCCGTCACCACTGTTTGTGCAACCACAGTCTTGACCACACAACTTCTTGACCAACGAGTCTACAGGCAACTGCTCCTTTACCAACGAGTCTACTCCTTCTTTCAGCTGAGACACCATTTTATCTACCTTGTTCCCCATACTGTTCATTTGTTCACACATTGCATCAATACCTTCATTTATTTTGCCAATAAGCTCATAAATCTCCGGTTCAATTTCAAATAGGTAGGTCTCCGGATCTTCGTCTTCATCAATTAGGGCTTGCCGGAGACGAGCTGTAAGCACCTCCTTGCTACCGCCAAGCTTCAGACGTCTGTAACGAAGTTCCTGCCTAAGCTCTCTAACCGAAAGTTGGTCTAATTGTTTCAAAGCTGCCATTGTGCTAGAATCCTACCTCCTCTCGTTGAGTCGCCTATAATCCCACTTCTGACACCAATTGTAATAACTTAAGTGAGGCAACTCAACGAGGACATTGACGTTTATTTACACGGAGACATGACAAACACAAAGGACATCTGCCTTGAGCACAGCATCTCCATATTGGCTCTCCCTTGGGCGGAAATCGTTAGTCCTAATGTCAACATCCGACTTGTTTAGTCACAGATAGTGCGCACCTTCTTTCTGCACTATCTTGGATGGCGGTGCGCATGGCAAAGTCATAACAGTATACATCTAAAATCATATAATAATAATAAGGCTTGTCTTCGAGTCCGAAGATTAATGAGGAAAAAGACCTAGAGTGGATGTAAATTTAATTTCTCTGAATGTCTTATATTTTGTATGCATATTTTGTTACAAATTATACATTTTAGAAATGTAAAGGCACCATTAAGGATGAGGCCCTTTGTGTCTGCATCCGATCCTTTCATGGTAATGAAGATGCAGTATGTCACCTGGTCCCACAAACAATAGGAGGCTAATTATGTATATGATACGGACACAGACCCGAATGTGTCCAGATATCGAAACGAGGCTGAGGCGTGTGGCCAATACCCGATGTACTAGAAATTTAAATTGTTTATTCTACTTTGGATGGTCACTTCGCGAAATGCCTGGATCCAGCTTGCGCGTGGTATTTTTTGATTATTATTATTAATGTATGGTATAGTATGTTCACGCCAATGCCATTTTTGTAAAGACTAAACTATTGTGATGATGTTTAGTTAAAGAAAGCCGTGGACACTCTTGTAGTGAGACGAGCACAGCGTGGGAAGCGCTTAGTGAACTCAGTTATAGCTGTTATGACAGTGTTTAGAATTTCCTCTATTTCTGTTTTTTCTTCCAAAATGACAAACTTTCTATGTGTTGTCTTGTGTTTGTCTCTGTTATTGTTGTGCCCCAGAAATCAATATGTCGAATAAGAAGAAAATGGTGTAACTCGATATTTAGAGCGTCTGTTGAAGTTGTCTCCCTTTTTTTTTTAGCCTTTCTGAACGAAATGATTAAATGTCCAACGACAACTGTATAATAATCATAATAATTATAATAATAATGGCTTTTCGTTTTTATTGGGTTTTTTAATGTCTTTTTTTTTCTATTTGACATTTTATGTTTAAAGCTTGAAATAATTTAATTGTTATTTTTATTCTACCTACTTATCTTGTCATGTCTGCTACAGTGGGATTGTTTGGTTTAAAGACAGTCAATAAAGGTCATGTGACTTTATTGCTCTGGTCTTAAGTAGATTCCTATTTAATTTTTTATTTCAAAACTAGCTATGGTCGTCAAATCTCAGAGCCTGCAGTATATTTCCCAATCGTTTTCCAACTATGGAAAATTATATTTCTTTTTTATTGAGTTAAACTCAGGAAATTCTGTGCAAATATTTATATAGATGTTATATTTTATAGGACTATTTCGTCCGATCCTAACTCTATTTTCTATTTTTGATCAAATTGCCTGTACTTAATAAGTAGAGAAATTTCACATTTGAAGATGTTCTTTTTTCCAACTCAGATTTGAGATTCACTGCATGGATAATATGATACTCTTGTTTTAGTGTTCATTATTGAA
Source organism: Biomphalaria glabrata (assembly GCF_947242115.1). NCBI lineage: Eukaryota > Metazoa > Mollusca > Gastropoda > Planorbidae > Biomphalaria > Biomphalaria glabrata. The sequence goes on from NC_074727.1 coordinate 10,892,413, forward strand.
GTTGTAGATTTAGTCTCCCCTGGTTTTAGCATTCCGAGTTTGTTTTTTAATTTACTCTCACCACTAGCTAGTAAATAATTACGTGTTTAGTATAAGGTTTTCTTATGACATCGAATCAACTGTATCGTAAAGGATACGAGACTATTTTTAGCGGCCCAAGGAAAGGGGAAAGGACGCTATTAGTTTTGTTTGAAATGTCCGTCCGTCCCGTTTAGATCTTGTAAACTAGAAAAGATAGTGAAAATACGACATCATAATATTTAAGTCCATTTAAAGTTCTGATGCAACGGCTACTTTTTTTTTATTTTCTGAAAGCGAAATATCTAATTTTTCAAATCACTTATGCGAGCAGTTTTTACATAAAAACACACCACTTTTGCAACTATTCACTATTAATAGTAACAAACACTGGAAGCACTTTAGTGGGTGGATATAGCCTAGCAATACTTTAAACACATTTATGCAAATGTTTTAGATTTTTTGTCATCATATCACCGTGTAAACTGCAGTTACTAAAAGAGACAATAGGACACTAAACTACACTTAACTTAAGGAATTATTTCTTTTACGAAAAGTTTTTTTCTTGAGGATTTGAATAAGAGATTGACCCTTTACAAAACAATTAGATCAATTGGATATTCATTACAAGACATTAGTTAGGCCAGGATTGCATTTATCTTCGCATTCACTTTCACCTATCCTTTGGTCTACTGAACCAACACGATCTTTCTCCATTCTTCTCTGTCATTTTTCTTGGATAGAATTTCATTTTTATGTACTTTCTGAAAATATTGAAACCTGTTTTTTTTACCTACCTGGCTGGACCACTTTGGGGGCCGATTTTGAGTTTGTGTTTCCACATAAACTGTCTTTGTAACCTTGTTTTCATTGAGATGTTATTGTTCTTGTTGTTGTTAATGTGTTGATTTTATGTTTCTGTTGTTGATATGTTGTTTTTATGTTTCTGTTGTTGATATCTTGTTTTTATGTTTCTGTGTTTCATAATGTGTGGGTTTTATGTTTTTGTTCTGGACAATGTGTTGTTTTTATGTTTCTGTAGTAGATATTCATTTCGATGTTGATAATGTTTTTAGTGTTGTTTTTTATGTTGTTGTTGATAATGTTTTTATGTTCACATTGTTGCTGATGTTATTGTAAACGATTATATTATTCCAGGTCGTATTTTGTTGTTGTTGATGGCGATGTTGATTTTTCCTGATAATTATACTGTTGATGATGATACTGTTGATGATGATACTGCCATTGTCGATGCTCCTGATGGTTGAAATTCTATTTCAGTTTTACTTTAATTGATTTCTCTTGTTTCAGAGTGTCGAGGCAATCAATTCAGGTGTAATATAACCCACTGCATCAACATACTGTCCAGGTGTGACGGCAGCAGGGACTGTGCTGATGGTCGTGACGAGGAGAACTGTGGTAAGGTTACAACCACCTGTCTCTAGGTGTCTGTTGGTCTGTTTGTCTTTCCGTTAGTCGTTCAGAGTTTGAGAATCTTATCATCTGTCTATCTCCTGATGTCTGCCGGTCTGTCATTCTGTTGATCGTTTGGGATTGAATTTTGAACCATCTGTTTGTCTTTACTTGTTTGCTTGTCTATCTTTCTGTCAGAGTATTGTTTTGAGATTTCTACGTTTCAATTGTGATACCTGATCACCATGTATGTCAATATTGACATCAGTGTATATATAAACCAGGATCTACGTTTCATTTAAGGTGAAATGAATAATGAATACAATAAATCTAACCAGTCTCTACGTCTTATCTTATACATTCATAATACAGACATTATCCTCTCGATAAATAAGATATTTACGTCCTTATTGCATCCATATGTTTATCTTTAGCTGTGCTTGTTAATTAGAGACTTAAGCTCTACTGACTTTGGTATTTCCTGGCTGATTTATGCAACCAGTTCCGTGCTCTAATGTCACAAGGGAAGAAAGTACACTCCTATAAATTGGTCCATATTATTAGACTCCTTCAGTCGGTTCATCTTGTACATCATGTGACTGCTGAGCCCTATTTCCTAATGGATAATAGTAAAAGTAAAGTAAAATTTCCCTTTCAGACCTTGCGATCTATGGGGTAGATGATGTTAAAGGTCATGTGTTTCTTTGGCCAACGGTTAACGTGCAGGGTGTCATGTATCCAGCACAACAACCCAACGCCTTTACTTCCACCCACTTAAGTCAGGTAGCTGCCCAACTGAGTTGAGTTCTCTCAGGAACGCCCTAAAATCCCAAAATTAAAAAATCCCAGTCTTCACCTAGATTCGAACCCAGGACCCCAGGTTCAGAAGCCAGGCGCTTAACCAATCCAGCCACCGCCTACCCCGAAAGATGTTTCTCTTACTAAATATTTTGTTACAAAATGGCAAGGTATATGATTTGATCCTTGATGTATTTTACAAGAACAAAACAAATGGTGATAAGAAACAAAAAATACAACTGCAAACGAGCAATATGAACGGCTGCTAAAGGTTTCTGCGATCACTTTATTCGGATGAGTCCAACGAGGGTGCATGCAGACTTCAATAGGGTCTGTAGACGGCATGGTGATTGGCGGAAATCCCTGTTAGAAAACTTTACTATCCGGGCTTCGTCTAGGTGGAACTTGGCAAGCGCGATAAATAGACTACAGCTTCTCTCTGACTATACTGCCTTCATTCCCTCTTCGGAGGCCTTATTTGGGGGAGGGGGGGGGTAACTCTTACTTTAGCTCCATACGCCCATTAAGAAATATGTATGCAGTAAAGAAGCATCCCGCTTATATATAACTATCATTTTGTATTGTACGATGCCTACAAAAAGCAAGATTCGCGCCCAGACAGTTCTGTTGAAAAGTTCTGCAAAAAAAAGAGTTTAAATAGTGCTTGGAACAGGAAGGAAGTATTATCTTGTATTTTTTAATATTTCGGCTTTAAAAAGAAATATTGTTTCGTAATTGCAAATAAAATATTGTTTTCGGTAAATTTAACCGCTGTGGTTTCGATAGTGAAAATAGCTTAGGTGTTCTTCACGCAAGGCAAGGAGCAACAGGTGAAATTATTTTTTTTACATTTTTGTGTGTGCACCGCCTATGGGAGAATTAGTGATGGGTGAGTGTATCAGAGCCATAGACATAAATAAATATAGACTGGCCGATAAAAGAGTTTTATGAAACGAAAATTTGTGACTTGCAATTTTGTGTACTTTATTATACAGCATTTATGAGCAGTGTAGTTTTGTTTAATCTCAAAGACTGAAGATCATGCAACTTTTCAGAATTCGGAAATCCGACAACAATAGATATACATGTTTTCAAGTTACATGAAGTTATTTCCTTTTTCCAGTCTGTATTTCTATATGTCTATGGTCAGAGCCTTTAGGAATATAGTATAGATTTCAACAGTGGCAGTACTTTTGATATAATAAAATAAGGAATTAGCATCGTCTTCGATTCCGAAGGTGAAGGATGAGTGACCACGTTAACTCAGTTAACACCTGAATATTTTTCCCCATTTGGTGCAGACAAATAATTCAATTACATTAGTTGTTAGTGTTGTGGGTTTTTTTTTTCTATACAGAACTCATTTTGGTTGACTTTAAAGTGCTTATATCTTACCCACTAACACAGACTCGCTTATACGCATTCACACATTAAATCCAATGCATTACATTATTTCCTTGTCGACGAGGCTTCCTACACACTCGTCATTTATTACATTACCCTCAGGCAACATTTGATGAAGCTAATAACAGAATTTGTGGATGGTTTAATTAACTTGATAAAAGGAGAATCACTTGTGAGAAAGAAACAATTGATAAAGTGCGTTGTTTTTGTTTTTTTTTCATTCAGCTTGTTAGAGAAATAAAATTGGCTCATTTAGTCGTCAACGGTATCTGTAAGAGTTAGGAACTTATTGGATGGTAACGATGGTCCTAGGTTCGAATCATTCCCGCAGTGAGAGAGAGAGAGAGAGAGAGAGAGAGAGAGAGATTGACTTCGTTTGTAAATAGGAAAAACAATAAAAAAATTATGCAGTTTATAATATAGACAGCAAAATTATTTCTTTCCGTTTATTTATCTATGTATTTACCTGTTGACCTGTTATACACCATATATCAGTTGATATGCTCGTGTACAAGAAATGACGTAGGATTTCAAAATCGAAATTCCATAATTGCAAAAAAATAATGGAGGAATAAGAATTATAAACAAGTCCAACTTATATGAAATAAAACAGATTAGAATTTAATAGCATGTCGACGCGTTTGAACTGTCGATGGTGTCCATTTGTTGAATTTCTTGACTGAATAATCTACGTACTATTGAAGTGGTTGTAAAATGGGTGAAAAGTAAATTGTTTAGGCATCAAGTAGCCAAAAGTCCCAATTCATCAATGCTATCAAAAATAACTGAAACACACGCACACTACAAAAGTTCAGCTCTGTTCACTTTCAGTTGGGTTTTCTGTATGGACTTATTACACGAGCATTGTGCGAGGCCTCGCAAAGCCTCACCATAGAGGAGGCGGGCGATACTAAAAGTACTGATGTTCAAGTCAGTTCAAAGATATTTTTTCACGTCACTATAAAGACAACTTTCACGTCACTATAAAGACAACTTTCACGTCACTATAAAGACAACTTTCACGTCACTATAAAGACAACTTTCACGTCATTATAAAGACAACTTTTACGTCACTTGAAAGACAACTTTCACGTCACTATAAAGACAACTTTCACGTCACTATAAAGACAAATTTCACGTCATTATAAAGACAAATTTCACGTCACTATAAAGACAGCTTTCTCGTCAGGATAAAGACAAATTTCACGTCACTTTAAAGACAACTTTGACGTCACTATAATGACAACTTTCACGTCAGGATAAAGACAACTTTCACGTCAGGATAAAGACAACTTTCACGTCACGATAAAGACATCTGTAAAGCCATTCTCACTATTAGTTATATAGATCTAGTTAGTTTTTGTTTTTTATATTAGTCTCTTACTATTAGTAGCCAAAATAACGCGATTTTGACCAGGATATCAAATTTATTTTTTTTTTAATTATCCATTTTAAAAAAAACAAGAACAAATTATATAAATTAAATATATATATATATATAATATTCTGGAACAGCAAGATTAGCCTAGTCCATGTTTCAGTTTAACTCTAACCATTAAACTGTCAGATATTTAAATTTGTTGAAGTGTTCATTTGAAATGAAATAAGTAAGTAAAATAATGGTTTCATATAACGAGCTCCACCCTCTGTGTCTCTCTTTCTCTCTCTGTCTCTTTCTCGTTCTCTTTCTCGCTCTTTTTCTTTCTCTTTCTTTCTATCTCTCTGTAACTCATCTCCCTGAGTTCTTTCCTCTTTCTCTTTACAAAAATATTTAATCGCAAATATTCTAAACATCTCGACTTTAATTGTCGTGGTGAAGAAAAAACATTGAAGAAAACTCATTATTAATAAAAAGAAATCTATATATAGACCAATATTCTAAATTTAGCACAAAACACACTCACACACACAGAAAGACACACATTCATACACATATCTTTACAGAAACAACAGAAGAAAAGAATGCACCATTTAAGAAAAAAATTCTCTTTGATTGAAACCAGAGTCAATACATTCGCATGTTTTTCAGAGGGACTTTGTTCAGATAAAAATAACATCAGTCATAATTAAAGTTAAGTGGTTGAAACTTAAGATAGTTTTCTAAATAGACTTTTGAAGTCGGCACTCAATAGCGCTCACCTTCACACGGGTTCTCAATTCTCTACGTGGCCAAACCATGTGGGACACCACGCACGCACGCTGGCCGACTCTCTAATCCCTCCTCCAGCCCCCTCCAGCCCGCATTCGCGCCTTCCTCACTCTTCAGGCATGCGCTTACAGTCGTTTGCCCAAACCCACCCCATTTGGACAACTGTGTCTTCCAGGAAGTGTTCACCCGTCACTAAATAGCGGCGTATGCTACACCGCGTGTCGGCTCGTTAGGTAATAATGTAATAGCTTCTCTTCTATCGATTTTGACCAATGATTGCAAAACTGTTTTCAGCTTTGAGGCCATGTTCGCGTGTCATGGTCCGAATCTTGCGAAGCTTTATCATGAACTGTGAGAAGACGTTCTGAGGACGCCAAAAAAAAAGCAGTAGATCATGGACCGGATATGGCCCACAGGCCGTAGGTCAGGAATCAGTTATCTAGGCAAGCTGCTTCAACAATTTCTCAGCCAAACTTGACAGATACAGAAATAAATGTTTGAGAACCACTGAAAGATCTAAAGTAATGTTTCACAGGATGCTTTTTTGTTTTCACTTTCAGTTGGCCATAATGGCACAGACGTTTGATTGTCGCAAAACCGAAACAAAAAAAAGATGTTTTAAACAAACAAAATAAGAAAGCAAGAAACAAAACACACAAAAAAGACCAAACACACGCATACATACATACATACATATATCCAAGCATCACACACATATATTCTCTCTCTCACACACACACTAAGAGACCGAGTTCGTTCTTTTGAAGCGAAGCTATTAAAACATTTAACGCTCTTTGATGGAACTTCGCGCCTTCATCTTTCAAATTTGACAGGAGAACGTCTGCTACGCACTCCCATAATACTCCGCGAGCTTCATCTCGAGTTCACGTGGCCCCTTACAGTCGACACTCATTTCGGGCAGTTTGTTTCAAAGCCAATTTAAAAATGTAAATGTAATTATTGTTTCGTTTTCTGGGTGATTGAGTTTATTCTTTTTCCTTCTTGAAATTTAGGCGCGAAGATTTGACAAATCGAAAAAAAAAAATTTGACGATTCGTAGAAAGTACGCATGAGTGGAAGAGCATTTCTGATTGGCTGGTTTAAAAACATTTTTTTTGTGCATAATTCTAAGAAGCGTAACGGCACGCAATTTTACACAACAGATTTTCAAATGTTCTTGAAGAGTTTCTTACTAAACATTATTCACAATAATCGGTTGTTGTTGTTATTTTTTTTTTAATAAATTTATTTATTTTTTATTCGATTCCACAATATTTTTTTTAAAAAGGGCAAAACTCATTAAAAAGTTAAAAAATGTAGAAATGATCAATAAAGCTATTTGCGGATATACCAAAAAGCTTACTATTTATAAATTTGTTTCCAGTTTTTTAATAATGTATAATAGACTTCGAATTGAGAACATTTTTTTTTTTTTGCTCTTTTTAATATATGATTGCAGTGGCGTAGGTAGATTGGGGTGATCCACACTGGAAAATTCTCCCGGGCCCACTCTTGGGGGGCGCTACTGAGTGTCCAAATTTATTTTTATATTAAATATTACGCGATTATCTCATGTCATGATGTCGAACGTCAAAATGCACGGGCCCCTAAAGAGGTCAAGCTCCCCCCCCCCGGGCCCCCAAATCCTTAGCTACGCCACTGAATGCTTGTAAGGGATTCTGTGAATTTGGTCTTCACCACTAAGAAAACTTGGGATTACTCTTTTTAAAAAATCTAAATAGGCTAACTAAGGCTATATCTCCATATGTTTTTGTCCTAGGGGCCTACACGAAAAAGTAGGAGCAATATATTCATTGCACTTACTCTACTACATTATCATGATAATGAGATAATATGGAGAGCATTGCAAACATCGCATCCTGTGCTTAGATCAAGGTTTTAAGACGGAATCTTATATGGAAAATGATCAAAGCGAGCTCTCGCGCTTTCAAAAATAAAAACATTAGTTTCAAACTTCATTACCACAAAATAAGAGGCTTATTGTGCTATAATAACTCGATGTTCTAGATTACAGTGTTTCCCAAACTGTGTTCCGCGGAACCCTAGTACTCCGCGAGGCCTGAATAGGTGTTCTACGAACTGCTGGAAGAATTAACTAGCAGGCCACAACGTGAATTAATCTCATAAAAAATAATCAAAATGGTTCCGCTAAATACTCATAATGTGCGAAGTGTTCCTTTGAGGAAAAAGTTTGGGAAACCCTGTTCTAGAGCGTTCTCTAATTGTAAAAGACTACATACACGAGGGCTCATGTTAGCTCTGTCCGTTCCATTTGACTAGTAATGATTGTTAACATGATAATAAAATTACCACAATGTGGGGGGTGGGGGTGTGGGGGGTGTACATAGCACGTGACTGTTAGAGAGAGCGTCTGTTTCGTCTGGCACCAGTCTGGCGTAGCGTGAAGCTAGACACGTCCTGGTACTCATTGCTGAACCGTTAGGTCACTGTCTCCACTGGCAAAATATACAACTTTGTGTGTGTGTGTGGGATGGATACAAATCTTGTTCTTGTCCTCAAAGCCTTTTCAAGCGAACTGTAATACCTTGTTTTCTCATTAAGCGAGTTGTTGGTAAATACCATAGGTAGAGGATACCAAAAGAAAACGTGGGGACTATACTAGGAAAGTAAATACACCGGGGGGGGGGGGGGAGGGGGAGAGGATGAAGTCGGAGTTTAGTGACTGATTTTTAGCGGCCCCCGAAAGGGGAAAAGACGCTGTTAGTTTTGTGTGAAATGTCTGTCCGTCCGTCCCGTTTAGATCTCGTAAACTAGAAAACATATTGGAAATCCGACATCATAATATTTTAGTCTTTTCAAATTTCTGATGCAACGGCTACTTTTTTCTTTTCTAAGAGCGAAAAATCTAATTTTTAAAATCACTTATGCAAGCAGTTTTTTTCATAAAAATACACCACTTTTACAATTTACTATTCATAGAAATAGAAGACGAGGAGTTGTTTAGTCGGGGGGACATGTATGTACCATATTTTTAATACATTTATGTTTTTAGATTTTTTTCAAAAAAAAATTTTTTTTTTACATTTGTATTCCTATGTTATGTATGTTCTTTTCTACGAACTATTACATTTACCCAAAAATAATGTTTACTTTTTTTTAAAAGAAAAATTCTATTTAGTATGCATATAAGTTGGACATAATCTAAAACATCAATTAGTAAGTAGTTTTTCATATTATCGCGTGAACTGCAGAGTAGCCGTTCAACCATGACAAATTGAACTAAAGGATTTGAATAAGAGATTGACCCTTTACAAAACAATTAGATATTCATTACAAGACATCAGTTAGGCCAGGTTCACATCTAACTTCACATTCACTTTCACCTATCCTTTGGACTGCTGGACCGCTGGAGCTCCACACAACATCTGTCAACCTTTTTTCTCCATTCTTCTCTGTCAATTGTCTTTTATCGAATTTCATTATGATATTCTAGCCACAGGTAGACTACTTTCTACTTTCTAGCCTCCTGTAGACTACTTTCTACTTTCTAGCCACAGGTAGACTACTTGCTACTTTCTAGCCTCCTGTAGACTACGTTCTACTTTCTATCCTCATGCAGACGACGTTCAATCATACAGACTACGTTCAATCATGCAGACTACTTTCAAGCCTTCTACAGACTACAGACTAGACTTCACTGTGAATTTCCAGAATTAGATAGAGTTGAATGTCTCACTTGTGTAATGTAATAGGTGAAAAGGAAGAAAGTTTCCCGACGAATCCTTCAACCCTTCCCCCCCCCCCCAAACCAAACAGGATGACGGAATGGACGAAATAGAAGACGTTATATAAAATGTCGTCTGGTCAAAGCAAGAATCAATTCTCAATATACTTTCTCTGACTTTTTAACGTTCTACGATTGTCCTTGACCTTTTACCTTCACGAGAACAAACAATCATCCTTCATTATTAGCGGCCCCCGAAGGAGAAAAAGATGCTATTAGTTTTGTGTGGCCTGTCAGTCCGTCCGTCCCGTTTAGATCTCAGAAACTAGAAGAGACAATGAAAATCGGGCATCATGATATTTTAGATCATTCAAAGTTCTGATGCAACGGCTACTTTTTTCTTTTCTGAAAGCGAAAAATCAAATTTTTAAATCAATTATGCAAGCAGTTTTTCCAAAAAATACACAATTTTTACAAGTATTCGTAAGAGTATGCAGCAATGCAACCTAAAGGAACATTTTTGTTTATTTTAACGGAAATGTTGCTTTTTTCTTGAGGCTTTGAATAAGAGATTGACCCTTTACAAAACAATTAGATATTCATTACAAGACATCAGTTAGGCCAGGTTCACATCTAACTTCACATTCACTTTCACCTATCCTTTGGACTGCTGGACCGCTGGAGCTCCACACAACATCTGTCAACCTTTTTTCTCCATTCTACTCTGTCAATTGTCTTTTATCGAATTTAATTCTGATGTTATTTCTGAAAATATTGATACCTGCCTTTTTAGCTGCCTGGGTGGACCATTTCGGGGACCGATTTTGAGTTTGTGTTTCCACACAAAATGTCTTTGTAACCTTGTTTGCTTTAATTTTGTTTATTTTAGGTGAGATTTTAATACTAAACCATCACTTGTCCCAGCTTAGCCAAGGGGGTTTTGAGTTACATCGTCCTCCTTCAAGTTCGCCAAAGGCAAACGCCTTTGGCATGCGAAAGTTCAGGGATACTGTCTATCAAACGTAGCAATGTCACTTTCAGCCTTTCCAGAGACTCATATAACAGAAACAGGTTTAGATATTGGGTGTGACCAGAAGCTGATGCAAATGTTAGGGGAAAGTAATGGTCTCTCCCCATACAGTGACAAGGTAACTTTAAGTAACACCGCTAACTAGTAAAGGAAAGTAATGGTCTCTCCCCATACAGTGACAAGGTAACTCTAAGTAACACCGCTAACTAGTAAAGGAAAGTAATGGTCTCTCCCCATACAGTGACAAGGTAACTTTAAGTAACACCGCTAACTAGTAAAGGAAAGTAATGGTCTCTCCCCATACAGTGACAATGTAACTTTAAGTAACACCACTAACTGGGAGGGAAAAGTAATGGTCTCTCCCTATACAGTGACAGAGTAACTCTAAATAACACCGCTAACTTCCAGGATAGAGCTGCAAGGCAGCAGGAAGCTTTGGCGCAGAGACGCTCGCGCATGCGTGTTATCTTTGATATGCAATGACGCAAACATTTTAAAATAAGGAACCGCGCGTTGGACCAGACATGAAACAAAATAGACGCAAGTGTTAATGCATCTTCTCTGTTGAATAATACAAGAAAGAAATTGCAGAGAGTTTTATTTTATTTTGTAAGCTCCATTTCCCAGTTCAAATGTTAGTGTTTTTCTTAAATGTGTAAAATGTTTTACTTCCGGTGGGGAAAAGCTACTGTCGTTTACTTAACCGTTGAAGTCACTGAGGGTGAAATAGTCTAGCCATTTTAGCGGCTCCAAATTTTGTGATGTCTCTCTGTCTGTCCGTCCGTAACGTTTAGACCTCAAAAGTAAAAATTGTATTTACAATTCGATGTCACTATCGCTTGCCCTTTAATTAGTGCAACGGTTTTTAACTGGTCTTATGAATATTGTTTTATAAATAAATAAGCTGTTTTTCTCTTATCAGACACCACTTTTAAAACAAGATTTAAAAGTGGTACATAGTGAAACTAATAATAGTGCACATAGTGAAGCAGTAAATACCATATCCCATATAATAATTACATTCATGTATTTTTTTGTCACTTGTTAAGTGAATGTAGTAAAACAAGATTAGAAAGATAAATTGTGTAAAAATGAGCTGGAGTACTCACATCCACTCAGATGCAGGGTGCAGACAAAGCAAAGGAACAAATTGCTTATGTTAATTACAAGCGGCCGCATATCTCAAATAGCCTACGATTTTATCAAGTCCAATTCCAGTCCTGTATCTGTCAAAAGCTATTTATCTAACGCTAAGTTTCCAATCTGAGATATACAAATATAAAAATACTTTCTTATTGTTCTAAGATCTATATTATTGACAAATCGACATGGACCAGCGTGGAAGAACCGCTAGCATAGGGTTTTCTTTTGAGTGCGTGTCTTTCATTTGTATAGCCATTGTCTTTATTTAGCATATTGGGCAACATTTTTTGTAACACTTCTAAACTGAAGAGTGAATCACTTTGTCGTCAATGTGTGCGTCATATTTAACCTGAGTTTCATCAATCTGCAGCTCTCGAGTTGTGAACGCTCATATCTTGTTGATGTATGGTCTACGATTGAAAACATAAACATGTGTGAGTGTGTGTGGGGGGGGGTATTAATGTGTGTCTTTTATGTTGGAGTTACTGATGTAAAATAAATGTGTGTGAACTTGCGTTGGTTGTGTTTTTTTTTGTGTGTTTGTATGTTTGTAGCTCAGTAGCTGTATTTGATGGTTTGCAATTATTTTCTGATATCACCTACATTAGTCCAGTGATTAACTCTGGTCATCTGATTCCTGCCAAGGGGACAAACTCGTACATAGTTTCACTAACTGTTAAGTCCGAGTAAGACCACCTCCCCCATTTTTTTTTCCTTACTTCCATCTTTTCTCGCCTTTCGGGAAAACAGCGCAACCGTTTCCTGACAAGTCCGATAACTCAATTCAGCAGATCTGAAAAATAAAAATAGAATCGTACTTAGAACAATATCATTATCTCTTTGAAGACCTACACATTGATTTCAATCGATAACTGCAGACATTTTAAAATAAAAGATTTCATTTCTGTACTTCATTTCTTTCTTTCTTTTTAAATATTATTATTGAGATTAAAGGAAATGGCTACCACAAATCATAGTTTCCCTGGTCAAGCTCCTACGCCAATCTCATTGATGGATTTAAACCTCCACTGCATGGCTTTCAAAAGCATTTTTTTTTATTTCAAAGAGAACCGATCTATTTAATAGAATATAGTTTGAATCTTCTGCTTTATTAACTGGAACCCCTACACCTTTTACCTCTACTGGTGCGGCGTTATTGGATGGGTTTATTTCGATGTGTCATTTGTTCAGTTCATTTCTTCAGATCTTTCGTTCATCCCAAATAATTCCAATTAAGTTGCCTTTGATTTCCAGTTTGTTCTTTTAGTGAGATATCCTTTTTTTTAACTCAGAGATTGGTATAAACACCTTTCATTGTGTGTGTGGAGCGAGGTACATTGTTGGAGATCAAAAGATAATTATAAAAATGCTTTCTACATTTCAAAAAAGTGGACAAAAAAGTAACAACCCTAACCCTAATCCTAACCCTAACCCTACAGTACTAGTAGAGGAATGGGTTAAGGAAAAATAGACTACAGACGGGCGGCAAGTAATGGGTGTAACTGTGTGCACAAGAGCAAAGATTCGAGATGGCTGTCGTGAATACGTGAAAACGTCAACTTTGACGTCCCATCGATGTTTCCCAAGCCCTTTAGCAAATCTTTTTTTTATTTTTAAGCCAGCAGACTACGTTCAAGCGTGCAGCCAACTTTTCTAGCCTCCTGTAGACTACTTTCTATCTTCTAGCCTCCTGTAGACTACTTTCTACTTTCTAGCCTCCTGTAGACTACTTGCTACTTTCTAGCCACAGGTAGACTACTTTCTACTTTCTAGCCTCCTGTAGACTACCTGCTACTTTCTAGCCTCCTGTAGACTACTTTCTACTTTCTAGCCACAGGTAGACTACTTTCTACTTTCTAGTTCCTGTAGACTACTTTCTACTTTCTAGCCACAGGTAGACTACTTTCTACTTTCTAGCCTCCTGTAGACTACTTTCTACTTTCTAGCCACAGGTAGACTACTTTCTACTTTCTAGCCTCATGTAGACTACTTTCTACTTTCTAGCCTCCTGTAGACTACTTTCTACTTTTTAGCCTCCTGTAGACTACTTTCTACTTTCTAGCCACAGGTAGACTACTTTCTACCTTCTAGCCTCCTGTAGACTACTTTCTACTTTCTAGCCACAGGTAGATTACTTTCTACTTTCTAGCCTCCTGGAGACTGCTTTCTACTTTCTAGCCACAGGTAGACTACTTTCTACTTTCTAGCCTCCTGTAGACTACTTTCTACTTTCTAGCCACAGGTAGACTACTTGCTACTTTCTAGCCTCCTGTAGACTACGTTCTACTTTCTATCCTCATGCAGACGACGTTCAATCAGACAGACTACGTTCAATCATGCAGACTACTTTCAAGCCTTCTACAGACTACAGACTAGACTTCACTGTGAATTTCCAGAATTAGATAGAGTTGAATGTCTCACTTGTGTAATGTAATAGGTGAAAAGGAAGAAAGTTTCCCGACGAATCCTTCAACCCTTCCCCCCCCCCCCCAAACCAAACAGGATGACGGAATGGACGAAATAGAAGACGTTATATAAAATGTCGTCTGGTCAAAGCAAGAATCAATTCTCAATATACTTTCTCTGACTTTTTAACGTTCTACGATTGTCCTTGACCTTTTACCTTCACGAGAACAAACAATCATCCTTCATTATTAGCGGCCCCCGAAGGAGAAAAAGATGCTATTAGTTTTGTGTGGCCTGTCAGTCCGTCCGTCCCGTTTAGATCTCAGAAACTAGAAGAGACAATGAAAATCGGGCATCATGATATTTTAGATCATTCAAAGTTCTGATGCAACGGCTACTTTTTTCTTTTCTGAAAGCGAAAAATCAAATTTTTAAATCAATTATGCAAGCAGTTTTTCCAAAAAATACACAATTTTTACAAGTATTCGTAAGAGTATGCAGCAATGGAACACAAACCTAAAGGAACATTTTTGTTTATTTTAACGGAAATGTTGCTTTTTTCTTGAGGCTTTGAATAAGAAATTGACCCTTTACAAAACAATTAGATATATTAGATACTCATTATAAGACATTAGTTAGGCCAGGTTCACATCTAACTTCACATTCACTTTCACCTATCCCTTGGTCTGCTAGACCTTTGGAGCACCACACAGGATCTGTCAACCTTCTTTCTCCATTCTTCTATGTCATTTGCCTTTGATAGAATGATATTCTTTCTGAAAATATTGAAACCTGTCTTTTTAACTGCCTAGAAGGACCACTTCTGATAGAATTCAATACCGATATTCTTCTGAAATTATTGAAACCTGCCTTTTTTCCTTTTTTCATTTTTTTGTATCATATTTTATATTATTATTATTATTATATTATTATTATTGTATAAATGAATTAATTTTAATTCTCTGGCACAGCAAGGGGCGAGTTTCGTTAAAGTGAAAACAAAATCCTGGCTCCTTAACTCGGCAATGCTCTCTCACTTCAGCCACCTTGTCCCACGGTAAAAAAGGGGGGTGGGGAAGGACTATACCCACATGCCATATCTTAATGTCTCTCGGATTCAAACTGGCACCATCCAAATATCGAGTCCGTCTACTTGTGTAAGATTACTTGCGGTTGAGCCTCCTGGGAAGGAATGCACTTCACGTAACGTACAACTGTTAGTCTTCTAATAATCCGATTACTTAATGGTCTCTCAAGGCAAGACTCAATAATTCCTTCGCATTCTCAGATTTGAAAAAAAAATGTCTATGACACGCCAGAAAAAGAAGGTTTAGCCTTGAAAAAGATTATTGGCCACTCAAAGGATTATGACATTGATTGATAACTAAGAAAAGAAATCTAGAAAAATTTGCCTGTAATGCTATAATCAACTGCTTTTTGTTATTT
Organism: Biomphalaria glabrata; assembly: GCF_947242115.1. NCBI lineage: Eukaryota > Metazoa > Mollusca > Gastropoda > Planorbidae > Biomphalaria > Biomphalaria glabrata. The sequence goes on from NC_074727.1 coordinate 10,907,926, forward strand.
TAACCAAAAATAACCCTATATAATAAAATAGTCCAAAGTAAAAGGAAATACGCGCTTAGAATAAAGCTACGTCTGCATTATGTCTAGATTTTAAAAAAAATGATTTGATGAAGATTTTATCATACTGTAAGCTTTATTTGGATTAATATGAAATAACGACATTTCTACTAAAGCCTCTGAGTGTTGTTAAGTTAATTGATTTTAAAGTTTTTCTGTCGTCTGTTGAAAGTAAATACTATCGTCCTTGAATTAGTGGTGAACTTTGTCATTTGGTGTGCGCGTTGAGGAGGCTGAGTGGTAAAGAGTTTGGCTTCGGAACCGAGGGGTCCCGGGTTCAACACCTGTTGATGACTGGGATTTTTAATTTCGGGATCTGTAGGGTGCTTTGAGACTAAGTCCATCCAGCTCTAATGGTTTCCATACGTTAGTTGGGAAAAGTAAAGGCGGTTGGTCGTTGTACTGGCCACATGACGCCCTCGTTAACCGTGGGCCACAGAAACCGATGACCTTTACATCATCAAATCGGCCCCATGGATCACATGGTCTGAAAAGGGAAGTTTACGTTTTGTTTTCTCCTTTGACCTTTGACACGGCATGACACCTTAAGTAACCTTTACTTGTACTTTTGTTTCATATTGACTGCCTTGTAACTTATTATTGTTTGAAAGCCTCCAGTTCAGAGATGTTCTAGGATTTTCAGTTCATTCTCTTGGCTTGTACCTAAAATTTGCTGGGAGAAGTGAAAGTGATGTGTGCTCATCACAAAATACCATCGTATACTTGAGATGAAAGCCACAAGACAGCTGCACATGAAGCTTTTGTTGGATGCTAAAGCTGAATGGACACAAAGGATTATAAAAAAAAAATATCTGACGCTTTGAATTGTTTATAAATGTACACGATAATACATAAATTAGGAGTTTCGAAATGACTTGGATGGAATCATTTTTTTTCCATCAATAGTAGTCCTAATACATCCCCCCCACCTCTAATCGCTGTCTCTCTCTCAGTCTTTCTCATTCCGACAACCGCTCTATTTCTTTACCTTTTTCTTTCTCTCTCTCTCTTCTTCTTCTTCTTCTTCTTCTTGTTCTCACTATTATGTTGGAGGGTTCAGATGACTAACTCTAAACCAATATCTGAGATGAACTGCGCAGTGGTTTCCAGATCTGGCAGCTATACTTATATATATATATATATATATATATATATATATATATATATATATATACAGTTCTAAATGGATGTGTGTTATAGTAAGTTCCTTGTTTGGGCTTCTTGATGAAGAATTCAGTTTTGAAGGACAAGGTCAGCCTTGTCTTTTGAATCTCCACAAGGACACATTTCACGAGGCCCAATTAGGAGTTTCCGGAACATTTTTACTGTCCAATTCTGCTGTGTTTGGTTCTGAGGGGAAACTTTGGTTGTGTCGGAGTAGCTTATAATAGGCGTCATCTTCCTTGTGATTCTTAGGAGAGCTTATTTAACCAATAGTAGGCCTAATGCATGGCTCCACCCCTCCTCCACTCCCCCCCCTCCACAATCGCTCTCCCTTTTTCTCAATCCCTCAACTGCAACCCCCTCCTTCTCCTCTCTCTCTCTCTCTCTCTCTTTCGTTCTTTTCTTTTTTCAACAACGGATTTACATTTGATTTGAGATTTGATTTGAGATAGGGTTTAAGATATGCGAGCTCCCTTAAACCAATATAAGGCACTTTTTCTTTTGTACTTTCTTCAAAATGATTGGACATATCCCTGAGGCAATCTGGGCGGGTTGGGGCCTCCAAGCAAGTTGAGGTCCCTACAAAATGCTTTGTGTGTTGCTAATAGTTGAATCCAGAAACGTTGTCTCTAGCCCTCTCTCTCCTGTTTCTCTCGCTCTGCGTCTCTCTCTCTCTCTCTCTCTCTCTCTTTGTCACGTTCCATTTGTCTCTCTCAATCTCTATCTCATTCCATCTTTATTTTGTCCCTCTTTCTCTCTTTCTCTCTCTCTCCCTGTCTCCCCTTCTCTCTCTCTCTCTCTCTTTTGTCTTTCTAAGAATTAATTTATCATTACCCTTAGACATCTATACAAAATAATTGATTTTTATTAATTGAAAGTTATACTTTTAAAATATATTAAATGAATGAAAATTTTTCTTAAGTTTTATCATAATAACAGCCAATAACATTAGGACACATGTGTATATATGAATGTATAATTATTTTTCTTTATATATTCTTTCCGTGTGTAGCTTTGATCTGATTCCTAAACTGTGTGTTCCTCCTTACAGAGTCTTATCATTGCCTCCCGACACAGTTCAAGTGTCTGTCTCAACACATGTGCGTACCACGTGACAAGCATTGTGATTACGTCAACGACTGTGGAGATAACTCCGATGAACAAAATTGCAGTAAGTGGCCATCTTGTTTTCTATCATTGCAAAGTTAAGAGGATTTAAAAATGTTAAATAATATGCAGAAAAAAAAATTGCAACCTGGCTGAGTGATAGGGCTCTTAACAATAGAGAAGATGGAGCCTGTTTGATATCTTGATAAATAAAGAAATGTATCGTGAGGAATAGTGTTACATGTGTTTGAACATTTATAATAATAACTAAATTATAGGGGGAGGGCACTGAGACGATTGATCGGTTACATAGCATTCTTGAAGAAATATGTCAACAGATTTAACATTGTTTAATTTTAAACAAATAAGTACAACACGTTCTATTATCATCAATTAATGAAGTATGTAACTGTTTTTAAAATATATATTTACATTTATGGTTGTGGAACAGGTATTGGTGTTTTTACAAAGCTTATATCTGTTTGGTAAAAAGTTTCTAAAAGTTATTTCTCCAACACCCAATCTCAAATCATTATGATAGCTATCACAGTTATTTCTTTTACCTGACAACACAAGACTCAATTTTAAAAAATAACCAATTAGTTAATTAGCTAGTGGTAATTTATTAATTTGTTCGGTATCTCGAACAAAGGGAAAGAAATTGTATTTGACTGTTGTGGTGGTATTAGCTGAATTAGTTTCATTCATCCCATTTATAGGTCGCCGCTTTAAAGTAAGTTTGAAACAATCAATATATAACTATTCAAACTTCTATTTTCTCACACACCTCACTAGCAGAGTGGTTAGAATGTCGGCTTGAGGAGGCTTGAGCCATGAGTTCGAAATCAGGTTTTTTACTAAATGTTTTTAAACAATTCACCCAAATATTAATTTCTTTCACCCTTCCCCCCCCCCTTCCTCCCATTTTCTCAACTGGTCCAGCTAAGTGATAGGAACGTAGCGTTTTGAGGACGCTAAAGGCTTGAAATAGCGCGAAACAAAAACAATTGGTCAAAATATTTCTAATCGCTCAGATGTGTTGTTGATGCTCTAGATCTGTTACAAATGTAATGCCATGACTGACCCAAACTAATGGATACAACTAACGCCCCATGTCAACGTTGTCGTGTCCATATCGTCATGTTTGTTCTGCTCATCATTAGTTGAAATGATTTTTATTTCTTAAAAATTGATCTATATCTAAAACAGAATGTAAGATCGATGCATCAAATGGTCATAAGGTATTAGCGCTAACATTCTCTGTTTCTCTTTCCCTATTGGCTAGCAATGCCCACATGTGATTACTCCCAGTTTAAATGTAACAGTGGACAGTGTGTAGAAGCAGCTAAACTGTGCGATGGTCAATTTAACTGCAAGGACCACAGTGACGAGGACCCAAATATCTGTGGTAAGTTTCAACATCGTATTACTACTTATTCAAAGAGAGAGAGAGAGAGAGAAAGAAAGAGAAGAAGAGAGAAATAGAGAGAAAGAAAAAGAAAATAAGTTAAGAGAAAGAAAGAGAGAAAAAGGAGAAAAAAAGAGAAATCAAAAAAGAAAGCGAGAGAAAGACAAAAATAAAGAGAAATAGAAATAGCTAGAGTAAAAGAAAGAACTAAAGAAGAGAGAAGAAAGAAAGAGGTAAAGAAAGAAGAAAAAAAAGAGAGAAAGAAAGAGGAAAAAGAGAAAGAAAGTAGAGAGAAAGAATAGTAAAAAATTGAGAAATAAAGAGAGGAAAAAGAGAGAAAGAGAAAAGAAATAGATACAAAAAGAAATAAAGTGAAAGAAGAGAGAAATAGAGAAAAAAAGAGAAGGATGATAGAAATAGAGAGAAAGAGAGTTAAAGAAAGAAAGAAACAGGTATAAAGACAGAGAATTTGAAGAAAAAAAAGGCCTTTGACAAAGGCCTTGGGAGATTAGAAGGGACTTGACAAAGGCTTTCGGTGTACATTTGTTAGTGTCCTGGTTAGGTTTGCTTTAGTCATAAACTGCACAACTTTCTTTAGATTCTGAGTCTACGTGTTCTTAAGACATTACTCATTCAAATACAAACAACTGAACACTACACAAAACAAAACAACATGCTACCAACACCTCATTAGGTCCAGCCAGTCCATTTGTCACCCTATAGGCGAGACCAATGGTTATAGAAGGCATCAACATTGACCTGCGACGTCGCAAATTGTGACAAGTTTAGAAAAATAGCTCGATGCCAAGTTAAGGTCTGACGTCATGACATCTGTAATAGCAGCGAGCTGTTGGTCTAAACTGCCCCACACGTTGGTCTAAACTGCCCCACAGGTTGGTCTAAACTGCCCCACAGGTTGGTCTAAACTGCCCCACAGGTTGCCACATCGCAGGTCGTTGTTCAGACTTTCTGTAACGATTGGTCTCGCTACAGGTCATTAAGGTCAGACCTTAGACTCCGTTCGTCACGAATGTTACAGTTATTGTCGATTGATATTTTATCACTTTAAGGCTAAGCCTCTTATTAATTCACATTCTTACGATCGAAGTTCTATTTATAATGCTATCGATGTGACTCAAAAAAATAAAAATTAAAATATTCAGTTTGCCTTAAAGTTTTCTTTGAACGAAGAAAGGGTTAGGGTTTAGATCAGATCCCTTTTGTTTTCTAGAACCATCCGCCGACATTTTCAAAATACAAAGTGGTTGTTAAAAATAACATTAGCAGAGCGTGGGCGCTGTTAATTAAATGTTGACAAAGTAGTTCTTTTGTTTATTTTGAACCCTAAAATTTTGTGAACAAAATATGCAGGGGGTTGATCCAAAGCCTTAGTCTAATATTAATATCGGTAAAACTTGTTGACTAAAAATATCATCGCCATGTTTGCCTGCAAGGTCAATATTTATTCTATGCCATACATTGAAGAGTATTACTTCTATAGAATATGAAAAAGTGGGGGGGGGGGGGACAGAAAGAAGAGAATTATGAATTCGAAAAACAAAATTGTGCTATTTTAAGGTTATACCTACGCAGAGCATACCTGATTCGTTTTAATGCTAAAATATAATGATATTTAGACATTTTTTTTTACTTACTTGAAAGACCATTGTGTGCTCCAGTAGCATCTAGGATTTTAAAATTTAGTTACTGGCTGATTTCTGCGTCGTTAAAGTTGCGAGTTGCGCCTCGGGAAAAGGTCTGTTAATGGAAGACGAACAACAGGAAGCGAACTCAGCCTCATTCGGGTTACCCTGGTGGAGCTTTGGTGAGGATGGAACAGAGACTGGACAACCCAGTCCAACAAGAACCGTCACGCCGTTTAACAAGGGCAGTGAGTCATCATCAGTCTCCGTAGTTGGAGCGACAGTCCTTACTCGGTGTATTGGCCGCCACAGAATAGCGATAAGAAGAAATTCCCACTGGTCAGCGAGACCTCTGGCTGCTTATAGCTACCAGGGTCCAGGAACGTGGTCATGCGCCACAGCTGCGTCGCAAAGCAATCGTAGTAATGGTCGATGTCATTGTGGAACCATCAGACAGGACTTAGGCTGATGGGCACCCGATCTTCGCTTGTCCGTTTGGAGCCAACCTGTCTAATTAGGGCGCTTTTGGCGCTTCGATTCCCTAATGGACTTTTTCTAATGTCACTTCAAACTCTTAAAAGGGATGACTTCTGACTTGGAAGAGTTGAAAACCTTGATTTCGCAAATTATCACAGCGTGAACGTGATCATCACACATAACCATAACATGAACGTGATCATCACATCACCATAACATGAACGTGATCATTGCACCATCACCATAACATGAACGTGATCATCACCATAACATGAACGTGATCATTGCAACATCACCATAACATGAACGTGATCATTGTAACACCACCATAACATGAACGTGATCATTGCAACATTATCATAACATGAACGTGATCATTGCAACATCACCATAACATAAACGTGATCACCACCATAACATGAACGTGATCATTGCAACACCACCATAACATGAACGTGATCATTGCAACATTACCATAACATGAACGTGATCATTGCAACATTACCATAACACGAACGTGATCATTACAACATCACCATAACATGAACGTGATCATTGCAACATTACCATAACATGAACGTGATCATCACAACTTCACCATACCATGAACGTGATCATCACAACATCACCGTTACAAGCCAAAATTACCAAATCTTGGTTTAAAATATAGTCTCGAGGATTCCTCTAAAATAACCAGATCTGGCAATAAACTATACATGTCACAACGATAGAGACAAAATACCCAGATCTGGCAATAAACTATACATGTCACGAACATAATGCCAAAATACCCAGATCTGGTATAATATATACATGTCACGAACATAACGCCAAAATACTCAGATCTGGTATAATATATACATGTCACGAACATAACGCCAAAATACTCAGATCTGGTATAATATACATGTCACAACGATAGAGACAAAATACCCAGATCTGGCAATAAACTATACATGTCACGAACATAATGCCAAAATACCCAGATCTGGTATAATATATACATGTCACGAACATAACGCCAAAATACTCAGATCTGGTATAATATATACATGTCACGAATATAACGCCAAAATACTCAGATCTGGGACACAATATACACTCGCTACTCCTCGGAATTCAAATTTGAGCCCCCTTCCGCTTGATATGCACCCACAGTGTTTATGTCGCTGAGCCTCACTTTGAGATGCACACTTGCGCATGCGTACACTAACACATACACGCCTCTCTTTGACAAATGATTAATGTTTCTTTTATCTTTTATGCCTTTATTAACAACATGACAAAAATGGCTAAATGTTGAAAGCAGGTATGAGTACTAATTACTTTTTAAATCTACTGGGAGTCAAGACTCCGAGCCTTGGCTACTGACTCCCAGAGAGCTGGAGTCAGTAAATGTCTGGGGGTCTCTGAAAGCAATGAATTTGTAGATCTCTCTCTTGGCGTCATCATTTTTTAAGCTGCTCGTTTATCTACAACACGACAGTAAAATATATCTTCAGATAAATAGACCGTTTCGGGGATTTTTTAGGTCAGTGATGCTCACCTTTTTTTTTTACTTAGGGGGCTAAACCAATTTTCACTATAAATAACAAGCAAAATATACAAAAATATTAAAAAAGAGAAAGCGTATGGAAGGGAAAGAACTATACATTTGCAGCCTTATAGTTCAATACGTAAAGATTTATTCCTCATTTTCGATATCAAGCAAGAATAATTCATTTCCATTAATTAATTAGAGGCAATGAAAAGTGTACACAATTTTAACTTAATCCGAGAATGGAAAGTGGGAGACATAACGTGTACTAAATGTGTACCAGACAGACAGACAAACGAACTGAGTTGACATAAAAATCGAGTCTAGTGGAACCGAACCTCTGAAGCTTCATTATGCACAGGATAGAAATTTCTAGAGACCAGATATTGTCGTCTTGTTGGTTAGATGTAACCCGCCGGCCGTAGTTTGGGGAGCACTGATTTGGGTTAAAACGAGACAGACAAGTCTAAGTATGTATTAAAATGGTTAGACAAGTAGATTTACAGTTGGACAGTCACTGGCGTTTGCTTGTAGATATCTAGTGTATGTCATGTTTTGTATTTGCACCAGAAGTATTTTCTTAATGTTGAATATAAACGCGTCCATTTGTTTTGCCAATTAGAAGTTTAAAGCAATATAACGGAAGATTGCTTACAAAGACAAATCACTTGATGTTCTTGAATGGTCTGTGAGTTTGTAACTTTCTGCACATTGCCTACTTGTCACGTGACGTGACGTGAACACAAGAACATTGCTAGCAAGATTCAGACTGGAACACGGCTCGTCTGCTTTCTACTTTGTACCTGTCTTTCTTTTCAATTATCGATTACAATCTCGTCAAAGCGCTAAATTAGAATCAATCTTTCGTGCCGTTTTGTTTTTAGTCTTTAATTACCGCAGAAAACTTTAATGAAATGTTTTTTTTTTTAAAAGGAGGAAAAAAATGGATGTTTTTTTTATAAGACAACAGGGAATTCTGGGAATCACAGATGAGAATGGATTTCCTACAGAGCCAGTGACAGAACAATAAAGTCTAGTTGTCGTTTTGAAGTTAGTTTACGTTCCGTTTCTATTATTTTAACCGAATTATTTCTATTGCAACTTTCTAGGTCAGTTTTCTTGTCATTTTTTTATTTAGGAGTTCATTAGTGACGTCACTTGGCCCTAGTCACGTCTCTTGGTACAAAGCTAAAAGTACAAACCTGACACTGTAGTCATCTCATAAGCAGGGGCAGACTGGCTATATGGGCCTTCGGGCTAATGCCCGGTGGGCCGGTATCCAAATGGGCCGGTAGGACCACAGTAATCATCTTTTTTTTTTTTAAATCACGTCAGTATTTTCTAAGATAAGGGGCGCACGGATTCGACTAAGTCACGTATTGCTAAAGGTTTTATAGTATTCTCTTACAAGTGGGACCCCACTGAGCGAAGTATTTTTAAAAATCTTATAAAGACTCTACTATTGCCTTATCATTTAATGTATCATATTTCCGAATTAATGTAATAGCCTACATCCGTAGACAGTGTTACTAGTAGGCTTCATCCTACATCCGTAGACAGTGTTACTAGTAGGCTTCATCCTACATTCGTAGACAATGTTACTAGTAGACTTCATCCTACATCCGTAGACAGTGTTACTAGTAGGCTTCATCCTACATTCATAGACAGAGTTACTAGTAGGCTTCATCCTACATCCGTAGACAGTGTTACTAGTAGGCTTCATTCTACAACCGTAGACAGTGTTACTAGTAGGCTTCATTCTACAACCGTAGACAGTGTTACTAGTAGGCTTCATCCTACATCCGTAGACAGTGTTACTAGTAGGCTTCATCCTACATCCGTAGACAGTGTTACTAGTAGGCTTCATCCTACATTCATAGACAGAGTTACTAGTAGGCTTCATCCTACATCCGTAGACAGTGTTACTAGTAGGCTTCATTCTACAACCGTAGACAGTGTTACTAGTAGGCTTCATCCTCCATCCGTAGACATTGTTACTAGTAGGCTTCATCCTACATCCGAAGACAGTGTTACTAGTAGGCTTCATCCTACTTCCGTAGACAGTGTTACTAGTAGGCTTCATCCTTTTAGGGCCTACACACATTTGCAATGAAAAAGCAACATAAGGCCTATATTCCTTTTAAGGATACAGTGTTCACTTGTATGCATGTGTACAGTTGTAGATACATTATCAAACAGAACATAATAATTTTGAGAACAGGTAGACCTAGAATTGGATGTCCATCATAGAATATACAATTTATGGGCCGGATGGTATAGAAATGCCCGTGCCGATTTGGCCACCCAGTTCTCTCCTGCTCATAAGATACTTTCAATTAACCAATTAACATTTACAAAGATTTCCAATCAGCCTAAGCTTTGTTGTAAAGTAAGAAAATGGATTGTAAATATTGTTTTAGTTAATCGCGATGAGTAGATTAAATGTTTATATTTTTTTTTATTTAAGTTTCAGTTTTCGTTTCAGTTTTTTTCCTTGTATTAAAATCGTCTTTAATTTCCCGTTTCTGTTTTATACATTACTAGTCGACCGGCGGCGTAACATACGCCGCTATTTTGCAGGGCCGACCTTAGGCCACTGCAACCTATGCGACCGCAGTGGGCCCTGCATTTTTATAGGACCCGCGCTAATTTTATGTGTCTAAATTATTAAATTAAACCCTTTATAACAGGTTTCTCACGGCCTCCTGTCGATTTAACAGGAGGTCCTAGAAATCTCCTGAAATATATCGACGAACATTGTTATTTTGGTGTGGCCTTCAATATAGAAAACGCCACTCCTACCCGCGATAAAAAAAACAACAACAAAACGGCATTATGCAATACCCGCAATTGTGGAATCAGGTGAAAGAAGCTTCTAAAACTAATGAAGAATTACTTGAGATCAACAATTCTCGTAGATAGATTGAAACATGTCACATGTAAATTATGAGTGGGTCTGGTGTGAATGTACACTTTGGTTTCTTATAGTTGTGACGATACGAAACTTGCATATATAAGTTCATTTTAGTTTTTCCCAGCAAACCGTGAGAAACTTTATTTTTTAACATAAAACAATTATTTTCTTGTCCACCCATAACTAATTTCTTGTAGGATTTATCCCCCCTCGCACGTTTCTCACGAGACGAATCTCGACGTAAAACATTAACTAGCTTCTATAGGGCTAACTTTTAATTTTGACCGCTGGACAGGTGACCCACACACACAATATTCGCTTCACCTGCGCTACGCGCTGCGGACTAATAACTTTTCACACCTATTTCTCCCCCCCCTTCCCCCCCCCCCCCCCCCCGCAGAATACGCATCGCTCTAAGAATAGCGTTGCAATCGGGCTGGACAAATGCATATTCACCTTAGTCCCTACTCTCACGGTACAGGCCATAAATCGGACATGACGCCTGACATGCCCAGTACATAGATACATGTGAGAAAATCAGCTAGCTATCTTCCCCACCCGTTAAACAAAATGCCCCAACTATATATAGAGAGACCAAACATTGTAAGTTAGGCCCGCTAGGATTCACACAGTCTCCTCTGTTAGGAAGTTTAGTTGTGAGATTTCATTAGGGACAAACGGGTAAGTGTAAACATTTTTCTACACTCATTTTATCTTATAGGAATGTGTGAGTACACATTAGTACACAACCACGTTCCCCGTCATTACATTATGACTTTATTATGTATATACATTGTACTATTTTATGTCGATACTATATCTTCATATAATATTATTAATGCCGCTATGGTTGTCTACATTTGAAACTATAGTTATTACATTTAATTTGTTATGTTTCTCCATTCCTGTATTTTAGTGATGGTTGTAAACAATACCCTTTAGTGAATCTAAGTACTGTCTAAGAACTTAGATCACAGTGCTCTAAACTTATAGAGCCCATGTGAAATTAATCAATTCACATTTCTATTATATCCCTCATACATGTTATTATGTCTCCCACCCTTGTGAACTTATAGTTCCTTGGATGAATGTAATTTTGATTAACTATATCAAACCCTTATTACTGTAGCCATATCCCTAATATTTTATTTTCATCTTATCCTTTAGTATATAATATGCTCATTCCCCATTTTACTGTAACTGATTACTTATCGTCGTAATCAAATTTAATGGATGAATCTTGACTAGTATCATCCTACCTTGTACTATAGCCCGTTAATTGTGGTTATCTTACTTATATCCTTTGTTATTGAGTTGTATACGTACTTTAAAGTTTTACACATGATTGTCTTAAATGCCTTATTGGGATTGATACCAATGCCTACATCTGATTGATTGCAAGGCATATGGGAATCCCTGCTCAATGCCTTTAGGAGGTTCCTAATTGTCTGTCTCATCCCCAGCCTGGTTGCTACCCCGATTGCTACCCCTGATTGCTACCCCTGGTTACTACACACGATTGCTACAACTACCAGATCTCCATAGAAAGCTGTAACCGAGGCAGACCACACCAGATACACCCCCCCCTCCAATTACATACCTGTTAGCAAGAAGGCATTGCCTACTGTCCTTGGCCCTAACATATTGCCCAGTGTCCACAGTGCCCTATACTGCCCAGTATCATCTGCCCAGTACCCGGCCCAAACTGTCCACTGCCCAATAGTTATTGCCTAATGCCGACAGATTAGAGCAACCTTCGCAGCAGAAGATAAACTGGTGTTGAGTTAGCACGGCTCTCTACAAGCTAGAGATCACAGCTGAGAGATCGTCCCACTACAACTTAGTCTGCAGCACCAACCATCTCTATTGCTAAACAGGCAGCGGCCTCACCCTACAGCCAGCTTGCCTACAGCATAGAAAATATCCCGAGCCGACGTCCTAAGACAGAGCCGGATGACTCATCCTTCTGAGTGCCAGTCCTACGACCGCCAGAAGACGACCCAGGAGCTAGCAGCTAAGAAAAATAAGTAGCAGACATAGGAACATTCTTCTCCTCCACTCACTCAATAATTAGCAATCCATGATGAGCAGTTACATTAGATATTAGCACATTCATTTCATTCCTTAATTATAATTTTATTTGATCATTTTCCTTTGTACACTTTCATTTATTAAATTATTTTATTTATAAACGTATAATATTGGTCTGTTCTTACTGTTAGTTGCGGTGTGCCTGTACAAATCTTATATGTGAGCGGGATAAAATTAATCAAATTTCCCCTAGACATAAACAAACAAGCCAAATCCTATACTCTTAAGCGAGCAATTCTTGTATGTATGTATGTATGTATGTATATATATTTATATTTATATATATATATAAATTTTATTTCGAAAACGGCTCTAACGTTTTTCTTTAAAATTTCACGGTATGTGCATAATAGTGAGAAAAAAATTCTCATCTCATTGGCCACATCGGGAAAACTCGAGATCGACCGTTATATCGGTTTGAAAATGGCTCATTATCGAAAAATTAATTTTGGCTAGAATGTTTTATGAATGAAAATTTTCCATGACGTAAACGGGAAAAACGCTGCTTACGTCACTAAGCTTACAGCAGTATACTAAAATATTTCTTTGCAAACAAGATCGAGTTCTAAAGGATCAATAGACCTAATTAAACATTTGCGCACCATCTTACTGTAGATTGATTTATTATAGAACTATGAAAGAAAAGTAATGAAATTAAATGTGCCGATATATGATTAGTTATTGTGTTTTAAGTGCTTAATAAGTTGTTTACTCTTTAATTGTGTAGAGCGGTGTAGATACCTTTTACTTTGTTGTTTATTTTGCTGGTGACCTCCAGCTGTCTCGTTCTGAGGTTGCATGCAACCATATGCTCTCTTCTATGTCAGCTAAGTCAAGTTTGCGCCATAAGCTGGTCTTTTAAGCGTTTCGGTGTTACGTAGACCACTTTTTAGCTCACCAAAAAAGACTGCCTTTGGCATGCGTTCGTCTGAGATTCGTCTCCCATACAGGATACTGCTCTGTCCAGCGTAACTGTCGGACTTAAAGAATTCGGATACACATTTGAGACCAAAAGAAAATTTGCTGCCGAGGACAAACGCAGACGCTAAAAGAAAATCTTAATCGAGCATCGCGGACAACGGTTATGCTTGCCTTGGAAGTGGCAAGATATGTAGGTCACAGCTGCAATCCTCATTAATTTTCGGACTCTAAGACAAGCCTTATTATTATTATTATTTTGCTGGTGAATTATTACCATGTGCTCATGCTTCGGTGTCTACCTCTCCTGTACCAAAACAAAGGAAAGGGTCATAACACAGCTTCTCTACGCCTTACTTGCTCACACTAAACATGATATCCATCTAGCGGTCAACGAGTTTGCGTACGCTGCAGTCTCTTTTGATTTAACTATAAACCTCGGTAAAAAGCTTGGAGTTAGGGCGTGTTGACGGAAGGCCCAAGAGAGATCTGAATGGAGGGATGTGTAAAAGCAGGCCATATCCCTCCACGGGCTGTAGCACCACTGGGATGGAAGGATGGCAAAAGCCGGTATGAACTTCTTATAGTCAGGCTGGGCAGGGCACGTATCCCGTATGGGTAACGAGCATATTGTTCGGCGCAACTGAGGTGCCCCACGGAAACGTTTCTTTAGAAAACTAATGCGATGATTTAAGTCTAATAAGAAAAAATGCGCCATTTTACTTTGTCACTAAGTGCATGTTTTACCCTATAACGTAGAAAAGTTACACTGCAATGACTTTCTTTCAAGCCATTAATAGTAAGCCTACAATTGTTTTACGCAAAAGATGGATTGTAAAACTATAAGACGGACGTGAGCTGTAGTTTGTCTAGGCTGTAGGAGGACTTAAAAGACTTTAAATTTAATCGACATGTACAATTAGGCCTACAATTAGAACTAACAGAACACTAAAACAACTCTTCAGATTAGTAGTCTTTATCCGATCGTTCATTTTCGTAATTACAAGAATATTCCCAAAATGACTTCGGGTATGACTTCCTTAACAAATTATTCATCCGAGCGAGGCTCGGTCACCTGATATTATTAACTAATTAACATCTCGTCACAATAGTTAAATGTTTTTTGTTTGGTGTAATGCACAAATTGTAAGACAAATTTCCTTACGGATAATAAAGATTATTATTATTATTATTATTTGGTAATTCTTGCAATTGAGCGTAATCTAGGTAGGAAATAGAATTTTTATGATGACTTCGCTACACGCAAGGCTCGTAAAGTAATACGTAGTAAAGGATGAATAAAATGCAAAGACGAATTTTTTTTCTAATACAAACTCTTAATTTTCACTTATCATCCGTATCCCTACTCAAACTTTTCCCCGCGAAATCCGTTTCGCATAGGGCTCTACAATGGTTAAGTCCGGTTCTGCTATCTAGTGACGGATGAATACTACTTCCTCCCCGCCCTTCTTTTTTTTTTTCGCCTCTTAAATAACCTAGGATACCTCCGTCCGTCCGAGTTGAAAAATGAAAGAGTGATCTTTCCATGGTGTCCAAATTCTTGAGCGTGCTCTGTCGCCTCACTAGTTACTACAGAGTAGATTACTTCCCCCCCCCCCTTTTTTTTTTAAGAAATAAAAAAAAAGAGTGATATTTCTTGGTTACAACGGTCCGGCCCTGCTATTTTGTGCCTACGTGTTCTCTCCCCCCCCCCCCCTCTTGTTTTCTCGTGGACTATCCGCAGAAATAAGAGAGTTATCTTTCCTTTAGTTCTCGTTTAAACTGTTGAGGGAAGAAGAGAATTATATATATATAGATTTTCCTTTCAAGTTTTGTTAGCGTCAACAAAATGATTTTGTTTTCGTTAATTAACGGTCAATTTCCTTTTCGTTTCTTCGTGAGTGACAACCATTTTTACAACAGACGATTGTCGTGCTACGAATATGATATATTTGTATCGTTGTAAAAAATTTAGGTATTGAAGATTCGATACCAGTATTTAACACTGCAATACCCTATAAATCAATACTTGTATCTCCTGCGCTATTAGCGCCACTGCCACATCGCAATTCGTAGACATTGGAATACATCTAAACGCACACCAACATTTAAATGCGAGTCAAGAATTTCAATCATTCCCTTCCTCAGCCCTAACATGCAAACACACAAACAGACACTTTTGCACACACACACACGCGTACCCACACACGCGCTCACTCACACGCACAGTCACTCACATACGCGAATCCATTAACTTGGAATTTGTTTCTTATCCTTTCGAGCTCTGACCGAGTAGAAAGTTGGGTTTTTTTTTTCATGGCATGTTTGAGGCACTGAACTATATATATACATACATACAGCTGGAGAGATTAGATTTCTCTGTCACGTTGCGTGAAAGCTGCTAACCCTCTGGCTGCTACATCGTCTGCATCAATGATTTGTATTTAGGTCAATTTGAACAGGTCGGTATAGTTTGTATGGATTATATAGATTGGTAGAGTTTGTATAGATTATATAGGTTTGTAGAGTTTGTATGCGTTATATTGGCTGGTAGAGTTTGTATGCATTATATAGGTTGGTATTTGTATAGATTATATAGGTTGGTAGTGCTTTGATAAATATATAGTTTGCTAGACTTAAGAACATCAAACTGAAATGCTCTTTTAAGTTGGTTATATCAAAATTACAATTTGGATTCTTAGGTATGGCTCTTCAATTCTAGAAAACAGAAAGAAACAAAACAGACGCTGAACAGAGCTTTGATGATCAAAACAAAGGAATAGTCACATGTGTCTAGATTGACCCCATTAATAAATTCAATTGACTTAAAGATTCTCTAATACAGAAGTAATAATACAGGAAAAACTTAAATAAAAACAACTAATTTAAAAAAAAAAACAACTCAGAAAGACCAAAAGATAAATATTACATTTTTGATTTGGAACTTCTTTCATTTGCAGGGACTGATTCATTTAAGTGATCTTTTTAAGTGTTTTCATAGGTGAATTTTTCATTGAAACAATTTTAAATTTAAAAACATCAACAAAGTGATATTGTTAGAAAGGAAGAGAGCCACTGGGACATAAAGCTAGTTGCTTGAATCAGACTGGACAACCAATGACTTGGAGCTATTGTCTTTAAAAAAAAAGTTTTTGTTTTGTTTTTTCTTGTTATCGTATTTGTAAATGATGGTACAGTGTTGTATGTAGTCGTACTACTTTACTTGTTTAGTCTTCAGTTTGATATAGACGGTAGTATGTTCATTCTTTAATGGTGTTTCTCTAATCAAATGTGAATGTTCTTTTGTTATTATGATGTTAATTTTTGCGTCAAATATTATCCGCGTCTTTTATTGAAAGAAATTTTGTTTCAAAGTTGTAGTTTGAGTGGCCCCCTAAAAGATACAAGGTAACCTCGCGTCCTTCCGATCCACATCCCGGCACTCCCACAAATCCTGTTATCACAAAGAATTGAAGGAAAAAATGGTTGAAGAATACAGAGTGATCAGCCCTTGGCATGAACCAGTTCTCTCCCTTTTTCCCGTCGTTTTTTTAATCCCCCTCTTTGCCTTTTAATTTATCCCTTCCCCGAAGTGGCACTTTGTATTTCTATTTACGAAATTCTATCTGGGGGGAGAATTATTGTGAGCTAATCATCTAGTCTACTTCAACAGGTGCGTGAGAGGAAATAACATTGGAAGGGGGGGGCGCAACTGTATCAACGTTGAGGGAGGGGGGAGGTTTGTGCAGAAGGCGGACGATAGCAAGAAATCACCCCCCTTGAACTGTCAAGCTGCTAATCAAAGGGAAGCTATTAGTTGTATACAATCTGATTGTTCATTCTACAGATTGCGTCCCCTAGACAATGCGATGTGGTAAAATAAATAAGGTGATATGTCATTCAATACTTTCACGAACTGAACTCTGCGACTTCTTGGGCGTTGTTATAGAAGAAAGGGTGGAGAGTGACAGAGAGCTAGGCTTTAAGATTCAGAGATAGAGAGAGAGAGAGAGTTAATAGAGAGAGAGAGTTAATCGAGAGATGTTTTAATAAGCTGAAAAGAAAGGTACTACTGTATCCGTATGTTGATAATAGAAAAGTAAAAAAGTAAACTAAAACGTAGATATGTATCTACTGGTGGCGATGGAAGTAAACATATAAAACACTGTGATTTATCACAAATGAGAACTTTCATTTTATAAGTAACAAAACTGGTCAAATCAGATAATGTCAAGGCACTCGGTGGCTGAGTGGTAAAGCGCTTGGCTTCGAACTGAAGTGTCTCGGGTTTAATCTCGGGTTCAATTCTCGGTGACGACTGGGACTCTGAGTTCGTATTTTTAAGGACGCTGCTGAATCCATCCAACTCTAAGGGGTACCTGACATTAGTTGGAGAAATAAAAGACGGCTGGTTGTTGTGCTGGCAACATGAGACCCTCGTAAACAGTCGCCCTTCGAAACAGATGAGCTTTACATCTTCTGCCCTATAGATCGCGATGGGTATTGTTCTTCACAATTATTGACCTTAGATTAACAAATAAAAAAAGCACCAATAGATAAAACATTTTATTGTATCTGCAAATACAAAACAGTGAACAGATTACCTGAAACATCTGTTTAAGTTTGTTTTAGAAATTTCGAATGTTCACTTAGAGGAATTCCTCTTTCAGACCTAGGGCATACCGCCTTTACTTTTACCTAAATAATGTCACATACATATTAGAGCTTGGTGGACTCAAAGGCGCCCGAAGATCCCGAATGTAAAAATCCCAGTCTTCACCAGGATTCAAACCCCGGACCCCGGTTTGGAAATCAAGCGCTTTACCGCTCAGCCACCGCGCATTCCTTTACAACTGAAGATTATTACAACCTAGTTCAACCTCTGGCAGTTCGGTATGGGGCATGCTAGGTGCAAAGCGGGCATCTGTATGTTCAAATTACCAATTTAATTTTTTTTTAACTTTAAAAGCATTGCGCTTCAAACCTTTGTTATAAAGATACATGACAACAGATTAAAAATCATTCTGATTAAAAATGACAGATAATGAATCATTTATTGATGTCACAGGCCGCCTATGGACAAGGAATTTCTGGGCGACTGCGAAGGTCGTTGTCTAGGTGGTTGGATCGCTGGACATTGTCCAGGATCTCATCATTTGGCGCTAGCCATGGTCAAATAAGAGTAGGCCTCTATATTTAGCCCTACCACAAATATAAACAAAATATGATTTGTAACAATTGAAGACATTGAAGTACGCACACTATGGAATTATTGTAAATCCTGACGATATTGTTTCAATTGAGCAGTTTGTTTAGTGACGTAAGTCACATCCTGCGTTCTGACTAACACACGATCTGTTTGCCAAATAATTTAGGGGGGGGGTTAGTTTTAAAATTCCGAAATCTTGCCTTGAGCTGCCTCGCCAGGTTTTCGTTTCATTAAAAATTGTATTTCGTATTTTTATTTTATCTCAAGACATTGAAACAAAAAAAATCCCAAGAAAGTAATTGAAGATCTCATTAGAATGTGAATCAAAAACAAAAAGGAAAAAGAAGAAAACTGTTGTTTTTTTTAAGACGGTATTCGATAATTTCTTCCCCTCTTTTGCTCTAGATTTTCTCCCTCTCATGTTACGAGATTGAATTCACTTTTTGTCAAGGGAAAAAAGCTAGCTTCACGAAACTTCATGGCGAATTTGACGGAAGACTTAAGTTGTAATGGTATCTATATTTTCAGAGATCCTTTTATTATTTTCTAATATCCAGTCATTTCAAGCAGAGCCGCAACTTTTATAACAATAAAATATTCACATTTGTCTATAGTTGTAAAGTCACTTAATTTATAGCCATTTCAAGACAGAAGACTTAAAAAGTAACAAAACAGTAATGCACAGACGTAGACATATATAAATATAGACTGGCCGAAGGAAGTAACTTTATGTAATTTGAAAACATGTATATCTATTGTATTCGGATTTCCGAATTATGAAAAATTGCATGCTCTTCATTCTTAGAGATTTAAAAAAAACACTAGTGAAAATAATGTAATGCTTATATAGGTTATGGCTGAAATAGATATGAATACTTAACTTTTATACTGTTCATAAATGCTGTATAATAAAGTACACAAAATTGCAAGTCACAAATTTTCGTTTCATAAAACTCTTTAATCGGCCAGTCTATATTTATTTATGTCTATGTGCACAGAACAAAGAACGACAACTTACAAATACAAAAAAATTACCAGAAAGACAAAATAATAAAGGCACATTTGCGCGCCAATTATCAATTTAAACAATTCTGGCAAGCTGGAGGCAACAAATGACTCGCGTCAACAGAGCTGATAAAAGGATACGACGAAAAGGAACATTTAAATCGACCACGGACGGACGATGGTTATGCCTGCGTCGGAGGTGGCAAATTTTGTAGGTCGCAGGTGGGGCTGCGTAGCCACAAGAATACTGCATTCCTTATTAATCTGTCGAAGACAGGTCTTATTATTATGCAAGCTCAAAATTCCAGTCTTAAACGAGACTCGAATCCTGGACCTCTCTGTTTGGAAGCCAAGCACCTTGCCCCTCAACCACCAAACCCCTACTGTAACATTTTGATATTTCTCAAGGAAATGGTCAAACTGATTTCCCCTTCCTCTCTCTTCTCTCCCTTCATGAGTTGTATGTGCTATAAATAAATGGGGCTGCCCCCTTCTGTTGAAACTTTCACTTGTTCCCTTCTAGAACTTTCTAATGTTTTCATTCAGTTGTGTCCAACATTTGTCGGTCTAGGGATCACGTGAATCTTGGACATTTATCTCGGGCCGCAACTGGTGAGACAATAGGAACTGATGCTCGGAGGCTCAATTTAATACTGTGAGTGGAAGTCTCAAGGAGTCATAATTCTTTGAGTCGCGGTCCAGATTAGACCCGCGGGCCGTGGTTTAGGCATCACTGTTGTAATCCTGTACCGTTGTTGACCATAGAAAATGTCAAGGCCGCTGGTTTTCACAACAAACATCAAAAGAGGATGTACTTTAGTTGGAACTTGTGAAGTCAAAACAAATTAAGTTGAGAAGAGCAGAAGTCTGTCTTACTGACCTAGGTCAACACATGAAGAAAATTTTGTTGACAAAAATCAGAAGATCAAAGTCATTGGAAAACAAGAAAAAACATTGGAATACTTTTTGAAAAAAAAAAGACGAATACCTCCATTATATAACTTAAAACAAAAAAAAAATGTAAAATATCTTTGCTTAAGTCGGGTATATAATATAACGGTCAAACCAGAGTTTTCCCAAAGTTGCCAACGAGCTAGCAATTCTTTTCTTAGCGATATAGATCATCTGTTAAGTTTATAGGAAAATTGTTAGAGCCGTTTTTGAGATCAATGTCCAGGTTCAAAGTATTAAAAAAAAATAACTTGAATTTGGCTATAGAAATAGAAAATATTGATCTTAAACGGACTATACGTCTTTGGTTATTTCCGCATGTAGGAATTTATTAAAAGTTTTATAAAAAATCTTCAAGAACATTTTGCGCAAAGTCTGCTCGGTCCAGATCTAAAAGCCAATCTTTAGAATAGTATAAAATGTAGTCGACATACATTCGCTTAACCAGAATCTATTTTTGAGGAGTGGGGATTGGGCGGGGTAAACAATTTGTCCTTTTTTTTTAAATCTATCATTCATAGGTGCAAAATACTTGCTCTATAAGTTGTATACATACGTGATTTTTTATTTTTTTAAGCTTAATATCAAATAATGCATCGCTTTCAAGGGAAGTTGATAACGGTCTTGCCAGGGCCAGTAGTGTTTTTCGACACCTTCAGGCAAGAATTTGACGGAATAAATCAGTGTCAACCCTTCTATATGGACCTGGGGGACCTCCAAGATTACTATACAGAAAGCAACCTAAACTTCTTGAACGCTTTCACCAAAGATGCTTGCTCTCCATCATTTACATACGTTGACAAGACCGCACTACAAACCGTTGTATCCTTACGTATGGACAGTATAGAGGGACTTCTTAGGGTTCTGCAGTAACTCTGGCAGGGCACGTATGCTATAGGGGGGCCGAACATATGCCAAAAGCAGTCTTTTTTTGGTGAGCTGAAAGGTGGTCGACGGCAACGCTTTAAAGATTTCCTTAGGCGCCAACTTGCTTGAACTGACACAGAAGAGGTCACCAACATTAACGTGTCACCTTAAACCAGTGCCTCCCCCTTCCCCGCCCAGTTCTATTTTTACTTTGCTTAAACTTCATATTGAAACTTTATCTGTATACATAATCCTCTACGTCGCCCAACCATGCGGGACACCGCGCACGAACGCCGACTCTCTAACCCTCCTCCCGCCCTATGATTGAACAGGCTACACAAGGTTCTATATGGGAGGGGGGGTATTAAATATACTAACATACAATAATTAATAAGCTTCTTGAGCCCTTGAATTCACTCTCATACTAGTAGGTCTATATCTATTAGTCTATTATAGTAGTATTTAGACTGTAGATCCAGATCTAAATATATGTAGGCCTACAAGCAAATGGTTTTATTTTTTAAAAAATTGATTTAGGTTGATTAGCTATTTTGATAGCTCCATTCATACTATTTTTACATTCACGCATTCGCTTTCTTATATCATGATTATTTCGTTTAATTGTTTCCAAAACAGTGATACGCAAATTAAGATCCGCGGTTCGCGCGTAATATATGGCAAGTATTAAATATTTCTTTTTCTTTCATTTCACAGTTTTATGTTTTATGTCTGTCCTTTCAGCCCTCCACTACCGTTGCCAGTCAGGTTTTTATAGGCTGTCTAAGCACAGATGTAATGGCTTCACGGACTGTCCAGTCAGTGAAGACGATGAGATTAACTGTAAGTCAAACCTTTGATTCTGCACTGTTACATGTAGTTGTTTGCATTTATTGCTAGCGTTGTTTATTTAGTTGTTAATTATTTAAATCATTAATTTCATTGATTATTGTTGATAAGGTCCAAATAGTTTTATCAGCTATGAAAAATTCGTTCATGTAACATGGGCGCTTGTTGCAATATATTTAATAAAATACTCAGAAAGACACAAAGATAAAGGCACATTTCTCGTTCCATATGCTAGGACAAATTTGTACTAAAACTCCTTCTTCCCTAGCGCTATTAAATCATGGAATAGATTGCCTGAGCTAGCCTGGAAAACCAGTGATTTGGGGAGTTTAAGTCATTTGTTAATATGCATGACTAAATGCATGACGCGTAGGACGTAATCATCTTCTTTTTTGAAGTAACGTCTGTATCATATAAGATAAGATAAGATAAGATAAGATATACAATTTGCACTGGTAGTGAAGTTTAAATGTTTTATAGTTACGTTTTGTTACTTTTGAGTTTCGGGATTTTCAGGGCGCCCCTGAGTCCACCCAACTCTAGTGGGTAGCTGACTTTAGTTGGGGAAAGTAAAGGCGGTTGGTCGTGTGCTGGCTACATGACACCCTGCTCTTTAACCGTTGGCCAAAGAAGCAGATGACCTTAACATCATCTGCACTATAGATCGCAAGGTCTGAAAGGGGAACTTTACTTTTTTTTAATTGTTAGTTTTAAACTTAAACAAAGTATAAGGTGGGGGGGGGGTAATTCAACTTATACTACCACATTAGTCACGTACAATAGCTTTCCCTTGTTTGATACCAAATATAATAATTAAATACCAACAGTTCATTAACTAACTGGTTAATTTGTTATTGACTCTTGCGTTGTCAGGTAAAAGAAATAATTGTGCAAAATGTAAGATTAATCCGAGAAGCTTTGTAATAAAAATATCTTTTTACTGATGACGAAACATTGAATATTTTAGGCGGAAAGCCATGTGACGCCTCACAAATGATGTGCAGAAGTGGGCGTTGTATTAATGAGACGAACGTCTGCGACTTCCATTGTGACTGTCAGTACTGTGAGGACGAAGAAGGATGTGGTGAGTAGTCTGGGTTGTTGTTTTTTTACTATGGTGCCTAAACTACGGGTTATATCGGGCTATCTAGACATTCGTAGCCTAAGCACCCAGTGCCCATAACACAGTACCTATAACAGTGTTAATAGCACAGTACCCATAACACAGTGCTCATAACACAGTGCATATAACACAGTACCCATAACACAGTGCTCATAACACAGTGCATATAACACAGTACTCATAACACTGTGCCAATAAGACAGTGCTCATAACACAGTGCTCATAACACAGTGCCCATAACACAGTGCCAATAACACGGTGCCAATAACACGGTGCCAATAACACAGTGCCCATAACACAGTGCCCATAACACAGTGCCCATAACATAGAGTCTTCTGAAGTGGTGTTCGGATGTCTACTATTCTATTGTATAACCGCAGTCGTGTAGAAAGTGGGGTTTTACTTATACATATTTTTTAATGGATAGTTAGTTCCCTCAATTATACCCGATTATTGGGTCTTTAAATATTTCCCTTAACATGTTAATTCTCAACTTCTTTCAAAAACAATAACTGTACTACCCAGTTAAGGTGCTATATATTATTGTCACATCTTTATTCAGTGTTAACATCAATCGATTTTACAAAAGCGTTTTGGGCAAGGGGGAAGTAAGTTCAAGTAACCCTTCTCGTCAACTTTTTTTTTTAATTCTCTCTCTTTGTTTTCTAGATCAGACATACTGTGATCTGAGTTCCCACTTCATTTGTCTGAAGGCCAATCGTTGTCTTCACAGCCGATACATTTGTGACGGCGTGGATAACTGCATGGATAAAGATATAGGCAGCGATGAGAATTTCTGTTCAGGTAAGAAGCTGGCTTGATCTACAACTAGATGGATGGTCCGATACTGATAGTGGGATGATATTGAATCTAATAATAATAAGGTTTTCTTCAAGTCCGAATATTAATGAGGAATGCAGTATTTCCGTGGATACGCAGCCCCAGTTGTGACCTACATACAGGGCAATCATAACCATTGTCCTCCGGTGGTTGATTAAGATTTTCTTTTTGCTGCCTGCGTCTGTCCTCGGCAGCGGACTTTCTTTTGGTCTCAAAAGTGTATCCTGCGGCCTTTGTGAGTGACCTCCAGCTGTCTCGTTCTGAGCCCGCATGCAACCAGGTACTCTCTACTAATGAGTAGCTAAATACAGTTTACAAAAATAAAAATTTAAAAAATGAGCACGTCTTTATTATGTGTCGGAAAAAACAAAACATGTAGTGGAAACAATGGTTAGTTTTCAATGAAAGATATATCGTCTGACCCTAAAGTTACACACTAAAACTTCTATATTAATAACGAATAAAAACAAGTGTTTTTCCTAGTAACGAAAGCAAAACCAAAAAAAACACACAAAAAACTCATTGAAAACAAGCTATTAATAGCTATGAATATAATTACCCACGGAAATCTCCTCCTTGTAGACATAACAAGCTGATATTTTTTTTTTTACGAAGCCTATATTAACTCACTTCGTCTGTCTGTCTGGGTGGAATCTTTTAGACATTTTTTGCTTCCACTTCCCATTCTCTGACCAAGTTGAAACTTTGCACAATTATTCATTGTCGGTGCCAACACATGACTCTGTCAATAAATAAACCAATTAGTAAATCAATTCGTCGTGAAGTACATAGAAGTCTATTTATAAGCGCTGGTTATTATTATTATAACTTTTATATAGCGCTACTTTCATGCTTATAGCATGCTCAGAGCGCTTTGGTCCAATCTCATGGATCGGTGGGGGGGGAGGGGGTATCTAGGAGTTGGTTTTCCGTGCTGCCTTTAGGCGCTCAGTAAGCGCAACTCTGCCCGAGTCGGGTGTCGAATCTCGAGCCCCCTTCTAGGTAGCCGAGACAAGCCAAGTTCAAGCGCACTTTACCTCTCGACCACGCTTCCCACATGAGTGTCTGTGTTTTTTTCGTGTGTGAATGTATATCGTGCATCTATATTGTTATTGTTACAGTAGTTACGCTGAGGTTGTCCATTGTACTCAAACTGAATTTCCATTTGTTAGGATCAATAAAGTTATCTTATCTTATCTAGCCAATATTACGGAGTGCTTCACGGCCCTGAGGAAGAGTGGCTACTCCTTCCCAATGTCCCAAATGTTCCACTGTAAGGACGGCCGATGCATGCTGACCAGGCACCAGTGTAACACAGTTCAGGAATGTTTTGGGGGAGACGATGAGCTGAATTGTAGTAAGTATCACTAGATACACTTATCACTAGATACACTTATGTCAAATTCTATTCACTTTATGTGAAGACTGGAGAGTTGAGATGGCGTATGTGTCAATGTCTGGATGAGAGAAAGATGTTTGTGGATACGATACGGGTGGATGACTGTGAGACGCGAGGAAATAAGGATGTCCACGTGACGCGTTTGTACAGGTACGTGTGATAAGCAATCGTGGAGAGAAAGGGTATTGAAGACGACTTTTGTAGCGTTAGTTAGTAAGTGTCAGAAATTAGAGATAGTTAACACTTACAGAGTACGCCACTTCATGCATGTGGTGTAAGGTTTTATAATAAATATACATAGATTCTATGAACTGCTACGAGTATACCTGTCCTTGCATAAAAACTACCAACACTTAAAGAACCCGCATCATAATACTTTCAAATCAGTCGCCATGTTCTCCTCAATGGCGCGGAGCACTGTTTAACAAACTGTGTATGTAAATTGTCTTACTCTACGTAACACCATTCCATTGAAAGCGTGGCAGCCATTCTCACACTGTAGCCTTATGCGATCCACTTTGTTAACTCGATTCTGTACCAAGTATTTAGGGTCGTTGTCATATTTATGCTAAGTAGCACCGCCATCTTTTGAATGTCCTCAGCCTTCCCAGCGTGTGCTCCTGACGAGTTCCGGTGCGGGGGAGGAGATTGCGTGAAGAGACATCAGGTCTGTAACAACCAAAGAGACTGCAAGGATTGGTCCGATGAGAAAGACTGCTGTAAGTAGACAATGAAGTATTTTTCATTGGAGACATTACATTCAGTAGAAATGACTCATTTAGAAAAAAGAATTTGAAGATGAGTGTAAAAAAAAGTATATATAAAAACTACTACTAAATGACTTGCTTTCATCTAATGGAATTGCATAAACTATTTTGAACCAATTCTATAACTAACTATGATTTCGGTCCCTATGAGATGATAATAAAATTGTGCTATTGGATGTATTTCAATCAATTGTTTCTGACAAAAGGTTTCCATGCCGCGTTTTTAAAAACTATTTTAAAAAACGTTGATCCAGTCTAAAATCGGACTCGAGGTCTCAAGCCTCCATGATGGAAGGCCGACTTGTTTGCTGCTGAGCTATTTAAGAACTTACAAAAAAAAAAAAAAAAAAGGTTTTATAGTTAATTTAAGATTGTTAGCGAAAGACCCAATTCTCTACACAAGGATTATCTCCAATTACACTAACAGTATTTTAATATATAAGACAAAATAAA
The DNA here is from genome assembly GCF_947242115.1 of Biomphalaria glabrata. Classification (NCBI taxonomy): domain Eukaryota; kingdom Metazoa; phylum Mollusca; class Gastropoda; family Planorbidae; genus Biomphalaria; species Biomphalaria glabrata. The sequence goes on from NC_074727.1 coordinate 10,934,702, forward strand.
TTAAATTACCACTAGTTTATTAAATAACTTGTTTTTTAATGTATTGTGTATTAATAGTGTTGTCATCGTCAATGAATAATTGTGCAAAGTTTAAATTTGATCCGTGAATGGGGAGTGGGAGAAGTAAAGGAGCAAGACAGACAGACAGACAGACGTAGTGACTTAATATAAAAAAATGGCCGCTAGTTGCAATGCTAGATCGTATTTATTTGTTTACATAAAATTTAAGGATTAAAGTTCAACTCACCCACCTCTAACATTATTTTTCCGTAATTGAAACGAAAAAGATTTATTTGTTTAGAAATACATTATTCTTATGAACAATAATTCAATACTCGTAATCTTTTTATTAATTTTTTAAAAAACTATTTTAAGTAGGTAAAGGATAACTACTACAATAAAATATAGAAATACACTAATCAACTCATCCATTTCTGTCTCTTTCTCTACATACGAGCTGAAGTGATTGCCGAAAAAATAGTAATAAAGTATTTTAATGTTCTCTTTCTAATCTTGTATCCTTATTCCTAGCAACCATTGGGGACATATTTGATATCTTTATTGATCACTGCCATTTCTCTCCACCAGCTCAAAAGATTTGTTCAGCAGACCAAAAGCAATGCAAGAGTGGTCATTGCATCCCATCCCACTATTGGTGTGACCGTTTCCCAGATTGTAGGGACGGCTCGGACGAACGTGATTGTCGTGAGTTGTACACTGTGTTACTATTTAAAACCTATCAGCTATTGGTCAAGTGGTAACCTCTTGGGATGTCCATCTAATTCTATCCCAGACTGTTGTAATACTTCATATTCCATGCACTTTTGTTTTCAGAATACAGGAAATGCTTACCTGACGAGTTAACGTGCGCTAACGGTCAGTGTGTGCCACTGCGCATGTTCTGTTACAACGGAACTGCGGGTCAAAACAGAGGATGTCGGGACGGCTCTAATTTATTGAACTGCAGTAAGTATTTTTCAGCCGGTTATAATTGGAGGCACGCTGGCGAAGGGGTAAGGTGCTTGGCTTTCCGAATAGTGGATCCCAGGTTCGAATCCTGATGAAGACTAGGATTTTTAATTTTGTGTTCTCTGGGCACCTCTGAGTCCACACAGCTCTAATGGGTACCTGACAATAGTTGAAGAAAAAGTAAAGTCGTTGTTTTGGCCACATGATATCCTTGTTCACTCTATAATTGTGTTGACTCATTTCGGGACACCTTTTTGGGAGAGTTGCCGTGTCCAGTCCTGTCATACTTTGCTTAGATCCTTTCGCGCGCTCGACGCATTGGGCAGCAAGCTGTCTCCATAAAGATATGTCACTGGCAATGCCTGAACCCTCTTCCCAGCTGGTGTCCACTGCTCTGAGGAACCCGGTGATAAGAGAATCACTGTTCTGCTTCCCTCCTGCAATATATAATAATGCGAAAAGACTTTTTCTTCCATAACAAATGTAAAAAAAAAAAAAACCACCAAGAAATGGTTAGCGTTTCAAACAAGATCCTGCTGTTTCAGTGATCACACTTTTCCCACGTATCTAGGACCTGATGGTAAAGTAACCAAAGTACGCTTTGCTCTTTAAAAAACATCTCAGCGAGTGGTACTTTAGTGTACTAGTCTCAGCGAGTGGTACTTTAGTGTACTAGTCTCAGCGAGTGGTACTTTAGTGTACTAGTCTCAGCGAGTGGTACTTTAGTGTGCTAGTCTCAGCGAGTGGTACTTTAGTGTACTAGTCTCAGCGAGTGGTACTTTAGTGTGCTAGTCTCAGCGAGTGGTACTTGTTCAAAAAAAAAAAAGGTTAGAAAAGCACTGTGCCTTGTGTATCCATACTTATAGAGAAATATTTAGATACATTTGAGATATGTTTATTAAACAAAATTTTCTGTCGCAAACAACAGGTCAACATACCTGCCAGGACCCACAGAACCAGTTCAAGTGTCACAGAAGTTACTGCATAGACAAGACACAAGTCTGTAACAATGTCTGGGACTGTGTCTTCAACTATTACGATGAACAGGAATGCAGTGAGTCCCTGACTTTATGACTTATTTTGTCATGACTTATTTCTTAGTGACTTTAACTTCGTCACTTTTATTTTCTTTACTTTCTTGTATTTATGATATGAAGCCTAAAGACTTATAGCTTCATAAGTTATATCTGTATGACTTACAACTTTTAGACGAACCCAACAATAGTCCATCAAAGACACGAAGAATGGGGGATTTTCATACATGGAGGAAAACCTATTAAATAGCGAGCTATTTGGTGTATCCGGTGAAAGTGGTGATAAGCTAGGTGTTCTTATAAGTGAACTATATTGCATGTCTTATTTTTTAGCAATACAGAATCACATTTTTAAGATCTTCTACTTTTAATTAGTTGGCAGTTATCAAGTTCATTTGATCGTCCTTGACAATTGTTTAGTTTATCGTGAAATTCCCCATTGAAATCGATCTGTATTTGATGAACATTATTTGAATGCGTTTTCGTGCTAGGGTAGAAATATTATTTGACTAAATTACACACACAAAAAAAATGATTTGAATTAAGCAGAAGAAAGCTTTAGTTGATGAGTGGTAGAGCTTCATTCCATGTCCTCGGTCTAACGTTGAGGAGGGAGATAACACTGGTGGGAACATCGGTTTCTCCGTACGGACCGTACTGCTAGAGACTAGACTTAGTACGGAGTCCTATAGCACCTAGACTTTCAAAGAGATTTCAGGTGAAAGAAGGAAAAAAGGGGCGGAGTTGACAATAATCCTCAAAGTCTGTTTAAACTTGTGCTCGAAGATCAAGGGATGTGCAATTACTTGACTGTGGACGGTGGACCTCAATATCGATTTAGTCTATAGTGCAAACTTCAATCTTAGTCTCTAGTGCAAACATTAATAATGCAAAATATGCTTTTTAGTTTCTTCAATTCTGTTCTTTATTAGCCAAAAAATAAACATAATATCTCAGTTCAATAAAATATTTTTTTTTCTGTAATGATCATTGTAAATACTTTTTGTTGATCTCGGTTAAAATATAGCGAAACAGTCTTTAGTGTTAACTTCAATCGCTAAATGGGTTCCTTTTTTTTTATACATTTTTTCTTTATTAGGAAAAAAAAAGAAATTTGTTTCTATTATCCACATAATAAATCATTTTAACAAAAAATGTACACAATATAATTACGTTTTTGATGGCGTTTAAAATGTCCACCAGTTCAATCTCAAAGAGAGATAACGCGCTTCATGTTTTGTCCACCTCCAGACTACATTTGTCCTGCTGGAAGTAATCTGTGTATTTGCCACAACCAGGAAATGTTCTGCGACCACAGGAACCTGACTCAACTGCCGCTGCCGATCTCCAAGGAGCAAATTAACAAGTTGTAGGTAATTTTTTTGTTCTTTTGGTTTTGTTCATGAAACTTTCTAGTTTATTGGTTAGGAATGAACGATGGTGAGAAACTTACGTTTGATAGCAGGGACCATAAACATTTGATACGTTATTCTGTTCTTTACTACCCTTTCATCAGTTCAGAATGTTTCTACATTTAGAGTGTATGGAAGAAAAAAAAAGACTGAGGCCATATATAGCTTGGTATCAATGTTTAAAATGAACTATATATTACATCTTTATTTAATAAGTTTCTTGAGTTCTACTATTTGTCCGCTCCGAAGTGGTCCTCAATCCTTTGTCATATTAATTTTTTTTCGTGAGGCGACCACATCAGTAACAGATACCAATATAGGATCTCAATCATTTTGTTGAAAAACAGAAACATCCGGGTTCTTATCCGTTGGTTCCCAATACAACTTCTCCTTCCAGTTTTCTCAAATGAAGGAATGCACTCTAAGCAGCAAAACTCTATTCATTGAAGAAGTAATCTAGTCTTCGTGTAGGTCATGTATTTACCAAGGCGGATTTTTTATAGTAATGAAGTCTGATTTTTTTTTTAAACTTTTTTTTGTCATTAAAGGATTTTCTTTTTATTCCTAATATTTGTATTAGTTTTTAATAACATGTATTTGTTAAAGTTGTATGTATTTGAAATAGTCACATGTGTTTTGTATTTGATGAAGTAACATGTATTTTATATAATAAAATGTATTTGATATAGTGGCATGTATTTGATATGGTGACATTCATTTCATAACGTGACATATTTGATATAGAAACTTATATTTGATACAGTGACGTATTTCATATGCAGTGGCGTATCTAGGATATGGGAGAAAGGGGGGGGGGAGAATTAGAAGATCCCCCCGGGCCCCCACTTGAGGAGTGCCCCCAAATGAGAGTCCGAAATTTTGTTTTTGAAATAAATTAAATATGACCTCACTGCCATGTAGTCTTGCTTTTTACGTTATGTAAGTTACTGCCCCTTTCGTATGTATTCCACACAGATTATTAACTCTTTCTGTGCGGGGTTACTCTTAATTTAAGGAGTAGCTTCCAAAGTGCTAACTAGTGCCGTGTTACTCTCAGGAATTAATTTGGTATACAGGCTAGTTTATTTCATCATCCTTATCGTTTAAAAAGAAAGATAAGAGCACTGGAAACAAAGGAGACCATGAACGTGTCGAAGAGAAGTCTCACTATTCAGGTGATTTATACAAAAGTAAAGCAGTCGAAGAAGTGAAAATGTCTCTTAATAAGAGACTATCTCAGGAGCACAATGACGTAATGCAAGGGGCCCCGAAAGAGGTCAATTCCACCTGGGCCCCCTAATCCTTAGCTACACCGCTGTTGATATGGTGAGAAATATTTGATATAGAAACATATATTTGATACAAATGTAACAGAAAGGGAAACAAGTCAAGTATTACAGAAACTTAGAAACACTAGAATGAGAAATCAAATACACCATTATTGAGATCTAAACCTATTTCAACACAACTCCTGTTGATAGCGGACTGGATCATTTTGAAAGACTCTGTCCCCGTCTTATTTGTTGAATATGTATGGCCTCCTTCAGTCGCGAAGCGACTATGAATCATCTCATGCAAATGGGATGAATGCCTAGGCATTAGTTGTGGTCGGAACGATGTCGCCCACACATCAGTTCCCCCCACTCCACGCAGCTGATGTATCCAAAGGAACGGCAGTGACGATACAGTTTGGGGTCAGCGGCGTCGCAGGTTCTGCCAGAGTGTAGCACTGGGTGCTGCAAACTGCCTTAGGGTCGCCAGCTCCTGATTTTTCCTCAGAGTTGACTCCCGAAGCCTTTCCCATGATTGGGTATAGCTGCAAGGCAACAGAGGTTTGAATTTAGAGTTTTCCTTCTCGTAGGAAGGTAGCCTGCCATGGCTAACGAGCCCCTCCTACCCGAAGCTTACTGGTTAAGGCGCCAGCTACTCGCCTTTGCCCCTTCTCCTGTTAGTGAGAACAGTTCCGCCGGTCTCAATATCTGAGCCACACGTGAAGGCCAGGAGTTGGACTGGTTGTCAGAGGCTATTTGAGACGCATGCCATTAGGAAGCATTTTATAGGTAGTGGAGTGCTTACATCCATTACCACTTCCGGCAATGACAACCTGAAGTTAAAATAAGACATGTTTATTTCAAAGCTTTTATTAACTCTGTTTGGTAAAAAAGTTTAAAAATTATTTCTTGTACTTGACAACACAAGAATCCATTTTTTCAAGATTACCAATTAGTTAATTAACTATTGGTTATTAATTATTTTGTTTTGTATCTCAAATAACGGAAAGAAATTGTACTTGAATGATATGGTGGTATAAGTTGAATAAGCCCCCTTCATACTTTGTTGGTCGATGCTTTAAAGTTTGAAGCTAACAACAGATAGCTATAAAAGCCTGCTATTTTTCATAAGCTGTTCGCTGGCACGGTGGTTAGTGCGTTTGCTTGAGGAGTCTTGAGGACGCTTGAGCCCTCGAGCTGAAATTCAGGTCTGTCAAATTTTAAAAATTAAAGTGATCACGGTAACATTCACCCGGATAACCCCCCCCTTCTCCCTCCCCCCCCATCCTTTTTTCCCCCTAGCAACACGTGATAAGATCATAGGATATTGAGATAGATAAAAGCATGAAATTGCGCTAACAAAAAGTAAAAACAATTGGTAAAAATATTTCTAATCGCACAGATTTATTATTGTTAGTCTAGATCTATTACAAATTTAATTAATTGACTGATACAAATTAATTGATACAAATACGCTTAATACAATCTTTGTTGTTTGTTGTTGTTTTTTTTTTGGGGGGGGGGGTTGTTGTTTTTTTTAGGTATTTTATATTTTCTTGTTTTAATTATTCTACCTATTTTGTTTTAAAAAGTAATTTTTTGTAATCTTCCCAGAAATTATCAAGGCAACAAACTTGGCTACAATCTAAGAACTGACAGTTTGAGTAAAGGCGGAACAAATATGGACAAAGTAATCTACGTGTACGTTCTTTGAAACAGACAGAAGATCTCTGAATGGAGAGACAAAACAAATGGATTCTTTGAGTTTTCTAGAACAATTAGACATTGGACAATGGCGTCTGAGGAGACATTTTCCTCTTTGCTTGCACTTATAGTGACTTTTTGGTCTTTTATTTTACTAACGAAAAATTGGTTTATTTTTGTTTTAAATGTTTCGGATGTTTCTTCAGATTTTGAAGATAATTACATCTTAGTCTAATTAAACCTCCTGCAGGACGACTGGAAAAGGCAGCGGGCAGGACTCACACCCTGGACCTTCGAGACAACAAAACGACAGTCCAGAGCGCATACCACACGAGTAGACGTGTTCCAAAAGTCAATGAATCGGGAACGTAAAAACAAAACTTAATCTGAATGAAACATTTAATCCTTGTTAGAATATTTTTATCACGACAGCTTTCAAATGCCCTGTTAGAATATTTCTATCACGACAGATTTCAAATGCCTTGTTAGAATATTTCTATCACGACAGATTTCAAATGCCTTGTTAGAATTTTTCTATCACGACAGATTTTAACCTTACAACCTGTTTAAACTTGTCAAGTAGTGGACTTAAGTGGACTCGTTACAATCTGTAAATGCACATATAGAGTACAGAGTACAATGTCTGTAAGATAAGCCTAAATAACATACAATGTCTGTAAGATAAGCCTAAATAACATACAATGTCTGTAAGATAAGCCTAAATAACATACAATGTCTGTAAGATAAGCCTAAATAACATACAATGTCTGTAAGATAAGCCTAAATAACATACAATGTCTGTAAGATAAGCCTAAATAACATACAATGTCTGTAAGATAAGCCTAAATAACATACAATGTCTGTAAGATAAGCCTAAATAACATACAATGTCTGTAAGATAAGCCTAAATAACATACAATGTCTGTAAGATAAGCCTAAATAACATACAATGTCTGTAAGATAAGCCTAAATAACATACAATGTCTGTAAGATAAGCCTAAATAACATACAATGTCTGTAAGATAAGCCTAAATAACGATATTGGATCATTACAAGAATGCAAGGCATTGTCTATTTCTTAAGTTTATATTCCACATTGAAGGCTTAAGCTATCATCTTTTGTTATATACTAAAATGACTTGCTCTTCTATATGTTATATATTTCCAATTCCAGAGACTTGAGCAACAATTTGATCACTGACATTCCAGCCTATATGTTCCAATATATGTATAGCGTGAAGACACTGTGAGTGATTCCTTTGGTCCTGTATTGTCTATTTGATAGTATATGTCATTAAGCCATCAAAATGCAACTAGAATCAAGCAAATTATAAAAAGGTATACTTTTTATAAAAGCTGATATACGGGAAAAAATGTACATTTATAGCCTTCTATCAACACAGTAAGATTTATTTTCCTTTATCTATATCGAAGTTAATTAATTGATTCCCAATAATTGATTGAGTAATTTTTTAACGTTTAATAAATCTATGTTTTGTTAGGTACAATAAATAAGTGTGTTAAGTTTCAACGTGTGATCTGAGAATGGGTTGGGGGAGAAATAATGTGTCCAAAATTTGGTGCAGACAAAGTCAGTTAATATAAGCTTTGTAAGAACGTACTTAACCAGAATAGACTTTTCATATAACACTATCTTAAAAGAAAAACTAGCAAAGGACTTAACAAGGGTATTTTGTGGCCAGCACAGATACCAACCGCCTCACTTTCCTCAACTCAAGTCAGGTCCCCATCAGAGTTGGGTAGACTCAGGGATGTCACAATTCCAGTCACTGAGATTTGAACCCAAAACCCCTTGGTTAAGAAGCAAAGCAGTTTGCTCCTCAGCCACCACGGCCTCATGTAATAATAGCCCTAATGAAATATGATTATGTAAACAAAGGGAGACGACAATGATATTTCGATACACGTTTCAAGAGTTATTCAATGAACTTAAATGGTGTCTGGAGTATCTGACAAGACAATGGAGAGAAGAGGATTGATAATGAATGGCTAACTTACAAAAATTAGAGCAGCACGTTTTTTTTTAAATTTAATAGCTGATGGAAGAGGCAAGCACTTTGTCATATAAAGCTGTGGAGGGCAATTTTTTCAAGTATTTCTTTTTTTTTTTTTTTTAGAAATCTGGCGGATAACAACATTACTGAAATCAAGAACGTTTCTCTGATTGGACTTGGTGCTTTGACCCAGCTGTAAGTAGATCCAACTGAAGGCATCTTTAGTTTTAGTTTGAATTATATTTGTACAAATACAATTTCAAGCTTAAGTTACATAGCAGAGAAATCTTGAATATTAATGTGCTTATGCGTTCACTTACCTATTTAAAACATTTATTAACATATTTATTCTATCATGTGGGCACCCATAACCCTATTAATTACAAACCCATTTATCTAATTCTTACAATGTTTTAGGTGGTGAACACGTCTTTGTATATTCAGAAGTTAAATCTAATGACCCAGTATCTGATTGTATGCCGGGAATTCTTGTATAAGTAAATAACCAACATAACTTTCCTGTTTACGACATAGAAAAATTGAATTATCCAAGTTGAAATCATATAACCAAAGATACAAAAAAAAAATACTGTACTTTACATTATAACTCTCAATTTATTCTAATTCAATAATAAAATAACAGTGGAAATTGTTAACCTCAACATGAAGCTTAAAACTTACAAATAAACTGACTTGAGCCCTGACACAATTTCATTTCCTATCCTATATATAGCTTGTCCTTACTCAAAAATTGAAAGTCACCATACTTTCAAGCAACTCTCGGTAAAGAATTATCTCGACATTATAATTTATTCTTCTGCGTAGAAACTCGAAGGTACCAGAAGCTAATGTGAAAAAAAAACACTTCTTGTTTACATCTCGCTGCGCTGACCACGTGACCCCTACATACAAGAAAAAGAAAAGAAATTTATTAATAAAATACTTCACTAGTTTTCAATCATAAATTCAAATGTAATTTATTTAAAAGCTCAACATTCTAACATGTCTACAGTAGCAATTGTCATTGATGGACTAACGAATTTACATAATTATCTTCTCTTTTCAAGTACAAAATACAAAAAAAAAATCTAATAAAATACTCAAAAAGACACACAGACGTAATCATCTTCTCTTTTGAAGTAACGTCTGTATTATACAAGATAAGAGATACGTCTGTAATTAATAAGGATAAGAACTTAGAATAAATAAAATAAATCCATAAAATATGGATTGGCTGTATTCTGTGATATTTTATTAATTGAATTTCTCTTTCACATCTCCATGATGATGGTGGACAGATATCTCCATGGCAACGCAATTCAATCACTGGACAAGTATTCCTTCATGAACCTTTCAAATTTGATAACTTTGTAAGTATTTGTCAATTATGTCATAACTACTGTAATAACTCTCCTGGTGCGCATTAGCGTATGGTGCGCAATGGCGCACTGTTCAACACTAGTGATGGACAGATTCGAGACGAGCAAGGAGGGACTGCTGATTTCATCTGAAGTGAATGGAGAAACAGAACTAGAGCTGAAGTTTGGTCCGTCAAGGGTTGTAGAAGTGATTAGCGTCAGTGGACAGTCCGGCAGGTTTTAAGCAGCCAAGGTTCTCTTTGTGGGTTGTCTGGGAAACTGTGGAAGGGTCGTTCCTGCGTATGGAAGAGATTATTGTTTATCTGAGAAGACCAACGTTCTAGAGACAACGAGAAGATAGAGAGCTGCACGGACTGTGACCCCGTGTTAATGGCGGGATAGTGAACCATGTAGGCATGTGAAGAGGGACACGCATCCAGTGAACCTTGCTGGCCAGAGTTAGAGGACCTGATAACCAAGACGAACATTTATGTCTGTAGTCACTTCTGTCTCACTTCTGTTAACACCTTAATAAACTTTAATTGATCGATTCTCTGTATTCCGTGTTGAGCTGCCTCCTCCCTTTGTTTCATTACATTAGTATTAAAAATTGGTAAATGTGTAGCCAATGTAAAGTGTTGAACCAATTTACAAATCCTTCAAGCTCCACTTTATATTAGATCTAGAACAGTTTATTTTATTTTAATAATTTGATTTTTTTATTTTTGTGTCATTTCTTTATCCCCTATACCAGAGATTTGAGTTCTCAGAGAATCACCAGATTGAGTCCACAAACATTTGTTGGTTTAGACTCCTTACGGATGTTGTGAGTGATTTCTTTCTAATTATTGACATTTCATTAAAGCTTTCTCTCTCTCTCTCTCTCTCTCTCTCTCTCTCTCTCTCTCTCTCTCTCTCTCACTCTCTCTCTCTCTCTGTCTCTTTCTGTCTCTCTCTCTCTCTTTAACTCTTTGTTAGTTTATTTCTCCCTCTTTTTTGTGCACTCTTTCTATCTCCATCTTAATCTTTTGAGTACTGTACCAATTGGAATTTAGACTTGTGTTTATTAAGTATATTATATGATGTCATGATGTCGAATGTCAAAATTCAAGGGCTCCTAAAAATGTCAACTCCCCCTAGGCCCCCAAATCGCTAGCTACGCCACTGTCCTACTATCATTCTCTCTTGTTAGTCTCTAAACTTCCAGGATAACTATTTCTATCACTTTATATCTTGTTCATACTCTCTTTCTCTTTCTCTCTCTCTCTCTCTCTCTCTCTCCCTTGTTTGTAAAACAACATTTCAGTGTAATATCTTCTCACAGAAACTTGAGTGGGAATCAGCTGAAGACTATAGAGGATGGAACGTTTTATGGCTTACACAATCTTCTGACTCTGTAAGTTGAACACGACACACTTGATTTTAGTGGCCATTTAATTTGTTTCAATCCCGTCAGCCCTGCAAGAGGAATTAGCCGCCAACACTTCACAGTACCATCTTTTTGATCTTCCCATTAATCTATTCATCCTGCCATATAACTTTGTGTTCCCTACAGCTGTATACTATTAGGCGCGGTGGCTGAGTGGTAAAGCGCTTTGCTTCCAAACCGGGAGTTCCGGATTCGAATCCTATTGAAGACTGTGATTTTTACTGTTGGGATCTTTAGGGCGCGTTTGAGTCCACCCAGCTCTAATGGGTACCTGACATTAGTTGGGGGAAAGTAAAGGCGGTTGGCCACATGACACTCTTGTTAACCGTGGACCACAGAAACAGATGAACTTTACTTCATCTGCCTCATAAATCACACGGTCTGAAAGGGGAACTTTGCATCTGTATACAAGCATACTAGATCTTAATTTTTGTAATTAATATAATAATAATAGAAAAATAAACCTAAACCCAACAGTGGTATACAAATCTAAATCTGTTGTTTTGATCTAGGTCGGTGAAGCCCAACTTTTTTGAACTGGTCTTCATATAAATTTCCAACACGCCATTCGTTGTTCGGAAATGGCCCGCAGGCCGTGCTGAAGATCATTACTTATTTAAGAGTAAATTCACGTCTTAGGTCCTACATCATTTTCAACCCCCAACAGCCTCAGACTGCTGACCTCAGGTCATTACAAAGGCGGACTCCACAAAACAGTAGCATCGTCAACTCCCATCAGATTCATGAACGCACTTTATTACAAAATATCCACTTACCAATTAGTACCCGCTGTGTCTGTTCAAGAAAAAGATTGTCTAGACTACATTTAATTATAGAAGATAATACTTTGTATAAATTATAACGGTCAAATTAGAGTTAACCCAGTGTGGAAAAAGAGCTAGTACTTTTGTTCCGGAAGATATACAAGCATGAAATTTGCGCTAAACAAAAACCATTGGTAAAAAACTTTTTCTAACCGCACAGTTAGTTTAGTTCTTAAACTGATCCCAACTAATTGATATACTTCATATAAGCTCTTTTTTTTTTTTAAAGTATTTTTTTTTTGTATTATGCTTGTTTTGCTTGTTTCTTTGAATTACATTCCAAGTTAATTATTTGTCTCCCCTGGTATGTTCTACATTTTGTAAATATTTCCATCTGTCAGTGATATCAGTAACAACATGATACAAAACATTGGGAAACGAGTATTTTACAACTTACCAAAACTAACTCACTTGTAAGTATTAATAATGTGTTCTTATCTGTTATCAATATTTTATTAGTAAGATCTATATTGACCATAATTGATCGATAATTTTCAAATGAGTAATATGCTGTCCAATCTTGACCAATACTTTACATATAAAAATATTGACCATACTTGACCATTATTTTATATATAACACCCTCTATAATAGCACATGAGCTATGCTTTACGTTTACTAGAATCACTGATAAGTTCAAGTTTTGCTGCCTGGCTAAGAATGTGAAATCCTGTCTACCGATGCCGGACGAGTTTTCTTCCTGTGGTCATCTGATGGACAACTACATCCTGAGAATATTTATCTGGATCCTTGGGCTCATTGCCTTCTTTGGAAATGTGGTGGTCATCGGTTGGAGGATCAGAGACATGAGGGGGCGCAAGGTGAGCTATTGGGAAACGAAAATATACACACAAAAATTTGTAGAAAGGACAAAGTTGACTGATAAGACCAATAGGTTCATGGATTGGTTCAAATTAATTCACTTTTGGGAGGGATCAAGATTTTAGAAGATTTTGTGTGGGCAGTTTTGTGCTAATGTCGTGCTAATAGAGTCAGAGATTATATCATTTAAATAAATTTGGATTACAGAACTTTATTCTAGTCACTTTAAAGTGCATAGTAAATCTCAGCATTAAAAACAGAATTTGCGTCATTGCTGAGGTAGCGCTTATTTAACTTCCTGCAACGTACAACAAAATCTAGAGTAAGACGAACAATAGGCCTACTGTCTTGACTGACCAGATGAGCATTGCGGCTATGAGTCTGCAAAATGAAAGAACTGCTCCATAAAAGATGATCCTTTTGGCTCCAGACTCTGTGATTCTGCACGAAAAGCTTAATGCTTCGGGAATAGAGAAGAGGAAGATACTGAATTAGTCACTTTTTTATATTTTTTGTTTGTAAAGGGATAAGGTTGTTTTTTTTTTTAATTCTTTATCTGGCTGATGTGTGAGACTTTTGTGCTGTGCCTGGCTAATTTGTGTTTGTTTTTAATTATATACCGATGTAGTTAAGCCTGATGTATTAAGTATGAAATATGTTATAATTAGTTTCATTGATATACTATCGGTATAATGTTTACTATACGGCTAATTAAAACTTATTTGAGATTTCTTCATTAATCAATAATGAAAATGTTTTCTTGTTAATATTTTGGTTTAAACACTTCTATGTCTCCAGGTTCACTCTATTCTGATCACAAATTTAGCCCTAGGTGACCTCATGATGGGCATCTACTTACTGATAGTGGCCGTGGTGGACACTTACTATAGAGACGTGTACATAGCGCATGATGAGGAATGGAGGCACAGTGCCTTGTGTAAATTTGCTGGCTTCATTTCTACATTCTCTTCAGGTAAGACCCAAAAAACAACAGATAAACATAACTATTAATTTGGATCGATCGTCGCTAATAATATGATATGACAGAAAGTTTGAAATTGTACATCAGAAAAAGCTATGTACATGAATGTAAACTTCGAATACTTTACCTAAGTTGTGCACTATTTAGAGAACGCCAAAAATGTTTACTTTCAACTACTGCATAATTTTACTATGAGAATACTTTTTTAATTATTCTATTTTAAAAGTGCCCTAAAGTTTCTTAATTTGTAGTGCGTCTAGTATACCTAAGCCTACTTTATACTGTTTGGTGTTAATACTATGCAGGATGTAAGGAATGAAAAAAAAATGATCATTCAAAATGTTTAAAAAAACACCAACAGAGAAACTAAATACTCGGATACCAGAATGATCTAGCTTTGAAGGTGGGGGTGCCCCAAAAGTAGCTGTCGCAACTGTGTGTTAATAAGATTCTGGTACATTACATTGTCCAAGAATAAATTCGACGTATAATTAGTATCTGAAATTTTCCAGAACTGTCTGTCTTCACGCTAACCATTATCACCATAGACAGACTGATTTGTATTATCCTGCCGCTCAGAATGACGAGACTTAGTGTAAGGGAAGCAACCTATACAATGTTGTTCATCTGGTTACTGGTCTTTTTCATCTCAGTTGTTCCCCTTATGGACATCCCCTATTTTCAGGTAAGACTTTGTATTTCAACCAACCTGATGTCTAAACGCACAATCCATTTATCATACTCTCTAAATACGATGTCTTTGACATCTCTTTCAATAATATAGTTATGCACAAAATAAAAATATTTATATCTTGGACGTTTTGTTTAGAATTTTTATGGAAGGTCCGGCGTGTGTCTGGCTCTGCACATCACGCCGCAGCGGCCGCCGGGCTGGCAGTTCTCTGTGGCCATCTTCCTGGTGCTTAACTTCGTCTCGTTTCTCATCATCGCCCTCTCGTACGTCTGGATGTTTCTGGTTGCCAGGGAAACAAGATCAGCAGGTAATTTACACAAGAAAACAGGTCAAATAAAGTGTTTACAATGCTGCTCACTGTACTAGGTTTTTTAGCCACTGGCTACACCCCGTATTTATATTATGATTATTACTGTCTCAACCGCGTTTTTTTTTTTTTGCCAAGCTTCTATTAACTCACTCCCCCGTCTATCTGGTTCAAATTTTGTTTCAGGTTATTTGTTCCAATTCTCATTGTCGGATGATGTTGGAAATTCGCACAGTTATTCATTATCCATAATCAACATGATTTTTTAAAAAGTTTAACTATTATTCAATTAATTAGTGGTAATTAATCAATTTAGTTTTATATAGAAAAGGGAAAATAAATCTTACAGTATTGAGAAATATGGTTGTGAATGTGCAGGTCTTTCTTCTAGATAAGCTTTCTTGTTGTTGTTGTTGTTTTTAAAGTAATTCTTATATTTTGTTTTTTCTTTCTCTTGCACTTTCTTTCTCTTTTTCTCTCTGTCTGTTTCTCTCTTTCTTTCATGTCTGTTTATTTATTAACATGCTTAAAATTAACAAGAAATTACTTTTGGTTAATATATTTGACCTTTACCCGTCCCTTAGTCTGTTGGACCGTCGGGGCACCATGCAATTTTTTTTCTCGACCGTCTTTCTCCATTTCTCTCTGTCTTTCACCTTAGAACCTCTTGCAATGGAAGGCCTGTCCATTCTTTTATGTTGTCTTCCCATCGTTTTCTCAGTCTGCCTCTTTTTTTTTCCTGGTCCTGGTCCCTGAAGGAATGTCTTTGCAAGCTCCAAATACCTTGTAATATAATATATACCCTATGGTAAAAACAATGTATACAAGAGTGAAATATCAACATGATCTTTTTGTAAACGCCCTTGCCGTAGACATTCGCAGAAGACGCAAAAAAAAACAACACTTAAATAGACCCCCGACATAATTTCTCTATGTGACATAATATACAGGTCTCAGCTGGGTTTGCGTAGTCAAGTAAAAAAACAACTTTGCACTCATCCTTATTCGGAATTGAAGACATTGCCTTTTAAGCTTACAAATTAATACCCCCCTTATATTATCAACTCAACCGTCTGTCTGTCTGTCTGTCTTGGAGGATTCTTTTACACGTTTTTTTCTTCCACTTCCAATTCTCGGATCAAGTTGAAATTTTGCACAATTAATCGTAGTCGAAGACAATGCAAGAATCAATAAATAAAAATAACCAATTTAATAAATTATTTAATCAATTAGCAGAAATTAATTACTTTTGTTTCATACAGAAGAGGGGGAGATAAATCTAGACATATGGTAATAATTGTGTATGGCTTTCCCCTTATATAACCTTTTTTTAGGTATTTTAAAAATATTTTGCTTGTTTTAATTTCCAGTCCATTATTTGTTCAAGCCATGAAGCTATAAATAACTTTCTTGTTCTTCTTTTTGTCTGCACGTCCAGTCAGAAGTATAGAGACCAAGAATGACACAGCCATGGCAAGGAGGATGACTCTAATTGTGATGACAGACTTCGCTTGCTGGATACCCATTATCATTTTGGGTTTTGTCTCCCTTGCTGGAGGCAACGCTTCTAATGATGTATGTATTATAATCAAATTCAAAATTAAAAAAAAAAAACATATCAGGTTTTATATTATAAA
Organism: Biomphalaria glabrata; assembly: GCF_947242115.1. Classification (NCBI taxonomy): domain Eukaryota; kingdom Metazoa; phylum Mollusca; class Gastropoda; family Planorbidae; genus Biomphalaria; species Biomphalaria glabrata. The sequence goes on from NC_074727.1 coordinate 10,951,160, forward strand.
AGAAAATTGTGTTCTATATATTGTATAATACTTTCCTTTTAAAACAACCCTAAAGCAAGGGTTTTTTTTTTGTTGCTTTTTTTAGTTGTACTCTCTGGAATGGATTTTTTTTTTAATAAAATAAATGAATTTATTTTTTATTGGGCTCCTATAGGATTACGTCACTTTCTAAAAGTTATATTTAGATATTTACAGCTACAAAGTAGGGCAGAGCAAGGAACCCGGAGGCCTAAATTCAATAGTATGATGCCACACACACACACACACGCACAACTAGAAGATAAGAGTTTAAACAAAAAATAAAAGAAGACGATACCTTTTTAATACAACTTAGCCAGCGATTATTTGTCTCTTAATAACCAAAGAATGATAGAGTTGTAAAAAAAATGGAACATTTTTACCCCACATCTTAAAAGCAATAAATGACCATCTTTCGCAGGTCTTTAAGACCTCTCTCTTAGTCTTGGGCCCAGTAATAACGACACTGCCACATAACTAAGTCTGATTTAATAAATATACATTCTTACATTTTATAACCTTTTGTAGATCTAAACTCTTTACAGGCTTGTGTAGATTAAACGCATTATATACTTGTGTAAATGTAAACGCATTATAAACTTATGTAAATCTAAACGCATTATAAACTTGAGTAAATCTAAAAGCATTATAAACTTGTGTAAATCTAAACGCAGTATAAACTTGTGTAAATCTAAAGGCATTATAAACTTGTGTAAATCTAAACGCATTATAAACTTGTGTAAATCTAAAGGCATTATTAACTTGTGTAAATCTAAACGCATTATAAACTTTTGTAAATCTAAAGGCATTATAAACTTGTGTAAATCTAAACGCATTATAAACTTGTGTAAATCTAAAGGCATTATAAACTTGTGTAAATCTCAACGCATTATAAACTTGTGTAAATCTAAACGCATTATAAACTTGTGTAAATCTAAACGCATTATAAACTTGTGTAAATCTAAAGGCCTTATAAACTTGTGTAAATCTAAACGCATTTTAAACTTGTGTAAATCTAAAGGCATTATAAACTTGTGTAAATCTAAAGGCATTATAAACTTGTGTAAATCTAAACGCATTATAAACTTGTGTAAATCTAAACGCATTATAAACTTGTGTAAATCTAAACGCATTATGAACTTGTGTAAATCTAAACGCATTTTAAACTTGTGTAAATCTAAACGCATTTTAAACTTGTGTAAATCTAAACGCATTATAATCTTGTGTAAATCTAAACGCCTTATAAACACGTATAGATGTCAGTGTATCACATTCTCTTCCTTCCTGTCTAGGTGTATGCGTGGATCGCCGTGTTTGTCTTGCCTCTGAACTCTGCTATCAACCCGGTGCTGTACACGCTCTCCACTGCGCCATTCTTGATGAACTTTCGCAGCAGAGTGTGCAGATTTAGGAAGTCCTCCATGTCGCAAGAAACGAATCATAGCTACGTCGGTAAGGAACAGTGACAGTTCAGTTGGAAAGTAAACCTGGTCATTCGAATGCACTCTCTGAAAGTCATAATGATCTTTAATAACCCTAACCCTTAAATAAATTATAAATTTTGGTGCAGACCAATCGCTAACGACTTTTAGTGACTTCATACGTAATTATATATACTTTTTTTTTAGTTAGAAAAAATAAGTTTAATGAAATTCATTCTAGTTCATCAAAAACTGACCTAGATTATTTTGGTGGCCATTTCTGTTAACTTGGTAAACCAAGGCAGGAGATAGAAAGGTGGGGGATCGAGTGTTCATGTTTAAGTTCAAACAGATACTGCCAAATATAAAATAGCTTTTAATGCTGCAAAGAGAACAAAAGAACTTCATTTTTTACGACATTAAATTGTGACCACTACAAAATGGCCTGAGTGACTTTTAGACCAAAATATATATTGTTACGAATCTCACTATCCAGGCTCTCTGCAAACTGCACCATACACCACCAACTTAAAGAACTTGACAACTCAGGGCTCCAAAGTAACGTAACACTTTAATAGTTTAAGAAATAACAGCCAATACTGTACAATTGGCAGCACGTAACACAGGACCGTACAAATACCTCTTCGATAACACCGTTCCGCCGTATCAACTCTTGCACTGGCCTCTCCGTCTCGTTCCGGGCTTTCACTGGGTTCAACAGTTCAGGACTGACTTCACACACTAGGCTCGTTGTGTCGGACTCGATCACAGACCAAGATCAAGACGCCGTTCGTCTCAACTGTACTTGATAGTACTCCGCACTGAACCGTCGTAATGCTCCGTACAGAACCACACCGCTGAACTGTGCTGTAGTCGACCGGACTGTAGTGAACCGGGCTCTGAACCCCTGCCGTGAACCTTGCTGTATTGAGCCCCTTTTCTCGACTGTCTTGACTGCGACACCTCCGCTCTTTATATAGGGTCCCTACTGGCCTTCTTGAACCGGACAGAACGCCGCTCGACGTTTCTAGGTGGTCATATGACTACAACTCTCGTGACGCTCATGAGCTCTGTTCACGACGGCGATCCTTCCCGAACCGTCCTGTTGATACTCGACTCGGTTGACCGTCGGAGCTCGTCACGGTTGACCGCTCGTCTAGCGCTGGCCTGGGGCGAATTGCGTCGGCTGACTACACTCACACCACTACCCCCATCTGTGCCACCACCAAGTTTATAACACTGCCCCCTCCTTAGATCTGTCCGTCCCGGACAGGATCAACATCATGACATTGGCTGTAAAGTTTCATCGCTGCAGGCGGGGGTCGATCAGTGGCAGTTGGCTTGACTCTTGAGCTTGATGGAGCCATCCATGTTGCAGTCAGCAATGGTCGCTTCCTTCTTCTCCTCCAATTGGCCTTCACCTGGTTGCATGGACGTCGTGCTTTCATCGCCATCCACGTTGAATTCAAAAAACGTTTTCTTCTTCTCCTCCAGTTAGCCTTCATCTGGTTGCATCGATGTCGTTGTCGCATCGTCATCCATGTTGCACTCAACAAAAGTAGCCTTCTTCTTCTTCTCCGCCAGTTGGTCTTCATGTGGCTGCAGTTATTTCTTGGTAGGATCACCATGCACTTTGGACTACGCAAACGCCGCCTTCTTCTTTTCCTCCAGTTGATCGTCCTCTTGTTGCAGTGACGTTGTGGTTGCATCGCTCTCTTGTCGGTCGGTACTGAGGACAGCCACTTGACACATGGAGAGGTATAGGATGTAAGGGCTGGGGATACCAAGATCGTTGGCAAAAGAGTTGGCTTCATAGGGCTTTGCGAAGAAGGACTGGGATGGGCTTCAAATCCACAGGGCGAGGAATTGTGGGACATGTCATCATCTTCAACCTTGTCTGGAGGGCATGCTCGTGGGGCAGGTTGGTAACACTCCTCGTGCAAAGGTCCCTCGTCTTCGGCTTCAGGCTCCATTCGGCTTTCTTCACCACCATCAGGACCTCTCTCTCTCGTCTCAGTATCGGGCCAATCGCTTGTTGGTTTCAGACCTGGTCGATGACTTTCATCTTGCAAATGTCCATCAAAGTCAACAACAGGCTGTCTTGGATTCTCTTGACCACCATCAGGGCTTTCCTCTCCAGTCTTGGCAGCTGGACCAACGTCAGGCTTCCTTGGATTCTCTTGACCACCATCAGAACTTCTCTCGCTGAGCTTAGCATCTGGACGAACGTCTGTAGGGTACAAGCTTCGCCGGTAGCTTCCATCATGTAAACGTCCCTCAGCAACTGGCTTGGAGGCAGACTCAGTGTTCTCTTGATCTGTCTTGCTGTTTGATCTTCTCATATCAGGTACGTCGGCAGCACAAGCTTCTGTTGGACTATAGGCAGCTTCTCTTGTCTCTTTGTCTCTTTCGGCTCCCCAGATCTGTACTCCTTGTTTTCGGATTCACAGGCAGCATCACGTTCATCAGCATTGCCATTGTTACTGCTTATTGATTCACAGCATTGGGTGGGTAATAGTTCTATGTCCAACGATGGTGAATCTCCTTCATCTTTCAAGTCTCCTTGGTCGTACAAGGTTTCTTCCACCACGTCCATCGTTTTCACCACGGGGCTCGTCACTTCTTTCACTGAGGTACACATCTTTTTAATCTCTCTACAGAACTCCTCGGTGGACTTCTTCAATGTCATACTCATCTCGTCCAGTACAGAGTTCAATAGCTCTCCCAAGTCTGGTGCGACTTCAAACAGATACGTGTCCGGATCTTCTTCTTCTTCCATTATGTCTTCCCGGAGGCGTGCTTGTAAGGTTTCCTTGTTTCCACATGTCTTCAGCCCTCGTTCACGGAGTTCTTGCTTCAGTTCTCTAAATTCAAGTTCGTACAGCAGTTTCAGACGAGCCATAGTAGATCCGATCCAATCCGATTCCGATCCGATCCCACTTCTGACACCAGTTGTTACGAATCTCACTATCCAGGCTCTCTGCAAACTGCACCATACACCACCAACTTAAAGAACTTGACAACTCAGGGCTCCAAAGTAACGTAACACTTTAATAGTTTAAGAAATAACAGCCAATACTGTACAATTGGCAGCACGTAACACAGGACCGTACAAATACCTCTTCGATAACACCGTTCCGCCGTATCAACTCTTGCACTGGCCTCTCCGTCTCGTTCCGGGCTTTCACTGGGTTCAACAGTTCAGGACTGACTTCACATACTAGGCTCGTTGTGTCGGACTCAATCACAGACCAAGATCAAGACGCCGTTCGTCTCAACTGTACTTGATAGTACTCCGCACTGAACCGTCGTAATGCTCCGTACAGAACCACACCGCTGAACTGTGCTGTAGTCGACCGGACTGTAGTGAACCGGGCACTGAACCCCTGCCGTGAACCTTGCTGTATTGAGCCCCTTTTCTCGACTGTCTTGACTGCGACACCTCCGCTCTTTATATAGGGTCCCTACTGGCCTTCTCGAACCGGACAGAACGCCGCTCGACGTTTCTAGGTGGTCATATGACTACAACTCTCGTGACGCTCATGAGCTCTGTTCACGACGGCGATCCTTCCCGAACCGTCCTGTTGATACTCGACTCGGTTGACCGTCGGAGCTCGTCACGGTTGACCGCTCGTCTAGCGCTGGCCTGGGGCGAATTGCGTCGGCTGACTACACTCACACCACTACCCCCATCTGTGCCACCACCAAGTTTATAACAATATTTTATAGACCTTCCTCTGCTGCATGTTCTTTCTGTAGGGGACATAAAACATCGTGGCACTAAATGAAAATTAGCACATTTCATTATTACCGCCATTTGAAGGCGTTTCTTGTTATTTGTGTGTGTGGGTGTTAGCTATTTTTACAAAGCTTATATCAACTCTGTCTATTTATCTGTCTGCCCAAAAGTTTGTACACGTTATTTCTGCGACACCCAATCTCGTATCAAGCTGATATTTTGCACAATTATTTCTTTTACCTGACAACACAAGAATAAAAAAAAATACCAATTAGTTTATTAACTATTGGCAAAATATTAAATTACTGTGTTTGGTATCTCAAACAAGCGAAAGAAATAGTACTTGACTGAAGATGAATTTGTCTCCTTTCCAAGGGAAAGAAATAGTACTAATGTGACTAGAGTGGTGGTATAAGCTGAATTAGTCCCCTTTATAGATAAGGCTTATTACAAATTTAATTTTTTGACTGATCTAAACTTATTGATACACTTTATATATGCTTTGTATTAAAGTGTGTTTTTTTTTTTGCTTGTTTATCTTCTGTGTCCAATTTTCTACTAATACTAACCCATTTATTTTACAGACGAAAGAACGAATTCCTACAGTGAAAGAAAATCTCTGAACAAATCTGGGGAGTCTGTACGTATGAAGATTCTGAGAACCTCTGTGAAAGGTCACTCTTCTAACCAATACCTGAATGATCTTTAGAAATGGAGCTACGGACTTAGCAAGAGAATAATCAATTTTAATTGACCAAAGTCTCCGTCTTCAGATATACTAGTCAACTGAATGTCACTGACAACGACATCAGTGTCTTGCCTTGCCGTGGGTTGACATTCGTCATGAGTGACTTGTGGTTAGAGAATGTGATATTGATTTTGACAATTAAATATAAGAGAACCACTATCTGCTCCAATAATTTAGACTATCTATATATTTCTAATTCGTATTCAAAGGAATTTCAGAAGGCTATAAAAACAAGGATTTATTAACTTATCTTTTGTTTCTGTGTTTTATCAAGGGATGTGAAACATAAAATTTCAGTCTTCAATATTCCTATTCAATATTCCTATTTTTTAAGGATAGTTAAAGATGTTTCGGTTGTGGTGTTATATATACATAGTAATGCCCCTGAAATAAGTAATGTAATTAGTTATAATTCAATTCATTAATGTTATTTCAGTGTTTTAAGCCTTGCATATTTATTCATAAATAGTTTTACAAGAAAGATAAAAAAAAAAGCGCCTGGTGGTGTAATTTTGATAATTTGTTTTGCTGAATATGTTAATACTCATTGTAGAAATAAAACTGTATCAGGACTTAAAATAAATATCGATTCTCACTCTCATAGATCACAATTTTGAAGAAAAAAAAACGTAACTGACGAAAATATTTTTTTGCGGAGTCATTACCGTTTAATTGTGCCAAATTTCCTGATTTAGACTTCAGTCCAAGGTCAGGGGTTTAGTGTTTCTACTGTGTTGCTGATTCTGAATCTCAAGTTTGTATTGTTTCGATAAGGATGCTAAGATGATGATTTTCATTGATTGAATTTCCCACATGGCTCAAGTTGGCTCTCCGAAATCAGAATCTTGTTGCATTTGCATAAAGATTAGTCGAAAAGCCATCTCAGAAGTGATTCCCAGACACTGAGTCTCGGTCCTTTAGGTCCATGGAAACTACCATAAATGCACCTATATGAAATCATCAGTTGAGGGGTCACAGTTCTCTGACACCATTTACTCGAGCAAGGCGAAAGACAGAATAGCCAGGGAGGTCAACTACAATGTGAAGAGGCGTGGTGGATTTGGCCCAAACTTTCTGGCAATATCCACAATGTGTAAGTTGTACGGTACATAGAGATCTAGATGTCTATTTCTATTGAGGATTGTCACGTTGTCAATGTTAGCCATTGTTCCCATTTAAAGTTTCAGGGAGAACCGTGTCAGGGGAAATATTCTAAATCGAAGAAGCAACTTTTTTAAACAATTGAATAAAGAAACTGAATAACCGAATGTCACTAACATTTTAAGATTTCAAATACTCAGAAGACTGATTGAAAGTATGCAAACCTTACTTAAATCTCTTTAATGTTTGTTGATGGATATACGATACTCAAAGTAAAACCATGTACATATTTTAGTAATATTACACAGTTCTTTTATTTCGACATATCACATATTCAAAATGCATATGACCATTTTTACATCACATTATTTATCAAACTGCACCACTAGATCCACAGGATTATTTAGGTTTAGAAAAGTAATGTCAGTAATTTATATTTTATAAAAAGATATGATTTTAGATTTGTGTGATTTACTTAGAACCCCCGTGACGTTCGGCGCATTTGGCGAGTGATCTGTCACTGGCAATGTCTGCAGCCTGTCCACTGCCCTGAGTGTCCTCCACGAAAGTTGGCGCCACGTTATTCGAGGACGTCTCTGTTTGCGCTTTCCTCGTATTGGCCTCAATGTCATCGCAACTGTAGTGTGGACTATTCAGTCACTGTGCATTGGAAAAGTAGGGGAAGTTATGATAATACTAGATAGTGCAGATCATGTTGTATTTTATATTAAGCTCAGTACATTCAGACACTTGTTCAATATTTCAGTTCAGATTCAAAGGTTGCTACCTCCATTATTATCATTATTATCATCATTAATAACAGCCAATTATTTATATCGTGATACAAATCGGTCAAAGTATTTGTTATTCATACTTCGATCAGGTGACACATTATTTGTTCAAATGTAATTGTGTTCTAGAAACAATAATCTTACGTGTACATTGAGGTCCTAGAATATAAAGCATGATTTGTGTGTGTGTGTGTGTGTGTTTAAGTGTGATAATTGTGTAATTATGCTAAGTATTTATTATTTCTTTTTTGACCTAATCAATTTTCTCTCGATATTTCTTCATTAAATAGATGATTTTAAAAAATAACAATACATGCATTAACATGGCAAAGCATTCTTATTTGAATGCTAGTTTCACATGATATGATCTAGGAAATCAAACTCCCTAAAACACTACTAGAGAATATATAAAAACGACACTCAGTCAACAGCGAAAGCTTATCAAATGGGTTAAAAGGCAAGTGGAAAACAGTTTTCTAAAATTAATTTTCTGTGGCTTTAAAGAATGAGCGAAAGTAGGGCGTAATTATCATAAATCTGTCCCACAATGCATTAATACATTATTTTACGTTTGTACCAATATGAATTGTATCTTTATATATATAAATATTGTAATGACATTGTGTATGTATTTAAAATGTGTATGATGCATTTGCAACTATATCTTACTCTATGTCATTCGATGACAACTGAGAACAAACTTACAAATGTACATTTTCAATTCATGTTGTACGTAGCAAACTAATGTTCGTGAAATGAAATATTTTTGATAACTGTTTTCTTCAACAAATGCACTGACATTATTGTGATATAGCGAGACACAGACACCTAACCTCAGTTATGAGCTCACGCAACGAGAGGATCGACAATGTTTATAGAGATAAAAGAAGTGTGGAAAAACAATGTACGAACACTATGACCAATATTTTGTTTTAAATTTAGTTTATTAAATGATGGTTTACTTGATATGATCACGTGCCATACACACATATTGTCGATATGATCACGGTGTAATGAAAACTAACTGAACGACTAAAACAACTCAATGAGGTTCTGCTGGACAATAAAATTAATTTCTTAATAGTTTGTTGTGTCTGTGGTTTCCATTCGTTCCTAAATAGTTTGTCTGTCGTGTTGTAGCAGAGGGAGGGGGCGGGGAGGGAAATGATTGAAAGCGAGAATTCGAGATTGAGAGGGAACTAGAGAGAATACACGGGATTGAGAGGGAACTAGAGAGAATATACGGGATTGAGAGGGAACTAGAGAGAATATACGGGATTGAGAGGGAACTAGAGAGAATATACGGGATTGAGAGGGAACTAGAGAGAATATACGGGATTGAGAGGGAACTAGAGAGAATATACGGGATTGAGAGGGAACTAGAGAAAATATACGGGGTTGAGAGGGAACTAGAGAGAATATACGGGATTGAGAGGGAACTAGAGCAAATATACGGGATTGAGAGGGAACTAGAGAGAATATACGGGATTGAGAGCAAAGGGAGAGAATATACGGGATTGAGAGAAAACTAGAGATAGAGGAGATAAAATATACGAGATTGACAGAGAACAAGGGAGCAAAGAGATAGAATAAACGGGATTGAAAGAGAGCAAGGGAAGAGAATATACGAGCGTATGGAATATATATATATATATATATATATATATATATATATATATATATATATATATATATATATATATATATATATAGTGTTATGACTCTACATTGCGCACTGTCATTTGGCGTGACATTGTGTACCAGAGGACACGATAGAGAACAGAGGAAGTCAAGATGGCCGATGATTAGAGATGAAAACGACACTTGTGATGTGATTAGTGTAATTCTAGATCTAGTTCCTATTTGGTTATTAAACATTCTATGTTGTTATTTCATAATCCTTTCGTTGAGGTTATTTGGCTAAGTTATAGCAATTGGTGTCAGAAGTGGGATCCTCAACGAAAGGGGAGAAGATGGTCTAGATCTATGTATGGGACATTGAACGAGTCCATTTTCGGGTAAATCAACATAAGTTTTGATTTTAGTTGATCAACGTTTTAATACTAGATGGCGTCTAAGAAAACACTTAGTCAACTGTCATTACAGGAACTTAGGCAGGAACTCAGAGGTAGAGAGCTGAAGGTGAGCGGCAACAAGGAGGCACTTATGGAGCGTCTTAGGCAAAGCATGATAGAGGAAGAACAGGACCCGGAGACCTATGAGTTTGAAATAGAACCGACTATGATGGAGCTTTGGAACATGATGCAAGAACAAGGCAAAACAAATACTGACATAGGGAACTCAATGAAAGAAGACATGAAATCATTAAAGGATGAACTTAAACAAGAAAAGGGTAATGAACTGGGCTCTATAAAATCATTTGTAACCGAATTGAAAAATGGCATAGACAGTTTCAAACAACAATTAAGAAATGAGGTCGCTGAATTAAGGTCCCAAATGGTGGGAGATGTTGATTCTAAAATTCAACAATTACGAAATGAAATGAAGGCGGAGCTGGAAAAGAAACAAGATGTGGGAGCCACTGTGACTGAAATGACGGGGAAGATTAAACCACCGGTGTTTGACGGCTCTGTGTCTTGGTCGGCGTATCGATTACAATTCGAGGCGGCGGCGCAAGTCAACAGATGGGTTACCAAGGCAGATAGGGCAACTGGTCTCATGTTGGCACTCAGAGGCAAGGCAGCCGAATTGTTACAGACTATGACGGATCGGACAGACTACGATGCCATGGTCAAAACAATGGAACTACGATACGGCAATGAACACCTGCAGGAAGTTTTCAGGATGCAATTAAAGAATCGACAACAGAAAAACGGAGAGACATTACAGGAATTAGCAGCAGACGTGGAACGTCTCGCCCGTCTTGCCTACCCATCGGCAACACAGGAACTTCTGGATGTTCTGGTCACAGATGCTTTCATAGATGGAGTGCGAGATTCGGAACTTAAGAAAGCCATCCGAATAAGCGGAAAACGGAAAATCAACGAAGCCCTCATCTATGCCCTGTCCTACGAGGCGGCCGAAGTTTCAGCGAGGAGAATACACTATTGTCGGACGTTAAATGTGGCGGAAGAGGAGAATCTGCCGAGGCGGATTCGAAGAATGGTGGAAAAGGCTTTAAATGAACGGGAACATTATCAGACCTCAAGGCGTAGTAAAAAGACTTTTCGTTGTTGGAATTGTAACACTCCAGGTCATTTACGGAGGAATTGTAACATGTTGTTCCAAGGCTGTGCATCGGAACGTCAACCGCTACGATTCTACGGGCTTAGGGAGCAAGAACGGGCAGCCCAGGAAATCGAAACCCCGAGAATAAAGACTCCTTTCAGAGTGTTAGAAAAAAGCAGAACCTTGAGAGTGCAGGGAAAGATTGGCGCTGGTTCTTATAGGTTCCTCTTGGACACAGGGGCTACGCGGTCGATAGTTGGACCCAGTCTGATTGGTGATCGGGAAATAATACGAGTGAATGGCTCTACTCTTAAAACGGCAGGTGGCGAACTGTTACCTATATTAGGACAGGTACGGCTTAATTTTGAAATAGGAAGTCAACCATTTAGTCATGATTTTCTGATCGCCAATGTTGTCGACGATTGCATCCTGGGTCTGGATTTTATGCAGGAATTCGGTTTATCTCTAAACATTGGAAGTGGAACTTTACAATATGGACACATAGAGTTCCCATTGCTTGATGATGGTGTGGAAGGCATTCAGGTGAAACGAATCGAACATACGACCATACCAAAGTGGTCTAATCTGTCAGTAAACAGGTATCATAAAAGGGACAAACTGAAGTGGATCGAACTGGAAGGCCAGCTACATCCTAGAAGAGCGGAGATTGAAACATCAACCAATCACTGTTGTGGCTATACGGGTAGTTACAAGGAAAGTGTTGGTGGTGGCAGCGCCGTCGATGATCATAATGACACAGATGCGTCTAGCTTTCAAGATAAAGAAAGTGGCAACCTTTTCAACGATAAGCACGGACCCGAAAAGAAAACGCTAGATGAAGAAACTAGAAGAGTGACCTACAGGCAGAGTGAAACTATGGCTTTCGATGTCCTGGATATGAGTGCTTCAATGGGCATGACCAAATCAGACAACGTTGGGTCTGTGTACGATACTTCTGTTTATCTACCAGTACTAACTGCAGACAGAAATTTAATAAGAACTCTACGGGCGGCACCTCGAATGAACAATGCAAATACCAGAAAAACCATCAACAGGTCTGGACTTGACAAACGTGTGTACGTCTGCCTTCACAAAGCAGAGTAAAAGATGAATCAATTTCAGCGGAAACTGGACACTGATAATGTGGTTAATGGACATGTGTAGACAGGCCTACCTTCTGGAGATGGCTTGAAATGACAGTGTGTTTATGACCTGGCCTCCAGTGGGACTATAACTTTCTTGCCAGAACTTCATCTGCACTGACAATTCTTCAGCCCATTGCGCACTGTCATTTGGCGTGACATTGTGTACCAGAGGACACGATAGAGAACAGAGGAAGTCAAGATGGCCGATGATTAGAGATGAAAACGACACTTGTGATGTGATTAGTGTAATTCTAGATCTAGTTCCTATTTGGTTATTAAACATTCTATTTTGTTATTTCGTAATCCTTTCGTTGAGGTTATTTGGCTAAGTTATAGCAATATATATATATATATAGAGAGAGAGAGAGAGAGATTTATACCTATTTAATTATGTTTGTTTATTCATTTTACAAGAAACACTTTATAGATGGGTCGTTACAATATTGAGATATACATATCAATATGGCAGAATGCCCACACAAACATTATTATAGTATCAGAGAATGCATGAATGATCTTCAAAAGAGCTAAAACTTTAATTTGTTGTGTCTACTTGGCGCACAGATTCCCCATATTGTACACCTAGAGAATTGGTTTGATTTGAAAACTAGACTGATAAAAAAGCTCAGTCGATGTTTTTGCTCTCGATTGTTTGTATCTGTCCTTCGAAAATGAAAATCCGTAACTTGTTGGTCCACTACTGTAGGCCCTATAACGCATTCTCTTTATTAGGCCATTAGTTCAGTAACTCTCTAGCGTATCACATATAAAAATATAGGCTGCTCCATTCTTGAATGGCGCATGTATAATGTCTTATCACATGTAGGAAACTGCAAGAAATTGCAATAATATAGATAAAAAAAAATGATCTACATTTAAAAAAAAAAAAAACTCTTTTTTTTTTAATATGCGTTCAGATGAACACCTATTATATGACACGTCATGTAAAATCTTCATTTGTTTGTAGGCCTATATCTTTCAGGAGGTACGGAATACACCGAAGAAATCACGCACTAAAGTTCTGGTTAACTGACCCATGCTGGGGTTAAAAGCTAAACATGAGTCGGATTGCTACACTTATTCTGAACAAACCACGCCCACATGTTGTTGCCAGGATACCACTGGACTGAGTCGTCTTTAGTCATTTTCTCACAAAGCTTACAATGCCAAGGCTCATTCGCCACAGATTCGTACCTGCTCTTCTCTCTGAGCATGCGCAGATATCGCGCCTTGTCTTTCGACAGCCCGACGAGGTAGAACGCCAGCTCTTCCGGTGTGCTGAAATCAGACGCGTCCACGAAAGTTTCTGGCGGGAAGTAGCGTCTGTAATCTGTCCCCCCGCGAACAACTGGAATTACTTTGGCCGCCGGGAAGAGCTTGAAGACCTTTTCGGTGACATAATCCTTGCATATAGAATTCTCAAAAGCCAAATAGAAGAAGTACGTGCTGGACAGTAGAGGCAGGCAATGCGAGAGGTCAATATGTCGGTAGTTGGAGCCAAATGAACAGTTCATACTGCCGCAGTGACCGAAAATATCGATGTTGATGATTTTCCGCATCCGGGCGACATACTCTTGCCGGAGACTTGAGGTGATGCAGTGGCTGACGAACCACGCCACGTGGACCGTCTTTGTGGAAAAAATAGCGTCATAGTTTAGGCTGGGTTCCGGCGTTATGACCTTGAGCTTGCCGTACAGTGTAGGGATGTCCGAATCAAGGTTGTAGGTCATGCTCCAGTTAAACTGACCTTCAAAACAGATTGATAAAAATATCATTAATAAATTATTAGATAAATTTGTTCAAGGATAATCGTTTAGCAAAATTTAAAATTTATTTTTAAAAAATCTTTTTTTTTTTTTGAAAATTTTAAAAGTAACATTTTCAATATTAGATATTATAACCCTTTATAGATCAAATAGCATTCTTGCACACACATACATCTATTATATAACTGGAAAATTTGAGAGGAGGATTCTAGTCATAGAATTGAGATGGAATTGAAAGATTCTAGGTATCAAATTCGAAGACCGCATCAAAAATAACATCTAAAACCAGACCACAATACCGATCGGTCCCTATTAAAGACCGTACAGTGTAGGGAGATCCGAGTTAAGGCTGTAGATAATGCTCCTTCTAACCATTATAGAAAAAACTCAAGCTAAGACTGTACGCCATATCACGAGATCCACAGGGCTCGCAAAGACAGGCAACAGAGGAATGGATCATGATTTGTAACTTTATCACTGGATACACTTATGTCAAGTGATGTGTTGTTGTTGTTGTTGTTGTTGTTTTATCTGAAATTCATTACGGACACGCTTATGTTGACAATTATGTTTTTAACAAGAAAACAACAATCGCACAGCAACGGATAATGTGTGTGGTTGATTTTGTGAGAGTGGGTTGGATAGTTGTATGCGAGCCTTGTTAAGCTCCTCCGCGGTGATGAGTACTTGAACTAGGAACAAACCCATATGAAGTAACACCGAACTCAATACTGAACATAAACACAGACGAAAGGCGAACAATCGATCAATGGAGTCGACGCTAGTGTTAAACAATAAACACTTTGAATACTCAAGGAGAGGAACCGTCGAAGGTCGTCTGTTACTACCGTCTTTGTAATGCTTCTTATTTCTACTGCGATAAGAAAAGCGTCTTCTTTCTAGCGTCGTCTAGGGTGTTCTTACTTTTTAAAGATCTATCACGTCATTCGTCACTAAGTAAAACTTTCCCATTATTCCCGAAACAAATATCTAATTCCTAATCATGTCATAACAGCCTACAGTATTAAATCACTATAGGAAAACAACAATCTTATTTCTATGTCACCACACACTACACCCCGTGTCACCAGACTATGGACCGAGTACCTGTTTCGGCCAGTTACTTATCAGCCCCCAGGTTCTGATGCTAAATCGTCCTCCAGTTTTACTTGCAAATTTCGTTAAGAAATCCAAAAACGTAATCTATAGATGTGTTGGTTATAACTGATACGCGACTATTTTTAAATACAGATTTTTGGTGGATTGTTAAAGTCTGATATGAAAACAATCGATGGCTGTTGGTGTGGTGTGTGTGCTACGGACTGTCGTCTGGATGGTCCCAGGTTTTAACCCTGCCGCCTGTCGTATTGGGCTAGTGCGTAGGAATGTCTTATTTCTCTGGGAAAGTCTGAAATGTGTAAGTCGATATTTTTACAAAAAGTGGATGAGAATCTTTTAAGTAGTTTTCATTTGTCCACAATGGCTTCATTTGTGTTCAAAAAGTCCGTTTTGAGGTCAGAAAGTAAAGTGAAATTTAGTTTTGGCTCCTTTTGGTACCACATTCCTGGCTGCAGATGCAATAGTTGTGTTGGTCTCCACCAGCACATATAATTAGATCTATTTCTGGTTTACATACCATCAAACTGGCTGCTGTTCAGGTGTGTAGTCTGAGGGTGCCTGCAGGGAGCTTCCATTGAGCTCATCACCCACCTCTGTTTGCTGGGCCTCTTGTAACGTGGTAAAATTGTCACTCTCTGAAGACTGAAAAATGCATGCAATATTGTGTAGCTAAGTGACCTAAAAAAAAAAAAGTTTCCCTTTCAGACTATGGGGCAGATGATCTTACGGTCATCTGTTTCTTAGGCCAACGGTTAACGAACAGGGTGTAATGTGGACAGTACAACGACCAACAGCCTTTACTTTCCCCAACCCATTAGAGTTGGGTGAACTCAGAGGCGCCCTATAAATCCAGAAATTCAAAATCCCAGCCTTCACCGAAATTCGAACCCAGGACTCGAAGACCTCCGAGTGACATAACCATGCTACTTAGTTGAGGCGTAGGGGTTTTGAGTTCAAATCCCAATGTAGACTACGAATTTTGAATTCTAAATTTGACTTCAAGGGCATTCTTGCTAAACAGCACTTGTCCCCAAAAGAGATTGTAGCGTAGCGCACTGTGTGTACTATATGTGCATGGACGTCCTGGGAGAAGTCTCTTTTCCTTTCAAACGTCTCTCGTGACTAAAGACGCTAATTCTAAATACACACGTTAAACATAGGAAATCACTAGATATTGCAGCTATTTCAGGCTTCACTAGATATTGCCGCGATTTCAGGCTTCACTAGATGTTGCCGCGATTTAAGGCTTCACTAGATGTTGCAGCGATTTAAGGCTTCACTAGATGCTGCACCGATTTCAGGCTTCACTAGATGCTGCAGCGATTTCAGGCTTCACTATATGCTGCCGCGAGTTCAGGCTTCACTAGATGTTGCAGCTATTTCATGCTTCACTAGATGATGCAGCGATTTCAGGCTTCACTAGATGTTGCAGCGATTTCAGCATTTTCCATATTTCTGGTGCTTATACTATCTGCGATCCAAAAGTTATAATTATATAAGTAAAATTTAGTGGTGTGTTTAAATTCAGGTTATATACTTTAACTTAGATCCTTCCTCGCCGTTCAGCGCATAGGGTGACAAGCTCTCTTGCAGAGCCTCTACCCATACCCACGGACGTTAGGTCTTCTAAGAAGGTTTAACGCCATATTATACAATTATACATCTAATTAGCAGTAAACAAGAAAAAAAAACTCACTAGAATGCCTCAATGACAAGCACATCAGCGGTTTTCCAGTCGTCTGTGTGTAGACATCCTGAGTAGAGACATCCTTTGAAGTCCAACTTCCTAGTCTGTATGCATGCACGAGACCCATTCGAACAAGACCTGATGGCGGCTACTGTTCTGGCTTTCACTCTGACATCGACTGCGCCCTTGACGACGAACTGATTTCGGTGACCTTGACATTCTGAAAACTTGTCTCTCCCAACAGATGTTTCACATTCGCTCTTTAAGGCAGCTTTGTTTAAGGCGTCTCCGTCAGTGACCACAAATGGCGAAATAAAATTACGAACGCCAACGAACACTGCCGATATGTTGTTTTTGCTAGAGAATGCAGGCAGCGTCAGAGACTTGCTTGAAATAGCTCAGAATAGAAGGCAGAATATCATATAAACTAAGTCAAATCATAGAAACTAACTCTTAGTAGAAGAAACTAGCATGAAGCTATTAACAAAAAGTCAAATTGGTACAACTGGTTTTTATTGGGTTACTGATACCATGGAATGGCAGAACGGGCTAGCTAAATGGCCATTCAGGCAAATGCCCGGTGGCCCGGTACCCAATTGGGCCGGTAGGGCAACCGCATGGATGCCACTATAGCACGTAGGATTATAAGTTTTACATGCATAGCTTTTACATGGATATCTTTTAGGTGTAAGACTTTTACCTAAATAAAATTTACGTGGATAACTTTTACATACCGTTTTACATAAATAGGTTTTACATGGATAAGTTTTACGTGGATACGTTTTACGTAGATTACTTTTATATGGATAACTTTTACTTGCGTAACTTCTATTTGGATAAGTTTTTAGTGGATAAGTTTTACATGGATAGTTTCTGTAAATAAAATAAGCTGTAAAATATGTATTACGAGTTTTAACAAATAATTCCTGTACTCCTGCATTTCGTAATATATTTAATCCAATTCAAGAATGACGAAATGTTGTTTAATACACTTACTGCCCACAACTTTTCCACGAGGGTCAATGCGTTTCATTGCCCTATCAACCGGTGCGCCAGAATACTTACGGAACACCAAAGTGTATGTTACAAAAAGTAAAACGCCAATCAAAACCATCCTTGTGTGGCCGAAGTAACGTCTAGTTAGATGTTTGATAAACACAGCACTACGAAGGTTTAACTTGGTCATAATCCTTGCAAAAGCCTTTTACTTTAAACCCAGGAGACTTTGAATGAACTATTTAGTGTAAGCAATGGTTTCCTCCGTGTTAGTGTTTGGGGCAGTTTTTAATGGATAAATCAATAGATAACATAAAAATATTGTCTCATTATCCCCGGACAAGATTGAACGTCTGAAGTCCTAGGATATAAATGTCGTTATTAACCACGTTTCGGGTGTGAATTGGAGATCGATCGTAAACAGATGTCAGTAATTCGGGTTTTAAAAATTTAAGAGGGAAACTTAAGTTGGGTTTTTCTTTTCAACAATGAAGCGCTTGAACTTGGCTTGGCTTGGCTACCTAGAAGGGGGCTCGAGGTTCGACACCCGACTCGGGCAGAGTTGTGTTTACTGAGCTGCCTAAAGGCAGCACGAAAAACCAACTCCTAGATACCCCCTCACCCCCCCCCCCCTTCCCACCGGTCCACAAATGAGATTGGATTAAAAGCGCTATATAAAAGCTATAAATATATATTAGAAATAAACTCGAATATCAAGCAGCTTAGGTAGACCTGTGATATTTTAAATGCTAATACATTAAGCTTTTTTGTACCTTGAGGTACAAGACCTTTATAGAAGTAACTTCTATATGTATAGGCTCAAGATTTTGTGTATCATCATAGAGAAGTCTTGGATCAAGTTGGATGATGCCTCAATGAATTTATTTAAAGAATACGTTAGGGATTTTGTTCTATATTGATATGGATTTCTGATTGCTATGTTCTATAGTACTTTTTACTCTATTTCATGTAAATCAACATTATATCTTATGTAAATAGAAACACCGCTTGGTGTCAGTTTGTTACTGCCATACTTAGTTTTTATGTGCTGGACAATGTAGGCCCTAGAGATGTGAACAACAGTAACTGATGAACTTACGTTTGTTTACTAGCCAGGAAAACCAGTGACTTGGCATAATTTAAGTCATTGGCTACAATGCATGACTAGATGTAGGACCTAATTATCTCCGGGTTTTTTTTTAAAGTAACATCGATATTATATAAGATAAGATGTTAATACTAGATTCGAAATCTCATTGGTTCTATATAGTAAAAACAAGGAGCATGTAATTTGATTAGATCGAGATAAGTCAGCTCTGCAAGGGTCTTTATCTGGCCAGATATTAGGCCAGATCCGACCATATTTAACAACGAAGACAACTAAAAAGCTAGCTGTGGCATTCATACTCTCCAGCCTTGACTACTGTAACGCCATGCTAGCAGATATACCCGATGACAAAATAGCCAAACTGCAACGTATACAGAACAACGCCGCACGAATAGTAGTTAGAAAAACAAGACAAGATTCTGCTACCACGCTCTTGCGCACGCTCCATTGGCTTCCCGTGAAAGCGAGAATCGATTACAAGGTCACCACACTTTGTCATCAGTGTATATATAACAATGAGATGCCCTTGTACCTTAGCGACTGATCACTCCATATGTCTCTCGGAGAGCCCTGCTCTCAATGGACTTAACGCTTTTAGTGGTGCCACGTTTCTCTCTCAAAAGCTGCGGGCTTTTCCATTGCACGGACCAAATGTTTGGAACTCACTCCCCATTGATCTCAGACAGACAATATGCTACACCACTTTCAATAAGAAGATTAAGACCTACCTGTTTAAAACTTTTTTAGATTAGTTTGTCATTTTAGCTGTCGTGTTTGTGTTTAGGTTTACATTTTTTGTTTGTTAACAGAGCTTTATAAATAAAATTATTATTATTATTATTAATATTTAAAAAAAATTATTCAAAAGCAAAGCTTATAAGGAAAAGAACTTCACAATTACTATCATATCCCTCTCTCTCTGAATACTGTAAGATGCATCACTCTTTTTCTATATAAAGCTAATAAATATGGAAGTAGACATGTTCATATTTATATTACAGCAATTACAGCAATGAGTATCGCCAGTGAGACAAAAATGGCACTAGATTTAAATGCAATAAAATGTTTTCATTTAAATTCATGAGCTTTTTAAGCTGTCAAAGTAATAAAAACTCGAACGATTCAAGATGAAACAAAATTTAATTTTTATTTTCTGAAACAAAAAAAAATTTTTGATGCATACGATGAGTACAGTGCATTTAATAAGTTGGTAAAAGAAAAAATTATTATTTAACGATTAGTAAAATTAATTTTTTCTTAAAAAGATGACATTGGAACTAAAAGTCCTGTTTCAACAAGATCCAGTTTGTCAAAGAGGAAATGTCTCTGATATTCTTTTCATGACACACTCAGGAATTTGGATGCGGACACCTCGGCCCAGAACACCAAAGGCCCACCTGGTAAACACGCGACAAGCCAAGTAAAACCAATCCCTGCGAGTAGAAATAGAAGCTATTATTTACTCAACAAAAGGAAATAAAAGAAGTAATAATAATAATAACAATCTTTATTATCCATAAGGAAATTTGTCTTACAATTTGTGCATTACACCAAACAAAAAACATTATAACTATAAGAAACCAAAGTGTACATTCACACCAGACTCACTCATAATTTACATGTGACAAAGTTTATATCAGAATGTTTCTATTTAATGATTTGATTGCCAGGGGAACAAAAGAGTTTTTGTGTCTGTTTGTCTTTGCTATCGGTGTCTTGTATCTCTTTTGTGATGGTAGAATAACAAAATCCTGACCCATGAATCACCTGAAGGGTTATTTTTTATTTCCAGGATCTTTTTAGCTTTTTTTATGGATGTTTGTCTCAAACAGCTGCCCAAATGGGGTTTGTTTTTTGCCAATGGCTTTACCAGCAGCATTTAGCATTCTATGAAGTTTACCGGTAATGTTGATCAAAGGTACCAGTTTTGTTTAGAAAATATAGTTTTAAATACATTCTCATTATTTTTAAGCCCTAAATGAACAGGTTAGTTATGAAGATATCTGCTAGTAATAGATAAAAGAATTATACAATATATCTAGGCGGCAAACGTTAAGGTTATTGACTGGTTAGAATCAACACCGTCAATATGTGTAATAGTCAAAGTCTCTCAATTTAGGATGGCTGGGGAAAAAAGGTAGTCTTATGGACAAGAACAAGAAAGCATGAGATAGAGAGAGAGAGAGAGACAGAGAGACAAAGAGAGAGAGACAGAGAGAGAGAGAGACAGAGAGAGAGAGAGAGACAGAGAGAGAGAGAGAGAGTAAGAGAGAGAGAGGGGGTAAGAGAAAGAGAAGAGAGTGTGAGAAAGAGAGAGAGAGGAGAGAGAGAGGGGAAAGAGAGCGACAGTATGCGAGAGAGAGAGAGAGAGAGAGAGCAGTGTTATAAAGTTCCCCTCGCAGACTTTGCACTCTATCTTTCATATATTTTAGTGAGTCCCCACAACTTTACGATTGTTGGAGAAAGTCAAGGCGGTGGGTCCTTAACGCCGCCTTGGCAAGAGAGAAATGGAGCAGGATTCATACCACTTGACATGATTTGTTTGTAATAAATAGATTCACAAGCATTCGAAAAAAAAAATAATTACTACATACTAGTGATATAGCAATACTTAGTATTTCATTTTTTCCCTTAGACATTTAGACTTTGTAAAAACAAAAAATGCGTATAACTATTTATAACATAGAATTATTTGAACAAAACTAACACATTATTTTCCATTGGATCTTTGCAGAAATCGCTAATATATCCCTGCAGGTATGAAATATTTAAAATCTTTTTGTCCATTGCTTTCCAGTGAGCCAGACATTTGCCTTCTTCTACGTCTTGAGGATTCTGTTCTCGAATACGTTCAACAACATTGAAGATCATGCCGTGTATTTTTATTGTTTGACAACACTCACACACGGACTCAGCCTGAAGCGGAAAAAAAAATTAACCTAGCAACTTATGACATCAACAGAGTACACAATGAGTGTAGTAATCGGCAATGAAACAAAAAAAAACAAAAACCTGCCTACTTGACTAAATGATATTTGAGGATGAGAACTAGGTGTTATCGATAGAGAGAGAGAGAAGGGAAAGGGGGTAGAGTCGAGACGACCCAGTCTAGTAGAGTTCAGTAGAGTTGACAACGAAACAGAGTCAGTACAGAGGTACGGACCAGTACATTACACAGGTTATTCTTCTTATAGTACCATATATAGATGTGATAGAAGGGGGTTTAAAATCAGTGAACAATACTGACCATTGGGAAGACTCTAGACCGCACTAGTTGGATAGAGACGGTGACCAAGAAAGCTATGGACATTGAAAAAACATGGGCTTCAGCTCTGGAAGAAAAGCGTGTCATACAAAAAATGGCCTGGCACTCTACCACCAAAGCGAAAGTTACCTTAATCTGCGATATATGTGGACGGGAGTGTCTCTTCAATAAATGGCTCCACAGTCACATGAAAAAGTGTTCGAGATGAACCATAGTGGTTCTTCGACTGAAAGAGGCCAATGGAAGTACCATTTTTCAATGTGACATTTTGTGTTGCCCATTGGAAAAAAAAAGTCATTGCATTGGAAATATGTTATTTTTAAAGTGTCCACATAAGACGATAAGAAATAATGATTAAAATACATGTGATATATCTAGGCAATAATGCTTCTCCAAAATAGGACCTTATAAAATGCCTCTTCAGAATTGGACCTTATAGAATGCCTCACCAGAATAGGACTTTATAGAATGCTTCTCCAGAATCTCTTTTCGAGTACAATACGGGCCTTGGAGAAAATTGCTTTTCAGTAGCGCTTTTTCAGCAACCCCAGAAAGAGGAAACACCGCTTATTTAGTTTTGTGTGGTCTGTCTGTCTGTCCGTCCGTCCCATTTACATCACAGAAAATCCAATATTGTGGATTTTATATCTTGCAAACTTATGGTGCAACGGCAGTTTCTCATAAATTTACTCCACATTTTTAATGGAAAACTTCAGTGGAGGTAAAAAAAAATAATTATAGGCTACTTATCAAAGTAGGCTATGAGTTTGAATCCCGACTTTAGCAGAAATATTTTCTCTATTTCTTTTTTAAATCTCTTTAGTAGAGGCAGCACAAAAAAAATTCTCCAAGATAAAATTAGTCCCCCCACAGATCCACTAAAAAAAGAAAGACATTGGAGCACGACATAAGCACGACTGTTACGCTGACCAAAAGCTATAGATCAAAAAAAAAAATTAAAACGTTCCAAATGTATCATTGTAGGACTAGATGTGGTAAAAGGGAAGAAATTCATTTTTTAAACTAATTCCATAGTGGTTCATGCAATAGCGTGCCTTAAGTGCACAAAAAGTCTCAAATAATCTGTATTTTTTAGCGGCCTCTTACGATTAAAAGTTGATATAATTTTTATGTCGTCTGTCTGTCAAAATTAGATCGTAAATCTAGAACGATATTAAACAAATAATTTCTCCTTTTGGGCAGAAATCTCATTTTCAATAATAGTTGATATATATTATTATTATATTATTATTATAGCTTTTATATAGCGCCACTTTCATGCTTATAGCATGCTCTGAGCGCTTTTGGTCCAATCTCATTTGTGGACCGGTGGGGGGGAGGGGGTATATAGGAGTTGGTTTTCCGTGCTGCCTTTAGGCGCTCAGTAAACACAACTCTGCCCGAGTCGGGTGTCGAACCTCGAGCCCCCTTCTAGGTAGTCAAGCCAAGCCAAGTTCAAGCGCACTTGGCCTCTCGACCACGCTTCCCACATATCTTTGGGAAAAGTATTACCCGTACTAAATATTCGGCCACAATGTAAAAACTCTCAATTTGCCGTTAGCGTTGTTCAAAGTAAAAACAAAAATGTTGCTAGAGTATTAGACATCATTTATCTTGAACAGACTACGTCTTTGGATATTTTCCACATGTAGGCCCTAATCATGAATAAGTTTGATGCATTACTAGACGCTCAGGAGCATTTTTGTGCACAGTCTTCTAAGTCTAGATCTATAGGTCACCAGAATTGTGTATACTCAGAGTGAAGCCCTGCACTCATCCTTTATCTACGGATTTGGAAACACAGTTATTATTAACCATAAACGGGGAAAACCATGTGAAAACATACCATTTTTTTTCCTATTACTGATCATCAACAACATAAGACTCAAGGTGTAGTATGTTACACATGAATCAAATGTCTTAATACATTTATTTTTTTTAAATGCCCTGTGGGCCTAACACATTTAGAAGAAGAAGCACAGTCTACACAACTAACACATAATAATAAGCATTATGATATTATGACATAATATTTATCTGCGAAAGATCGTAAGTTAATGATAAGATATACTGTAAACCATCCAAAGGTTGTGAAGGTTTTTTTTTAATGTGCTATTTATGTTAATGATAAGATTTACAGTAAAGCATTCAAAGGTTAACTTTAAAAGAAAATGAGCTGTTTTTTTTTCAAATATCTATTAGATATTATTGTATAATTTCATTTTTTTAAGAGATAAAAATGTACATATATTACCATTTCTCCTTTATTGAAATAAAGATCGAAGATTTTTTTTTAAATTCAGAACCAGACCTATCACATCTCCAAGTAGGCTTGATCTAGTGAACGTAATGCAAACTGCTTTTATAGGTAAATGTGATTCCGAATGTAAAACTTTGGTAACATTTTGGTTTGTCATTATTTAAGTGTGATAAATTTCATTGTTGACAATGGTTCGGAAATAATATCTCTTCGCAGAAATGTAGCGTGGGAGGGTCGCAAAGTGTGCCAAATAGGCGTTTAATAAAAACAAGATTTTAGTGAATTTTCATTTGCTCCTTTGGCTTATGTCTGTAAAATCTATTTTAAATAATAGTTATTGTGACTTAATGTCACGAGTTCTTCTTCTTGATGTAGGTGCTGTAGGTGCTGTAGGTGCTGTAGGTGCTAATTCGTTGATGGTGATGATGAGCGCTAAAATTGTAATCTCTTTCTTGAGATCTCAGATGTTGCAAGAAGTTACTGTGACATGCCGGGGATTTTATATCTCTAGATCTAAATACTATCTTAGAGATTGAATAAGTGAAGAACCTTTTAAAACAAATACAGAACTTTAATTTAAAAACTATGAATCACTGCAATGTACAGTATTTACAATAGTAAAGTGTATCAAATAAAATATTCAAATTTACTACTAGATTCAATACAAATACAAGACTGATCTCTATCAACTCATAAACTATTGGTAATAAATTATTTTGCTTGGTATCTCGAACAAGGTAAAGAAATAGTACTTGACTGAAATTGTGGTATAAGCTGAATTAGTCTCCTTTATTGGTCGTCATCTGTGGCATAGAAACCACACACAAAAAAATGAAATAAAGACAATAGATAACTATACAATCTTCCATGTTCATAGACTCTTCGCTAGCAGAGTTGTTACCGCGTATGCTTGAGAAGCCTGAAGAGGCTTTAGCACACAAGTTTAAATTGAGGTAATTCCACTTTTTATTTAAATTAGGGGTGCACCGGATAGTACTTTTTGATATCCGGCCGGGGCCGGATAGTAAAATTTGATATTCGGCCGGGGCCGGAGCCGGATACCCAAGTGTCTTGTTAATAGCTTGTGTTTCTGAACATTTTACGAAACTGTTAAATAACATACCTATATTGGTTGGTTTTATTTTTTTTCCCTTTTATATACCTTATTGTTTTAAACTCTGTTACTGATTGATTTATTCAAACTTAACAGTATTTCTAAAAATCTGTATAGCATGATTGTGTCTGTGTGTATGTACGATGCCACCAACTGTAAAGGATGTGTGTAGGAAGGTCAATGTAAATAATGTTAGTATATATTTAACTAGTTACTACTGTAAATCTCATAAGTAAATTGCAATCTGCCTTGTTTAGTGGTCGTAAGTATGTGTTCATGAATTTCAGACCAACAACCTGGTCAGATATACCTAGTAGTCCTAGTGTAGTGTGTATAGTTGTTTGTGTTAACCATCAAGCACGCAATAGAGTTGGGTGTCAGTCAAAAAAGATAACACATTGGCATGGTCAGTCAAGCCTATAGATAAATTATACCCGTCCACTAGTTAGAGGTCAAGGTTGTTTTTTTTTTTTACGCTCCAGCATATTGTTTCTTTGTTTGCTAGATCTAACTGCGGTATTATCATTCAATTTATTTTATGCGGTTTTGAAATTTACTGTAAGTTTTTCCGTTATTTATGAAGTCAAAAGAATTAAACAATGAAATTAGCTTTCTTTCTAAAGATTTTAATACAAGGCAAAAAAATACACACACGCAAACATGCACATCTTTGTTTTATTGTATTGTGCAAAGAACGTACGTAAGAAACATTCAATGCAAAGAACGTATGTTAGAAACATCTTCCTTAATTATTACTTATTAATTATTTTATTCGTGGTTTCAGTAACTGTTACAAAAGGGAACCATAGTAAGCCTATGGATGTCAGGTGTGTAAAAGTCGTCCTAGCCTGATACACAGTGGCTAAGTACGCATCTTAAGTAAACAAAAATAGTAATAACAAGGAGTTAATTGACTGTCACAAATTATTAAGAATATTGTTATCAAATCAAGACACTTAACTGCAGGAGTAATATTCAAGTTAACACGTTAGAAAAATTATTTAACCGTAATATTTATTGACAGTGTAATATCATTTGTTAGCACGTTGTGTTTTCTCATTCTGGCTTAAAAATGGTCATTGTCTGTCAATAAATTGGGAGTCAAGGACCAAAGAAATAAAATAAGGAGTAGGGGGTATTTAGCTCTACTACAAAATAATTAGTTACTGGCTTACTGGGCTATATAATCTCGCGGTTTGTGTTCTGTGTAGCTAAAGGTCACTCGTTTAGGTGCGTGTGATCTTTAGTCCAGCTTACTAATTGGGATGTATGTTCAAGTAACTCGGCACACTTGAAAAGGTGTGGCCTCTAGCCCAACCATGTGATTAAGATTTTTCTCCAAATAAGCAAACTTTTGTCCGGATACCCGTGTAGATGTTTGGCTTAAAGTCCAGCCCCCCCCTCCCATTAAGATTAACTACTAAGCAAACAAACATAGTTCCCTCGTGTGACCTCTAGAGAGTGGTTACGTCCATCGTATCTGACTTGGGGTCACCTGTCAATCAATGAACTCAATGTGATGAACTAAACAAATAAAAGGGGGAGGGAGCTGTTCATCTGGAAATATACCTAGTTACCTTAGAGGTGTGGCTCTTGTAGTCCAGCCCCCCCCCCCTAATAAAGATTAACTACTAAGTAAACAAACTCAGTTCCCTCGAAAGGTGTGAGCTCTAGAGTGTGTAAGTACGCTGACATTAAACCTACGTCCATCGTATTTAACTTGTGGTCACCTGCCTATAAAAAAAACTCAATGTGATAGACTAAACAAATAAAAGGGGTGGGAGTTGTTCATCTCTACCTCTGGAGATATACCCGCACAGCTAGACAGACGTCTGGTCAGCATGACGTAGTCAAGGAATGTAGCATTTTAACATGTTAACTAACGTACTCAAAGGTCAAGACAAATTGAAAAAAGTGCCAGCCATTGCTGCTCTGTATGTAAAGCGCATTTATGATGTAAAGTTTCATTTCTATTTATATTAAGTTATACACGCCTTGTCTTTATAATAAACGATATTTGGTGCATATTCATAATGGCTCTATTTTTAAGCACATTATTTTGTTTTAATATAAACATTAATACATTCTACAACAGACATTAATGGAACTAGGTCCACTTTATACATATTAAATAGGTGTATTTTTTACTATCCGGTAGTGATATCCGACCGGAGCCGAATAGCACCGGATAGTAAAAAAAATGCCGGATATTCGGCAGAAGCCGGAGCCAGAGCGACTATCCGGTGCACCCCTAATTTAAATACATTTAAAAAGCGATCACCCAGATACCCCGTTCTTTCTCCTCCCCTAACTTTTTCCAACTGGTCCAGACAAGTGAAAGAATCATAGCGTATTGAGAAAGCTAAACGCATTAAAATAACAATTGGTAAAAAAAAAATATTTCTAATTGCACAGATTTATTTTTGTTAGTCTATTACAAATTTAATTACATGACAGGTCCAAACTAATTAATACAACTACACTTAATATCCGTTTTTCGTATAACTCGTGTAACTTGGCGCCAAACTTTCATGGAGGACCACAGAACAGTGGACACTAGGTGGGAGGAGGCTTCAGCCATTGCCAGATCTTTGTGGAGACAGCTTGCCGCCCAATGCGCCGAACGGGGCGGGAGGACCTAAGTCTAAAAAGTAATCATAATAAAAATTTTTTACATTATTTATAATAAATAATTTTATAAAAACCCTTTTAACACATTTTCTGTTACGTTGTTGTTGCTTACATTACTGAAAACAAAATATACAGGTATGATAAAACCCAGCAATTTTAATACATTTCCAGTTTCATTTTCGCTCATTTATTAATAATACAATATTTGGTAAAACTCAGGAATTTCAATACATTTTAAGTTTCACTTTGATATTATTAACATCAAAATTTATTTTGCATAGTTATATTTTTATTTTATTTCTATTACATTTTTTAGAATAAATAATTTTGTACGAAACTTAACCTTTTGTTATGACTGTTCAACATAAATTTTCCTTATTGTTGTTCTGTTATTCCAGAGATATAAATTTATGTAGACCACTAAACACAGCACTGAATAAGGCACTGCTTT
Organism: Biomphalaria glabrata; assembly: GCF_947242115.1. Taxonomy (NCBI): domain Eukaryota; kingdom Metazoa; phylum Mollusca; class Gastropoda; family Planorbidae; genus Biomphalaria; species Biomphalaria glabrata. The sequence goes on from NC_074727.1 coordinate 10,979,709, forward strand.
TTTTCGGAGTAGCAGACGTTAAAGCTCTACTATTTGTACGCCACGCCCATTAAAGTACTTTTCACAATGTAACAGCAGCCATGACATAATAATATATCAACAGAGTCCAACAGAGACCATATTTTACCGGTCATTGAACAATTTGTTTTATATTTGTAAACGAATTGCTTAATTATAAAAATTGTAAATTTAATACACTTAAAGCCACATATCTAATTAAAAATAATTTTAAAAAATTAAAGGGAAACAAAATTAAGGCTTCCCTTATGGGGGCGCAATTCTATAATGTAGTGACCTGGACTTAAAAATTAAATAGTGAATGTTATAGAACCTAGAACTGACATTTCTGAACAAAAAATTTAAATAAGCAATAGAAGTATTTATTCAGTGAGCTCAGAGTCCACAATATTCTTTTTAAAAAGAGCATACTAATATGTAAATTGTCCCCTTTCAATTGCCTTTCATACCTTGTAATGTATAGGACAAATAATGTGAAGGTCATCTGTTTCTATGTCCGATGATTAACCAGGGTGTCATATAGCCACCACAATGACCAGCCACATTTATTTTCCACAACTAATGTCACACATTAGAGTTGGGTGGACTTAGGGGCGTCCTAAAAATCCATAAGTCCAAGACTATATAGTCTTCGCCAGGATTTGAGCCAGAGACCATTTGGCTCAGAAGCCAATGGCTTTCTCACTCAGCCACACACCCCATACTGATATATAGATTAACTAAAACAACATATTAATGGGGGTATGCATTTATCTAGTTTGGAGTGTAAAAGTTAGTGATAAAAAATCTGTTACAATGGTTTTACAATTAACTAAATCAGTATTTATTTATATTATATTTCTGTTGTGAGCCAATCGTTTCCTAAAGTCACAAAATGACAACATTTCGTTTTCTTCAAAAAATGTACAAATATTAACTGTCCTAACCAACAAGATCTAGGTAATATGTGTTTACAATTTTGTAAATTAGCCAATACATAAAGTGTTTTATTGGTCAAAATAACTGCTCCATAAATCTTTAATGGAAAATCCCAAAGTTTATCTACTTCTGTACCTCTCAGCAATGCATTTTTCTCTTCAATTTCATACACATTTCCATTGCCTTCTAAAACATAAAGTACATCTGCATATGTAATAGTGACTATATTTTGACATTGTCCACGAAATATGCCAAGGCGTTCTGATAATCTAGTGTTAGTGTTGAATGAAAAAATCTTTATAAACTCCCTTTGCTTTTCCACAGTTCTAAAACATGAAATGATATATTTTTTAAAATTAAACATAAAAATATTATCTCCTCCTGGTTCATTAAACTCGCCAACTACAGTCCAGCCTCCATAATCATTTTTCTTGCGCGCTATATACATTACATGTTCTGAAGGTATAAGTTGGTATGTAAAGGGCTTATTAAAAATTACTTTCGGCAATTTGAATGTTGTATTCTCCATTGATATGCTGTTGAGAAGTTCTCTTTTCTCAGAGATTTTGCAGAAACGAAAATTGTCTTCAAACCAAATCAAAATGTAAATCTGATTTTTGTAAATAATAATATCTTCAATATTTCTTTCATTTCGAATGTTTATGTTTAAAGAGAAGAACTGGTTGGTTAAAAGATTATAGGCATTCAAACGTTTTTCATTTAAAAATATGACCACCTGTTGACAATCTTTTTTTAAAGGATTATCAGTTACACTGGATGTAGTAGCTAAATTAGAGTATGGAGAACAGGAGTTAGAAGCATTGCTTACAGCTTTGGTTGGTATTTGTGTTTTATTTTCAGAATCAGAAGTTTTCTTTTTTAAAAGGTCTATTTGTTGTTGATAGTGTTGTAGTTGTGTGGAAATCTCTTTAGTCAATGCATTTCTGGCTTCCTTATTGTCTATGATGATATCATTCTCTAGTAATTTCTCAAGAGCTCCTCTAGACATCAAGTTTAAATGCGCTTTTTTGATTAAAGGTCCTACCAATTCTTTTCTACTCAGTGAACTATTCTCAAGTTGAGTATTGATATTCTCATTGCAGAAATTGACTTCTATATTATCAGAATTTTTATCCTGCATACCAATTTGAACAACAGGCTTTACGACATCCACACTGTTCTGAGTTTCTGAGAAATGAGATTGTGTAGAGACTTCTTCATAGCCAACCCATTGAATAACTGCTTGAATAAGATTATCATAGATTTCCACATCCTTCCTTTCAATTAACAAGAGAATGGTTGCAGCAGGGAGATTTAAAAAAGCTTTTGTTTTTCTGAACAGTTCAAAATTACTTATCATAACTCCAAGAACTTTACTCAAAATGAGATCTTACTTTGATAGAAAAGCATGTGGATAAATTTTCAAATAATTGTTTACTGACACACGATCAGAGATAAACGTTTCACATTTCTGTATTAAAAAGTTGATCTGAAGATGATGGACTGCATATAAAAGGTCAATCATGTTAGCTTCATTGATTCTGTTTTCTCCTTGAAATATTGAGTTTAAGACACAAACAAATATTTGTTCACTAATGCCTCTGATTGTAACACCAGGTAGAAGTTTTCTGTCATCTAAATGCAAAAGAACATTGAAAAACTCTGAACATGCACACAAATGAAAACGATTACAGGCAAATACTTTCTCTCCAATAATAACATTCACATCACAGTGCTCATTCTTTGTCCAATGATGGCCAACGTTTTGGACAATAGTTTTTGCAAAATCAGGGTCTACTTCCATCTTTGAACAATTTTAACCAAATTCAAAATGTCTTGCAAGATTCAAGGAAATTAAAAATGAAAAAAAAAGGATAAATTAAATTATCGTTGGCATGTAATAACTAGTCTGGATGTATAAATAATTTCAAACAGAACAAATTTAAATGTGACCTAATGAGTTATGAAACATAATTTATATTTAAGTTGTTTGTGATGTTCATTAATTGGTTTTGAATCAATAATTTGATTCTTAACTAAAAGTTGTTGTTTTTTTCTGTTTCACACATTTAGAATATTCCTTCTAATTTGAAGATAACGGAATTGCAATAGGCAGGGTTTGAACTTGGGACCATCGTGACCAATGAACGTCAGTCCAGAGCGCATACAACATGATCAGGCTATCCATTTGGATTTATAGCTTTATAATTAGATTCTATATAAATGATCATTTTGAACAGTTTACATAGTAATACAAGAATTCCAAGGAATGTTATAGTTAACATTTATTTAAGTTGTGTAAACCTCTATCCCTGATAGCAAACTGGCCTGTTGTTACAAAAAGTTTAAACCCTGTTTTGACCAATTCTTTAAACTTCAGCAATATAAAGCATTATTTGTTAATAAGGATTACAAATTAAAATTTTAACCTCAACTATTATTTTGAATATGTAGGTAAACTTGATGACAAAATTGCTAAGCTGCATTGAATTCAGAACAACACTGCATGAATCATCATCATCATCACTCCTTTGAGTTCCTCATGGAACATATGCCTCATCAAAAACATGCCACTCTCCATTAACTAACCAACATGCAGAATATTTAAATCAAAGATTGTTCTTCCTAGATTTTCATATTTATTTTATTTGAATATGTAAGGTGTTGACATTTTTTAATGTCTAATAATGCCAACATGGTTTACTAAATGTTTGATGTACAACAAGGGAATTACAAGCTATTGTTCATTGTTGTTTGTCAGAGTGTCAAATTATTTAATACAGACTCAGGTGATCTTTTCTTCAAAACTTGACATACATTGTAAGCCATATGATGATTGTTTTTACTATACTTTTAGTAGCGCCTACTTCTTATTACAAATTTAATAACAAAGTTTGTGAATATTAATTAATAAAAAATGTATATATAATATTTGAAAGAGGATTTCTTTGAAACATTAAAATTGATTATGTTTCCAATAATAAAGAAATGTATCTCTTACAGTTTCAAATTAAAAAAAAAAGGCATCTTCAAAATAGATACATCAACTCTTCAGGATGACCAAGCAATGAACAGCAAAATTTTGCACCAAAGAAAATTAAAAAATCTAAACAGATTATTTGTAATAAAAATCTAAACAGATCATTTGTACCACAAATATTGATTGAACTATCAGTTCATGAATCAACTCACTAATTCAAACCTAATCCTAATTTATTTTTTGGCTTAACAAAATTCTATTTGAACTTAAGAAATAAAATGTGAAGATTTTCTATCCATCAACAAGCTCAATGCTGCCATGAAAATAAATAAAACATGGACATTGGGGATGGTGATGTCAGTAATGTGTTGATGTAAACTTGTTAGCGATATATCTCAAGTAGGAGGGATTACCAAGGTCACTCCAAAGAACTTGAATATTTTCAATAGATAAATGTTTAAGCAACATTACATATTCTTGGTATGTTTGCACCACACACAGAAAAAAAATAATAATGGACACACCACACAATACTGCATACATGTTAAATATTGTGACATAATGTAATGTATATGGCTCCTTCTGTCTTGGAAGACAATGGTTGTGCCCAGATGAGTCACTGGTTTTGGTTTTGTCTTGAGATGTGGCAGAATCAGGAGTGATTGATTAAGCCAATTCTGGAGCGGCAGAGTTCGTAATGTGGGCACTGTCACCACCTGGTTATTAGAACAAAAATGATTCTGTGGCCCAGTGTGGATTAACCATACCGTTTCCTGGTAAATATTGTATAAACAAAATATTTCTACACCAGTGGCAAAATCTTAGATTTCCAATGCAACACAAAGAAAAAAATTGAAAAATTCCAACCTAAAGGAACTATTTACACAAAAGAAAGGGGGACCAAGTCCTCACCACCCAATTATAACATAATCACAAAATATTTATCCACTATACTATTTGATCATTGACCACTGGTTATATGAAAATGTTCCATTATGATTCATCTTCAGATAAGTTCGTGACAGGGTTAACCTCATTCAATGATGTCACAAAAACTGGACCTGATACATTATCACTGTACAACTCATCTTCACAATCTTCATCTGACTCATTATTTTCTAAGAATGCTGCCCATTTTAAGGAGGTTCCGCTCACATTCTTTGCAGATGCTTTTGTTTTAGTCAAGTTACAGGAGTCTATTTTTAGTGGATGGACATCAGAACAAGAAACAGTTTCTTGATTTAAACTATTTGATAGTCTGGAGCAAAATGAGTAGTTGATAGTCGATGAGCTGGCTTTAACAGGTTCTGTTTTGTTAACCTGACCAATGGCTTGAACAATATCAACATTGTTCAGACTTGAAGTAGATGTAACTGACTTTTTGTCATTGGAGCTTGACAATCCTGTTGTGTTGTTTCCATTAACAGACAAATGCTGGAGGTTGACTTGTGAACAACTACTTTGAGTGTTTGAATTTGTCCTGATTATATGATTGTTGGATGATTTGTAATTAAAACTTTTGGATGAGTTGGTTTGAACAGAGTATTTAGTCCATTTGTTCTTAGTCTGTTCTATTCTGTAGACAAAAAAAGTCAATGAATTAATCAACAATTTGTTCTTTGAGTAACAATTGTTCATTACTAATCTAATACTGACATTTCAATACTCTGAGTATAAAATAAAATAATTTCAATAAAAATAGATGTTTGTTTATAAAATGTTTTACATGTTTCGGATGTTCCTTCAGAATTGAAGATAAATTACTTCCTGGTCCAAACCTCCTACAGTGGGCATGAACACAGGACCATCGAGATGTCCATACGACAGTCCAGCATGCATACCACACGACCAGGCAGCCATCATAGATCATAAAATGAGTTTTGTTTTCTATTCAATGCAACAAGAATGATATGAGGCTTTCCAAGCCTGCCATGAGATTAACTCTTTCTCTCCATAATTATTTACCACATTTGTCACTATTTACACTATTGTTACATATTGTACACTCAATTGAACTATAAAATGTCCATAATTATTTACCACATTCTGGTGAAATCAACGTTGGTATCGTCAGTTAGGAGAGAAAGAGTTAAATCTACAGTGTTTTGCAATAAGAAACACCTTGAGGAACTGCAAAGAAAATTGCACAGAAAAAGCTAAAATGACTATTGTAGATTCTCCTCACTTTTCTACCCGCTAAACACCGTCACCTATAAGTGCACATACACAAAAACATTTACACAAGTTTACTTACTCTTGTCTCTTTCTCTTGTTGCTCTGTTGAAACTCTTTATAGTCTGTGGTCATTTGGCAGTTAGTACCACTTGGTGTATCTTCTGGCACTACATCCTCAATATCTCCAGAGATTTCTAGAAACTGAGCCCAGCGACTGGTCTTTGAAAGAAATTGTTTTAAATTAGCAGAGCAGCATATTATGTTTTGTCATATTTTTTTTTAAATTTTTATTATGTAGTGCATAAACAGTGTAAAGAAATTTAACTTTTTAAAAGTTTCTCAAATGTAGAACAATTCAACCACATAGAAATTCCTTGCTCTTTGATCATACATTTTTTTTTTTTTCCATATTACTTAACAAAGAAAGGTTATTACATTTAAAATTTCTAGTGATTTACTTTCGTAACTGTTTTTATTCATGTCAGCTTTATATTTGTAATTAGCATTAATATTCTTTTTGCTTTCAAACCATTGTATCTCCCAGATCAAGTTCAAGATTCTATGACTACATGTATTTAAGTATATCACGAAAGTTTTTTTTTGCTAACTAAAACTGTGCTAGTTGATACACGCATATATATGTCTCTAATTTCTTATTGTTAGTATAGACATGAACAATTGTTTGACAATGTTCCTGAATTTATAAAGCAAAGGCTTATGGTTGGAGCAGAAGGTAAAGCCACTAAAATAGGCAGACTAGACTAAAAATAAAGGACCCCAAGGGAAAGAGGCTTAAATTGAGTAGAGAGCATTCACAATACTTGTAGGGTTGTTAATGTAATTAATTTAAATTGTTTTACATCACAGTTAGTACAATTTTAGTAGTCTTTCTATGAACAAGTTTGGTTATATATATATTATATATAAATATATATTTACATTTTTGTTTCTTGAGTGTTCCTTTTTTGTAAGAGACTCTTCTTGACTCACAAAACTATCTTTCTGAGAAGAGTGAGATAAAACTGAAAATAAACAATTTTCTTGTGACTCTTGGTCTATTTGACCTCTAAGTGTGTTCAGTTTCTGAACATGTTTTCGACATTCTGCACCAGTTCCTTGTCCATACACCTTTATGGAATATAAAATATATAAAACAAATTATTTTTTTAATTCAATTAACTGACTACATTAGAATTATATAAATATATATATTATGTATAATAGTTAAGAAACATTTTAAAAAGTAGAATCACAAATAAATATTCCCAATAAAAAACTAGTCTAGAGTTTACAACACATTAGTGTCATTAGTAAAATTACTAAACTTTAACATACTATAGCCAGTCTAGAAAAATCACTAAAAAGTAGCTGTAGATTCTGAAGCGGCATATCTTTCAATGATTATTAAATTTAATTAAAATTTTTTAACATTTTGGCATTTATAACAAATATAGATCTAGAATTTAGAAATACAATTTAACACAACCTGGAATCTAATTAAGAAAGACATAAAGATCATGAACATGATAAAGTAAAGGCACAGTTCAATCAAATTTTTGTAAAAATTGTAGATCTATATATATCTTGATCTAAATTATATTTAATACAGATTATAAGTATAAGATCTAGATTGTAGATGTTTTAGAGAATCTACAATTCAATAACAATTGATTTTGATTGGGTGTAGTTATGGTTGACCTATCTTCTAGATTCTAGATCTAGTCGTTTAGTGACTATTGCACTATTGAACTCTTTTTTTATAATAAATACATCTAGAATCATAGAAAATGATAGATCTATTCTAGGTCTAGATCTTGAATTTATATCTCGTTTTTTTTTTTATCTCAGATTTTATATAAAATCTATTAATGATGATGATAAGTTATCTTTTATAAAATCTATAGATCTAGATTAAGCTAGAATCTAACTAGAGTAAAGAATCTAGTTTCTTGTCTTAGGCTTAGTAGGAGTTTCTATATAATATAGTAAATAGTAACCCATATAAAGTATAGATCTAGAAATCTAGATATATTATATATATATCTTATTTTATATAGTACAGACATTGCTTATATTTATATTGCTTCAAAAAGAATATAAGATGATTACATCCTACACATTCCGTCATGCATATTTGCATATTAACCAATCATCAATCATAATCAATGACTTAAATTCTGCCAAGTCACTGGTTTTCCAGGCTAGCTCAGGCAACCCATTCCATGCTCTAAAAATTAATAGTACTAGGCCAATCTAATCTTAAAATATAGATCTATTAATCTATATAACTATATAAAAGTATATTTTACTATACAAGTCATAAGTATCTAATCTAGATCTAGACTTCTAGACCTAGAGAATAGAATAGATAGAGTCAGACCAATACTCCCAAGCCCAAGGGCAAGGCCAAGGCAATAAGTTTAGTTTTTTTTTTATCTAGATTGGACTAGATTCTAGATTCTTAGTGATTCTAGATCTAGATCTAGATCTACTGATCTAGGTCTAGTCATCTAGTTGATCTAGTCATAGTCTCTAGTCTAGACTAGAGTAATCTATCTAGACTATAGAATTCTAGTATAATCTATAAAAATAAATCTACCCACAAGCGGGCACAGGTCTATAAATTTACCTTTATTATTGATTGCTTTTCTCCGCATAATTTGCATTTCCATTTCGAAACTTTAGTTACTTGTAACACCTGAAACGTTTGACACAAAGCACATCGCAAAACATGAAATTGAACCATCGCGCTATTGAATTGTCCCTATTTACACTATTGTTATATATTGTACACTCTATTGAACTATGTCTATAACAACAATATATTTTTTAAAAATATATAAGGATTATCCATTTAAGACGTCGAACTCCTAATAAAAGACTACAACCTCCTTTCCAGTTGTTTTATAAGTTTGAGACATTTCTTCGAGACATGACGACACTGTGTAACGCATAGCCATAGCACATGACTTGACACCATGACAGGGCTACTGGGTTTGTAGGATGAGCATCCAAGTGGGAAAAAATTGCATTTCATTACTCAAAGAAAATTTTTTTTTTTTGCGTTTGATTTAAATTGTTTATTTTTCTGCCTCGTTGTGTATGTGGTATGCACTCTGGATATCGATGGTCCAGTAGCGTAGCATCTATGACGTGGGGGGGGGGCAATGAACTCGGGGCTACGACCATTAGGAGCCCACTCCAGTGACGTAAAACTATGGCTAGTGGGGGTTTCATTGCGTTTGGGCCCGTGTCTCCTGCTCAATTGGGGTCCACGACACTTTGCAGTTTTGTAAAGCCGTTTTAATTTAAAATACGAAAATACTTGCAATGGAATGTCTTTTGGTCAATATAAAGACTAGATCTAATTGATTTTTGTTACTAGCTAATTTTTTCTTATAGGGGAAGGGGGCAACAACATATTTTTGAATCTGGCTTACTACGCTATACGCCTCTGCGATGGTCCCGGCTTTGAATCCTGCCCGCCGCCATCCTTTCATTTGGGTTAGGATTGAATGATTTTCAATTCTCAAGAAACATCCGAAATATGTATTATAACAAAAACAAAATATTTTTCACGTTAAGTTTTATTTCAAGTTTATAACTACATTCTTTCACGCCAGTGTCCTAATTTCATGTAAACGCCATACATGGATAGTCCTTAACATTTCACGAAATGTGCACAACTTTTCTTTTTTTTAAATTAATTCTATCAACACAATAATTCGGTTAATAAAAAACAAAACAATATGGCAGCCTCCATTGAGTAATACAATAACATGAAGAAAGATAGTAAATATGAGATTTCGAGATTATTTAAAGTCTGTACGTAATATCTGTTTAATGTTTTTACTTTATTGTTATAAATACTTTTCTCAACATGCTTTTTTCTTGTTCCTAACAGTAGGCTTCATGTAGATCTAGACCTAGACTAGACTCTTTATTACTTTATCTTTATCTCTCTACTCTACTCCTCAGGCCTCTCTGACTCTAACAGACTCTAACTCTATTATAAAATTATAATTATCTTTAAGTAAGAGTCTAATTTAGAATTATTTTGTATTCCTGTATTACACTATTGCGACAATTCATCGAGTATGATCGAGTCTTAAAATTATTTATTGACTGAATGATACTGATATTAATTAGTTATTACAGATAATATTATTTAACTAGTTGACTGGTTAGGCCACTGCAACCTATGCGACCGCAGTAGGCCCCGCATTTTCATAGGACCTGTGCTAATTCTAGATCTAGCCTTTCTAGGTCTAGGTCAGGTGTATAAATTATTAAATTAAACCATTAAAGTTATAGATTATAGATCTATAACAGATTTGCCTTGGCCCCTGTCGATTTACCAGGAGTTCCTGGAAATCTCCTAAAATTGCAAAATATACGAAAAAGTCCTGGAAATATCCGGAAATTATTAAAATCTTTTGAAAACTCGTATCTCCTGAAATATATAGAAGACAAATATTGTCATTTTGGGGTGTCATTCAATTTAATATGGAAAACACCAATCCTATGCGCATTAAAAATTATGCAATACCCGTAATTGTGGAATCTAGTGAAAGAAGCTTCTCGCTCCTTAAACTAATGAAGAATTACTTGAGGTCAACAATTCTTGTAGATAGATTGAAACATTTGGTAATTCTTCCTGTCGAGTGTGATCTATGTAGGAAATAGAATTCTTATGATATACTGTATGACTTCACTACACGCAAGGCTCGTGTAGTAATTCTGTGCGTAGTAAAGAATGAATAAAATGCAAAGACGAATATATTTTCTACTTCAAACTCCTAATTTTCACTTATTATCCGTCTCCCTACCCTTACTGAGCCCTGCGAAATCCGTTCTGCATTGAGCCCACAATGTTTAAGTCTGACCTTGCTATTTAGTGATGGGTGAATACTACTTGTTCTCCCCCCTCCCTCCCTCCCCTTTGTATTTAAAAAAAATAGTCTTTTTTGTCTAGCTAGTTTGAGGTGCTTCATCTGGGACACCAATACCTATTTTACTAAAGTTATAAACTTAACAGTTTTTAAGAAAAAATACACTACTAGACCTGTGTAAATTAATTTTTGATGAAACACACTAGGGAGCAGACACTGCTTTTACTTTGTTTAAAATTGATAGAGGTTTAAAATTCCAAGTTTAGTGATGCACCTGTGATACATTTTTTACTATCACATCTACATAATACTAAAATAAAAATAATATAAAAAGATATAGATAATGCAATGAGATTATATTGTTAACCCATTTCAACAAAAAATGTCTGTTCAACACTCCTTGGTACTTTTTCACACATTTTCTACAATTTTAAAATTACACTATGCACTTTTCAAGCTAAAAATATCACACTTAATACATTAAACATGTTTAAGTGCAATACGAAAATTGTGATATTTCAATTGGAATGTTTTGAGATACAGACCTTTTAAATTAAAATAAATTGGCCTGCAGATTGAATTAGGTTGGGCATTACATTATAAATGAATAACGTGATGTGCTTGCATATAAAAAGGTTAGTTAAGATACTCAGCTTTAAAATTCAGAATGAGTGGCAGGATCGTAAACAGGTTTTAAAAATATTTCAATATTTTGTAGCATCAGTCATCCTATCTATAGCTGCCTCTTTATACATATATAAACTTTTTTTTTTTCATCAGGTTTAGCCATAAAATAAAATTACCCTCCCCCACACAAACATGAACTTAAAAAAAATACCGACATTCCCCCCCCCTTTTTTTTTTTTTATTAAAAAAAATTAATTAAAACGACACATTACAGGCTCATTTACACATTTGACAATTCATTTTTAGTACAGAATCAGAATCCTGGAATTGTTGTCTTAGCATCAAAGTGTTTAAATGTATTGAATACTCAACCATTTCAATTAATTTCCATAAAATTCAAAATAATATAAAAAAAAAAAGAAAACAACAGCAAGAATATTCTGTAAGATTTAATAATAATAATTTATTTTTATTGTTCCTCCATGTATATTTATTATTATTATTATTATTATTATAGCACATCAAATACTTTGCATCAACAGTATCAATTTTGAAAACAGATCTTTAGTGGTAAGTGACATTTAATGTTAAGTCTCAAGTTAACTTGTTAAATTTCTTTTCCTTTTTGTGTGTGAGTAATTTAGAAAGAAAGTTTTAAAGGGAACTTTTTTCACCACCATTTCATAAAAATATAAAGTTCTATTTATCAAAAGTTTAAATTCTATTATCTTACCCAACATGATCCAGTGATTAAAATATATCCCAAACTATGGAAAGAACATCTTGATTAAAATAGTTTTTTTTTTCACCATTTACACATAAGAATAAAATAAAATGAATTTAAATATATATATTTATAATATATATATATTTATAATATATATATATATGTATTTTTTAAATGGAAGCTTTCAAGTTCGGCATGCTTTTAAAATTCTTAGGTATAGACAATAATTTTGATTTTAAAAAAGTAAATCCTAGAGTGCAACTTCTATTTTTGCTTCACACAGCTTTTAAAATATGGTTCTAATCGTTAAATGAAACAACATGAAGTATTTTTTTCAATATAATATGATTGTTATTACAATGTTTTAAATCTTCATGAAGCTGGGCTAATCTGAAATGACATATTGACAACATCACCATTTTGTTATAAAAATATTGGAAAAAGAAAAGTATTCACTTAAGCACATTTTCATGTTGAAAGCCAAACTTGATATTTTAGGACTAAAATTTGTCCATTCATTATTTTCTTTGACCTATTTCAGGGCTATGTAGAATTAACAATATGGCCTACAGTACCTGACTTGACTGAGATTCGAATAAACAGTAAACAATGTAGTATCCTTGCAAATGGTTTCACATTTCATTAATGTATTTTAGTTCCTCTAACCTCTTAGTTTATGAGGGGAACAAATGGCATTACAAATAAAAGACTCTAATAGTCCTGTTTTTATATGCTGCCTTGCTTTAGCTTTGAGAGATTGGCTTGGTAACTGGGCACTTAGCTTTGAACCAGGAGGTTCTGGGTTTTAAATCTCAGTGAAGATTGGGATTTTGAATTCTGAGATTTTTTAGGATGCCCCTGAATCCACACAACTCTATATTCTTAGTTGGGGAAAGTAAAGGTGGGTGGTCATTATGCTGGCCACATGAAAAACTTCGTTAACTGTCGGCCATAGAAACATGAACTGAACATCATCTGCCCTATAGATGGCAAAATCTGAAAGGGTTACATAACTACTTGTGTTTTTCCATTCTCACTTTTTAACTTAGAACATTTTTGATCTATATATTTAAATTTACCATGTAGTCATTTCTAGAGCCACACACATTTATTGGATTACTGAGAGATGTATTAGAACTTATGTGGGTCAGCAGAAATATTTGAGCTACTCTCTAATTGAGGAACCTTTCAACATTTTCTGTGATTAAACAATATGTCTCATTATCCCTTTGAAATAAACAAGAAGACTTGAATAATAACGTACACTTACTTACTTAAACTTACTTAGACTTAGATACTCCCATGATGTTTGTCGCATTGGGCGTCAAGCTGTCTTCATAAAGATGTGTCACTGGCAATGTCTGAAGCCTCTTCCCACCTGGTGTCCACTGTTCTGAGGTCCTCCATTAAAGTGTGACGCCAAGTATATGAAGATGTCCCTGTTAGCGCTTGTCTCACATTGGCCTCTGTGTCATTTAAAAGAGTTTAACACCTACCGACTGGAATATTTAAAAAGAAAATATATACTATATTAAAAAGAAACATTTTTGTTCCCCTTACAAAGCAGTTAACTAATACAATCATTTGTTTCTTGTGTTTTTTTGGTCTTCAATAGTGTCCATAATCTAGGATAGCTTGTAACTGGAATTTGAACATGATGATTTAGCAGTAAACATGCTGTAACTGTTTCATTCCTTAACCAAAGCAAGTTGTTTATCGTGTCAGTGTAGACAAGAAATGGGATGCAGAGTTTTCTTACTTCGATCCCAGTCTGAATATTTGCCAGGGCAATGCTGTCAAGTGAGTTTTTACTTTGTTTTTATGCAGTAAAAAGTTTTTTTTAACTTAGTTTATAAATTGACCTGAAAGAATTATAGAAAATAATGTATAGCACTAGTTGTTCAATTTCATTTCTTTTTCCGATGATAATGTTGCATGGCTCAAAAATTCTTTTGTTTACATGCTGCAAGAATGTATCAGTAGATAATGCTTAGTCTTGGCTGCCTACCCACCTAGGAGAAGGTGGGGTTTGATTTCAAACCTATGCTACCCAAGCACTAGAAAATATTCGAGAGTCAACCTTGAAAAATCAGGAGCCGGTGACCCTTAGTCTGTTTGCAGCACACAGTGCTATACCCTGGGGGAGCCTGTGATGTGGCTGATTTTAAATTGTATCAGCGCTTGCCATCAGGCATTTGTCTCATTTCTATGAGAATATTTATAGTCTATTCTTCACTGAAGGAAGCCATAGACAAGGATTAGATTTTAGATTGTGTTTAGAATTATTTTTAAGTTTTACTTTAATTTTTGTAAAGACATGTACTTTTATTCAGTCAGCTCATTCAAGAGCTGCATTTTTTTTAAAACTTTTGTTTCATTGATTATTTATTTTTTCATCACAAGTTTTCTTTGAATTTTGTTGCAGACGAAACATAGATTACTTTCACAAGTGTCAGATGAATGCTATCAATGCTGTCGACCCTGACCTTGGCTGTGGAGAGCTGATCATCACTTTCCCCAAAGAAGTTCTGCCCACAATATCTGGTTTGTGTCATTGAATCATTTTTGTGATGTCAGCTTAGGAAATAGTATGTCAGTAATTATAGAAGAAACAGGCTTATAGTCCATTTAGGAAATAGTATGTCAGTAATTGTAAAGGAAACAGGCTTATAATCTTTAGAATTATTTGCTTTGTTACATTCATGATTTTTTAACAAAACTAAATGTACTTCTCAAAAATTTTTTGTTGGTTTTTATTTTGGACATCAGTTTTTATTAATGTAATTCTAAAGAGACAATCTGTTTTAGCTAAGTCACACTCACTTAGACAGTCTGTTTTAGCTAAGTCACACTCACTTAGACAGTCTGTTTTAGCTAAGTCACACTCACTTAGACAGTCTGTTTTAGCTAAGTCACACTCACTTAGACAGTCTGTTTTAGCTAAATCACACTCACTTATCTCACCTCTGATATCCAAACAGTCATGTTATTCTTTCACGAATCTGTACACTTTGTTAAGCAGGCATTTTAGTGCTGAACTATCTGACCAATATATTTTTTTTTCTTTCTTTTTCAGCTCTAGGTAGTTTTCAGATATGTGTAGAGTTTGGTCTGAAGGAGCCACAGGGTGGAGTTCATTTTGTGGTGCCTGACATGCCAGGTACAATGGCAGAAAGAAGTGCTCACATGTTTACTTATTCTCTTGAGAACCAATCAAGGTAACTTAAATTTCTCAGGCATGAGAAGATTTTTACTTTTAAATATTTGTGACTCTGTCTAATATGAAGAAACGAAAGCAAAGTTAATGTTTCTTGCATTTGCTAATGCACGTCTTAATAGGCCTAGAATCCTACTTGTCAAATAAGGTCTAATGTTTTTAAAAAATCTGTTGAAATGTATCACAATTATGATCCAGAAAGAAAGGATAAATAAAAACAAAATGTGGTTAGCTCATTATTATATTAATTTTTTTTTCTTTACATGAATGTTTCAGGAATGTTATTTTTATTTTAAAAAATATAGATTCTTACGTCAGTCTATACTTAGCTTGTTATTTTGGGCACACAAAATTAAAAAAAAATGCTACTATGTTTCCCATATGTCACTTGATTTAGTGAATCTTGTTATTTGGAGTTTTATATTATGTTTATGTTTTCTGTTTAATGGGAGGTATATATTGTGTTAATAAACTAGTTTCTTTGTGTTCATACATTGGTTTTCTTGTTTGTGGGACATGTATATTATGCACATAAATTGATTTTCTATTTATATGAGATTTATATTTTTTTTATAAATTGGTTTTCCTGTTCAAATTCCAGACAACCTATTCCATGTTTGGTAAGATAGTCAATCATTAGCTAGCGGTAAAGAAGGTTCAGCTATTAATCTATCTTTATTTTTAAGATCATGAGTAGAAAAGTCTCCTAAATAATAAACATATAGTGTTAATCTCAACAGACTCTGGTTTCCATGCATGGATACATTCTCCGAGCCATGTACTTGGAAGATTGAGGTCACTGTTGACCGTGACATGACAGCTATCTCCTGTGGTGACCTGGTGGGGGTGGAGTTCACTGAGGACCTGTTGGAGAAAACTTACCATTATTTCCTGTCCACACCTGTAGCTGCCCCTAACATAGCCTTGGCTGTTGGGTAAGTTGTGCAGGCTGGGCATTAGACTTGGCTGTTTGTATAAAATATTGCTACAAGTATTAGCATCGTTGGTAAAAAAAAAAAATTAATTAAAATGAGTTTAAACTTTGTAACATGATGCTTTGATATTATTACATATATTTTTATATAATATTATAAAAATAATTTTTTTATTATGTGAGTGGAGAGGACAAAGCATGAGTTAACTCTACCAGGCCTTAGTCCCTACAGCTATATTTTCTCATATGCCTGAGTTCCTGAGGGCCAACCATCCCCCCATTTTTTACCATCTTTCTAGCTCTTGAAACAATAGAGCTCAAGATTTTTCTTATCAATCAAGTTCTCACTGTCTGTATAAAATGGAAGTATAATGTTATATAATGTTAATATGTAGAATATAATTTTTTTGCTCTGTTTTAAAATTTTTTTGTTCATTCAGTCCGTTTGAGATTCTGGTTGACCCTAAGATGCATGAAGTGACTCACTTTTGTCTTCCTAAACTGATGCCAGTGCTCAAACATACTACCAGCTATATACATCAGGTTAGAGACCTATTGAAATTATTAGTTATTGTGCTTTACTATTATAAAGGAGAGGTGGCCCAGTAATGAATTGCTTGGCTTCTAAACAGAGTGGTTCTTGGGTTCAAAGCCCAGTGAAGACTCTGATTTTGACTTTCTGGATTTTCAGGGCACCACTGAGTCTACCCAACTCTGATGGGTACCTGACATTAGTTGGGAAAAATTAAAAGGTGGTTGGTTGTGCTGGCCACTTGACACTTTCATTATTTTTGGACCATAGAAACAGATGACCTTTAGTCGTCTGCCCCATAGATTACAAGGTCTGAAAGGGGGTACTTATTTTGTTATTACACCTATATTGGACACCTACTTCTAACAGTTATTGTTCTTCTTTGAATGTTACTTTTTTTATCACATCATTCTTTTTCTTCTTTATTACATGTTTTGTTTAAATCTGCAGGCTTTTGAGTTTTATGAAGAGCTGATGTCTAGTCGCTACCCTTATTCTTACTACAAACAAGTGTTTGTAGATGAGGCTTATTGTGAGGTATCAACCTACTCCACTATGAGTATACTCAGGTTTGTATACTGAGACTCTGTGATTTTAGATTTTTAAAAAGTATCTTTTTATTTACTTAAGTTTTGGGTGGACTCAGGGATGCCCTAAAAATCCCAAAATTCAAAATTGCTGTCTTCACCAAGATTGAAATCCAGGACCCCAGGTTCAAAAGCCAAGGGCTTAACCAATCAGCCACCATTCCTTTGAGTCTATCCAACTCTAACTTAAGTTTGGGAAAGTAAAAGCAGTTGGTTATTGTGCTGGCCACATGACACTGTGCTTGTTAACCATTGGCCATGAAACAGATGACCTTAACATCATCTGCCCCATAGATTGTAAGTTCTGAAAGGGGAAACTTTACTTTTTACTTAAGTTAAGTCATTAAAAAAAAATTGTGTGTGTTGTTTTAACTTTAAGCCCCATTTCTATGGATTTATCAACAAATCTTAATTTAATGTTTAAAATTAGAGTTCAACTATCACAAGTACATTACATTCATTAAGATAAGGAAAGATATTCTTGTCACTGTGTTAACCCTATGATAGCATAATGATTACAGTTTCTGAATTGTTCTTTCAACAGTACCAACCTTCTTCACCCGACCAACATAATAGACCAGACCATGGCCTCTCGTCAGCTCATGGCCACAGCTGTGGCCCAGCAGTTTTTTGGCAGCTTTATTGCTATGGAGACCTGGTCAGACGCCTGGCTGACCAAAGGCATCACAGGCTACTTGTCCTACCTGTTCAGCAAGAGGACATTTGGTAACAATGAGTACAGAAACTGGGTCTTTAGAGTAAGTCCTCATTGAAACATTTCTCAAATCTCTTATGCAATGATGACTCATGAACTGTTAAAGTTCTAATTTCATACAGTGCCCTGATCAAGATTTCCACCCACATTTATCTGGCTACAAAATGAACTGCAGTTTCCCGGGTGTTGCCTTTTTGTTAGTTACCATGTTGTATGTGTAGTTTCAAATAGAACTCTACAAAGACAGAACCTCTCGTTTGCTCCTATAGCTAGTTGATGGGCTGAATGTTTAAATTACACTTTTTTTTTTTTGATAACTTAATTTGCTAAGTGTTCTGGCGTCAACTATATTTCCTATAGCAGTTAATTGACAGTGGGACACATTTTTGAGGCCAAAAGAAAAGCTCCCTTGTCAAAAATAGGCATAGAAAACAAAAAAAAATAAATAAACCCTTTGTTTATAACAACTTTGTCTGCAACAGATGTATCAAAATAAACAGATCACAACTGGGTTTGCTTGGTCTTGTGAATTGCTGCTGTCATTCTTGATCTTTAACATTTAAGACAGTGCTTTATAATAGCCAGCATGTTCCTATAGGAAATATTATCAAATGACCAGCTAATGTGAGATGTTTTTTTTTTAGCCAATTTAATTTTTTTTTTTAAGTCTGCTATTTAAATTAACATGAGTTAAGAAGACATCATCATTATTGTTATTAAATAGTTATGCTTCTTTATAACAAATACATTTCATCTGAATGTAAAGCAGGGTGCATTAAGCTAGGTAAGTAGGTAAGTAGCTACATTGAGCTAGGTAAGAAACTACATTTTCTCAGAGTTGCAATAAATATTGGTAAGGCATGTTTGGTATCATCTCCAGGACTTGCTGGAAGTGAGTGAATATGAACAACAGATGGGCAATGTAGTCCTGGATCCAACCAAGCATGGCAGCAACCACCACTTTCACATTCAGTCCCCACATACTCTGTCTCCTCGTTACATTGAGATGTTTTGTAAGAAGGCTCGATTGGTCATGAGGATGTTGGAAATTAGAATAGGAACAGAGCTTCTTCTACAAGTATGTCACAAAAATTTACTTAGTCCTTCTAAGAGCGTTGCATTATATTTTATTAATGAACACAATTTTTTTTTTCTGTTTAATTTTCTTTTAATACCTGTGAGTATGGTCAATATTTTATCTTTTAATCTGGGCTCTCTGCAAACACTGTACCACCTGACACATCCAACTCAAAGAATTTGAGAACTCTGGCTCCAAATAACATAACTCGTAAATGTCTAATAAATCAACAGCCTATACTGTACAATTGACAACTCAACACACTGACTGCCCACAGTGGGTAACCTTATCCAGTACTGCCATATAAACTGTGTACTTCTGTGACAAACTGTACTGGCCTCTCCGTCTTGTACTGGATTCTCCTATATTGTACTGAATCGTGAATCATGAACTAACTTGACTCTGACACCTTCCCTCTCTAAAGAGTACGAAGGCCTTCTCAAAACTGATAGAACCTTGCTAGTTCCTTCTGAATGATCACATGACCATATTCAACCTTGAGGGCATAAGTAGTGTTCACAACACAGATCTCTCCTGAAGTATCACTCATCACATTTGAGTGCTTGCCTAGCACTGACCTTTGTTATCTGTATCTGATGGTTACACATTACACATACCCCCATCGCCACCACAGTTACAATAATATAATTTGTTATACTTTTGTCACTTGCTTCTGTTCTATTTGAAAAGAATCAATTATGTAATGCAATCACTAAGTGAATGGAAAAATAAAGTACATCTAATCACTAAATATTATAACTTTCATCACAGAAATCTCTACTTTTTTTACTTTTTAAAAAAAAACTTAGTAGTGCTAATCTAACCCCAAAAAATCACTCTATATATTTCAATCAATGCAAGGGATTGTTTTGTCTTAGTGTCCTTTTGTTTTTTGTTTCTCTTTTACTGTTTGTATTTATTTCCCCAGGTTTTGAACAAACTTCTTTCTTTAGCTTACAATGCCAGCCAACAGCCGTTCAGTTTTAGCAGCTGGTCAAACATGTTACTGTCAACATCATCAGTAAGTTCTATCTTCTTTGTCTAGTTAGTGTCTAGTTACCTCACCATTGCTGAGCTGTTTGTATCTTTTGTGCCATAGAACAAAAAAAAGCTTTAAGTCATTTTCTATGTGCTATCAGACAATATCTTTAATAAATTTTGTTGGCAAGATAGTAGAGGCTTTTGAAGTTATCAAAAAGAAATTGACAGTTTTGAAATGGTGTGAACAATTTATGTTGTGGGATTGGTTTGTGGAATGTAATGAATTGAAATAAAAAATTATAACAGTTCTCAATAAGAGGAGAAAGTTAAAAGTATTGTCAATCTCTGTCATTTACAATCTTAATTCAAAGTTTTTATTACTTATCATAGCATATTAAATGTTGCGCAGATTGTTTACCCTCCTCTACACAATGCAGTCAGTCTAACTGTAATAGCAATGTTTAAGGTTGTTTACTGGAAACATTCATGCACATGATTTGTATTTTCTTTCAGTTCCTAAAGATCATCTACACAGTGACTGGAAAAGATATTGAACCTTTCATAGAGCAGTGGGTGTATCCTTGTCTAGTTTTATTTGTAGAGATACTTTTAATCTATTTCAGCTTTGCTATAATCACTATTTATTTACTTGAACAGTTTGAAAAGTAGTTTCCCCATTCAGACCTTGCAATCTATTGGGCAAGTGATGTAATGATCATCTGTTTCTGTGGCCCACAGTTAAGGGTGTCAATGTGGCCAGCACAACAACCAACGGCGTTTACTTTTCCCCAACTAATGTCAGGCACCCATTAGAGCTGGGTGGACTCGGAAACACTGTAAAGATCCCGAAATTAAAAAATATCGCATTACAAACAGGAATTTGATACATGATCACAGTGGTGATTGGACCCCATGATGACCTTCTGACCACTGTCAAAAAATGCAAGTTAAGACTGCTGGTGAAGGTAAATGAGTTCCTGCCATATGTTGTTTCCAGCCCATAGGTAGTAAATTCTTGAAGGAATCAATAGTTTTTATTGATTTGAAGTTTTCTTTAATCCAAACTGTCACAGATATCAAGGCGGCTGTGCCAGATTTATTGGCAGTTTTGTGTTTAACAGGAAGCGTAATGTGGTGGAGCTAGAAATCAAGCAGGATTTGGCTCCTGGAGCCATGAAATATGTTGTATGTTTGGTTTCAGTTATTTAGTTTTAAAAGTCATTTGTTATCTGGCTATATGCATGTTTTGATAGAGCACCTTAATTTAACCAAGCCATAAACTAACCACATCAGCCATAGGTCTGGGATAACATTTTTGTACACCATATTTTCTCTTGCTCCTCGTAGGGTTCTCTAAATGTCACCATACAAGAACTTGATGGCTCCTTTAATCATCAGTTTAAGATAGAAGAGAACAAAACCAAGTTTGAGATCACTTGTCACTCCAAAAGTAGAAGGTGAGTACTGTTAGAATTTTTTTTTACTTATTTAGATATATTAACAATTGTGACAACTTGCTGATGTCATTAGTCAAACCTGGAGACCCATTGATCTGACTGATGTCAATTATGTAGCCTGTGAGAAGGTTTTTCAAATTAGCAATGGGTAACAAAGGCTTTGGTCCAATATAAATTACAGAAAACATATTGATGATATAGAAGGCTTGTGAATTAACCCTTTAAAGCACTATGTCAAGAGCATAGAAAGCACATGAATTAAACCTATAGAGTACTATGTCCTGAATTAATCATAGAGGGCATTATATCAAAAGCATAGAAAGAACATACATTTACTCTATTTCAACATTCATCATTTCAAGAGCATAACTTTTGTAATTTGAAATATGCATTATTTTAATTTTTCATTTGAGCCCATTTTTTTAAATTATATTGATTTTCTTACAAAGTAAAGGATTAAAATGATTTTTAAGGAATTGAAGACTTAATCTAGAGACTTTAATCATTTTTAGCATGCTAGCTCTCAAGCCATAAAATGGCATTTCCAAAATTGAAAAAGATTATTGTGTTAATTTTATTTTTTTGCAATAAAGCAAATTGTGATCAACAAAATTAAATCATAGAGAACAGTGTAGGAATACTACCTTTATTTATTATTCTATAATTCAAACCTTTAAGAAGTACTTTGCACATTTTATTTTCTAAATTGCAGAAACAAAAAGAAAAAAATTCCTTTAATGACTGGTGAAGAGGTTGACATGGACTTGACAGCTATGGAGTAAGTCTATTTCTATGTTTTTCCTAATGGTCATTCAAATTTGATTTCTAATTTCATTAGTTGTCTAATGTTTGTTGTCTCTGTATGTATAACTTGCAGAAAGATGTAAAATTTATTCACTGTTGTACTTGTCAGTGCTGACTCTCCAGTCCTGTGGCTACGTTTGGATCCAGACATGCACTTGCTACGGACTGTTACTTTTGAACAGCCGGATTACATGTGGCAGTATCAACTTCGATATGAAAAGTGTATTGTTGCTCAGTTTGAGGTAGCATTTCATTAATAATAGTTTATATAGGTCATGTTAAATATTAAGTCCAGTAATATAAACTAATTATAATATTCCTTTTATGAACTTTTGGTTTAGACATTCTGGGATATGAATTACTTTTAAACATTTCAGCAGTAACTTATCACTATCACTATTTTAATTTCAATGTTGTTGGCTTTTTTTCCCCTTAATCTTTGGTTACTTTATCTTAACATTTCACTCTCCAGGCTATCGACGCTCTGGGCAAGTTTCCTACACCTCCATCAAGGTTAGCCCTGACTGACACCATAGAGAATGAGGAGTGTTATTACAGAGTCAGACAAGATGCCTGCTATTGCTTGGCTAAAGTACGTAGATTGTGTTGGTATTGAGGTTCAAATCAAAAAAGTATTTCACATGGTCATTTAGAAAAGAAAAGATTATCCATTCTTATTTGGTGAACATGGAAAATATCTAAAGAACAAGAAGCAAAGACTTTAGGATGAGCATGGACCCAACTGAGGGCAATAGTCTGATGGTGAAGTACTTTTGTGGCTCTACGCTCCACAGGAAATCAAAGTAAAAATCCTTCTTGTTGTACTTGTCCTGTTTCATAGTCATTTGCTATCCAGCTTTGGGCTATGGAGTTGTAGGCTCTTCCGCAGTCTAAAATGTTTGAATCGAAATATCTTATTTTTAGCTGCCCCTGAAAGGGGAAAGGACACTATTAGGTTTATGGGGCCTGTCTGTCCATCAGTCCGTCCGGTTTAGATCTCAGAAACTAGAAGAAAATCAGACATCATGATATTTTAGATCATACAAAGTTTTGATGCAACGGCTACTTTTCCTTTTCCGAATTTTTCAAAAAATTACACCACTTTTCAATGAAAAACTTCAGGGGAGGTAACTTTTTTTAAAAGGTCATGGACTTCTTCATTAATAACTCAAGCTTCATTCATAGATTCGTGCATTGGTACAAAAAATTTGCATCTAAGGTCACAATGGTAAAAGTGTCAATGGATCATTATAAAATATACTTTCCATTTATTAACTAACTCATTGAATAGAAAGAATACTGATTCAAATGTTGTTTTTAAAAAAGAATTTTGATACAAACTTCGTTTTAGTTATAAGTTTCAAAAATAACAAACTACTTTTATAGTGCGTAGTCTTGACATATCCTCATTATAGGGGCCTACACTTGACAGTCTAATTAAGACTAAATAGAGCCCAGATCTAGATTATATTTATAATATATATATTACATATGTATTGATAATTTGAACAAAATTTTAATTATTAAGGCCAAAACTTATCTTCTGACAGCTTAGGGGTGCAAATTTATTTATTATGTAAACAATTGAATAATATCACATTAAGAAATGAATCAGATACGAACAGCATAGTACACCATTACTCGGTAACAAAATTCATACGAGTTCTAGTCTAGATATAGTAGATTCTGTATCAAGATTCTATATCTAGACTTAGATCTAGTTCTAGACCTAGACTTAGATCTTGAATCTAGATTTAGATCTAAAACTATGTCTAGATCTAGCTAGATCTATGTCTAGTTTGTATGACAAATGACAATTGAGATATTAATTTTTATTTGCGAGGGGAAAGTCTTCTTAAGTCATTTGTACACAATTGTAGCTTAAAGTAGGTCAAGAATTATTTTTTTTCGTGTTGCAAATTTATCTAATTTTGTTAGAAGAATAAATCTTTTTTTAGTTTCTCTTTATTACATTGTAACATGTTATTAATTTTGAATGTATGGATAAAGGTTAATAATTATTATTTGTAAAAATATAAGTGTATGCTAAATGAATATATGGAGATGCTGTGGCTGATGGGTAAAGCACTTGGAACCGGAAGTCCTGTGTTCAAATCCTGGTGAAGACTCTAGGTGGACCACTTGTGTTTCCACACAAACTGTCTTTGTAACCTTGTTTTACTTTAAATGATGTGACAAGTGTTTTACTTGAATCATTTAAGTTTTTAATCTCTTTCTCAAAAAAAAGTGGTTGTATTTTAACTTGTCTAACTATAATGAACTTCTGCAGATAGCCAACCTGATGGTGGGCACCTGGACTGGACCACCTGCCATGATTGCCATATTTCGTAAAATGTTTGGATCTCACTCCTGTCCCGCCATCATCCGCCAGAACAACTTCTCAAACTTCCATCACTACTACCTTCTGAAGGTCAGCCACTTTTTTTGTTTCATTTCCAGAGAGAAAAAAAATATTGAGTTTTTTTTTTGGTGGGGGGAGGGGTTTGTTAGGGTTAACCATCATGTTTATTGTTACAAACTCTTCTCTTAGTGTTATTACTTGAACACTGCCAGACCGGAGGGCTGCTTTGACTGTTATTTCCAAAATTGGTCGCTATTCAGGTGGACCGTTTTTTTTAATGAGTCAGAATCTAAAAATAACCAACCAATTGTAATTAAACTATATGTTTAGCTTTGCCAATGGCTGAGCCCATGTGTTTACATTGAATGCCATGAACATGAACCAGGCACATAAGTAGATCTACACTTGTTATAAGCCTAAATTTAATTGATATTTTAGTTGATTTAGACCCATAGAAGTAAAAATTGTTTAAAGAATAATGTTTTTACCTCCATTGAATGATACTGTGAGAGATCAATTGATAAGAAAAAATCTTATTTTCATTAGATCTAAAGCTTCAAAAATAGTAAGTATAGAGGGGCATGGACCACAGGACATTTGGTTTAGCTGCTGGGTTAGTAGATTTCCAAGACAAAGAAAATTGTTATGAAATATATCAAGTTCATAAAACAAGACACAAACTAGGAAAGAAAAGAGATTTTTAAAAACTTTATGAAGAAAGTTTCTCAATTTCAATGCTATACCATTTCAATTTTCAATAAATATCTATTTATCACCAATAAAAAAAAGTAAATGCAAATTGATTGAAATAAACTTGAACACAATATTCATGGACACTCATTGGATCTCATGGGTTCATTATTATGTCCTTTCTGGTATACTGCATTAGCCATTTCTTAGCCTCTTGATTTTCTTCCTGTTTATAGACTATGCCACAAGCCATGGCCAGGCTGAGAGATGTACACAACCTATGTCTGCCTGAAATCACCAAGTTTCTTTTGGACCTTTTCAAGTACAATGATAACTCTAGGAACAAGGTAGTTTTGTTTGTCTTGTCCAATTAATTCTTGGAACAAGGGAGTTTAGTTTTTCTAACCATTTCCCATTTTAACTCTAGGAACAAGGTAGTTTAGTTTGTCTTGTCCGTTTAACTCTAGAAACAAGGTAGTTTAGTTTTTCTAACTATTTCCCATTTAACTCTAGGAACAGCTTGTTATTTAATTCTTTACAAATAAAATTAATTATCATGGTTAGTTTCAATAACTTGTAATACTTTTATTAGTGAAATTTAAAGATCATTTTTAAACTAACAAATCAAAGATCCATGCAATATAGATGTTTTCATTTATCTAGATCAGGGGTGGGCAACCTTTTTCTACCGAGGGCCGCATTAACAAAATGTGGGTTCTGGCGGGCCGCATACATTTTTTTTTACTCCCAATTGAGGAATTACAACAACAGTTAGCAATTTCTTGAACTAATTTTACGAATAATTTTTTAAATTTTGATATTGTCTTTTTACATCACAACATTTCACCACAAATGTACAATTGTACTTAATGTGAAGCATTTAACTGTTTACACCCATGCATAATGTTCTGTAACTGTAGAACTATCTTACTAGTTGTTTTGTTCTTGCGACTGCTGTCAAATTACAGTCAGTGAGCATCGACCTGTTCTAACACTTGATAATTTTGAAACAAACGAAATAAAGCGTGTTTACAGATGAATTTGGTTCCGAATAATGTGAAAGCTTCGCAGCAAAGCTTTCTTAAATATGGGAATACATCTTCTTGCAGTCATGAAACTTCTTTGGAAGAACTAACTGGAATTACTCTTTCATGTCATATTTTGCTTGGAGGTATGTCATCTGGAGCTAATTCATTAAATGGTGAGCTGATGGTATTGGAAACAAGCTCCAAGTTCTTGACGTCTCAAAATTTGCTTTCAAATTCCACAATCAAGGAATCCAAATAGGTCTTCTAATTTCATCCATTTCACTAGAAATAGTTTCACCTTTCAGCTAAGGAACATGATAAGATCTGATTTCACTCGCTGGCTCGAGAAGTAGAATAACTTTGTTTGAAAAGATTTAAGATGCAGATACATTTCATTTGCAAACAAAACTTTGCAATGTCTCCAATGGTAAACATGAAGTTTGTCTTCAACTCTTCATTAGAAATATTAGTAACAAGGTCACAATCAATGTCCTTCAATGAACCTAACTATTTCTTCCTTGAGATTCCATACTCTTCTAGACCAGCGGATACTACTGTGTAACCGAACATCGGAATGTTTTGTTCCAAATCTTCAAGTACTTCTCGGTAGATAATTGGAGGCCCCTTGGCAAAGTGAATTTGGTGAATTTATTAAAAACCTATTGTACTTCAACAATAACATTGAGGACAAGTTTCGCTATTTCTTCTCTAAAATAATGCAACATGAGTTAGTGCAAGGCCCTCACCAATTGGGGACCCTAAGCAGTTTGTCTATGCCTAAGACTGGCCCTGTGCCAATAATAAGATCATTGAGAAATCAATTCCTACAATATATTTGATATTCAATGCTTTATTTTATTAAAAAACCTGTTTTTCTTTGTCAAAACACGAGCTCCATTAGATGTTACACTTGCCATCTTGTACAAGCCGACCCAACTCTTTCAACACAGTTTTGATACAATTGAATAAATACTGGCTTGTGTTTGTCTTTGACTGAATGTTTTGAAATATTGCCTTTTTAAATAATCTTCGTTTACTTTAAACTATTTAGAATGACGTTTAAAGACAATGTTTTTTTAGCCTCTTCATGATAAGTGATAAGAATCAAAAGTTTCAATAATTTCTAGATCTATAGTTATTTACAATTATTTATTTAAATATATTTGCATTTTTATATGTGTAATGTGTGGGAACACATGATTTCTTTAGGCGTTGGCAGGCCGCATAAAACACTTCGGCAGGCCGCATGTGGCCCGCGGGCCGTAATTTGCCCACCCTTGATCTAGATGCATAGTCATCTTATTATAGTAAAGTAATTACTGTTTAAGTTTATAAAATATTTTTTAAATCAGTATTTTTTTCTGTAGATCAAAAAGAGTTGAACTGCAAGTAATGACATTCTAAATATGATTAGCAGATTTATCCTATTTTTTTATCATTGGTATAGATTTAAATTAAAGTTGGGTCCATCTCGGTGGCTTAAAAGAATCACATTATGTTTAGGTCTGTACATTTTCTTTAAGGAACTTTTTAATGTTACACAATGGTCAAAAACAAAATTGTTTTAAAATACTGGGCAGAGAGGATTACTTAGTACAAAATATTTGAGTGTAGCTGGTCAATAAAATACTTTGAAATAGCGAAAACAATGTAACAGGAATTATTAGTTGTTGTTTTTTTGTCTTCATTATGGCTTGTCCTTTCAACTATCAATCTTGTTTTCATGTTTTTTCTTTCCTTACCTTTTAGTGGTCAGATAACTACTACAGGGCAGCTCTTGTGGAGGCTTTATCTGCCAGTCTGACTCCTGCGGTCACCAATGTATCGCTCATTACTGGGTTGGTCTTTTCCTCATACAACTCAATACTTTTCATAGTTTTTTTTTTTATTTCATTTTAGTTTATGCTCAAATGCCTAAATAATTTTGGGTGTATTTTTTTTTATAAAATGTCATTTAATCAAAAGTATGTCCATGATTGCCAGGCAAATTGTGACAGCTGCAGCACTATCACCCGAGATGAAGCTGGTGGTGGAAGAGGTGGTAAGAAGTTTGAATATAGAGAAGTTGATGCCTTGTTACAAGTTCACTGTCACTGTCAGGTCAGTTCACATTACTTACTGAGATATTCAACTAGGTCTAGCTTGATAAAAACCCATACATATTTTTAAAAGTTGTTTACTTTTTGAGGTTTTACAGATTGTTGTTGTATAAATATGTAATTTTTAGGTGGCAGCCAGGGAAGGTTCTAAAACACTATTTGAAAAAGTTTAAAATCATTTGATTAAATCCCTCAATGTAGACAATAGTTTGTTTTGAAAGTTCAAGGCAAGAGTAGAAACTAGAATCATATAGTAATATTTTAGGTACAAAATAATTAAAAATCATTGTAGAAAATTTAATCTGTAATAAAGGAGATTTTTTTTGTTATAGTTGGAATACTTAATCAAAATAATGAAAATTACTTAGTTTTTTGATGGTTGTTTTTTTTATAGTGTCATTCTGGTATGGGAAGAATCACACCTAGATGGTTACTTTTAAATTTTTTTTTACTTAAATTGTTACAAAATGTATTTGACCTTTAAATCCACATTTTTTTCTTTTGCAGCTGTCTCTACACAATCAGAACCCTGCAGAAACTAGGTCACCTTCCCATTGAGTCAGATGTATTTAAAGACTACACGCAAGTGGGAATATTTCGAGATGTACGAGTGGCCGCTATTACCTGTTTAGTGGATTTTATTCGAGGTAAGAATTTTTATTTCATTTCATTAACAAGAGCTAGTATTTATTATATTTACCTAAAAAAATGTTTTAAAAATACTTCAATTTGGAAACACTTCAATTTTGAAATACTTCAATTTTGAAATACTTCTTGGCTTAATGTATTTACAGAAATGTTTGTTCAATAGTCTAAAATTTCAAATGGAAAACAAGTGCTGTCAAAGAAGACAATATTTGTTTTTAAAAAAATAGCTAACCACAATATATGCTGAAACTATTATAAATAAGAGGAGCTGTTTTTTTTCCATAGTCTTAGTACCTATGAGGATCCTTAAAGTTGTTTTTGTTGGAAGTGATAATTGATAAAAGCACTTCAATTGCTTGCATGTCAAATAGCCTCTAACAACCAGTTCATCTCCTGCTATAATCCCAA
This sequence comes from Biomphalaria glabrata, assembly GCF_947242115.1. NCBI lineage: Eukaryota > Metazoa > Mollusca > Gastropoda > Planorbidae > Biomphalaria > Biomphalaria glabrata. The sequence goes on from NC_074727.1 coordinate 11,009,586, forward strand.
ACTGTATTGGCACTCCTTGTACCTTTGGACACGTCAGCTGCGTGTGTGAGCTACATCATTCCGACCATAGTTAATGACCAGGCATCCATCTCATTTCTATGAGATAATCCATAGTCACTTCATGAAGTCATTTAGCACTGATGAAATGTTGCAAGAAATGTCCCCAATCTATACAATTAGAGGATAAATAAGTTGTTGGCCTAAGATTTACAGTAGCCTCCAGAGGCAATTTTTATAAACATATTTTGCAGAACCTAAATAGAGAAATAGATGGCTGGGTGAAGTTTTAAAGTAAATAGAACATTGTGAGGAATGTAATTTAAGAATTTTTAAAGTAAAAACATTTTCAAATAATCTTCCCCTGATACGGCAATGCTCTTAAATAGTTTGACATATCATGGAATGCTAGCAGTTATGAAAAAAATTCATTAAAAAAATTAAAGACAGCAATGCACCTTCATATAAAATGTATTTAGTCAGAAGTGCTGCACCAACCTCCTCCAAATAAATCTGTCACAGAACTGGACATTCTCATAGATGGCCAGAAATTTGTCTGTTTGTCAAAAAAAAAAAGTTTGTCTATCTGGGAAGTACCATATCAGCAAACGCCAACCTAGATGGATGAGGCAGTTCTCCCGTTACTCCTATATCACTCCTTATGCTAAACTCCTTCCACCTATGCTGTCTAAGGAGTATCCATAAGGTGCGTTGGTCCAACCACATACCAGACACAGAAATCTTAAAGCTGTTCAACATGAACAGTATCAATGTGACAGTAAAAAGGTCCCAACTTTGTTGGGCGGGACATGAAGTCCGCATGTCAGATATCGCCTTCCCAAACGACTTCTGTACGGGGAGTTGTGTGCAGGAAAACGCTCCCAGGGAGGTCAATACAAGCGCTACAAAGACACTCTGAAGAGTCTCAAGATTTAAGGCAAGAAGAGTGGCCAGGGCGAAAGAGTGCCGAATCAACAAAAAGTTGAGAAGAAGCAGGCCTATCTGCAACTGACCAAACCCACCACATTCCACGTTTGCGGACGGCTTTTTAAAGCGAAGATTGGACTTTGCAGTCATCTTTGAGTCCATAGGAAATGTGAAATGTGCTCATCTTTGATCACGAAGGAGGAGTTATATATATATATATATATATATATTAAGTCAGACTTTTAAAAATTACACTGTTAACAGACTTTTGAATCTAGCATTACAAAACTTTTATTTGTCTATAAAATAAATCAGCATTTAAAGATGAAAATATTTTTTTTTAATTTCAGGGGATGTAACTGGAGAACACTTAAACTGGATTTTGGACTTCATTGAAAATGAGAAAGATCCTTATCTCAAGTAGGTACACCTCAATATAAATTGTCTGCATTTTTTTTAGGATTTATATCTCCACAATTAGGCTAGTCATTGAGTACTTGTGGCCAAGTGGTAGATCTGCTTGTCTAGCTTGTGTTAAAATTCTTTAAAAATTAATTTCTACTTCTGTAAACTTTCATAGGTGAGTGGAAGATATTAGATGAATGAAATGGCCATAGTGCTGACCACTTGTCACTGTTTTAACTTATTGGTCAAGGAAAAAGTTGAACTCCAATATCTTAGACTTCAAGGAAAATGTTCAACTTTTTTCTTCTCCTATACCATAGACTTCAAGGAACCACTCTTTAAATTATTTTCTAGCAATGCTATAGTCCACGCGACTCTTGGTAAAAAATATTTTTTGTGTGCAAACGTTTAATTCTTCACTGATGATCACTTTCAGTTTGTCTTGTCTTACATATTTCGGATGTTCCTTCAGAGTTGAAGATAGTTTACTTCCTAGTCCAAACCTCCCGCAGGATGACGGGGGATGGGATCGGGCAGGGTTTGAACCCGGGACCATCGATAAATCCAAACGACAGTCCAGCACGCAAACCACACAACCAGGCAGTTTGAATTGCTCATGTACCATCAAGTCTAGAATCTAGAGTTAATAGAGTTGTCATCATTAGAAATGATCAAATTAATGCTGAGGTCAAAGTTGTATATTTTACGGCTTTCCTTTTTTTCAGACATCACACAGTAACCTGTTTGACCCAGAATCCTCCATTCCGGCGCTCAGAGAGATCTGCTCTAAACATAGAACCACTTGTTGAAAGGTTATGGGAAATGATGTGGTCAGTTTACTTTTTTTAGTGTCAGATTTCTTTTTTTATTATTGTAAGGATAGATTATTCAGAAAGAAACATAAAAATATTTGAATAATTAACCTATAACTAGATTATTTGGTTAATGAAAAAAATGATAATTAAACTTTGGATAAATAATTAATCAATGTTTTTTTTTAAAAGATCTTTAACTATAGAATAGTGTTTTTGTAAATGGTCTGTTTCTTCTTGACTTTGCATACATTGTTGTTTGCATTGCAGTCATACATCCCATGACAGTCGACTGCGGTGTGGCCTTGCTGACCTCTACTTTATTTTGTATGGGCGACAACGTCCAACCTGTCTGCCTGTTCCTGAGGTGAGTGGTCAACAAAATTATTTTTATAATCTCTTCAAGCCTTAAGGAAGATATTTAAGCTGTACCTCTCTTAATTGGATGTGGTACATTCTCTTCTGAGTCAAGAACATTCTCTTACAGTTTGCAAAATTTGGACTATTTTATATGCATTAATTAATTCAGAATAATTTTTTTTTAAGTAGTGTTTTTCTCCAAAAAACTAAGATTTTTGTTTTAATTATTGTACTAGTTAATTTATATATATATATATATAATTTTTTTTTTTTATTTTAGAGAGAACATAACAATTCTTAGGATGTAATTTTGTGCAATAATCTTTGTAATGTCTTAAGCACAAGATAACTATTATTATAAATATGTAGGTTAACTTTGTGTAAATATTTTAGCAATATATTTCAGGATTCTGCTTTGGTGTTGAATATTTCCTTCATTTTGCTAAGTCTATTCTCCTGATTATTCTTGTTGTTCGTATTTCTGAGAGTTATGACTGGATTGTAATTCTTTGTGGCCTTATTGAAATTTTGATCAAATGCATGAGCCTTTTATTTTTACATTAATTATAACTTACATTTGAAAGAATTGTTTAGAGTTGTTAGTTTAGTTTCAAAACTATTTTAACTTAATTAATTTATAATTGCATGAAAGAGTTTTACAAATACCTCGTTAATCTGTCTTACAGATTGTGAAGATGGGCCAAAAAGACAAGAAATCAAAAATGGAGGTAAATTGGAAATGAAGCTTTTAATTAATTTCATTATAATAATTTCTATTTAACATATTGTTGTTAACACGACATATCCTATAAGCTTAAGACACATCTAAAACAAGACTGATATGTTATTGCATAGAATGGTCGCCTGGTCAAGTGTTATGCACTTCATCCAATGCTCCTGAGTTCAAACCTTTTTCAGCCATCATCCCCGCTGTCCTAATGGAGATTTGGGCAAGGACGCTATAACCCTCATTTCTGAAGGAACTTAAGAAAATTTTAAACCAATAATATATACAGCCTCGCTTTCAACCAAAATTTAAATGATAAATAATATTGGAAATGAAATCCCCAATCATGGAAAACAATTTTAAGTGACTTTTAATGTTCTTGAAAGGTTAGGTTTGTCTGAGCTATCTGTGGAAAGAGTTCTGTTAATGTGATCTTGTCATCAAAAGGACAGTCAGGTTCTAAGTATTCAGAGAGAAAAAAGTCTGGGGTCTAGAGAAAAACTGATTTCGACCATTAGATAGTCTACAAAGTGCGTGCATCTTAATAGAACATACCTGTGATATCAATATTTTGATCAAGTTTCATTATAACAACAAATTTCCATAAGGATCAATAAAGCAGTCTTAGTATTAGTCTTAGTCTTATAATAAATTTGTCTTTTGAGTACAAAGATTAAGGAGAAGTAGAGAATCTGAGAAGTTCTTGATGTGATATACATATTTTGCCGCACCAGGGCAGATACACTATAGTGCTCTTTTTGCTATGTTTGTCTACATATTAATGTGTAATGCACAATTGTAAAACAAATTACATCATTGATATTAAAGATTATTATTATTATTACATTATAAAAGTGTCGAAGTAAAGTTGTGACAATAAAGCTAATCGTATGATCATAGACCTGCTCAGTCAAACTTTTTTTTTTTTTTTACATAGGATTCAATCACCTAGATTGTCTTCTCTTGATAAGGTTTATGTTTTGATATCAACTCCATAAAAAGTTTTTTTTCTAGGCACTCAGTAAACTGGATGAAGTGCGAACTCAACATTTTAGAAGATATATACATTTTGTCTCTGGACTTGTCATTGATGTTTGGTTCTGACTTCATTTAGTTTGCTGTCTCTAGGATTGACTCAAACCTGATCTTGTGTTTAACATCCTGTTGAAAATCAGTCCTTATGTCTGCAGATTAATGCTGATGATCTCAGTGTTTCGGAGCCTGCTCCAAGCAGCATCGCTATCTGGAACCCGGAGCTATCCAATATATTTGCCTCCCCTGTCCATGAGCCTGCCATGGTGGAAAATTCTGCACCAGCCACAGTCAAAGTTAACCTTGACCTAGACATCACAGATGATGTGAGTGCTTGTTCTTTTTTTTTGTTAACTAAGTGCTTATGTTAATTTTATTGAGGTACATATTTTGTTTTTGTTGTTTTATTGGCTTTACAACATAACTAGAATTATTTTTAATATTTTTTTCCCTCAGTGACACATGTAAAAAAAGGAAAGTTCCCCTTTCAGAGCTTGCAATGTATAGGGCAGATGGTGTTAAAGTTCTTCTGTTTTTATGACCTATGATTATTGAGTGTGTCATGTGGCCACCAAAATTATTATATTTTATTTTGTTTTTATGAATAATAATCTTAATGATGAGGTGCGAACTCACTGTCCAGTTCACCATTGTACGGATGTGAGATTCTTCATATAGTTAAACTATATTTGTTTTTTTTTGCTGATATATCTACTGCATTCTTTGTCTGTCACAGTTTACTGATAGAAGTTCTGTAGATGTCACAATGCACAGTGAAGATCAGTCCAATGTTATAGAGGAGGCTGTAGTGACAGAGACGGTGGAATTAGAGTCTGACCTTGAGGTGATACACATTTGTTGGATACAACATTTTGATTATTTGTTGGATACAACATTTTGATTACTCTTATCCCTCCTTTATTTTCCTTAAACATTTCTAATGTATTATTTTATATGCTTAAATAAAAAAATCAAACTAGAGATCAAGATTTTTATTAAGCCTCTGACCAGGAAAATATTTTTAAAAATAATTTACTTGTTTTCTTATGTTCTTAACATTTATTTTCGGTTTTTAATGCACTGTGCAGAGTGAAGTTACTCCAAACCTAAGCAGACCCTCAGTCCAAATTGACCTCTCTCAAGGCTTGTCCAGGCATGACAGCATCAGTCGCCTCAGTGAGGACTCCCTCTCAAATTCTCCACCACCGGTCAGCAAAGGTCAGCTATTGTTATCTTTTCTTATTGCCTTAGCTAATTCCCTTTTTTTTTTTTTTTTTTTTTTTTTTTTTTTTTTTATTTTGAGTGCAAGAAAGCAAAACAATGGTAATACATAAATATAACTTTTGTCTGCAACATAACAGGTGAACTTCCTTGTATTTATTTCTAGGTCATCCTGATGATGTGATTGTTTCCTTGGATAACATCATCAAACATGACCCCATAATTCCTGGGAAGTTGTTTCAACCTCCTTCCCCTCCCCCCACATACCACCCAGATCAGCCAGTGAGAGTTGAACTTTCTCCTCATCCTGTAACTTTGGAGGAAGTCAAAAGCCCGCTCTCCCCTCCTCCTGCCTCCCCTGACTCGAGGAGCTCACCAGGCTACATCATAGAGGATGAGAGCGCCCAGGAAAAACAAGCACGGATCAGCGGAGATGTCACCCAGGAGAATATGGAAGACATTAAGCCTGTTGTTGAGGACTTAACAACAGAGGTGGTAGAGGAGAAACAGCTGACGGTCTTCACTGAGGATCAGACGGATGCAAAGATAGAACTTAGTCCTGCCACACCAACACAGCTGGTCGTGGACTTCAAGAAAGAAATCAAAGAAGAGAGCCAGCCCTCACCCCCACAGAGTTCATCTCCTCCGCAGACATCACAGCCTCCTCCCTCTGCACCCACCCCACAGTTCTCGTTTGCCTCTGTCTACCAGCAGATACCTCCCCTTCCCATCAAACACTCTGTGAGCCTGGACACCGAAATGCCCAGCTCGTCCCTCACGCTGAAGAGAAAGTTGAGTGTGCCATCGTACCAGAGCTCTCCAGAACCAGAAACTAAAAAAATTCCTCCTCTGATCGTCTCCACATCTGTGTCAGGGGGAACCACAATACTATCACCCAATTCAGCAAAACCAAGTTTGAAGACTACTCTTTACCTGAATACCTCAGGTAAAATATATGCTTTTTATTTCACATACAGTGAACTTTATATATATAATCACAAACTTTTATTGCACTTAGTGCCAGAATATGGTCTTATCAGTTTTAACCTCAATATCACATGTATAGACTTTTTATATCCAAGTACTGTATGAAGAGACTTTTTAATTTTAAGTATTCCTGTTCTAGATGTTTCCATGTAAACTTCTCAACTGACATTTCCAACTACAAGTATCCCTTTCTATAACTCAGATCAGCAATTTGAACTCACAAGGATGATTTTTTGTTTCAAATATCCACCTAAATTTCATCTTGGTACCTTCAAGCCATAACAATATGTTTTATAAACTAATCCATTGTATCGTGTGACATGAAGTTTTAGTGGCTTCTTTTATCCTTATATACAAATAAAACTGAATAAATTAATGTAGACGCTATTCTTGTGACGGGCAAACCAATATCCAACTTCTACATATATTAAGTCAAAAAATTCAGTGCCACCCATCAAATGAGGCCACAATTGGATCTTGAGCCCAGATTAGATTTCCCCTTTAATGATTTTATTTTGTCTGTAAAATTTGCACTAAATGTTTTTGTTACAAGAAAGTGGATCAACTGAACTTGTAAAAACCTTTTTGCAAATATGATGCCCTTTGATTTTTTTTTTCTAGTAAGATTAAGGTACCATTTGTATTTGTTGGCTTTAATTTGCCTCAGAATTTAACCCCAAGATGATGTGAAAGCTACCCTTAAGTTCGCAACTCATTTTGTTCCTTTATCTTCCCAGCTGCATCCACCAGTGAGTCCAGGGACAAAAGTCACCACAAGTCAAAGAAGAAGAAGAAAAAGAACAAGCACAAACATAAACATAAACACAAGCACGACAGGGGAGACAAGCACGACAGGGGAGACAAGCATGACAAACATAAGCCAAGAGAAAGACTTTTACTTGACTTGTCAGAGATCGCTAGGGCCAGCAGGGACTCCCCAACAGTCAGGCCAACAACAGAACAGGAAGAGGAAAGCTCTTCAGAATAGAAGTTCATGTCTGACTAAAACTATTTTCTTGCAGAGATTTCTAGGTGATATATGATGTTGTACAACAAAAGAAACAGCTGAATAAGATGGCATCATTTGTATACTAAGTTTTTCTATACTTTACAATGTCCTCATGCCAATAGGAAATCTCAACTTGTAGAATGAATCAAATAAATGCTGTTATTATATATTAATAAAAATCATACATTATATGCAATGATGAAAAAACTAAAACTACAAACTATCTTTGTTGATACAAAGTTGAACTCGAGGTAAAAATTTTGTTTTAAGCATGCAGGATTTATATCCAAACGTTGAGATTTCATTTGATTGTTCCTGTTTGTATTTGTTATGAAACTTGCTGTTCAATTTGTTAAAAATAGTAGGATCTCTTCTTTTAGACCTGAGCTCTTATTGGACCTTATGCCTAGGCCATGTTTGATCAACTTTTAGACCTGAGCTCTTATTGGACCTTATGCCTAGGCCATGTTTGACCAACTTTTAGACCTGAGCTCTTATTGGATCCTATGCCTAGGCCATGTTTATCCAACTTTTAGCGCAACTAAATGTAGGTATGTTAAAAGTTACCCATCCAGCGTTGTTTGATTATATTTACCAGCTGAAATGGCACAAACCTGTTGCGTTATGGGACATGCTGAGTTTTAGAGATTCAGTCATGAAACTAACAGAGATGACTGCATTTTAGAATATTCAGTCATGGAACTAACAGAGATGACTGCATTTTAGAATTTCAGTCATGAAACTAAAAGATGACAGTGCTTTAAGAGTTTGAGTCATGAGGCTACAGAGCAAGTCTTTGTTTAGAACATCACAGTACTAGTGTATAAAAATGTCCTGAGATTGAATACATACCAGTATCTGACAGTTGTGGGGATGAAGTATGGCTGGTGGGTCAGTGCACTGGCTGCACATCACCATTGTAAACTGTTAGCCACATAAAATGAGCCATTTTGTTAAACCTTGTCCTAGGAACACTAGGTCAAAATAGCATTGAGTTATTTTTGTTTTCTAATTAATGTAACTGTCACTAAGTTTAGGGGTGTTACATGTAGAAAATATTTGCATTAGTTGGAAATCCAAACTAGAATTTTAGGCCTACACACACAGCTTGCTCTAATAAATTTACATTTATGACAAAGTCGTGTATTTGTTTGATTGTATAGCTTCAAAATGTGTACACAAAATAGGCTGCCCACCCAATCTGCTAAATGTCATCGTTTCTTTCCACCAAGATTTGATGGGTACTGTGCAGTTCAATGGCGCCTGCTCCCGTTTAAACAGGGGAGTTAAACAAGGATATGGCCTGGCGCCAACCCTCTTTGGAATACTCTTTTCAATGCTAATCCACCACGCGTTTGACAGATCCACCGAAGGCATCTCTCTTCATTCCAGATTCGATGGCAAACTTTTTGGCTGCTCATCCACAACGTGTTCCGGAGGATTCTGAAAATCACATCGCTCAAAGGGTCTTCCCAGCATCTTTACAGCATCCTCATGCAATGCTGGTTTGGCCATGTCTGCTGGGCGGAAGACGGACGTAACCCGGAAGTGAACCTTTATGAGAACGTTTGGATATTATCATATTAAATAATGCCTAAAATCAAATCCCCCCCCCCACCAAAAAAAAAAAAAGAAATAACAAAACCCAATACCCCTTTCCCTCCTTAAAGTAACATAACATCGAATTTTTTAAAAAATTATTTCATCATGGATTTTGATCTCATCTAAGTTTTGAAGACGATCTTCACAAATTTCACACGCGTCTCTCTATTCCACCTCATCGCCATCAGAAACCTGAACTTCATTTCATCGTTATGTAATCACTGGTTTGGTCTAAACTCTAAACTTAGTATTTGTGTCATGTACGTTTTGTTGAACTGCACACTGTGATTTCATCAAGGTACCGGTACCTGATGCAAAATGTGTGTCGCTTTCTTTACACATTCGTGATTCAATCTTTCCTTTCAAACTTGAGCTCAATTGATCGTAACCGTTGTGAACTTTTTGATGAGTTGTAGAAACTGAAAGAGACTTGAACATTTGTGTCTCATCACTTTGAATCATGAGTTCACCTTGTCATAACTCTACGACACGATAGGTGGGGGGGGGGGGGGGATAAATCAATCAGGAAATATTGTAAGTATCAACCCTTGCCAAAATTTCTTCCTTTAACTTTGACTTGCGCTTTTCTTACTAAGAGTAAAATGTGGTGTAGAGCAAATGATAGTGAGTTTTGGAAGCTTACAATGCAGGAAAACTCTTGGTCCCATGGCTTATAGACCCAATAGCTGGACAATGGGGAGGCGTGAACGTATTTTTTTAAAGGGGTGGAATGCCACTTTTAAAGTTTGAGAACCATTGTTTAGGAAGAACTATCCATCTTGATGTTTAGCGTGAGAAGGAGATATATGCTTTCAGATATTTCAAAAAACTCTTACAACCATTGGACCTTATTTGACTACAGTAACTTCCCCCTATACAGTAATTGTACACTAATTACAAAAAAATGCTTTTATTTTCTTCTATAGTTCTTTCTTGAACACCAGATATGTAAACTGACATCAGGACATTATCATTATATCATTATGTGATTACAGTGTAGTAAGGACATATGACCGGATTTTTTTTTTTTAATTCTAAACTTGATGTATTTCAATAAATACCAAAAAAAAAAAAACGATGTCTTGATTTAAACATTGTTGGTAAAAGCAATATCTACATATAACATTTTGGAATACGATAGCTGCAAATTTTAAAAGGAAGATCCCCCCCCCCTTTTTTTTATCTAGCTTTGTTCTATTTAGTAATGTGGATAGTAAACAAATCACAGAGATGTGAAAGTAATACACGACCATACTTCCTGTGCAAAAGGGTTAAACTTCTAAAACTACTTGGATGCTCTTTTGATGCTTTGAAAACATCAAACACATTTTTTAATAATAGGTCTACACTTTAACATCAAATCAATGTACCTCAACTTAATTAAAAATGGCATGTAATCAAATAGTCGGCATTGAGGCTTTCTTCCACATGGTAAATAGAATCTAACTGCTGATGCTAAATGCTATTTTTTGTCTACAGCTTTCATGTATGAAATCAAGCAGTTCTGGTAAAAAAAAATAAAAAAATTTATGGATTTCGATTGTTGTGCTGGCCACATGACACCCTCGTAAGCTGTCGGTGATAGAAACACATGGCTTTCCGTCGTCTGCCCTCACAGATCGCGAAATCGGAAAGGAAGGCTTTAATTATAGAAATATTTACTATTAGACCTTTAAAATGTCTTTTTTTTCCCTCCCGAAGCACGGACCTATAGAGATATATCAAGAAAATCACAGACAGAAAGTTACCAAAAATCAATTCAAAGGATGCGCAACTTTGCTCCTTACTTACTTGTATACTTTGTGTGTGTGTGTCTATTACATGACGATTTACTAGATCTATGTAGGCCTATGCTGTGTGTGTGTGTGTGTATTACATGACGATCACTAGATCTATAGGTCTATGTTGGCAGTTGTTTCGGCAGGCCGGATACTTCTTCGTTGGCGAAGGATATGGCCCGATGGCCGTGTATTGATCATCTTTTCATTTATAGGTCCTTGTTGTAGATTATGACCCAAAAAGTTTGCAGACAAAATTTGATGATAAATATGTAGAGATAATAGCTCTATAGCAAGTTTTATTGGCAAACAAAATGAAATAAAACTTTCAACAAAACATGGCCGCACATGATCTCAAAATTTTTAAGTTTGCTTTGCTAGTAATTTTAGATGTCAACATCAATTATCAAAGACTACTTCCTTCATTGTTTTCGTGTGTGAAAACAAGGGAGTTAAAAAGTGTTTTCTTATTTCCATTGTTGTCTCCCTTGAATTTATTTTATTTTTATTTTTGTTTTAAATTAAACGTTATTATATTAATTCTGTATTCTAATTATCAACATTTATTTAAAACATCATTTAAAAGACTAAGATCTAAATATTTCATTGGTTTAATAGTTTGTGTGACTAGCTTTTTTTTAAGTTTAAGTCCAATCAATTTCCGAGATTACCAAGTCAAATGGGCTTACACAGCATAAAGATTTTTTGTATATCTATGACGTCTAGGCTGAGTGTTTTTGAAAGATGTCAATTTTTTTTAGTGTTAGTTATAGCAGATCTTATCACCAGTAATTAGTATAAGAAAAAATAAGCCTAAATTAAAATTAATTTGATCAACCGTGGTGTTTTCCATGTACACACACTGACACACACACTGATTTTTCCCTGATTGCATCTAAACGTTTATAGTTTTAGCAGTAATACTTCGGTGGACAATGAACATTTTAGTCAAAGTGAATTTCCACTTCTTTGAGCCAATAAAATTATCTTATCTTACCTCATCTTATCTCAATCTAGCCTAAACCAAAATCAATATTTATCTGGAAAGTGAGTATTATATATATAAGAACGTTTTCATTTATACCAGCCGAAATGACATGTTCAGTAAAAAAAAAAAAAAGTGGTTCTCAAACTGTGGTGCGCATCACAGGGGTTCGCGAGACGACCGATAAAGAGGTCCGCAGAACTTCTTCGCTAAAGCTAGTTTATCCGATCTGATAATTTTAATAACAAACTCTCCATTCACTGCTCTGTAATAAGCCTATCATTCTATGAGGACCTTAGTCAAAGACATTCTTCACTTTGCTATTCCCGACTGGGTGTTGAGTACCCTTTTTTTGGTCGTGGACAAGCTCAAATCCCAATCACAGATGAATCCATACTAATATGGGAGTAGCTTATTAAAATATGATTAAAGGAGGAACTGAAAACAATGTCTGAACAACGATACCACGTACACATTTTGGTTATAAAAACAGATTCCAATTTTATATCTTGAATTATGGGTAATTGTACAGCCGCTTTTGACCTCTTCTCCGTCTTCTTATTGGGTGAAAGGTGGATTCATTGAAGTAGTGAATGGACCACATCACAAATAAAAGAAACTGACATGATATTTGTGTTCGAGGATATTTGCGGTAGCTACTGACAGAGTCGGACATAAATACACTCATAAAATCTCATCAACCTCATCCAAATCATTAATTTATTAAATATATTTTTTAAACAAAATTATAATCTCAATTAATATCTATATAGCTTTTACACTCAATGTTATAACTACATAAAGGGGTCCCCTGGTTTAAAAAGTTGAGAACCCCTGATTTACATTACACGTAAGGAAAGACAAGGGAGGTAATTATCTTGAATTTTCAACCCTATCGACCTTTATAATTTATAAAATGATAATAAAATATTAATATTTAATCCACAAAACAAAACTTGAGGTTTTTTAAAATAAGATAATCATTTTTTAAATGAGATTTTATTTGTTAGGTTGATGGAGTTTGGTGGCTTTTATCTATAATCAGATCTAAACATCTACAAAGCCTGTCTCGTAGTTGTCCTTCTTAGTTACATTTGATCAATGCCCATCCTATTTATATTTTGTTTTTATTCTATTTTAACCTTCTCTCTTAGCTGCCAATGCGCATGCGCGCGTCGATACACTAAAAAAGAAAAAAAGATGGCGACCTTTGAAAAGTCGCTTCGAGTTACTTGCTCGTGAAAATCTATGAATCGAGAGTTAAAAAGTTGTGTTGTACTGTGTTTCATTAGTGTGTGATAGAAGGGGACGAGAGGCCCACTGGCCAAGCACATCATGCCGATACTCGTAGGTCTAGATCTAGTTTGCCTCCTCAGTTGACGACAAATGTGCGAATGCAGTTTAAAAAGAGGTTCACATTAATTTTAATGTGTGGTACGTTGGCCGTGGTCGCCTACATTGTTTACCTTCACGGTATCGCCAATCACGGAGTCAGGGCTACCATCCAGAGGTATGAGAAACGTCACACGGGGGACAGGAACCCTCGGTCTTTCCTCGCGGACGATGTCGAGGGGGTGTTCTCCACTGACGACCACAACAGTACCGTCAACAGGTCCCAGTGGGAGACTCGCCTGGACTGGAGAAAGTGCAGAATGGAGACCTGCTTTGATTTCAGCAAATGCTCTAAGGGATTTAAGATATATCTTTATCCACGCCAGGCACCGGTGTCGGAGCCCTACGCCAAAATCTTGAGCGTGATTGAAAAGTCTCGCTACCTCACAGCGAACCCTCTCGAGGCGTGTATTTTTGTGCCTACCATCGATACCTTAGACCAGGATGTGCTCAGTAAAGACTATGTCCCCAACGTAGATAAAAAGCTTCAAAGTCTTCCATTCTGGAATGGCGGCAGGAACCATTTATTATTCAATCAGTATTCTGGGACATGGCCGGATTATTCAGAGGATCTAAAATTCATCGAACAGGCCATGCTCGTCAAGTCCAGCATGTCCATAGACTGGATTCGTTATGGGTTTGACGTGTCCATGCCATTATTTCCCAAGGACCACCCACAGTCTGGTGGAGACCTTGGATACCTTAACAACGCCTCTAATTCTATACCTTCTGTTCGTCATTATCTGCTGGCCTTCAAAGGCAAGCGCTATCTCAATGGAATAGGATCTGATACTCGCAACAGTCTCTACCATATTCATAATGGGAAGGATATTGTTCTGTTGACTACATGTAAACATGGTAAGGGGTGGGAGAAGCTTATGGATGATAGGTGCTTGCAAGACAACGATGAGTATGAAAAGTGAGTATCTTCAATGTCTTAATTATATATTATATATATAATAAATAATTGTTTTTTTACATTAAATTAAGTAAAATACGCCTTTCACATCTTGCCATCCAAGTGATCTTTTCCACTCAACATCAGTCCCTCTTTCCCTCCCTTTAAAAATTATATTATTTATATCAGCTGAATTATGATATATATATATATATATATATATATATATATATATATATATATATATATATATATATATATATATATATATATATATATATATATATATATATAAAAAAAATAGGTTACTATTTCTTAGCATAAAAACCATCTTATGACTAAGAAATCTTTGATATTTTTAAGCTATTTATTTATTGAATATTATTAGTGAAGAGATCCTAATAATTTTATTATAACCCTTAGTATTAGTGACAGTTTGGCCATAGGAAGGTTGAGATGATTAAAATCTACCAAATAAAATCATTTCAAGTAGTACTGGAAAAATAAAATCTCACTCACGATGCATTGATTTAATTTAATATATTTTTGTTTTAAAACTTCTTGCTGTAAAATTATTCATATAGAAAGAATTTATTTTAACTGAAGACCCAGATTACTATCAGGCTTAAAAGGGCAAGAAATTTTTAAAAATAGTTCATATATTATATATGTGTGTGTGTATTTACAATTATCTGTTCATAAATATGTGGTCACACACAAAGCAACTTAAATGTTGTTTACAAACAGAAAATTAATTTTAAATATAAATAAATCTAAAGGTTCACCTAGAAAGGAAGTAAACTTAATTAGACCCTATCAACCTTTTTCAACTTCCTGATAAGTCTAACAGCAGAGATATCTTTGAACAAGACTTACTAATTAAAAATTTTGAGCTTTTTAACTGTAAAGTCAAAGATATATAGTTCTAACAAGTTTCCTGTGTGTGATGTAACCGTAACACAACAGCTATCACAAAGTTTTACCTTGATATATTTGAAGTATTTGTGGCTGAAGGATAAAGCCATTTGGCTTCCAAACTGAGGGATCTCAAGTTGGGAATTGGGATACCTTGATTTATTTGAACTGTGGTGGTTGAGAGATAAAGCCAATGGTTTTCAAACTTTGGGGTCTTGAGTTGGTGAAAATTGGGATTTTAAAGTTTTTAGGAATTCATCGAGTCTTCACAGTTCCTACTTAATGGAAGTAAAGGCAGTTTTCTGTTGACCATCGACCATAGAAATAGATGAGCTTTACATCCACTGCCATCAAAATCACATGATCTGAAACGGGTCACTGACAACCCCAAGCTGTAAATAATTAATTAAGGGTTTTAAGTCCACTCTGGGTGACATATTTTGTGTATTGGGAAGCATTTTTCTGCAAACATGAAAACATTTTTTATTCTGTATGATGTATTCTGTATTATGGGAACCCCACCCCTTAACCAAATGTCAGCAAGATGCCGCTGGTTGTGACCATACCCATAAATCTATTATTTCTCCCTTGGCTCAGCTCTTATTATTGTGGTATTGAAGGAGACACATATCAGTGTACCGGCTATGACCTTTCAAGGCTTTAATAAAACATGTTATCAATGTTTCTTTCTATGGCTGCGGTACATGTCAACATTTTGGTCTAGAACCTGGGATACTTTAAAGCTTAATCCAACTATGAAGTTTAATGCTCTACTATGAAGTTTAATGCTCTACCGTTTCCAAGTCCCAGTCTTGGTACAACCACTAACAGGCAAAACTAATGAAACAGCTGCCAGATAGCATAATACAGTGACAAGTAACAAGTGTTGTCAAAATAGTTAGAATTTTATCTTTTGACTCTTTTTGTTTATCTTTGCAACCATTACCACGTCACCAATTTCACCGATTTTTCTTTTTTCAATGCCAAGTAATTTAATTTATTTCATGTCTTCATTTCCAGTTGGCAAGTATTTGACCTAGTTAGTGAATGGAGCAATATTATAATATATTCGCATAAAGTTGTCTTGGTTTGTTTGCTTTCTGTCTTGGGTAAAAGAATAGCGTATAGCAGGCCTGTTACATGTTTACAATAGTAAAAGTTAAATAATGGAGAGGAATGTTATGCACTCATAGATAAAACAAATAGCACTCGTCAACACAGCTTGGTCATCTGGTCTATTTATGCCCTTGACATGTTTGTGCCAATTCACCTACTGTGTTAGTTTTTGTTCTCAGTTTCCGTAAGCACTTCCGGTCTGTATAAGGTCTCCCAACAGACATTTTTTAAAATGTATCGTCAGACCTTTAGTGTATTCCATGCTACATGGCCAAATGACATCACACATTTACAGATCTGCCCTGTTGTTGGCAGCTTGTACCGTAGCCTATTATTTTAATAATTATTTATTATTTCATTACTTTAATGATTTAATAACAACCGATTGGTTCAAGTATCTTGGCGTGTTAAATTGTACATCGAGATGGTCGAAAATCGCAATAATACATAGATCTAGTAGATACCTCTTTCACGTTAGAAATAAAGACTCTCCCACACACAATCTTGGAATAAGCTGAAATTTCGCACAATTATTTCTTTTACATGACAACGCAAGAATTAGTTTGAAAAATTTAACCAATTAGTTAATTAACTATTGGTAATGAATTATTTTGTTTGATATCTTGAAGAAGGAAAGAAATCGTACTTGACAGATGTTGTGGTATAAGTTGAATTAGCCCCCCTTGAGGAACCGAGCCATGAGTGAAACATTTTTTATACATTAAAAAAAACACACAACGATCGAGTACACATTTACAAAGATACCCCCCCCTCCCCCTTCTTCCCTCAACTGGTCCAGACATGTGATAGGATCATAGCGCATTGAGAAAGCTCAAAGCTAAACAAAAAAATAATTGGTAAAAGTATATCGGTAATTGATCATTGCTTTGCTATTTCTAACTAATTTATACCATTACAGTTAATACAAGCTTTGTTGTTTTTTTTTAAGTATTTATTTTTTATTTATTACTTGTTTTTCATATAGACTGGGATTCGAGGTCAGCGGGAAAAAAAACAAAATGAAACACACAAAAAAGTGTAAATTGAACATAAACATGTAAATGGCCGTTTACTTTGGAGATAAATGATTATATTGACTTTATATCAGTGAACATAAAAGTACTAGTCTAGAGATAGTTTTCTCCCCTAAACACACTCTACCGCTTAGTCTTAAACTTGCTTTATGAGTGCACCATCAATTGAACTAACTATTAATATTTTAGTATAACTGTTTGTGTGCTAGAGTTAGTGCGCTAGAGTTAGTGCAGACGCAAAATAGATACGTGAGATTTTAAAGAAACGAATATTCCCATGTTGTTTATAATAAATATAGTAATAAGTGAAGTTTCGTTTTCCCAGGCTTCATATTCTATTTTTTTTTACTTCCGGTATTTGGCTAATGTCGTCTGATAGTTTTTCAAAGAAATTTTTCCTCGTGTTTAGGTGTACGCATGTGTGAATGTGGGTGCCCTTATACTATGTGTTCATATCCTTAATAAATAGTGCATCTGTATTTGTATAGTATTATAATAACAGATATCGTGATGTTATCTTTTCTAATTCACAGACATTTCTGTATAGCTAACAATTTGCATTACTTTTTTTAAATACTTTTTTTTTGTCTTTGATCTGGTCAGAAGAATCAATTCCTGCCCTCGTTTTGTTGCCTCGGGAATGTGGATTTAATTAACTACTTCCTGTGTTCCGGAGTGAGTCTGGCAGATTGAACGGGGATGTAGAATGTGTTTTATTCTATTTATACGATAGTTGTTCATATAGAAAGAATGTGTTTGGTGTTGAAGGGGGTCGGGGGAATGGCTTTGTTAGTACATCGACGTTTCCGAGAAATCACACAGCACAGGTGATGGTACCTGGGACAACCTTCTGTTTACGTGTCAACTAAACAAAAGTTTTTGGGCAACTGGTTTGCGACTTTGACGATTGTTTGGACTGAAAATAAACACAATTAAAATAACGGTAACCTCTAGTTTAATGGGCTGGCTAATAGGGCCGCTGGTTTTGAAAAGAATCGTAACATTTTTTTTAAGTCGTCGCCAAAAAAACAAAATAAAAGGTTTGGGGTTGGGGTGTCTATGTACTGGATGACTAAATGGGTACCATCTGCCAACGCGTGTTCAGCAGCCGTCATTTCTTCTGGTTTGAGGATATTTTTATGCCATGTTGGCATATTGTTGTTTTTTGTTTAATTGATCATTTATCAGAGTAGATCATATATTTATAAAAGAAGAAAAAAAATCGCCTTTGAGAGTTTTGTTTTCATATTATAAATACGTTCGTCATCTCGCTACATTTAATGAAAATATGTACACCCACTACTAGCTCTTTAACATAGAGTCCTGTCTTTTTAATTATTTTTTTTTTATCTTGTGAGAATAAAGAAAATTTAAATGACTTTTGAAAGTGAGACATGCCTTACTATAGGACCGTACCAGCTCAGCTTGTATCGAATGTTTTCTTCTAATTTTTCAGCGTTAACCCTAATCGACATTACGGGATACTCCGCTCCCTTAAACTATGTATACGCGTAGGACGTAATTATCTTCTTTAAAGGAACGTCTGTAATTTATAAGGTAGAGGAATCACAACAATGGGTATCAAATATGAGTATGTCTTTCCACCCAGACAATTTGCCAATTTGTATTGAGTTATGAAACGAATAAAAACATTTTTTGTGTGGCGTCATCAAAAGTGAACAATGTTTCTACACTTCAATGTATTGATCTCTTCCCAACCCCGGTATGGTCTCTATCAAGACAGTACCTTATCTCAGCCTCTGGTGCGCAGTGAAGTCATGCGTGGTGTAATACTTCGTTACACGAGGCAAGGGAGACATCTGGTGGTGACCCCCAGTGTCATGTTTTACTTTATGGGCTGGTATGTGCCGAAACTCTATGCCTGGTCCAGTATTTCAAGAATGTTCAAGACGCCGGGACATCTGTTTAGCAGTTCATGCAACCCTACAGCCAAATGGAAACATGTACTGCCGTAGAAAACGTATTCTACTGTTTTAACTTTGTATTAGTGTTATTCAATGTAGATCACCGTTTCACAACGCTTAGCACCTTTATAAAACTTACATCTCCATTTTAGAGCATATATCACCTTTACAAAGCATATATCATCTTTACAAAACATATATCATGGTTAAAAAATATATATCACCTTTACAAAACATAGATCACCTTTACAAAACATATATCACCTTTATCAAAATATATATCGCCTATGCAAAACATATATCATATTGACTATATTAAGTGGTTGATCATTATGCTAGCAACATGACGACACCATTAACCGTCGGCCATAGAATGATGTCTAATAGTTGGTTAGGTCTATTAAGCGTTGTGTGTCCAGGCCACAACGTGATACAAAGTTAACGTGTTCGCTTGTAGCTCCAGATCATCGGTGAGACGCCCGACAATCACCTGTGGAGACGTCTCGCTTCTTATCAAGCGTCGAATCTTTTATCCCTTTTATGTTGTTTATTTTTATAATGGGGTTCCTTTTTTCTTTTCGACAATGATAGAACCGCTGCCCCTCCGCCGACTCGAATGGCACGACATGCTTCGACTGTACAATATGCTGGCCTACGTAATGCTTACGTCAGCACCCCTATAATGCGTTAAAACAGGCTGACAAGGGGTAGAAGCATGTGGGGTAGTTGTTTAGGCGCATGTCTGGGGGGTGGGGGTAGGTGTTTGGGCGCATGAGGGTAACAGTGTCGGATAGATACGTTGGTTGACGTGAAGCACCAGAGTGCAGTCGTCATTGGGTCACAGCACGTCACGCAGTTGGGAGTGTGTGTGTGTGTGTGTAGCTGCTTGTTATTTTTGGAAGTAACATGAGATGGAACTATTCCCAGACTAACGCTGTCTGTTCAAACACAGACTTTTTCTTCTTTTTTTTTTAAATTGTATTTTTACAACAGACCTTCTTCGTAGTCTTCTCTTGAAATGTCAACACCAGGCTCGGCGCCTCACTGGAGATCTTCCCGCGCTTTAACCCCCACCCCCACCCCCTTGATTTCTGACAGTGAAAAGCAAAAAGCACGCCGCATCGCATTGATACCTGGTCAGTGAGCTCAGAACTGTACTGAACGGGGGAGGGGGGGGGGGGGCGCCGTGTGTTGGGCGCTAGCGCCATCGAATGAAGACAACATAGCTTGAAAGGGCGCTTTCTAGATCTGTCTCTCTGTTTACCCACCTACTGCTATATGTGTGTCTAGTGTTTATGAGCATATATATGTCTGTGTTTAGAAGATATATATATATATATATATATATATATATATATATATATATATATATATATATATATATATATATATATATATATATATATATATATATTATATGTCTATGTTTATGATGTTTTATATTTGAGTGTTCTATTTGCTTAACGATGGTCTTATTTTGTCCTATTACTTGGACGACGGCTGTTATAGAACACATGTAATTCACCTCATAGAACCCTTCAATAGAAATCCTGGTAGATTTGTGTTTACTCAAGAACGCTAACCTTAACCCTGATAAGATACAAAAGCTGCAAACAGTAATGGGACTTGTCTGAGATATGGATCTATATTTAGACTTTTGATCGAAGCCATTCTTATAGACGTTTGACGTAGCAACGAGCTATAGGTCTCCACTGCCCACAGGTTGTGACGTTGCAGGTCAGTGTTCGGGCCTTAAATTAGGATTGGTCTCGATTTGATCGGAGTATACAGTTGTGTGTGTTTCAGACGTCCCTACATTGAGCTCGGTGTGTGTTTAGACGCTTGTATTTTGCCCTCTTCAATAATGAAGTCCGACTCTGGTCAATTTGGATTAGAAATTAAAGAAAGGACCAGCCAAATTTTTCCGGCTATTAGTACATTGTGTGAAACTAAATCGTCTGACGTGTTCTCTCTCTCTCTCTCTCTCTTTCTCTCTCTCTCTTTCTCCTTGTTTACCCCTATAACCAGTGAAGGCCTACATTAGTTTACAACTGCCTTAGTTTGTTTTTTTTATCGTAATAAAGAGATTCGAACGCCACAGCTCAAAGTTTCTATCTAGACTACACGGTGAACTGTTGGGTTTAACATTGGAAGATGACTTAAAAAAACAAAACAAAATTAGTTCATATTAAGAAAAATAAATAAACCAATAATTGTATGACATTTCACAATGGGCGCACAAGTAGATTATACTTGATTATACTCATCATGCTGGTTTCTGCTTGGGTAAATGACTATACAGTGATATCAATGTACACAAATGACTATACAGAGATATAGTCCCGCACTACTTTCAATAACTATTAAATGATTGTAATTGGTGCCATTATTTCTGCCTCGGCGTATTGCGCGAGAAAATAACAGCAAATCTGCGTCACAGAAATCAAGATCTAGTATCTGTGTGTGTTCACTGCAAATAATCTTATGTTCATGCAAACTACGAAAACCAAATTTAATGTTCCTTCTTGGCTCGATCGATAAATCAATAAATAACCAAAGGAAATACCCAGGTTAGATGTAAGTTTGTAGCCTGAAATCTGGTTCAATTATAATTGCTGAGCCCGGCACGTGCAGAGTAAACGTCATTGGGCATGAGCATTAAACACCATCTACGCCAGTGATGCCCAAACTACGACCTGCGGGCCAGATCCGGTCCGTTAACGAGATGCGTTCCGGCCTCTTAAAATTCCCGCCCGCAGTGCATGATGAAGAAAAGAACAGTTGTGTCAAAAGACTCGGAGATTTTATGCGGAGTGTGACACGTGACTGAAACGTTTATGGACCTTAAACAAAAAAAAAAAAAAAAAGTTTGGTTCTACTGACGTTCATTTTCTGTTAACAGACTCAGCAACATGGAAACGATGTGGGTTGAAAGAAGGCTCATGGGGAAAAAAGTATCACCCATTTTTTTGATGGGTCAGGGGTGACAGCATACGATGAGATGAGGTTCGATAGTTCAACCAATAATTTGATCATAAATCAACGTGACTTTAAAAAGAAAAGTAACTGTCCTTTTTGTAGGTAGGGGCTGTCCCTTTTATTCGCCAGGTTTGTTCGGGTAATAGTCTCAAGTCGATATCAACTTAGGATCATAAAATTGTCAAGATAGACAAATAGATATATTGATTTTTTTTTTTTTTTTGGTTAAGGGAAAAAAAAAACATAAAGAGATACATAAGAAGCAATACACCCGTGTGTGTGTTTGTGTTTGACTTACTTGTGTGTACATGGGTACGCCTTTTTTTTTGGGGGGGGGAGGGTACTTCTCATTGTCTTTGTGGGGGGCGTTTCATGCCCTCCTCCGTGTGAAATTTCCAGATTACAAAGTGTGATCAAAGTGCTGCGCAAGAAGGGCTACTTTGGGTAGGGGAGGTGATTTTCTCTATTGGTCATCTCATCACTGTGTTTCTCGAGCCTTCTTAGTTCAAGCCTCGAGACTGCACTGCAAACACTGAGAAATATCCTGGATTTTAGCAATAGTCCTTGAGAAAGAAGAACATAAAGTATTTCGCTATAGAAAGTGACGGGAAGAAACCTTCCTTGGGTTTGTTGTGAAATTGGGGAGACTGGGATCGTCAATTTCAGCACCGATTTGTTTCGAGTTCTGTGAAGTTGATTATTATTATTATTCATTAATAGAAGTCTATTAAATGCATTGTGTCTACTACCAAGTTTTTTATCAAGTTCTGCCAGTCTTGATCGCCTCGCAGTGCATTGACGTCAGTTGCAGCAGACGTTCACCCAGTTTCACACTGATTCTGTTAAAAGTTGTCGCCCTTCTTTTGCTTTGACTATATAAACCTGTACGAGGCATTGTCTCCGCGTCAAGCAAGAGTGTAGTATGTCAAGTGGCTACGCAGACCCATGTGTGGCTTACATAGTTTGTCACATCCGACGCAGACAAAACATAATATAGCAAAAACATAAACGTCATAACTATTATTCCTTCTTACCATTTAGAGCTCCATATATGTTTATGTATTCCTTGGACTGCCTCTCTCTCTCTCTCTCTCTCTCTCTCTCTTGCCCACCATGTCTTACATTGAATGGAGATAGAGTGTGGTTTAAGAAAGGCGGATGGCAAGGGCGCTGCGTCCCTCCCTCCCATTGAAACATTCTCTTCTTCGTTTCTATCAACATAAGAACCCCTGTAGGTACGCATTATGTCGTTAAACCAATGCAGGCGACGAAGAACCCATCCTTCTCTGGCGTAATTATTAAATTTGTATTTGAGAACATTCCCAATTTTATTCAGAAGCCTTGTGGGCCTCGGGGGAACTATTTTGGGGGGGGGGGGTTGTAAAGGTGGACTAAATATCTCCATCTTTACTCTAACCTTATGTGTATGTGTTCTACTCAATCTCCTCCTCAAATCCAAAAAAAAAAATAATAATTTGAAAAAAAAAAAGAAAAACTATCCACCCCTGAGTCATTTTGATTGTAAAATGATGAAAAAAAAAAAGAGCAACTGTGGAACATTTTAATATTTTGTTGTATCCTCAGCGCCTTTGACCTTATCAGAGGAGCTGCCTATCACTGGGGGCTCTCTTACATTAAACACTTTGAACGCTGAAAGAAACGTTTTTACCCCTGCCCACTTATTCTGGAAATAATCCGTTGTTTCTTACACGGCCTCCAGACAGCTTTTAGTCTAAGCAATGTCCCGATATGTAATTGAATTCGATGTTTCCCTTTCTGAAAATAACCCCATAATTTCATTGATTTTATATTAACGCCGTGTCTGGGTTTAATCTTTACGCCGCCGAGAACGACATCTGGGTTTTCCCTCGAGACTCGAACTGGCCGTGTTTCGGTGCACTAAATTCTAAACTGATTCAGCAAATGTCGGGCCTGTGCACGAGGATTGACAAGCTTGATGTACGCGGAGAAGCTGAGCCAAGCGTCGATGGGGGAAATTCTAGACTTCTCTTAGCAACCTTTTTTTTATTATTATTAAAAGACATTGACTCTATGGGTTGTTGTTTTTTTAAACCATGGCACGAATAAACCCTTAACTAAAAGATGCGTTCTCTTAAGTTTGCTAGATCTATTTATAAGATACGATAAAATTATTTTTATTGAGTTAAAATAAGAACATAAAACTAAAATGTTATTTAACCTTGGTTAGGCCAATAATAGAATATGCATCCTCTGTTTGGGACCCCTCAACTCAAGAAAACATGAAGAAACTGGAACAGACACAAAATAGAGCAGTGAGATTCATAACAAACGAATATTCACATTTGACTAGAGTAACACCTTTAGTAAAATCACTAGATTTAGAAAGCCTTCAGGACAGAAGACTCAAAAGTAAAGTAGCAATTATACATAAAACACTGAACCATAATCTTCAAATTTAATAAATACACAGAAAGACACAAAGATAAAGGCACATTCCTCGTCCCATATGCTAGGACAAATTTGTACAAATACTCCTTCTTCCCTAGTGCTATTAGAGCATGGAATGGGTTGCCTGAGCTAGCCAGGAAAACCAGTGACTTGGCAGAATTTAAGTCATTGGTTAATATGCATGACTAAATGCATGACGCGAAGGACGTAATCATCTTCTTTTTTGAAGTAACGTCTGTAATATATAAGGTAAGATAAGAAGTTGATCAACTTTTGTTGATAAATTAAATAATTTGTGTAAGTAGGTCGCAAACGAAGAGATTAGAGACAGAATTAGTTCAGCGATCGGACCCCACGATGACCTGCGAACTAGTTTCCAAAAAAAAAAAAACAACCGCAAACTAAAACACTATGGCCATATCCACAAGGTCCTAAGGGCTCGCAAAAACCTTCCTTCAGGGAATAGTACCAGAAAAAAAAAAGAGGCAGACAGAGAAAGCGAGGAGAAAACAATGGGCAGGCCTGTCATTGAAAGACATTCAATCAAAGGCGAAACAAAGAGAAGAATGGAGAAAGATGGTCAACAGTTCTTGTGTGGTGCCCAAACAGATTAAGGTATATGTGAAGGTGTAAGTAGGTCTCCAACAGGTTAAGAAATGTTTGGAGTCATAAATTATACTACTTTAATGCAGTTGAATATCATGTAAGACGGGTACCAGTATTCAAGTCAAACTAATGAGGTGATCAGTTACTCAGTTTCTTCACAAAGTTTCAATGTTTTAGTTTTATAAATGAAATATTTTTAAGATTGATCTTAAGTCCGAATAGTGAACAAGTTTTAAACAAAACATATTTGCCTTTACATTTGGGCGTTTGTTCAACTGTAATTTTCTTTCTTTGACATTCATATTTATACCGATAAGAGTCTTTCTTGAGGTTATATTTGATGGGTAGCTGACAAAATTATCAAATTATATACTAACCAGTTTTAAATGGGGATTATCACCTCCCCAGACACAGTATGCTATCGCCGTGCTATTTTTGGTTCAAATGAGAATGGGGAGGGGGGGATTGTAACTTTAAAACCGTTACTGCTTCATCCTCCTTATCGCCCCCTCTTTTAGCAGCTGTCCCCATTCTGTCATATATACCAGTGGTCACCATGGGCAGTTTTAAAAAAAGGCTTTACTTCAATGTTTATATTCTGACGTGTACAAAGTGTTGAAATTTAAAAAAAAAAACCCAACTGTGTGACCAAGTCAGAGCCTAGCCCCGACACCAGCACGCTCTGATATCGCGAGGTAACCGTGTAAATGTAGCGCAAAGAACGTGCCCTAAGACTTTTGATAGGCGATTTTGTTTTTCGGCCGATTCAATAGGGAATTCCCGCTGATTTTCATTAAGAGATGCGTCAATCCCCGAGCGGACAGGCGAGCGCAACAAAAGCGCGATTATCACCGCCATCTTCTGACTTCTTTTTTTTTTCTCTAGAATAATAGGTGAAGTTTTTTTTTTTGTATGACTTTACGACCTCGTTGTATGGTCACGTGGACGAGATTTTGTTGGAAGGTGAGAGTTTGCATTCCAGCTTTCTCTTTTCTGTTTAACTTGCATTCGTCCTTCAATCCACATTTCTTCTTGTCTTCCTTCTGCCCTGCAGATTGTCTTCTTGTCTTCCTTCTGCCCTGCAGATTGTCTTCTTGTCTTCCTTCTGCCATGCAGATTGTCTTCTTGTCTTCCTTCTGCCCTGCAGATTGTCTTCTTGTCTTCCTTCTGCCATGCAGATTGTCTTCTTGTCTTCCTTCTGCCCTGCAGATTGTCTTCTTGTCTTCCTTCTGCCCTGCAGATTGTCTTCTTGTCTTCCTTCTGCCCTGCAGATTGTCTTCTTGTCTTCCTTCTGCTCTGCAGATTGTCTTCTTGTCTTCCTTCTGCCCTGCAGATTGTCTTCTTGTCTACCTTCTGCCCTGCATATTGTCTTCTTGTCTTCCTTCTGCCCTGCAGATTGTCTTCTTGTCTTCCTTCTGCCATGCAGATTGTCTTCTTGTCTTCCTTCTGCCCTGCAGATTGTCTTCTTGTCTTCCTTCTGCCATGCAGATTGTCTTCTTGTCTTCCTTCTGCCATGCAGATTGTCTTCTTGTCTTCCTTCTGCCCTGCAGATTGTCTTCTTGTCTTCCTTCTGCCCTGCAGATTGTCTTCTTGTCTTCCTTCTGCCCTGCAGATTGTCTTCTTGTCTTCCTTCTGCCCTGCAGATTGTCTTCTTGTCTTCCTTCTGCCCTGCAGATTGTCTTCTTGTCTTCCTTCTGCCTTGCAGATTGTCTTCTTGTCTTCCTTCTGCCCTGCAGATTGTCTTCTTGTCTTCCTTCTGCCCTGCAGATTGTCTTCTTGTCTACCTTCTGCCCTGCATATTGTCTTCTTGTCTTCCTTCTGCCCTGCAGATTGTCTTCTTGTCTACCTTCTGCCCTGCAGATTGTCTTCTTGTCTTCCTTCTGCCCTGCAGATTGTCTTCTTGTCTTCCTTCTGCCCTGCAGATTGTCTTCTTGTCTTCCTTCTGCCCTGCAGATTGTCTTCTTGTCTTCCTTCTGCCCTGCAGATTGTCTTCTTGTCTTCCTTCTGCCATGCAGATTGTCTTCTTGTCTTCCTTCTGCCATGCAGATTGTCTTCTTGTCTTCCTTCTGCCCTGCAGATTGTCTTCTTGTCTTCCTTCTGCCATGCAGATTGTCTTCTTGTCTTCCTTCTGCCATGCAGATTGTCTTCTTGTCTTCCTTCTGCCCTGAAGATTGTCTTCTTGTCTTCCTTCTGCCCTGCAGATTGTCTTCTTGTCTACCTTCTGCCCTGAAGATTGTCTTCTTGTCTTCCTTCTGCCCTGCAGATTGTCTTCTTGTCTTCCTTCTGCCCTGCAGATTGTCTTCTTGTCTTCCTTCTGCCCTGCAGATTGTCTTCTTGTCTTCCTTCTGCCCTGCAGATTGTCTTCTTGTCTTCCTTCTGCCTTGCAGATTGTCTTCTTGTCTTCCTTCTGCCCTGCAGATTGTCTTCTTGTCTTCCTTCTGCCCTGCAGATTGTCTTCTTGTCTACCTTCTGCCCTGCATATTGTCTTCTTGTCTTCCTTCTGCCCTGCAGATTGTCTTCTTGTCTACCTTCTGCCCTGCAGATTGTCTTCTTGTCTTCCTTCTGCCCTGCAGATTGTCTTCTTGTCTTCCTTCTGCCCTGCAGATTGTCTTCTTGTCTTCCTTCTGCCATGCAGATTGTCTTCTTGTCTTC
The DNA here is from genome assembly GCF_947242115.1 of Biomphalaria glabrata. NCBI lineage: Eukaryota > Metazoa > Mollusca > Gastropoda > Planorbidae > Biomphalaria > Biomphalaria glabrata. The sequence goes on from NC_074727.1 coordinate 11,037,375, forward strand.
CTTCTGCCATGCAGATTGTCTTCTTGTCTTCCTTCTGCCCTGCAGATTGTCTTCTTGTCTTCCTTCTGCCATGCAGATTGTCTTCTTGTCTTCCTTCTGCCATGCAGATTGTCTTCTTGTCTTCCTTCTGCCCTGAAGATTGTCTTCTTGTCTTCTTTCTGCCCTGCAGATTGTCTTCTTGTCTACCTTCTGCCCTGAAGATTGTCTTCTTGTCTTCCTTCTGCCCTGCAGATTGAGAATCTTTTGTATTCTCTGCTAAGTGACTGACAGACATTGGCAGAAAGTTCGGCATATATTTTAAAAGGAAACTCCTTTTGGTTTTTCAAATTTGAGTTATTGACATATTTAGGTTCTTGAAAAGTTGTAATAGTTGATATCTTACCATTTTTTTTATTGAAATGCATAGAAACCATTATATTTAATAAATTAGACAGTAAATTTTTTGATATTTAAAAAAAAAAACAACAAACAAAAAAAACAAAAAAAAAACATGACAAGACTAGCAAGCGATAGTGTTTGTTGTGTGTTGAGTGGTCAGGCGAGAAAATACACACTGCCACGGTTAGTCAAGCATGAGGATCTACTCTTAACACGTTATTTTTTTTTCTTTGCTTACAAGATCTAGATCTAACTGCAGAGACCTAGTTCTATTTCTTTTACGAGATTGTAAACTTTACTGTATGGTTTTCCGTTATTACATTTAGTTTTGTTTGTTTTGTTTTAGTTAGGTTTGTGTGACGTCACATAGAAACCCGGTGAAAATCTGACCGATTTTGGATGCGCAGAAAAACTACTTCAGAAAACCTCAATTACTAAGTAATTATTGAAACTAAAATAAAAAGAATAGTATATTCATTTTATATAAATCAAAAGAATATTATATCAAAAGTTGTCAAACCATCGGAGTTTCCTTTAAGTTTTATAGAACGAACAATTCTCTTAATGACATCATTTGATCTCGTCTGCTTGTATAATGATCATAATTAATTACCGCTGCTCTTGAAATCTCGTTTTCTAAGCGGAACGTTGCTGCCATTTTGTATTTTCTAGAGCTGTCTTTCTAAAACTGTGTTCCACGGAACCGTAGTATTCCGCCAGGGCTGAATAGGTGTTCCGCGAACTACTGGAATAATAAACTAGTAGGCCACCTCGTGAATTAATCTCTTTTAAAAATATGCAAATGGTCCGCTAAATACTCAGAATGTGCTAAGTGTTCCGTTAAGAAAAAAGTTTGGGAACCACTGTTCTATAGAGTCCACATCTGAGCCTGACGTTAGTACGTGGAAGTGGGAGACTATACGAATTTGTATCAATTACGTAGTTTCCCACATGTAAGATTAGTAAAAAAAAATTCATGTTTGTTTTAAAAGTTATATATTTATATAGTATCGGAATTAAATTTTCTAAGCAATTTCGTTTGTAGTTTTTTTTTTTTTCTTAATTTGGCCACCTTGATGTTCAATGTAGCGTCCTTGGCAATTTGTATTGTATCGTGAAAATCTCCAATGGTCTCATTAGCATATTGAGTTAATAGTTCCATGATTGAATCAATGCTTTCCGTTAGCCAAAAAACAAAATATCTGTTGCAACACATTTTTAACTCTAAACTGTTTTACTTTAGTCTAGTGAACTTTCACCTCTGATCCTTAAGAAACTTGTTTTTTAAACGCAATCTATTTGAAGGTCTTCCCGCTATAAATAAATTTATTTTAAAATATGGAAGAACTGATTCTCATCTCCAAGACTTATTGATGTTCTGATGGTAACGTTGATTTACTCGGGACTACTTTGTGATCCATCTCATCAAAGAGTTACATCAGGCCCTCGACCCCCACGTCTAGTGCTTTCATTTCCCGCCATCCACTCAGGTAGTAGCCTGGAAGTAGCTCATCTATAAATAAACACTTTATACATTATATATCTAGACTCCCAAGCTTGTTGATACCTTCTGTCTCACTTGATGCCTTGTGAGTACATTTAGCCTTCTATAAATAGAGTGGATATTTCCGTTCAGGTTGGTTCTTATCAATTAGCCTTTGCGCCCCCCACCCCTAAGCACTTGTAATTATCTTTGAGGTATTCAAGTGATGTTTTGAAATCTTTTGAAACAAATGTCGTATAAATCAGTAGCAGAATTTCGCTTAATTCACTAACTAAATAGCTGCCAATATGTGTCAAGACAGACTTATAATGTATATATGGTAATGTTTTTAAAAAACTAATTTTTTACAATTAATTTTAATGAATATTTCAACCAAAAACATTATAGAAAGTTGGACATCAAAGCAGGGGCGGATCTTACGATGGAGATTCTAACTTGCTTCAAGCTTAGTTTATCTAGAGGCTTTTATTCCATGCTCCATTGAAATGCAACAGAAATGTATTAACATAAATCAACACAAAGGGATGTAATTCAAATACAATTTGCAGAAGCAGACGACCTAAATCTTCCAAGCAAATTTTTACTGTTTTTTTTTTAACCTAGCAAAGAGATTTTCTTGTCCGTTATTATTTTTTAAAAATTTATTTGTGGTTGTGTTTGAATTCGTTTTATATCTGCACTTGTGTAACAATTAGGCTCTAGTATTCTTGGAATGTTAACCTTCGCTTGCTCGGCACACTGTATTACTAGTATACATTTAACATGAACTGTGGGACGCTCTACTGTACAGTCTGGAAAAACCACTACGCTAACGTCATAGCCTTCTATGTAGCTCCAAAAGTTTAACAATGCGAATGCGTAACTAAAAACAAAAAGTACGAACTACCACAATTGGCAGCCTTAGAAGAAAATAAGCGTATGCACAGAAAAACAACAACAGCAACAAATGAAACGCTTGTGAGAGCTTGAAAGTCGTTGACAGCGTTAAGTATGAATAAAGGGAGGTGAGTGTGAAGTCTACACCACGTTTCTCGTACTCGCTTTACAATGGCATTCTTTCTTTAAGCCCTCGACCTCATGCTCGGAACCTTCTTTTCTTATTCCCCATGACAATCATAGTTAATTATAAACCCCACTCGTAAATCTTATCCCTCCCCCCCTCCTCCTTCCCAGCGTAACGCCGTCTTTGGGCTGGGAACTAGTGGGAGAAAGGACTCGGGGTTAATGGTGCATTCAGTTTGAGCGGACTTCCAGTGGTTCTCATTCGCTTGCATGTCGTGACAACGAATCAGATCCTTCTAGACTCGGTCCACGCAGTCCTAAAGATGAAATGAACCTAATGCCAATAGCACAAAAGTATGAGAGAAAATGTAACATTCAAACTCCCAAACATCTTTCTGAGGGAAAAAAAAAGTATTTGAGCTCCATTTACGCATTTGTTAAGAATTTATAGATTGCTAATAATAACAAGCAATAGAAAAAAAGAATACTTTTAAAAAACAAAGCTTATCTAGGGGAAGGATACGCTAATTACTGCCATTTATCTGAAATTTATCTGAAAATTGAGGTTTTTTTTCTCCATTTGTTCTATATAAAAAATTAACTAATTAGTACTAAATGAATTACTAATTGGTTAATTTTTTGGATTGATTCGTGTATTGTTATCGACTATGATTAATTAAGCAAAATTTTAACTTGATCCGGGAATGGGAAGTGGGAGAAAAAACGTGTCAAAACGTTATAAGGGGACTAAATCCATATATAATTTTTTATTTTTTTATTGATGCATGTCTTGTCAGGTTGTGGGCGATGGCTCTTGATCTGTTTATAGTAGCGTCCCCGCCTTTGTCTTTGATAAACAAAAAGTTCACCTCCACCGATTTCAAATTTGGTTTTGAGAACCAGTCGGGTTATAAAGGCCTTGCCCCCTCCCCCCACACATATCTTTGAGATTAAAGAGGTAGACTTGTTGCGAGAACGGAAGTGCAGTCTCTTCGACGTCTGCAACACACTTTGAAAAGAAAAAAAAAGTATTTTTGTTCGGGCTTTAAGCGAGGGCTGTAATCATTTTAGCGTGACATTGTAATAGGATTCCCGTGCAGCACGGTTTTATCATTGCAGACGGATTCCCTTACCTAGAATACCAGGCCGTTACATACTCGACGTTGAGGAGTGGGATTAAATGTACAGTGTCTCTTAAACTGTTATACGGGGGTACCCCTGCTGAACTTTTTTTTATATAATTAAATACACAATAAATGTTGTTTTTATGTATTTGTGGTGACAGAGGAAAATAATGGGGAAACAAGAAATACACACAAAATACTTTTAAAAAAACAATAACAACAAGGCTTATATTAAGTAATAGTAATTATCCGTTTGATTAGAAGTTTGAAGTTTGAACCTGTGGGCAGTTTAGACCAATAGCTCGTTGCCACGACGTCCAGACCTGTGACGTGGTCTTCCACGAATAAAGAATGGTCTCGACCCAATTCCCAAAGTATTGCCGGAGATATTTATTTAGTTATGGACACCCTATAATTCCGCTTTATGAAACGCTTTTAACACACACTATTAACCCACAATAGAACTTCATCTCAATAATAGAGTCAGGAAAGTAGGCTTGACATGAAGCTTTATACTTGTTGACGCAATTCCCGCTTATTATCTTCCCTCGAATATGTATACCCTCACTAAACTAGCTTCTCTATTGTACAGGAAATAACGATAATTCTCTATTGAAAAAATGTTTTTTTTTTTTTTTGTAACTCTCTTTGCTAATTTTAGATTTTTGGGAAATCGTCTGTATTGTCTCGAAATGTAAACATTCTGTTTATTGTTTATACAAGTAAGACAACTCTCGACTTTTATATGTACGTGACGCTCTCGTTAGCACACTTAGTTCAATTTTTATTTTATTCACATTGAAGGACAAATCAATAGATGTGTAATCAGCTTAAAATACTATCTGATAAGTGCACCTCCGTTGGGTCTCTTTCTCTCCGTAATTATTTACCACATTCTGGTGGAATCAACGCTGGCATCGTCAGTTAGGAGATAAAGAGTTAAGACACTAGTCAACGGAGTCTACTTGGGTACTCGTTTATCTAATTCTTCGTGAGCCCCCTTCATTTACACATATACCGGGGGGGGGGGGCATCGTCTCAGTTTTGAGAGACATCCTAGTGAAGCATGCTGCTGAGGATGTGCTGACTGCGATCAAATGAAAGGGCCCTCTCACGGGTTTAATGGTGCTTTTGTGTTCGCTTCCCCTGCGTCTAAAAGATTTTTTTTTTCTTTGATAGTTAGATGAAGGCCCTTCATTATATACGATTAAGTCATGGTGTCGTAATCGATACATCTAAGAATAACGATGACAGATTGTCAGGTCGGAATTAGCGATTCGATGAATAGTACAACTTTGTAATATATCCATCGGCCATACGTCCTTTGTTCTCATCGAAAAACATTTTTCGGTCTTTAAGCTTTTTGATTTGTCTTTCTTGTCTTTAGCGTCGTCATCATCATCAGTCCTTTGTGTTCCTCGTGAAACATAGGGCCTCGGTAGAAACACTCCACACTCTCCACTGTCTCTTGCTGGTATTTTAATGGTTTCCTAGCTCTATCCTGTCCTCTCGGCTTCATCTAGTAGGTTACACTCCGCCACCATGTTCATTTTGGTCTTCCTCAGCGTCTTGTACCCCGGAGGGTTGCAATCTAAGATGTATCTGTTATTGGCATCTTTTCTTATGGTGTGACCGTTGCATCTCCACTTTCTCTATAGGATCGGCACCTCTATATTTGTGGCCCCCTCTACCACAGTTTGGTGTTAGCCACTGTATTGCTTGTCTAACTAAACATGAATGCATCACAAGTCTCAGATTTGTTCGGTTCGCAGTGCTACATAAAGTCGAGGCCAAGTAGTAATGGTGTATATATTTACTGCACAAAATCCTGGTACTAGAATGTTCTAAGGGTCGCTCTGTGCAAGTGCTAGAGTAGTCATGTGAGAAAGGAGGGGGGGGGTCAGTTTGTTGACTCTAACAAGCTCTCAAAATGTCTCGCTGAGATATATTTAAAAAAAAAAACGAAAGGATTTGCACCTGGGATCACGACACGTCCACCGTCGAGTGGCTGTGACATCGATATATCTAAACACACCGCGGTGCTAGCTAAGCGCCGGTCTAGTTATGTTATCTTTATATGGACATAGAAAACTGCGATAAGAGACTGTTTGCCCTTGATAAGTCTCGCTCCAATGTGTTATTTATGTATTTCATAATAATACTAATATCTTAATTAACATTAACAACTCATAAGACGATTCGTACCACGTAAAACGTAAAAATAATGCCACAAATATGTCGATTTTTTTTCTTTTAAATATTTTAGCTTTTGAAAGAATATTTTTTTCCGTATATGTTAAGTGCAATTTCTTGGCAATGATCTTATTAGCAATGTTAATGGTTTTATTTAGCTTATATTCTATTAACATTACGTTTAAAAAAAATACGGTCACTTCTGGAGAGATATCTGCTTTGTGAAAGCCCAAGCCTCTGTCAAAAGAGTTTGTTTGCTACTTAGCAATATATTGTCCAATAAAAGTAAATTGGGTATGAAGCCAAGCAAAACACTTTGGGCATTCTTTATAGGCCTGTAGAGTTCTGCTAGACAAGATAGGTTTCATTTTACATTTGCTCAGATTCGCCGACCCATCCAAGCGAGAGCCATCAATGCCGTCTTATTATTGAGTTCTACTACGTTAGGAGTTTTTATTTTGTTTGTTTTTTTTTAAACAGAAGTAAAGTTCCTCTTTGGGAGACGCGTTAGCTGAGCGGCAAAGCTCTTGCTTCCCGGGTTCGAATCCTGGTGAAGATTTGGATTTTCAATTTCGAGATCTGCCTCTGTGTCCACCTAGCTCTAATGGGTACCTGACATTAGTTGGGGAAGAGTTAAGGCGGTTAGGTCGTTGTGCTGGCTAAATGACACCCTCGTTAACCGTAGGCCACAGAAACAGATGACCTTTTACATCATCTGCCCTATAGACCACAAGCTCTGAAAGGGGAACTTTATTTTTACTTTAAAGTTCCTCTTTCAGACCTTGTTGTTTATAAAGCTCATTCTGTGGCTGACGGTTGACATGGGTGTCATGTCTTCACTGAGATTTGAACTCGCAACTCCTCGATTAGGAAGCTACCATACTTCCTGCTTGTACAATTGTTCTTGAAAAAAGAAAGCATCTATTTCAACTTGACGACTTCCTATTTACGCTGACTAGGACGAGCATGGTGGACATGAATGAGATATTCAAAGTGCTATCTCCCAAGGCCGACCTCATCTTCCAACACCACGCTAGTTTTTCCATTCAAATCTTCAGACGACGATGAATATGCAGAGTGGTGGAAAGTTTTGATACATGATATCTTCTATCTATGCTCTATAAGCAGCGCCAATCTATAGTTGTGTTTTTTTTTTCATTTAAATAGAAGTCTATGTCGATCTAGATCTAAGTACCTATTGAAATGTAAATGACCTCGCGTATGTGTGTATGTATGCGCAGTCACTCCAACTAGACATATATGTATACCCGAGTATTCTCCCTCCTTTACCGTCTCGGTTGGTTTGTAAATGTTTGTTTTAATATTATTATTGTAAGTATACATTATGATATGTGTTGGTATTTGCCTCATTTTGGTGCAAAGATTGTTTGCTTTTCAAACTTACGGCTCAATCATGCACGTCAGTTTGTCTTAGTTTTTAAATCTGGGTCTTGCTAAAAAAAAAAAAAGGTCGTCCTTTTCCTTGTGACTTCCTTAAGATAGAAATCACTGTTGGATCAAATACATATCCATTGCCCCGGGAGCTTGCCCCGGTAAAGGAAAGTGGGAAAGGGGGGGGGCATGTACAAATGGCATACCGGTACTGCCGCCAGCACACATGGGGAAACCTGTGAATGTTGCTTATTGGCAAGCCACTTTGTGAGATGTTTATGCAAAGTTGACTTGTGGGGAAAATGAACAATTATTTCCCTCGTCATATCCTCGACATGGCGCGAGCTCTCTACAGCTAAGATTCCGTTACAATGTGTTGGCCACATTTCCTGTGGATATCCCTTGTCAGATAATTTTTTTTTTCAAATTTTAGCTCCTACCTTATATATGTGTATACTATTTCAAGTCATCAAATACACTTTATAACAGAACACACATCACCTCGTGCTTTAGGTAAACAGAATAAGAATGAACCAATCAAAGGGAAACTAATCCAAATCCTCAAATAATGGACAACTTCTTTATAGTCTGTTTCGTTTAATGACCAAAAAATATATATAATAACACATTTGCAGGTGCATAAACCGCTCTCTAACAATGGAGCTCTAGTTCGAATCCTGATGTAGGCAAGGAATTTTAAATCGGGATTGGACCCGAGTTGAAAGGCGGCACGGATACCCTTCTCCTGGGTGCCCCCCTTATTATATATATATATAATTCTCTTCATAGCTCAACAGTTTGGACACCAAGTAATGGAAAGATCACTCTTTTATTTCTGCAAGTCGGACGGAATAGAGTTACCCCACGTAATTTTAGAGGCGAAAAAAAAAGAGGGGGGGGGGAGAAAACAAGTAGTATTCACCCGTCACTAAAAAGCAGTGCCGCACTTAACCATTATGGGCCCAATGCGAAACGGATCTCACGTTCATGAAATGTCTCTTTCAACCTCTCCCTCTTCTTAAAAGTCTTGCAAAGTTAAACTGGCTTACGTTAAGTAGACCATACAAGCTTATTTCAATCGCTCATCTCTAGCACTGACTGGTTTTCTCCGATTATCTTAATCAAAGTACCTCTCTGTAGGGCTCACTCCTCAACCATCAGTCATTGGAATACAGTAACAATAAATAGAGGGGAGAAAACTCGTTCGTACAAAAAATCTGCATAATGCGATGACGCCAATTTTGGCGAGGGATCATTGCAGACTCCAAAAAGACTCGAGACTTAGAAGTGTTTAACCTGGATTTAGCCCATGACTGGTCCCTGTTGTGTTTGTGCGCGCGTGGGTGGTGGACAGAACGTTATCGACTTAGTCTCGTTTGACGCTTAATAAATAATAATTTATGTATTATTCTTGAGGAAATATGTCCAACACTTGTGCATAACACAAAAAACAAAACACATGATAAGAGCTAACAAAGTCTACGTTGGCACCCACGGACTAGAGACGTTCAAACCATGATTTCTCATACACATTACATGTGAAGATTGAACGTATTAGTTTACAAATATGATGTGGAGGATACCTGTGTGTTCGTATACGTACATACTTCTTAACCCTTCTTTTTTCTTAACTTAGGTAAACTTTATCATCGGCTAAATTTCGCAATTGATTTATAAGCTTAGAATCGTAAAAGAGTCTATTTGTATATGACAGTTAATAGAAAGACAAATACTCGTAGGCTACATGTCGATTTTTGTTTTAAAACCTTGTTATCGTTCATTTAAAATCATTACATTTTATGCAACTATATATGAACCACATATTAAACTAAAATACATTGTATATAAACACCAAGCAGCAATTTGGTACTACGGCGTATACCCCATCTAGCTTACGCCTTTTTTAGGCCTCTAAATGTTTATAAATGTGTTTATCAAACAATTTCTCGACTAAAAATTCAGGTGTTCATGTACACAATGAGAAAGGCGATGACGTAACAAGTACACATACAACAGCTTTCGGCCGTTGATGTCGGCTCCGCCACACAGTTTTCTGCATGTTGAACAGTTCTTGTCACTCGTCTCAGTCGCCCCGGCCGTTACAATGCTATCATAATTACACATCCTTGTTTCAAGAGCAGCCCAGGCTATGCCTCTCAGCGTCAACGTGGCGCTCGAGTAGAATCGTTCGTTAGAGGAGCCCAATGGAGGTACCCGCCCTCCCCTGTTGAGGTGTCTAAGGATCGAGAACATTTCAATGGCTGTATGAAAGAAAACCCTACAAACATGTCACTTTTGTGACCGTCCACACACTGTTCCTCGAAAGGCCGCCCTTATTTCGGACACCTCCACGGCTGATTTGGTACAGAGAATAAATGAGGGTGGGGAGGGGAATTTGCCATGTGCGCTCGGCCTTCGGCCTTTCTTCCAACCAAGTTGTCTTGGGTGACGAGATATCGGTAATAGGAATGTAAAAATATACATCTGCTTGAATCTTTCCCAGAGTTTGTTTAGACAGGTAGGTGGACTCACGAGATGGAGGCAAGCTTCCGTGCGCCTAGAGTTGAAAGAGTCTTAAACTCAACTTTTAGGGCAATTACGCAGAAGACTCTCAAGAACGGTTGTCGCACACTGCTATACTGCGGTTTTAAGTAACAAGTCTTCATCTCCCACAGAACGACTTCCCAAAAGATACAGAGACTCTTGCTTCCTGAACTTTACTAAGACCTCATTTCAGAACAGCTACCTTAATATTCTTCTCCCTGCTTTGGGGTGAAAGTCCGTCATGTCCCTGTTTCACAGCTCCACAACCTTGTGTTCAGGATCTGTGCTGAATGGTGCCTTGGTGCGAACTAGCTGCACTGTGAATACTGGTGTGCAATACAGGGCCTGTAGCATACTTTTGAATTCATGTGCTTTAGAAACGTGGCCAATGAGCCACAACATTGTAAATTACCTTGACTAGGTGTAGATGCCGATATTGTCTCTAAGGTAAGTTTGTCAATAACGCTTTAATAGGCATCTAGAACTTTTTATATAAGTTGGCATTCCATTTTCCCCCCCCCATCTTCATTAACATTGATGTCAGAATTTTAGTAAGCTGTGTTTTGTTTGTATGTGTTTGTACCGATTACGGTTTGGTTGAGTAATGAACGTGATGGATGTTGTTTGATATCAATTAGTCTTGTTAGTGCCCAGTGGATGGAGACTATGTGGAAGTAAAGTTATGAAGGAAATAGACGATCTCTATACATTTTGAACAACAAGTGTTGACGAAATCTATTGCTAAGGGTGTGTGTATATATATCTGTGTCTGTATGTGTGTGTGTGTGTGTGTTTTAATTGTAATAGTTACAATAGCAGGTCTGGGAAGTCACCACTAGTAGACCTGCCAATTGTTAACTCTATGGACATTTGATTACTTTTGTCAGTTAATTGACTATTAGTATGATGGACAAAGCTCATAAAACCAAGTAACTTTATAATAGTGCATTTAGGATTACTGAAACCTAAAGCTAGAGCCCCCCCCCCCTTTTTTTTTTTCAATTGCGCAACATTTAATGGGTTTTCACTTCACGGACATATTACTTAATATATATATATATGCTCACCTGCTCTGATAGGCTCACCTGCTCGGATACATGGTCGATTTGTTTGGGATCTTGAGCCTAAACGATCATGACATCAGTCTTCTCCCTCAGTGCTGATGTCAGAAGTTGCCTTTGCTCCGGCTCAGGTGCAGATGATTAGATTAATAAAAAAAAGCGATACAGATCTGTTTAATACATTGTAATTTGTCAACATTGAATAGCTTAAAGTTTGGCTTAAACAAACGACACGCCCAGAAAGAAAAGAAATGATTTAAAATTAAATAAATAAATAAACTGCGGATGTTCTCTTGGTTGCAATGCGAGTTCAATGTAGTATAACTTAAAACAAAATAACATCAAAATTGCTTTGGTCATACATTTTATTGGCCTAGATCTATGTGTCAATACAGTTTTCTCTTATAAAATAACTTATGCTGCACATTTATAGTATTTATATATATATAGAGAGAGAGTAGATAAATATATAAACCCGAAAGACCACGGCATTTGTCTTCTTTGAAAGTGACAAAATATTGGGGTTACATCTGGGTCTGCAACCATTTAGAAAAGATCACTATTCCCTAATCTTCGGATCCCTAAAGCTATGATATGTGTGAACACTGCCTTGTACTAATCCTTATAATGTGTATGTGGCGATTTTTTTTTTTTTGGGGGGGGGGGGGATCTCTAACGCGTCACCACTCGCGAGTTCTTTTAAACGATACACTGAACTGAATTTTTTTTTTTAAATTTCAGTTTAAGTCATAGATTAAAAGTCTAATACTTCATTTATAGTACACTTATTTTGTACTACAAATAGAAGAGAACAGAGAATTCGGCTCTGCTGTTCTTAAAATTTACAAACAAGTTATTTCCCGTTACCTTTTTGAACAGCATTGCTTATCAATACTTCCTTTATTTATTGTTTACACCGGATACACCAAAAAGTTTATTTTATACCTTTTCCCGCCATAAATGAAATTCTCCAATAGTCTGAACAGTCACCTGACTCTTTGCATCTTCTATTTATTCTCATGAATGACATACAATGTTCAAAAATCATCCAGTTATGTCCAATAATAAGTTACATTAAAATATCCTTCCCCCACCCCTCCACATTATGATCTCAGCCGAATGTTTACTGTAACATCTCTAGATGTCTGTTATTACGTGTAAACGTGAAGCGTAAGAACTCGTCATTTTTACATGCGACGAGCCCGTGACATTTTATTTTGTGTATTTATTTCTCCAAGGAGGACATGTACTGTTTACATTTCCTTAGCAACCGAGACACGATTTACGAGGTACATTTTTAATGAGGCTTGTCGGAGGGCCGTATCGAACATCTGAACGAGGAAGGGTGGATTCCGGACAGAACTTTTTTTTTTTTAACTGTTGGAATGGGGTCAACCTGACCTAGATGTCCAGACTGATTTGTGTATCTGAGTAACACGATTTTAACATTTGATAGAACTAGATATCTCCCCCCTCTCTCTCTATCTAATATCATGTTATCCCCATCATCTACCTCTCTCTCTCTCTCTCTCTCTCTCTTTCTCTCACTCTCTCTCTTTCTCTCTCGCACTGTCAAATATCATGTTATCCCCCGTTCTACGTCATCTACCTCTCTCTCTCTCTCTCTCACTCTCTCTCTCACTCTCTCTCTCACTCTCTCACTCTCTCTCTCACTCTCTCTCACTCTCTCTCTTTCTCACTGCACTGTCAAATATCGGTGGCGGCATCTCTGGGTATTGCTTCTTATTTCATTATATTATTTATAGTATTTTATTAGTTAATGGTTTTACGTGTCTGAATAGAAATATTTGTTTAAAATATAAAGGCTGCATTAAAATATTTGAATGGTTGTTTATAACAACATGCATAAAAAGACTCCCTCCGTCTAGTTTAGCATGAGATCTGATAAGGCTAACCCCCTGTGCGAATTTTACTCATCGTCTGGAAACATTTTTGTCTGGAGTTATCTGCCCTCTCTGATGGGTTATGTTTTGATCTCAACTAGGGTTATCTATCTTTATCACTTGCATGGGATTAAATGCTGTACCTCGGGGTTTTTTTTTTGTTTTCTGGTGGAGGAGCATTAAAACTGATAGCGAAAGAAATATAGTAAGGTTCTTTTATCCTGGAGTCAGAAAATAAAATTAGAATTTCAAACAAGATCTACATCTTGTAGACAGTATAAAACCCCTCCCCCCCCCCCGTTTTTTTTTTAAATCCTCTTGGCCCGTGTGTACCGAAGAGTTCTTTCGAGTTAACTTACCAAATGAGGTCACTGTGACACGAAGATAGACACAAAAAAAATGTGTTTTAAAGATATTTGATTTTTACTTTGTGTGAGGAGCCGGAAGGGCCGGTGTTTTTTTTTTTTTTTTGTTTTTTTCTTTGTGGCGGAGGGTAGCGCTTTTCTTACTTTTTTTGGGGGTGATGTTAAGGGTTAGTACAGCAAAGATGTAAGCTACCTGTAGATGTACATTTCTCGGGAGATGTTGTGTACTGTGTACTAGAAATCGACTGTCTTAGTATTAGTTTCATTTGCATATTTTTTATTTACTTCTTTTGACAGCCTTTGTAGCACATTTGTACTTTGTAGCACATTTGTACTTTGTGGCACATTTGTACTTAGTGGCACATTTGTACTATTTAGCACATTTGTACTTTGTGGCACATTTGTACTTTGTAGCACATTTGTACTTTGTGGCACATTTGTACTTTGTGGCACATTTTTACTTTTTAGCACATTTGTACTTTTTAGCACATTTGTACTTTTTAGCACATTTGTACTTTGTGGCACATTTTTACTTTGTAGCACATTTGTACTTTGTGGCACATTTGTACTTTGTGGTAAAATGATAATAAATGTGTTAAATCGGCAGTGCAGAAAACTGCACGTTAAGCTGAACTCAATGTCTGTGACATTCCACCAAACGTTGCTGTGTGTTGACGCTGGGTCTAACTCTCTAAAGTCTGTGACTATAGTGTATGTGTGGTTCAGTCTAACTCTCTAAAGTCTGTGACTATAGTGTATGTGTGGTTCAGTCTAACTCTCTAAAGTCTGTGACTATAGTGTATGTGTGGTTCAGTCTAACTCTCTAAAGTCTGTGACTATAGTGTATGTGTGGTTCAGTCTAACTCTCTAAAGTCTGTGACTATAGTGTATGTGTGGTTCAGTCTAACTCTCTAAAGTCTGTGACTATAGTGTATGTGTGGTTCAGTCTAACTCTCTAAAGTCTGTGAATGACTATAGTGTATGTGTGGTTCAGTCTAACCCTCTAAAGTCTGTGAATGACTATAGTGTATGTGTGGTTCAGTCTAACTCTCTAAAGTCTGTGACTATAGTGTATGTGTGGTTCAGTCTAACTCTCTAAAGTCTGTGAATGACTATAGTGTATGTGTGGTTCAGTCTAACTCTCTGAAGTCTGTGAATGACTATAGTGTATGTGTGGTTCAGTCTAACTCTCTAAAGTCTGTGAATGACTATAGTGTATGTGTGGTTCAGTCTAACTCTCTAAAGTCTGTGAATGACTATAGTGTATGTGTGGTTCAGTCTAACTCTCTGAAGTCTGTGAATGACTATAGTGTATGTGTGGTTCAGTCTAACTCTCTAAAGTCTATGACTATAGTGTATGTGTGGTTCAGTCTAACTCTCTAAAGTCTGTGAATGACTATAGTGTATGTGTGGTTCAGTCTAACTCTCTGAAGTCTGTGAATGACTATAGTGTATGTGTGGTTCAGTCTAACTCTCTAAAGTCTGTGAATGACTATAGTGTATGTGTGGTTAGTACAAGCTAGTAGTTCTAGATGTCTAGTCTAGTGACACAAATATGCCAGCCTAATCCGGAGATTTCTTTGCATGAAGAATTCGATGTTCTATAATATAATGAACAATGTACACATTTCCACATAACAACTTGAAGCACAAAACTTTGGTTAGCCCATAGAAGTGTATTGAAACGTAGTGGTCAAACTTTGCTTAGCCCATAAAAGTCACGATTCCAATCTCCAGCATACAATTCATACACATTTATATTACTAAGTAATACTAACAATAAATTCACAACATAACGGCAACCACAAAAGACCATAAGAGAACATAATGTTCAAACAAGTCTTCCACCCCACCCCCCCCCCCAACCGCCCCATCAAATTAAAAAAAAATTCTTTACTCTAGTCGCAGTGCTTAACAAAGAGATACGTTTTATTAGACCAAGAACAATGTTTCTCTAACTGTGGCGTGACGTGCTAGCAAGGGGGTGCGAATACAGTTTTTATTGTATTGTATTCGTAAATCCATTTTCGAGCATCATCAAGTACGGGCGTTGATTTTTTTTTCGGATTAGGGTGTACAATTTTGAGAAACACTGACCTAGAAACATTTCTGACACTAATTTACTAACATGAAGTTTTATATTTTTTTATACTTTTTTTTTTTTGTTTTCTTATACCTGGGATTAGCAATTTTTAGCAGTCGTCTGAGTTTTACGACCGGATGTGTGTGTGTATGTGCGTGTGTGTAGGTGCGTGCTTGTATGCTACGCCAGTAGTTCTAATACTACTGAGAGTCTTAGACTAAGTCATGTTATTTTATTCGCATTTTGATGTTAGATCAGAGCCTATTAATGTGGAACTCCCTGACTACTTTGATATGCATCTTACATTTCACATTTTTACTCAGACTTACACTTCGCTTTTTATACCCACAGCTTTTATTTGCACATGTTTTTAGAGATTTTCATCTATGGAAAAAAACAACAGTGCTTGCTTCTTTTGGAGTATTTGTGTACAGGGTAAAAGAAAGTGACGATACGCTTTGTTTTTTAAAAGTTATATGAATTTTGTGTTTGCCCTTTTTAGCACTGCAGATTCAAAGCTCAAAAAAATTCTAAGCACTTCCGTACGTAGCTCAATTAGTGTAAAACTTCTCAAAGTTGAAGTTCAGTTTAGCGACATGAACATTTTTTTACGTCACCGTCAACATCTCCAGCAGTCAACAGAAATAACGTGTCGTATGCAGTTTTAAATTCTGTTTGAGCTAGCCAAACAAATTAAGCGAAATTTGATTCTAAACATGATGCTTTCTCACAAATTCAATTTCGTGCATGTTGTTTTATAGGTACAGATCTACATTCTATGCATAAATGGGAATATCTTTTTTAAGTTCTTCGATTGGTAGATAGGTCTAAATTTAAGTCAATAAAGGAATTGTTTTAAAGGCTTTAACCTGGTTGATAGAGGTAGATCTAGAATCTTTATTTCTATTTGGCCTTGATTGTGTAGATAGATCAAGGATGTTAATTTCCTATTGACCTTGATTGGATAGATAATTATAGTATCTGAGTGGTAAAAGTTAAATAGTGCTTGCGATTTTTTTCTTGTTTACAGTACAAGGAAAATAATACGTGAACCTACTTATTAACAGATCTACGCGGATGTTAAACACGAACAATAACTCTGCTCTTGACATTGTCTGGCAGACGATAGGATCAACTTTCAAATTGGACAAACATGAAACTTGTAGATAAAAGAGCGCGACCGGAGATGGATAGGCGCGTGTTTTCTACTGCAACACGTTGTCTGACGTTTTTTGTTTGAACTAGCCCCCCCCCCTCCTCGCCCAAAGTTTTCATTGCGCCTTCTTCCAAGATGATTCCTTTCTGCTGTGCCACTCTAGATTCCCTTTTCGGTAAATCGTTTTCTAGTTTTGGTCGTGCTCGGCTCTGGCCCCATGTCTTGTGAGTTCACAATATAAGTTTGGGAATATAGAAATATTGAAGATTTTGTTTTGTTTGGGGGGGGGGGGGAGGGGGGTCACCTTTAACTGTCCTTGTGTATACCTTTGATTGGCTGCCGTTCCTAGGACACTTCTGTGAGTTAGCATTACAGCAACTCCTAAGACAATGAATTTCTTTATACACTTGCCCATACAGAGACTCGTGTATGTTTCCATATTGTTACAATAGTCTCCATAAAGAAACGGCAGTTCCTGTTTTGTTTTCAAATTGTCCAAATCACGTGTAACCGGGTCAAGCTAGCTTAATTAGCCGTACGGTGTCATATAATCTCTTTTCAATACTTGCCTAACTTGTTTTCTCAGTTGAGTGTGAGGGGTAAGAATCTCAGAATCTTTTACAATTAAACATTGTGTTAAATATCGAAAAAAAAATTAATAACCCCTTTTGTTTTCCGTGCTTGGCATTAGGACTTTTGTGAGCCGCTACCGGGAAATGCTGGTCGTGTAAACGTGTCCCTGTTAGTACCTGGTCCAAAAATGTGTCCCAGTTCGTACCTGGTCAAAAATGTGTCCCAGTTCGTACCTGGTCAAAACTGTGTCCCAGTTCGTACCTGGTCAAAAAATGTGTCCCAGTTCGTATCTGGTCAAAAAAGTGTCCCAGTTAGTACCTGGTCAAAAAAGTGTCCCAGTTCGTACCTGGTCAAAAAATGTGTCCCAGTTCGTACCTGGTCAAAAAATGTGTCCCAGTTCGTATCTGGTCAAAAAAGTGTCCCAGTTAGTACCTGGTCAAATAAGTGTCCCAGCCTTACAGTGAACCGACCTTCTCGGTAACGCACATAAAGAGAATAAGGAATTACAACACAAGGGCGAGGAAGACGAACGAATGGCCACCACACACAGTAACCAAGTTAAAGTGGTGGGGTATGAGAGGTTCCTCTCCCTAATCCATATCCACTGCGCCATTCTTCTGCGGGTTGGGAAAAAAAAGGGGGGGGGTCTTCTCAATGACTATCATTCTAGGATAGATGAGGTTGGAATATTAAATGCTTACTCTAGTGCTCGGTCTCTTCCCCCATCACCCCCCCCCCCCAATCAAATTCGGGGGAATGGGAGGGATGCTCCTGTAACTGTTGTATAATTGACGGCGCTTCCAGTAGACGGATTTTTTTTTTTAGCAGAAAGTTCAATCAAGCGCCAGATCTTTCATTCCTGTCTTTTTGGGGAGAGAGTCTGGATGTTTTTTGGTCAGACGGTTTTCCTAGTGAGTCTAAAGTTCTTGTCTGCTAACTCCTGAAACCTGTGGTCAATTAAGCATAGACTCCAGAGTCTTGAAAAAAAAAATATTTTTCATTTCCTTTCTCTCGTGTAGTTTAAATCTGACCCAATCGGAAGACCAGCTATTTAGAACAAGCACTGGTGAGTTCGAAAGATATGATTTGTCTGGATGGAGTTTAGGGAAGTGCTTATAGTCTGGATGGAGTTTAGGGAAGTGCTTATAGTCTGGATGGAGTTTAGGGAAGTGCTTATAGTCTGGATGGAGTTTAGGGAAGTGCTTATAGTCTGGATGGAGTTTAGGGAAGTGCTTATAGTCTGGATGGAGTTTAGGGAAGTGCTTATAGTCTGGATGGAGTTTAGGGAAGTGCTTATAGTCTGGATGGAGTTTAGGGAAGTGCTTATAGTCTGGATGGAGTTTAGGGAAGTGCTTATAGTCTGGATGGAGTTTAGGGAAGTGCTTATAGTCTGGATGGAGTTTAGGGAAGTGCTTATAGTCTGGAAGGATGATGGGATTGCCGTATTTATGTCAAGTGCATGAATCACCATAAAGATTTATTTTTTTAAATGGCCTTCGACTTGATCTGTGTACTTCTGTTTGATAAATTTCATATGACTGCAGTGTTTTTTAAAAAAAAAAAAGAGTTACTGGCTGAACATTAGGACCGGAGGAAAAAAAAGGGGGGTGGGGACTATCTAGAGTGTAACATATAATTAAAATAGTTAAAATAATCAATCTTTATAAATTCCTTTTTTTTTTGTTTTTTATTTATCAATGAACAAAATAAATACACTGGCACATTCAAGTAGAACACATGTGTAAAGCATGCTCTGTTTAGAACACATACTGTAGAGAAATGTGTTGTCTAGAACACATGTGTAAAGCACGCTCTGTTTAGAAGCACACATGTGTAGAGCACATTCCGTATTTCTGTCAACTAATAACAAGAATAAAAGCCTCCAGCTTCAGACAAGATGCTAATATCTATTCAAGGCTGGAGCAGCTCCTAACTTGGTCATTCTATCACAAGACTTTTTTTTTGTGTGCTTCCAAACAACGAAGTGGAAGCTCTTTTTTAGGATAAGTCACGATTTTATTTTTGCTATTATAAAACTTAAGGCCCTTTTCTTTTTGCCGTTTGTGTATGGATCGGAAAGTATCTAGAGCGTCAGAGTTTACGACCTATCGACTGTATGTGAATTGGACGACCCGCACTGCCCACCTGTTTTATGTGTATTGAAGGGCTGAGCTTGGACACTTTTGAGTCGAAACGCGCCGGTTTGTACGTGGTGAGTTTTCTGTCCCACGTAGTTTGTAGATCAGTAAGTTATGAAAGGTGCCTAAGTGTTTTGTTAAGACTCATCAGAATGGTCTTTGTTGACCTCCTAAGACTGTAAAAGATATCGTGTGTGTATGGGTGTGGGTGTATCTGTGACGGATGCGATTTGAACATAACTTGTGCGTTACAGAAGAGGGAAAGGATGGGAGGAGAGTTAGGGAGAAGAAGGCGGGGGGGGGGGGGAGGAAGAGATTTTGTTGTGTTCACTTATTTAATGAAGTTTCCCCATCGTGCCTCCATCTCGCTCCTTGGCGCCCACTGGGCAACAACTGAGCGTAATTGAAAAATCTCATTAAGTTTATCATTATAAATACGCCTGTCTGATAAGTCTAATATGATTGGATAGCTCTTGATGATAAGTCTAATATGATTGGATAGATCTTGACAACAAAGGTTTTTTTCAGATTCTTATTCCCCTCCCCTCCAAAAAAAAAGGGGGGGGGGATGGGGAGTAGGGGGCATAATATTAAAAGAACCGCTCATTTGTCTTATTGTTGCATCTTTCTGTTTGCCGTGATTCTTTGTTCAATGAGTCATTCCCAAGCTGTTGTACATATAGCAATCTATGGCTCTAGACATACATTATGTTTGTTTGTTCTGTGGGTTTTACTTAAATCAACTTCAGTTTAATGTAGGGTTTTAACGTTAAGTAAACTTTGTGTAACTGAAGTGTTTCAATAAATGACCAACTGATGATATATGTGATATATAAAGAGAGAGAACGATGGCTGTTAGATCTCTTCGTCTGTTGTGAGTTGATAGAAGACAGCTCTCCAAAATGTTGTGTCTGCCCAGGATTTATCCCGCCATTTATCTGCAGACTTTTGGGAACGGAATTCCCAAAACATCCATCAGCTGATATGACGTCATCTTGAAACTTTCTATCAATCACGTGACCTAAATTTTTTTAAAACTTTTTTTTTAGAGCTCTCCCATCCGTTCTTACTTGACTTTGAATATAATAAATAGTCGACTGTGTGAAGTGCTTTATTATACTATTAGTCAGCAGAGTCTCAAACCGTGGCTAACATGCAAGAAGGCTAGTCCACAATATCTATCAGGCATTTCATTTTGTTATTAATTGTAAGTGTTCGTGCAAAAGTTATTGATTTTGTGGCCAACATCTATGTTTTTAAAATGTTCTTTTTTATAATATAAAAAAAATATTTTTTTTATTTTTTTTTTGGTGTGTTTCTTTTGTTTTCGTTGTTTGTTTTAAATTATTGGAACATGGCTGTGTCATTTAATTAACCCACAAGAATCAAAACACTTGCTACATCCAATAGATTCTGATAAATAGCTAAGCCCAGTGAAAGTGCTGTATCTGTCTCGGTATATTAAGATGTCAATGTATGGGTTGCATTTAGGACCTTTTGTATTGTTCACATCTTTTTGCACGTCACTATCTTTTGTTTTCATTCTCTCTCTCTCTCTTTCTCGTTGCTTCTTTTCTTCTCAGACGCTGAAAGGGGTCTTGTCTTTAGCTCTGAAGTAGAAAATCTAACCCTCGTTCTATCTCATTCATGTCTCTCGTCTGGTAAACATCACGCATCACGAGGCTGTGACCTTGCCCTTTCTTCGGGCAGCTCGTGTTTATCTTAGGCAGGTTGGGATGAAAGAGGCATCACAATGGAGCCCGCTGTTATCAACGAATGGATTTGAACCCCGAACCTATTTCTTTGTCCTCTTTTTTTTTTATCATAGTCTTTACTTGAGAACAGACTTGGGTACAGAAGAATACGGAAGGCGCAGAGCGCAGTGTTTCTCAATCTGTGGCCCCCTAGATCATGTGTATAGAAAACATAATATACATTTAGGAAACCCGCTGTACTAAAAGTAGAAACAAAGCACGCTTGGGTCATGAGGCCTTCGTCAGCTGCAATCAAAAGAAAACGATTAACAACACCAACAGCAATTTTATATATATATATTGTATATTATATATATATATATATATTGCTAATACAACGCTTCTCAACCTGTGGGGGTTTCTCCCCCCCCCCAGCGATATTATCGAGTTCATAAGTTTTGTAAAATTATCGGACAAGCCTAAAAAATCATAAACAATAGGTGAATTAATTCGGCGCACCGAATGAATCCTTGCCTCTATTTCAGTATAACCGATAGAATGTGCTACTCTGAAACTGTTTGGGTTAAAAAAAATCTAATTCCATTTTCAGGAAATTTACTCATCAAATTTTCATTTCTCTTGTAGAATTATAAGCACGCTCTACTACATAGACTCAAATGTACGCCCTACTGTTTAGACTTAATGTACGTTTTATAGCTATTGCATAGACTCAATCTACGCCCTACTTCAAATACATAATGTACGCCCTACTGCATAGACTTAATGTCCATAATGAGTGAACGAAATTTACTGCCTGTACGTTTACAGCCGTTGTTTGATGTTTTTCCGCTTTGCTGCACTTTGTGCTGTTGATGACGTATGTAATGTACAAGAGAACTTCACTGTGGATCTGTGCTACTTGCAGACACCTAGACTGTTTGTTAAGGCTAATCTTCATTTTTTTCCCCCTCGCCCTACGCTCGTTGATTCCCCAGCCCAATTTCTTTGCACGCCCACCTGGCACGTCACCGCCCTACGAAATGTCACGGAGCACTCTCTGCTGCCCAGGAGTTTGGAACGTAGCCAGTAATGGTAGGTCCCCGGTATTGTAATCTATCGTCTCGTGTCACTGTCTGTCTGGCCACTTAAGGGTACCGCACTGGTCATTAAGTTGCAGTTTAAGACATTTCAGACAGACGGGATGAAAGGGGCCTAGAAGAGGAATGAGCTTTCCATTATTTTTGTTCTCCAATGGCGAATCTCTTAAAACCCTGGTATCTTTTCAGTTGTAGTTATAGGCCACTTCCTTATGCTCACTTCCAGTGGTCGGTTAGATAACTTAGCGGTCTGCCAAACCGTAGCTTACGGGGTCACCACAGGTCACGTCAAAACCATAGAACCTGGATTCGATTTTTTTTAGACCAGGTTTAAAAAAAAAGAATTAAGGTCGTTTTTTTGTTTTTTGTACTGTATGCCGAACTCTCCAAGGACGGGTTGGTCAGCGGAAGGCCGGCCCACGAATGTCACGGTCAGTGCCGGTTCAGCAGCTTTATGAAAGTTGGGACGTTAGGAAAATGTTGAACGTTTTTTTTTCCGCAATAGATCTAGATGTTTGAATGAACTTGTGTGTATGCCTTAGAAAATGAATATATGTATATGAGGTAACAATTTAATTTGTTTATATGATGTAACAGTTGAATTTGTTTATATGATGTAACAGTTGAATTTGTTTATATGATGTAAAAGTTGAATTTATTTATATGATGTAAAAGTTGAATTTATTTATATGAGGTGACAGTTGAATTAGTTTATATGAGGTGACAATTGATTTTGTTTACATGACGTATCAAAGAAGTATATCAAGTCAAGCAGTTGTATTCAGGTCAGTTTAATGCCCTAGATGCAGACATGTCTTACAGACACCAGACGTTTCATTTGTTCCCCCACTGTGTGTTTCTGAATGCCTGGTACATGTTAACACTTGCCCTGTGGTGATGATATTTTTGTTTCCATCTCCATTAAAGCCTAGATCTTGTCTCCAGTGCCCTCACATTTATGTACGTCTGTGTGTTTGAGCTTTAAATTGTATATAACATTCATTCGTTGTCAACTGGTCTATGGTATCCAGCGTTTGGGTTTATCTGGCCTATACAGTCAGTGACGCTACAGCACTGCTAGACGCTGAGAGTGGTAGTTCATTTTAGAAAGAGGGAATTTAGTAGACACTTTATGTCGAAACAAAAATCCCTCCCCCCTCAAAAAAAAAACCCATTCCCCCTGTCCTCTTCTTGTGTTTTTTTATCAGGCATAATGTGTTCAGTTTCAGAACATGGTGTGTTTATAAAACCTGGAAAATGGAGTAGCTCTTCATTCGTATCTTATATCCAAGTGTTTAAAGGGAAACTCCGATAGTTTTTCAAATTTTAGTTATTGACTTATTTAAATTCTGCGTAAAAAGTTGTAATAGTAAACATTATATCATTTTTTATTTAAATGCTCAGAAAATTTTATATTTAATAAATTAGACAGAAAATTCTTCACGCTTCCAAAAAAACGGGGTTCTGCGAGATTTTGTTTTAAGTTATTTCATGCGTCCCTAAACAATACTGAAAGAGAAACTTGATTTAACCAATCGTATCGCTTCATTCTTACAGTAGCTGTTAGGCTTAGTGACGGCCTAGTCCAGAGCCATGATACAGTTATATATATAAACATGTATAGATAGTTCCAAAAGCATTAGGATAACCAACTCGAGAAAAAAAAAAGTAACATTTTCATCTAAGCCTT
The DNA here is from genome assembly GCF_947242115.1 of Biomphalaria glabrata. Lineage (NCBI taxonomy): Eukaryota > Metazoa > Mollusca > Gastropoda > Planorbidae > Biomphalaria > Biomphalaria glabrata. The sequence continues at coordinate 11,061,273 of NC_074727.1, forward strand.
TCCCTATCCCAAGAAGTAAATAGATCGTGTGTCTGAATGATTCGAACAAGCTGGTCAGTGTAAGGCTGGTCTAGACTACGTCTTGTCACAATTTCCACTAGTACCACGTGGTCTTGTCACAATGTCCACTAGTACCACGTGATCTTGTCATAATGTCCACTAGTACCACGTGGTCTTGTCACAATGTCCACTAGTACCACGTGGTCTTGTCTCAATCTCCACTAGTACCACGTGGTCCTATCTCAATTTCCACTAGTACCACGTGGTCTTGTCTCAATTTCCACTTGTACCACGTGGTCTTGTCACAATTCCCACTAGTGCCACGTGGTCTTGTCACAATTTCCACGAGTACCACGTGGTCTTGTCACAATGTCCACTAGTACCACGTGGTCTTGTCACAATGTCCACTAGTACCACGTAGTTTTGTCACAATTTCCACTAGTACCACGTGGTCTTGTCACAATGTCCACTAGTACCACGTGGTCTTGTCACAATGTCCACTAGTACCACGTAGTTTTGTCACAATTTCCACTAGTACCACGTGGTCTTGTCACAATGTCCACTAGTACCACGTGGTCTTGTCACAATGTCCACTAGTACCACGTATTCTTGTCACAATGTCCACTAGTACCACGTGGTCTTGTCACAATTTCCACTTGTACCACGTGGTCTTGTCACAATTTCCACTAGAACCACGTGGTCTTGTCACATATTGTATTCTTGAACGTTCACTTAAAGATATCTGACAATGAATAATTCCTTCGAGACTTAGTTTACAATATTAATAATATGTCCGCTCATTGTGCCTTTGCAGTTTCTGCCCATAAACATGGAACTAGCTCTAGCCCTAGCTCTCTCTCTCACTCTCTTTCTCTCTCTCTCTCTCTTTCTCTCTCTCTTTACACTCTCACATAGATCCAATACGCGATGGTTCAAATTTTGCACCCTGTTGCTCTTATCCAATGTCGTCTTGTTTGAGGTTTGGGCTAGGACAGTGGCGTAGCTAGGGTTGGGGAGGCGGCCTCAAATTTGAACACCCTCCCGGCCCCCACTTAAGGGATCCCCCAAATGAGTGTCCGAAATTTGTTTTTACATTAAATATTAAACATTACGCCATTATCTCATGTCATGATGTCGAACGCCATTGGGCTAGGGCGTAATTATCTTCATTTTTTTTAAAGGAATGTCTGAAACTTACAAAAACAAAGTTGGTAAAAGTCTGAACTCATCTACATGGTGTACTGGCGAGATTGACCACGGGTCAACCAAAACCTCCACCCCATATTTTTGGCTGTAGATACGGTCTAAACGATGACATACCCCATACGTCTTTGTGACTCACGCTCTCGGACGTCCCCCCAGCGTCCACTATATCCCTAGGAACATCTTGACCATGTATCGACCCATCCGCATTCCGAGGGGTCAGACAAGGCGAGTCCACGAGTCTAGTGATTATCTCTGGGGAAATTCTAGATGGTTTACCACACCATCCTCCCCTCCCCGGAATTTTTTTTTCACCCTCTTCTTCCTTTTTATTTGCCTGTTAATGATTCATGGGTCAGACATTGATTGGGGTGTTGGGGGTACGCTTACGTTAATCGAAGAGATCTTCGCTTTAATTCAGTCCTTGACCGATTCCTTCTGTTTGTTCGCAATCAGCTTTCTATCCTCCGTGTGCTTTTTTCTCCCTTCTTTTTATTCATTAGTTTTTACAAAGCTTACATCAACTCTGTCTGGTACACTTTTTGTACACGTTATTTCTCTCACACCCAATCTCAGATCAAGCTGAAATTTTGCACAGTTATGTCTCATACCTGACGAAACAAGAGCACTCGTTTTTGGATTCAAGTCATACAGCTTCTTTTTTTTTTTCATAATATTCATTTAAAAAGCTATCCCGGTAACCTTCATAGTGATACACCCTCGCCCCCCCCCCGTCCCTTCCCACCTGTTCCAGATAAGTGATAAGATCGTAGAGGATTGAGAAAACTAAAAGCATGAAATAGCGCTAACCAAAAACAATTGGTAAAAATATTTCTGATCGCCCAGATTTATTATTGTTAGTCTAGATCTGTTACAAATTAAATTACATGTCTGATCATGTGTGAGTTCTACTATGAGATTAAGAGACATAGACATGAAAACTATGAAGTCCTCGATGTTTTAATGCTACTTACTTTGTAATCATCGACACAGTTATGTTAAGGCCATAGTCATCTGTCACATTCACATTGTGTGGATGACCAAATCTGTCAGTACTATACATTCATCTAACAATCTAACCAGAAGGCACTGGCGGATCCAGGGGGGGGGGGCGGTAGGGGCGATCGCCCCCCCCCTAACTCGGCCGCCCCCCCCCCCCCCCATCGAAAGGGGGGGGGGCGGACGAACTTTAGTATAGGATTCACACAATTTGTATACGAATTTATTACTTATGTTAAAAATATATACTAATTATTTATATTTCAACCTATTTTTAGATTATTTCGCCCCCCTTTCTAGTATGTTGGCCGATTTGGTGGGGTCGGGAGGGGGCGATGGCATCAATCCCGCCCCCCCTTTAACTTTCGAGTGGGGGTGGCGGTCCAATTTATTAATAGAAATCACAGCCTGCTAACAAAATCAATTAAATATCTATATCCTTGTAACTTTTTATTGATATTTAAACCGATCTTTATATTATGTCGTTCCCTGTTTGCCGATTGGTGGGGGGAGGGGACGAATACCTCTTCTGCCCTTCCCACCTAAACCCTTTGAGTGGGGGGGGGCGGTCCGTTTTTATTGAGAAATCATAGTTTGTGAACAAGATAGTTGAATTAATATATAAATTTTATATTATGTCGCTCCCTTTCTGGTATTTTGGCCGATTCGGTGGGGTGAGTGGGGGGGACGATTGCATGTACTGCCCTCCCCACTCTAGCCCTCTGAGTGCTGGGGGGGGGGGGCGGTCCTATTTTTGTGGAGAATCATAGTTTGTGAATAAAATTAGTTGAATATCTATATAATATAAACTACGTATTGATATATGACCCATTGTAAATATGTCGTACCACACTCTAATCTCAAATTGTATCATTAGTAAATTTAAATGAAAAAGGGTTGTACCAGGTGGGAGGGGCGATACATGCAATCGCGTTTCCCCCATCTGTCAAATCAATACTTTTTCTTTTTGTATTATAGTTAAGAAATTACAAAATTAAAAAAATCTGTCACTAATATAATTTATATATACTATAAATTAAATTCTTATATCGAGTCGCCCCATACTTATTCTTAAATGCCAAATGCAATCTTTAGCAGAAATTAGTAAAGGAGCGAGGATTAATCGTTTTCATTCTACCGCCATTCCCATTTCCAGACAGAGTTTTTGTAATTTCACATGAAGTTATCATAAGTATTTTAAGAAAGACTTTGCATTGGAAAAGTTAGAATTCAAACGAAATTTTTCAGTATAAGAGTCATGATTGAAATGAGTTCTAAACTCAACGTTTTCATAGTCGCCTTTTCCCAACCTTTACTTAATCTGATATTTTTCTAGCTAAATAAATTTGGGACTATAACTCACAATTTATGCTAGAGTTTTCTTGAATACTATTTATCGAATAAGTTTTTTTTCGGCGGCGATCCTCAAAGCAAAATCTAAATACGTGGGGTATCCTATCTTTTCAAGGAACAAATCGGTTTTATTTGCAATGTATTATGGGTCTATAAATTCAAATTAGAATATTTTTCAAATACAACATTATTCGAAAGGTCGTTTTTTAATAGTATGAATAATGAGCTTCAGGTCAGGAGAATGCGTTTCTGCAGTGAAGAATGCAAGAAAACGCTTTTGGCGTCGAACTCCATTTATGAGTAATGAGTTGTAGATGTCAGGAGAATGCGTTTCTGCAGAGAAGAATGCAAGAAAATGCTTTTGGCGTCGGGGCTTCGCCCCGAACTTCATTTATGGGTAATGAGTTGTAGATGTCAGGAGAATGCGTTTCTGCAATGAAGAATGCAAGAAAACGCTTTTGGGGTCGGGGCTTCGCCCCGAACTCCATTGATGAATAGTGAGCTGTACTTGCCAGGAGAATGCGTTTCTGCAGTGAAATAAGCAAGAAAACGCTTTTGGCGTCGGGGCTTCGCCCCGAACTACATTGTGAAGAATGAGCTGTACTTGTCAGGAGAATGCGTATCTGCAGTCAAAAAAGCAAGAAAACGCTTATGGCGCCTGGGCTTCGCCCCGAACTTCACCAGAGAACCTTATAGCGCTGCCCCAGTTGTTTTGTTTTTCGCCGAAGGTTGAGAAATGCTTTTTTTATTCTCATATTTATATATATATATATATATATATATATATACATACATATATATGTGTGTGTGTGTGCGTGTGTGTGTGCGCGCTGTATGCACGTTTATGCGTAGGGTTAGGGTTTACTGGGCGTTAGGGTTAGGGTTTGGAAAAAAATCGCCACCCCCACTCAAAAGTTCTGGATCCGCTAGTGCCAGAAGGTCAATGTTTTCTTTTCGCCTCTTGATAAGCCATTGTATAATTTTGCATGATTCGGATGTTAGTTCAGAATTGAAGATTATTCCATCCACTAACCTCCCGCAGGACGGCGGCGGGGTTAGAACCCAGGTCCATCCAGACGACAGTCCTGGCCGCATACCACAGGACCAGTTTGTGAATGACCACTGTTCAGAAGTAAATTTCACCTTTTCACAATCCATTGAACTTTTGACTGGCGTTGTTGCTGCAGTAACCTTTTGTTTGAGCACTATTTAGTAGAGGCCTATCTCTAATTGTTTGGTGCAGTAACCTTTTGTTTGAGCACTATTTAGTAGAGGCCTATCTCTAATTGTTTGGTGCAGTAACCTTTTGTTTGAGCACTATTTAGTTGAGGCCTATCTCTAATTGTTTGGTGCAGTAACCTTTTGTTTGAGCACTATTTAGTAGAGGCCTATCTCTAATTGTTTGGTGCAGTAACCTTTTGTTTGAGCACTATTTAGTAGAGGCCTATCTCTAATTGTTTGGTGCAGTAACCCTTTGTTTGAGCACTATTTAGTAGAGGCCTATCTCTAATTGTTTGCTGCAGTAACCTTTTGTTTGAGCACTATTTAGTAGAGGCCCATCTCTAATTGTTTGGTGCACATTTGAAAGGAGTTCCTGTTTTTGTTCTCATTCTCCCGATTTAACCCTTTCCCCACCCCGGGACCACAATCATCTTTTCCCTTCGTTCTTTACAAGTCAAGACGACCCAGAAGTACACACTAAATAAACGTCAAAGTCGTCGTCGTTTGAAGTTTTTATAGTAAACACGTTACGCATTCCAAGAGTTAGATTAGACCGGAAACAGGAAGTGCTGCCATTTTTTTGTTTCTTTATATATCAGCAGACGTTGTTTTTTTTGAGACAGAGTCATAGACGATGCGTTAATAACTTGAAATGTATTATGCCGATTCGATAGGCGCGTGCACATCTAAATGATTATGTGTGGAAGTCCTAATGATCTTATAATTGCATGCTGCTTCATGGGTGGCGCCTCCGGATGGGCGTGTTTGGAATTTAATGTCGATCATTAATCAAGTTTGATTCAATGTTCCGGTGTTAATCGGAAATTCTCTCTCCTTTAATTTTTTTTTCTTTGATTTACTCTTGTCACTTTTTTTTTTCACCATTTTATAAACGGATGAATCACACTGTCTCGTGGTGCTGCTTGCTGGCTACACGCTCACCAAACGTCTCGTCCAATGTGTCCTTACGCCCCCCTCTCTCTCTCTCTCTCTCTCTCTCTCTCTCTCTCTCTGCCAAAGGCTGTATCTTCTTTATTGAGCCCCATGAAATTTATATTATACAAGTTTAGTGTAAGCGTAAACATGAAAATCTAGATCTAGATATCGCATGTTTGGTTTTGTTTTTTTCTGCGTAAGACCTTACGAATGGCCGTAGTCCTGATGAGCCATGAAAAACTCAAATTGCCTCCTTTCACACTGTGGCGAATAAAACCTTTTTTTTTTTCTCGCCTGTAGCCAGTACTTATTAAAAGCAGGAGGTACTTTTGAGACCTCTTGCCAGGCCTAAGTTGTGCTTGCAGATGACTGTTCGACAGCTAGCCCAACTAAATCTTTGTAGTATGACTCTCTTAAAGCAGAACTTGAAAAACTTGATCAAATGAACTTAAATTGTATTGACAATACAATACCCTGCTTTCAATACCAGTGTACAGCTTTCAATACCAGTGTACAGCTTTCAATACCAGTGTACAGCTTTCAATACCAGTGTACATCTTTCAATACCAGTGTACAAGTTTCAATACCCCTTTTTTTTTCTCCCATTAAAGTACCCCGCGACACTCTTACTCGTTGGTTACTTCTGAAATCTTCAGTCAATACACATGCACTCGCACATTTACACACATACATTCTCTACTATGTCTAGATGACTGTTGTGATTCAAACCCACGACCTTACGGTATAGCTGTGCACCTCTTCCTGTACTCGCTTATGAAATGGCGATCAGACTAGCACATTGTTTCGTTCAATAAAGCGGCAATCGATTTCAGACAGCTTCCCTCTACCCCCCCCCCCGCACTTCTACCCCCCCCCCCCTTTCTTAATCATCCCTCGCCTTAGCCTTGCGAGATGAACCTAGTTGGTTCTTTCGGTTGCTAAACTCCATGACCCCGAAACCACGAACTCGGCAGCTGCTATTAACGAGTGGATCCCGTTTCGCCTGAACCCCATTTGGGACACTTTAATTTCCGCCGTCCCGTCGTATCAATTCGATGGAGATTATCTCCCTGTATTCTTTTTCTTTCATCCGTTTGGTTGTGAAATAGTTTCCCTCGGGGATTGGTCGTAGATACCACCACATAAGGACTCGAGACCTTCCCTGTTGTTGCAAGAGACTCATTCTACAACAACGGCTGGTTTGACTTTATTTCTAGTAACTTTAAATGCACCAAAATCTATGGCGTCAATCAATGTTAATGAATACATTTAGTATAAAAACCTTAAGCAGACCCTCTTTTCTTTTTTTCAGACGTCATTTCTATACAAACATGCATTTGCACCGCTCTGCATTTGCACCGCTCTGCATTTGCACCGCTCTGCATTTGCACCGCTCTGCATTTGCACCGCTCTGCATTTGCACCGCTCTGCATTTGCACCGCTCTGCATTTGCACCGCTCTGCATTTGCACCGCTCTACATTCGCACCGTTATGCAATTGCATTGCACCACAGGTTAATCGCACCACCGGTTAATCGGACCAGCCGCTTATTTGAACCGAATCACTCTTTGAAATTCTATTATACATCCGATTAATCGGACCAGCCAGTTATTAAGATGTATGAGTTTCGATGAGTTTATCTCAAATAAGCGAATGAAAAAAGTATTTTGAAAAAAAGTAACGTTAACGTCACGTGGCCAGCACAACGGCCTTTACCTTTCCCCAACTAAGTTTAGGTACCCATTAGAGTTGAGTGGACTCGGGGTCGCCTTAAAAATCCCAGGTGGGATTCGAACCTGACAACCCTCGGCTCGGAAGCCAATCGCACTTCCACATAGCCACCAAGCCTATTAAGAGAATGAAAGTATTTCCAAGTAGGGCTTAGGCTTGAATGTATAGTTTAGTTTATGCTGTTGGGGTTAGGGTTAGTGGAAAGCATCCCGATTCTGGCTGAAGGCTGTGTTATCCTTGTAGGCACTTGAAGACAACAGATATGGTTGGTTGGTCGTTGTGATGGTAATTCAACATCCTTGTAAACAGTAGGTCATAGAAAAAACAAAAACAAATTACATCGGTTGACTCTGGATACTGTACTAATAAAGAGAACCTAAGTTTCGGAATAAATATGATTGGTGACTTCTCTAAGAACCTAAGTTTCGGAATAAATATGATTGGTGACTTCTCTAAGAACCTAAGTTTCGGAATAAATATGATTGGTGACTTCTCCGTCTCTCACTTCTGTCGCCATGTTAGCACTTTGGAACGTCACACGATCACATCATGGTGTTGCTTTTTTATTTCACACTTGGTTAATTTAATGAACAGAGTCACTTGAATATAATAAGCATTCACTTTTATTTTTTTTAACATATGTTGTTTTTTTTTGTGTGTCTTCCACAGATATGATTATAAAAAATTGTTATACAACTCCACATTTTGTTTAGTTCCCCGGGGTCGTCGCTTGGGGTCTTTTAGGTAAGTATTGGATATGTTACAATCCTGAATTCTAAACAACTTTCGTATTGCTTCTTCAACAAGTGTATATTGTCTTTTTTTTTTTCTTTCATTGTCGGTATTTTTCATTTTCGAAATATATCGACCCGTGAAGTTCAACAATAATTGCTGATTCTTCTTGTCTGGCAATGAACAGCAGTCGATCTGGTCGATTACCTTGTCTGTAAAGTCTTTCCTATTATTATTTTTCTTTTATTATTATTTTATTATTAACAAGCGAAAATACTTTTAAAAAAAAGAACAAAGCTTATCTAAGTGATTTACAAATATATCTCAATAATGTAAAAGTTTTCCCCTTTTCGATATCAAACTTAATAATTAATTGCCAATAATTAATTGATTATTTTTTTTAATTGATTCATGATTTGGTAAGTACAATAAATAATTTTTTTTTTAAAGTTTCAACTTGATCCGAGAAAGGGCGTTTGACAAATAACGTGTACAATTATTAAAGAGGGCGAACCCTACGTATTTAGCCATATCTCTGAGTACTTAAGGAATAATTTCCCTTGTTGGTATCGAACAAAATAATTAGCTACCAATAATTAATTGACTAATTGGTTTATTTCTATCTATGCCAATGAATAATTGGGCAATGTTTTAACTTGATCCGAGAATGGGTTTGGGAGAAATAACGTGTACAAATGTTTTACCAGACAGAGTGAGTTTATTTAAGCTTTGTTCACACTTGAACTCATAGATATAGTCATTCGATGACACTGCCAGGATGGAGATGCCTTGAAGGAAAACACGCCTCGATGTAGCCTCAGTCCACTGAGAAATATGCTAGTGATGTGGCAGGTTATATTTTTACAAAGCTCTAAGCTTTTTCTCCCATTTCCCATTCTCGGATCAAGTTAAAACTTTACACAATTCTTCATTAAACTTGACAAGACATGTATAAATAAAATAAAACCAATTAGTTAATTAATTATTGGTGATGAGGGGAATAAATGCTACTTAATTAGAGATGTGGATGTATTTATGGATTTAATCCCCTTATTGCGTTATGACATGTTTTTCTCCCATTTTTCCTTCTCGAATTAAGTTGAAATTTAAAAAAAAAATATTATTTATAGTCGATTATAGTCGATGACAATTCACGAATTATTCAAAAAAAATTACCAATTATTCATTTAGTACTAATTAATTAATTATGTTTCATATAGCAGAAAGGGAGATAAATCCTGTAATTTTCAATAAATGGAAGTAATTAGTGGTTCTTTTCCTTAGATGAACTTTGTTTTGAAAAAAAAGTGTTTTTTTTTCTATTGCTTGTTATTTATTACACATCGACACCGATATATAGCTACACTCATTACTCCAGACTATATATACATCAGTGTAATTTGCGGTTGGAAATGTTCTTTTTTTTTTGTTTTTATCTCGCTACTTCGTCTGTCAATAGCCCCGAGCTGAGTGAATTATTCTGCTGGCCCCAGATTTTAGAGAGGGCAGAGGTAGAAATCTGAGCTGCTGATCCGGAAATCCATCACCCCCCTCCCCCCAAATCCCCTACCTCACCCCCCACGGGTTGATGATTGTTTTATAAGGCAGCACATGGAGTAGGTGAGAAAGTAGATAGCCCTCGCCAAGGCGCCGACACTGGCATGCGTGTACTCGTGACCTACTATCTATCATTCTTGTTGGTTGCTTTCCCTTGACACCCGGAACTCGCTAGTTACAGGCGTCGATCTGTTACTATTTATAGTATAACATTTGGCTGAAACAAAGGGTCAAAGCTGGTGCCTGCTTAGAGCAAGGAAGAAAAAGGACTGAAATGCAAGTTGTTAGCCCAGATGATCAAGTCTTTTTTATTTCTACCTTAAGTAGACTTACTGGCCCCAGATGATCAAGTCTTTTTTATTTCTACCTTTAGTAGACTTACTGGCCTTTCAAGTTTATCGTATCTATTGTGAGTTATTGGAATGACCTAAAGCTTGCCTATACTTTGCACCAAAATGTGACTCAATCAAAGGTTGGACATCTATGAGATCATAGAGAGGGGACAATGCGTTCGAATGAAATACTCTCACTCGTTGACACTCAGGACCTTCAAATAGTTCCTAATAGTAACCCTAACCCTAACCCTAAACCTGACTTTGGCAGATATTTCTTGTTCGCTATCCTAACCTAAACCTGACTTTGGCAGATATTTCTTGTTCGCTATCCTAACCTAAACCTGACATTGGCAGATATTTCTTGTTCGCTATCCTAACCTAAACCTGACTTTGGCAGATATTTCTTGTTCGCTATCCTAACCTAAACCTGACTTTGGCAGATATTTCTTGTTCGCTATCCTAACCTAAACCTGACTTTGGCAGATATTTCTTGTTCGCTATCCAAACCTAAACCTGACATTGGCAGATATTTCTTGTTTGCTATCCAAACCTGACATTGGCAGATATTTCTTGTTCGCTATTCAGACCTCAGTTTGGCAGATATTTTGTGTTCGCTATACAAACCTCACTTTGGCAGATATTTTGTGTTTGCTATACAAACCTGACATTGGCAGATATTTCTTGTTCGCTATCCTAACCTAAACCTGACTTTGGCAGATATTTCTTGTTCGCTATCCAAACCTAAACCTGACATTGGCAGATATTTCTTGTTTGCTATCCAAACCTGACATTGGCAGATATTTCTTGTTCGCTATTCAGACCTCAGTTTGGCAGATATTTTGTGTTCGCTATACAAACCTCACTTTGGCAGATATTTTGTGTTTGCTATACAAACCTGACATTGGCAGATATTTCTTGTTCGCTATCCTAACATAAACCTGACTTTGGCAGATATTTCTTGTTTGCTATCCTAACCTAAACCTGACTTTGGCAGATATTTCTTGTTCGCTATCCAAACCTAAACCTGACATTGGCAGATATTTTGTGTTCGCTATCCAAACCTGACATTGGCAGATATTTCTTGTTCCGCTATTCAAACCTCAGTTTGGCAGATATTTTGTGTTCGCTATACAAACCTCACTTTGGCAGATATTTTGTGTTCGCTATACAAACCTGACATTGGCAGATATTTCTTGTTCGCTATCCTAACCTTAACCTGACTTTGGCAGATATTTCTTGTTTGCTATCCTAACCTAAACCTGACATTGGCAGATATTTCTTGTTCCGCTATTCAAACCTCAGTTTGGCAGATATTTTGTGTTCGCTATACAAACCTCACTTTGGCAGATATTTTGTGTTCGCTATACAAACCTGACATTGGCAGATATTTCTTGTTCGCTATCCTAATCTAAACCTGACTTTGGCAGATATTTCTTGTTTGCTATCCTAACCTAAACCTGACATTGGCAGATATTTCTTGTTCCGCTATTCAAACCTCAGTTTGGCAGATATTTTGTGTTCGCTATACAAACCTCACTTTGGCAGATATTTTGTGTTCGCTATACAAACCTGACATTGGCAGATATTTCTTGTTCGCTATCCTAATCTAAACCTGACTTTGGCAGATATTTCTTGTTCGCTATCCTAACCTAAACCTGACTTTGGCAGATATTTCTTGTTCGCTATCCTAACCTAAACCTGACTTTGGCAGATATTTCTTGTTTGCTATCCAAACCTAAACCTGACATTGGCAGATATTTCTTGTTCGCTACCCAAACCTGACATTGGCAGATATTTCTTGTTCGCTATCCAAACCTCAGTTTGGCAGATATTTTGTGTTCGCTATACAAACCTCACTTTGGCAGATATTTTGTGTTCGCTATACAAACCTCACTTTGGCAGATATTTTGTGTTCGCTATACAAACCTCACTTTGGCAGATATTTTGTGTTCGCTATACAAACCTCACTTTGGCAGATATTTTGTGTTCGCTATACAAACCTCAGTTTGGCAGATATTTTGTGTTCGCATCCTTTCGCTGATACTTCACGTCATCCACCCCGCCCCCCCCCACACACACGCTCTGTTTCTCAAGAGACTCCATCTTGGTTGAATCGGCATCTTTGACATACATATCCCGAAGGTCCCGGTAGGAGGCTGCAACCATTGGATCATCGCTGTGTAACTTCGGACAGGGTCGGCTCAGAGATCTACAGCGTCTTGCTTTTCGTACTATTTCCCTCTGGAACTATGGTACTCCACACGTGACAAGTTGAGCATCGCTCTGCGCATCGAATCTGCGCATCACTTTCATTTGGCCTTGTCTACCTGCTGACTGACCCTTCTCCTTTTGTGTGTGTGTGTGTGTGTTCAAGTTCCCCCACAAATGTTAGTTGTGTTATGTACTTTGGGCTGTATACATCGCTTGTTTAGAAGCAGGGCTGGATGTCCCCGTGTACTCTGTACACATTCCACTTTGTAGCACGCCATTCATTACCTCTTGTTGCATCCCCCCCCCAAGTGTACTAATCACTTAGTCGCCTGTCACTCCCACACTACACCGCATCAAGTGGTACGCACCAACAACAGCCAATCCACTTGGACGTCTAACACGTCGATGACCTTTCCCGAAATGAGTCAGCCGGCGAATAATTCCTTGTTTGTTTCAGTCAGGCCATTGTTTCCAAATAGCCCTCGACCCTGGGCTCGCATCACACTCATTGCCAGACTTCACAGCTTCATTTCTGCTTCCTACTGTCAACCCCTCGACCCTCTCCTCCCGCTAGTCATTGTAATGGATATACAAAAACAAAGATATACTGCTACAGGGGTGAATGGCTGTATAGAAAATACACACACACACAAAAACAAACATGCATATACGTGACCCTGCGGGACCAAGTAAAACAAAGGACGTTTGGGCCACGAGGCCTTCACTGCCACAAAACAAACAAAAAAAAAAGACAAAACAATTAACACTAACGTATCACACAGTTTTACATCTATGAATTCCAACATCCCACTTTTATTTCTTTAATGAATGTTTTCGTTCAGTAAGATAATACTTTGATATATAGAATCATACACCTTCTGATATCCAGTCAGTGGCGTAACAAAGAAAATAAAAAAAAAGGATTTAACTTTTACCTTTCCACGATTATTAAGACAATTTTTGTTCACCTTTTAGGAGTTTTTCGCGTTACTCTTTCACCATTGAGCTGTCCCAATGGTTTAAATAGCCACCTGTCGCCCTTTGTGTCCGCTTCACTAGCTGGAGTCCCATCCCTCCCTGCGGGGCTACTGCAACACCTGGTGGATTCTGCCTGAACTTTGCTCACTTAAGAGCACGAAATTGTGTAGCATGTGGAAGGGGGGGGTGTTATTAACATAACACTTATGTCAGGAATACAGTTAGCAATGGGGGGGGGGGGGTGCTGACGGTAAACGCTTGGATACCGAGGCGAAAGGTCTAGTATAATTAGCATGCATAATGAATAATTATTGCCTATCTTAGCGACCCCGAAGATAAAAAAAATAATAATAAAAGCGCTTTTGAAATTCCGAGTTGTGTATTTAGCACGCTGAAAATAGGAGTAGAGGCTTCCTTTTGTCTTCGAAAAGCGAACTTTATAAAAAAAAAAGTCATATTAGAGACACCTGCTATTAAAATCTTTTTAAAACAACGTTAAAAAAATAATACAATGATTTGTGTTAAGCAAACAATATTTCAATGCAAAACTTCCGAAAGTTCATGCTATTTTTTTTAAATTAAGGATGTATATTTTATGACATACGTAAAGAACTTTTAAAACAAGATGGAGGGGAATAAAAGGCTGTATTCAATACGCCCACCAAAAATAATTAAAAATGCAATTTCACTACCGCTATCTTCTTGTTTCAAGATATTTGCACAGCTGCGACAGCCACTGATCTTACGATTACGTGCTCTTTAGTTTTTTCAAAATTATACATGCATATACATATAAACCATTTTAAAAACAGAACGAAAAAGTCTGCTGGTGTTGTTTATAGCTGTTTGAGATCTAATTAATACATAACTTCAATAGAGGTCGACAAATATAGATCTAGTAATAACCAGTGTCTCTTACACAGTCTGTAGAGATCAAATTGTTTCTTTCGAGTTCACTGTTAAGGAAGTGATTTATGTTTGACCTACACATATTGTGTGTACCGGTGTAACAAAAACTTTGACAGATTAACTTAGTCTTTTTTTTTTTTTTTTTTTGTTGGTGTTATTTAAGAACAGCACTCAATGTTACGGCCTATGTACTAATAAGGTCACGTCAAAGATCCTTGAGACCCAAAGGTCAGAAATGAGTCTTTTTCCGAAGTGTCCCCATCAACTAGTTGATCATTTAAATGACACCCGTAAGTAGTGAACACACACCAGGACTTGAATGTCGCCATCAATCTCTATGTCTGCATGTCGTGCAGTGTTCACGCTGATCGTATTGGGAGACATGCGACACGACAGGACGCGTGAATTTGGTTTAAGTGATAGCAGGCTAGGGAAATAACAACTTTTGTAGTGATGGGGGTTAGGAATGTGGTTATTAGCAGTTTGAAGCGTCTGATATTCTTGCTGCAAGTATTGAAACCTGTCTATCTACCTGCATTCCGGACGCGTACTTTTTTTTTCAAGAAGACTTAGAAACCAGGCATTTGACATGAACTTCGCTAGGTTAAGACGTATTAGTACAGGGGTGGTCAACCTTTTTCACACGAGGGCCACATTAAACAAATGTTGGAAATATATATATATATATATGTATGTGTGTGTGTGCGTGTTTGTTTGTTTGTACACTTACAACTTAGAAAATACGATAGCAAACTATATATATAATGTCTTTTAAATTCACATTTATACTATATTATACACTTACATCTAATTTTTATCAGTCCCAATGGAAGAATTACAACAATAATTAGCAATTTCTGAAACTAATTTTAATTTTAATTATACTTTTTAATTTTACAATAACATTGCCTTTTACATGATAACAATTCCCAACAAACGTACTCAATGTGAAGTATTTAACTGTTTGCATTCGTGCCTGGATGGCTGCCTGGTCGTGCGGTTTGCGCGCTGGACTGTCGTTCGGATTTATCGACGGTCGAGGGTTCAAACCCTGCCCGCACCAATCCCCCGTCGTCCTGCGGGAGGTTTGGACTAGGAAGTAAACTATCTTCAACTCTGAAGGAACATCCGAAACATGTAAAACAGAAACAGTGCGTAATGTTCCGAACTGTCCTATCAGCTTACTAGTTGTTCTCCTCGTGACTGCTTTCAAATCGCTGTCAGTCAGCATTGACCTGTTGTTGTAGTTTGTTTACACTTGTTTATTTTCAAACAAGGAAATGCTTGTTCACAGATGTATGTGGTCCCGAATAATGTGAAAGTGTGGCAGCAAATTCAAATAAGTCTTGAACTTTTCAACCACTTCACTAGAACTAGTTTCACGTATTAACAAAGGAAAATAACAAAACCTACACAGCTCTGCAAAGCATTGTATAAATATTGGCCTGAATTTGCATCTTTGACTAACAGTTTCGACTAATTGCCAATTAGATAAATTTTCGAGTACTTTTAACTTTTTATAATGACATGTATTGAGGCTGACTCTTTAGACTCTTCATCATAAGAATCATAAGTTTTAATCGATTTATTTTCAATATATTACATATCTTATATACATACACAGTTGACACACCTATTATTAGTAGCTGTCCGCGGGCCGCATGAAATGCCTTGGCGGGCCGCATGTGGGCCGTAATTTGCCCACCCCTGTATTAGTGCATTCTTACGAGAAGGAAGAGCTATCAAAACAAAGCTTTGACAACATTTATCTCGGAGTTTTATCAAAGACTTTTTTTTTTTCGTTTTTTTTAAAAATCAAATTCCTCCTAGAAAACAAAAAAATGGAACTATTTGTAATTGTAGTAGTATAGTTCGAAAGTTCGGGTTATGTAAAGTGCATGGAGTTTCGTAAATCGGATGGTAATTCTACATGAAACTCAACACGCTTGCACACGATCTGGATATTGTACATGCTCCTAGCTCGAGGCGCGAGTGTAGGGCTGGGAAGATCCAGACTACAAACTGTCAACGCGCAACAAGTGACCTTATCTAAGCGTGGGAGAGTTGGCAACGAAAATCTCCCGCAAAAAAAAAACAACAACATGGCTACCTGGATGTCAGCAACATGTCTCAACAAAGTGAGTACTCGTAGAACGTGAAGGTGATTTTGGTGAGTGATTCGCCGAGTACCTGAGTATCACAGTTTTCTCGTCTTCACTGAAACGTGTTCTTTTGATTCTCAAGAAATTTTTTACAAAGCAACTCACCCCGTCAGTCTGTCTAGTACAAATTTTTTATAGGTTATTTCTCCCACTTCCCATGCTAGGATCAAATGAAATTTTACACAATTATTCACTGTCCTTAACAAAACATGAAGCAATTTAAAAATAACCAATCAATTAATTAATAATCGTAATTAATTAATTTTGTTTGATATAGAAAAGGGGAAATTTTTTATACTATAAAGTAGAATGTAAGGAGTATGTATGTTCCGAATAGAAATCAAAATCGTTTGACCAATCTTGATGAAACTGTGCACAAATGCCATGTTTACCATGTTTAAATCGAAAGTATCGAGATCTAGATCTAATTTTTAAAACTACACTTTGCACAGATAGTTTGTTATTTTGACACATAAAAAATTACAAAATATAGTCTATATAATCCCATTCATCTATCGAAGCCGACATCTAAGTCTAGACAGTCTAGATCTAACTCTAATTCTAGATCTAATTCAAAGAGGGAAGATCTACTTAATAATTTAACACATTAACATACAAAATAAAGTCCATTCATGTTAATCAAATTAACCCTCAAATTTTGTGTTTCTAAAGCATTTTTCATACATTCGTTCGCTATAGCTTCCATTATGTTGACATGCATTTTAATAGTCCCATTCATGTGTCGTGCTTACCGCTATGTAAACACGCTATGATTGGACAGGATACATGAGGCTCTATATGGGGGATATCAAATATACTAACATACAATAATTAATAAGCTTCTTTGACACATGAAAATACATCATATAGTCTATGGATTTCATTATTTAATAAAAATAACCTTCAATTTGTGCTTCCTTATATCTGCGAATTTAGAAGTCCTGACGTACATTCTTTCATTAGACAAGACCGAACTGTTACACATCTCTCTAGTCCTAGGCCTAAAACTCTAATTCAACTCTAAGATGATAGAACTTCTCTTCGCAAACATAGTTTTATACTTTAACACATAAACATACTAATTATAGTCCATTTTTTCATATTTTATTCAAATTAATATTCCAATTTGTTTTCCTAAAGCATTTTTCTTACATTCGTTCGCTATAGCTGCTAAGTCGTATTGACATACATTTTAATAGTTCCATTCATGATTCCGTACATCTAACAAAAAAGGTCACGCATGCGCAGAGCGAAGCCTCCACACACGCGCGGAAAGAACTCTATCCAAGCCAATATTTAACTCTATATTAGTCTAGATCTAGGCTATCTCTTACTCAAGATCTAACTCAAAGGTGATAGATCTACTTTATACTTTAACACATGAACATACAATATAAAGTCTATTCATTTCATAACTTAATCAAATATATATAGGCCAACAAGCAAATGTTTTTATTTGAAAATATGGATTTAGGTCGTTTAGCTATTTTGATAGCTCCATTCATACTATTTTTACATTCACGCATTCACTTTACTTATAACATTATTATTTCGTTTAATTGTTTACAAAACACTCTCAGTGACTCTATCGACAGTGATACGCAAATTAAGATCCGTGGGCCGCTGGTAATATATGGCTAGTGTACTTATAAATTGTAAAATTGAAAACCAATTTTCAAAAAATGTTCGTTATTGTAAATCCATGACAAGCGACTCATCGAATCCCAGAACATACAGATGTTTATTACAGTGTGTATGAATGAGCTGATGAAACAAACATGAACAGTAGTTTGGGGTCTTCGGTTTTCCTCGTCCACTCAGTTGGCAGGGGCCGCCTCAAATAGTGGTATTACCGTTGCTTCAGGGTCCTCATACGTTGTCACTATAAAGTTGTGTACAAACGTTGTTGTTGTTTTTTTTTTTTTTTTTTTTGACACGATGAGTTTTAGCACTGTTGTGGATTGTGCGCACTTAGTGCTGTGTTGATAGTGTTGCGCAAGGCGGATGACAACAATAGAGTCAGTGTCCATTTCTCTGATCCATACATGTATTCTCCCAGACAGAACAGATTCCTGTGTTATTAATCAATAATTCCATCTCCTCAAGATCTCAATCAAAATATCTCGGGGTCAAGAGGCCAGTCTCCATAACTAGTTTTTTATGCAAGAACAGTCTTAAAATGCTTATTTTTATATTTTAAAATAGTTGATCTGAAATGGTTGAGAATCGCTTGAATTTTCTGAATTCTCTGTAGCGTGAATCATCATGTAACACTAGACCTAGACCTCTCTAAACAAGGAACACAGTTCAGCACTACAGACATGTAGTTTCGTGTTTAGTGTCAAATATTAGATCCAGGTTTAGGTACTGTCTTGGAGTCTGAAAATCTCGATTGTGATCTGCATAGTTGGTGAAATCTGACTAAGATTAAACTGTTGCCTGTTTGGGTGTCGGTTTAATTGTGTCTTCTGTGTAGAGAAATGTATAAATATCTATAATCTAGGTCCCAGACGTAATTTGATCTCTTTTTTCAGAACAGCTTAAACTAAACAGCTTACACGTGACTAAAACCGCGTCATATTACCTTTCGGGACAGAAAGCTTCCCCTTACGTCAGGCTCAGACGACCAATTAAAAAAAAACTTACTACAACCTGTTTAGTCTTGTTGCAAATTGCAGATGCGGCTTTTTGGGTGGCGAGGGGGGCAATCGCCCCGCGCCTAAAGGGGGGAGGGCGATAAATAGAATCATTTGTCACCATCAGCCCTGATAGGATACCTGCTACAAGCATAGGCTGCCTCTGCAAATAGATTTAGTAAATGTTGATATCACAGACCTATATAGATTCAGTTAAGTAAATTATAAATCACAGACCTATAAATAAATGGCCATGATGTAGAGTGGAAATAAGCTTGAGATTTGTTTTCTGCGTGTGACTTTTTTTTTTAAAATGTTTACTGTATCCCTAGGTACAAAATAAATACAAAATGAGAACATTTAAGGAGTTGTGTTACACGTAAACTCGCATTGTGACCCATGTGGTCAGTTATACTCTGACGGTACGTTGCATACAATCGCCGATGAACATATCAGTAGATCATACACTTAGTTCACGTATCCAAAGATTAAGGACGAGTGCAGTGTTTTACATGGCCATGCGAATCCAGTTTCGACCTGCATATTATTCCACTTCTGATGCAGACAAAGCCGGGGGGGGGGTCTATTTATGTTTTCTCTACGTCCTCCGCGCCTGTCTTCTACAAGGGCTTTTCTCTGGCACCTTAAGTACACAATAAATATAGGCCAGTGTTCACACGTCCTTGACCACTGCGCCCCCCCCCTAACATACCACACCCACGACTCCCCTTCCCCCAACACGTTTTATTGAAATCAGTTTTTTTGTTGTTGTTTCTGCTCAGGTTCCTAGAAAGTCTACAAGCTACATGCATTCCAGTTTTGTTAAGCAACGGCTACGAGCTGCCTTTCTCTGAGGTGATCGATTGGAACAAGGTGGTCGTCTGGGCTGATGAGAGGCTTCTGCTGCAGGTAAGACTCGTGTAAAGCACATGTCGGGGCTGGGGAGCGTGCGCGTATTAGGACCATCTCCCCCCCCCCTCATCCCCCAAAGCTGCCCAGGTTTGGCTTCTGTAAACTAATCAATGTGTCTTAAATTGTTGGAATTATGGGGCGGGGGGAGGGGCTCTTACAAAGCTTATATCAACTCACTGTCTGTCTGGTAGAATGTTCGTACACGTTATTTCTTCCACACCCACTCGGATCAATCTAAAAAAAAAAAAAATTGCTGTGCCTAACAAAACTGTGAATAAACTAGTCATTTAATTTTTTTGTTTGATAATGAATAGGGGAAATAACGTCTACATTATTGAGAGGTATAGGTGTAAGTGCGGAGTTCTTCTTCTTAGATAAGCTCTGTTGTTTTTTTAAAGGATTTAAAAAAAAATATTGTTATTGTTGTTTTGTTTTTGTCTTGAGATGTTAGGAAATGTAGATTTAGAATGTTTGTAATGGAAACTTTATCTAATGAATTAAGACGTTCCTAACATACGTCACGCTCGATTGTGGGAGTCTACAAAAGTACAACTAGGCGAGATATCGGGCGTTTTTTTTGGCCGTTGGTCATGACCAGTAGTTGTCATTCATAATCCTTTGTTCAAGCGTTCATGGCTGGAGTTATTAATTTCATTTCAGTATGAAGACTTAACATTCTAAACGAATGGTATGCAACTTTGCGTTTCATAAGTGCGTTTCAAACGTGACTTAGTGATGATGTGAACATCACAGCTCTTCAGCAACAATTTGCGACACATTTACCCATGCCTTGGGAGGCGCGGTGGCTGAGTGGTAAAACGCTTTGCTTCCGAACCGGGGTTCTTGAGTTCGAATCCTTGTGAAGACTAGGATTTTTATTCTGGGATTTCGCTTTTGCGTACCCCTGACATTAGTTGGGGAAAAGTAAAAGTGTTTAGTCGTTGTCCTGGCCACAGGAGAAGTCGTTAATTAACTGTGGGCGGCAAAAACAGATGACCTTTACATCATCTGCCCTATTGATCGCAAGGTAAAGTGGAACTTAACTTTTTTATATATATATTTTTTTTACATACCCGTGTCTTAACTTGGCCCCTTCATGATCACTACAGATTTTATCTCAATCACGTCATCGGTTTTACCAGGATGATTCAGACAATCGTTCCATGATCAATTTGCGCGTGGGGAGAAATAAGAGCTCTTATATGGATTTGTCTTGGCCTATTGAATAAGAAATAGGTTTTTTTTTTAGTTGGTTCATTTGTTTTACATGTTTCGAATGTTCCTTCAGAATTGAACAATATTGCATCCTAGCCAAAACCTCTTACTGGACGTTGGCAGATGTCAGTGGGCAGGGCTCGAACCCCGGACCATCGAGACAGCAGTCCAGAGCGCATACCACTTGACCAGGCAGCCATCCAATTAGCTTTTATCATTGTGTCTGTATGTACTGTTATATTTTGATAAATAGTCGTTTGAAGTCTTGATATAATTGAGTAAAACAACACACCTTACTATCTAACTACAAGTTGAAAGTACTTCGGCTTGGTTTGGTTTCTTTTTTTTTTTTAAAAAGGGGGGGGGGCGGGGACGGGGAATAGTCTTTGTACACACGTCATCTCTCCTTGTTTACCTGGTACGTTTTTCAGTGACAGTTTCAGGTAATATTTCGTTAGCAGCATGTAACACGAATGTCAAAATCATCAAGCTAGTCCCAGTTTCCTGGCGATGTGCTTCGTGTCGTGTTTACCTGTTGTCTCCCACCTGGGACACAGTTCTGCTGACTTGGCGCCATCATCCCAGATCAGGCTGTCTCGACATCTTTGAACTCTGCACATCACAAAGATGAGACACATTTCTTATTCCTTATGCTAGAACAAAGTGCTCCTTTGTCCCTAGTGACATTGGAGAATGGAATGGGTTGCCTGAATCAGCCAGGAAAACCAACGACTTAGCAGAGTTGAAGTCATTTAAATCGTATTCTTCATCGTGTTTTAGATTTTTTTTTTACCAATTCTGCTTTCTTTCCATCCGTTGTAGATGTTTTTGTTGTCATTTGATGCTTTTTATTTTTTTGAAGAGTTATTTTAATGTAATTTCCCATTAAACCTTTAGCTTTAATTGGGTAATACTAAAACTGTTGGCTATGAACCATTGGCTTTAGCTAAAACTGTAAGCTATGAATTATTGGCCTTAACTAAAACTGTTGGCTATGAACTATTGGCCTTAACTAAAACTGTTGGCTATGAACTATTGGCCTTAACTAAAACTGTTGGCTATAAACTATTGGCCTTAACTAAAACTGTTGGCTATAAACTATTGGCCTTAACTAAAACTGTTGGCTATAAACTATTGGCCTTAACTAAAACTGTTGGCTATGAACTATTGGCCTTAACTAAAACTGTTGGCTATAAACTATTGGCCTTAACTAAAACTGTTGGCTATGAACTATTGGCCTTAACTAAAACTGTTGGCTATGAACTATTGGCCTTAACTAAAACTGTTGGCTATGAACTATTGGCCTTAACTAAAACTGTTGGCTATAAACTATTGGCCTTAACTAAAACTGTTGGCTATGAACTATTGGCCTTAACTAAAACTGTTGGCTATAAACTATTGGCCTTAACTAAAACTGTTGGCTATGAACTATTGGCCTTAACTAAAACTGTTGGCTATGAACTATTGGCCTTAACTAAAACTGTTGGCTATGAACTATTGGCCTTAACTAAAACTGTTGGCTATAAACTATTGGCCTTAACTAAAACTGTTGGCTATAAACTATTGGCCTTAACTAAAACTGTTGGCTATGAACTATTGGCCTTAACTAAAACTGTTGGCTATAAACTATTGGCCTTAACTAAAACTGTTGGCTATGAACTATTGGCCTTAACTAAAACTGTTGGCTATGAACTATTGGCCTTAACTAAAACTGTTGGCTATGAACTATTGGCCTTAACTAAAACTGTTGGCTATAAACTATTGGCCTTAACTAAAACTGTTGGCTATGAACTATTGGCCTTAACTAAAACTGTTGGCTATAAACTATTGGCCTTAACTAAAACTGTTGGCTATGAACTATTGGCCTTAACTAAAACTGTTGGCTATGAACTATTGGCCTTAACTAAAACTGTTGGCTATGAACTATTGGCCCTAACTAAAACTGTTGGCTATGAACTATTGACGTGAAATAGTGAACGGAATGTTCTTTGCTCTGGGATGTTTATGACAGTTCTCATTAATACCTTTCATATTCATCTGGTAGGACTACGAAGAAACGAGAGGTCAACTTCTGGGGTGTCTCAGTCCTCCCCTCCACTGGGTGACCTGGCATCGCTCCCGAGGTATTCGATGCTTGTTAATGTGGCCTAGCGGGCGATGTTCCAAACCAGAATTAATTGTCTCCACGCACTATCCAACAAAGATGTCTGCAGTGGGACAAAACAACAACTTGGTTATACTGGATAGCTGGGCAAAGGTTCGGTAGGCTCAAAGCAATAAAATACAACTCTAGGTAGGAGATATGTTATAATTACCCCGGAAGGGTTGATTTCAGTACTTCATCGCCATAGCGCAAACTCGCATTGACAAGAAATGTAGGTGAATCTCTTGATGTTACTGCTGTCTCTGTGGTATATATATATATATATATATATATATATATATATATATATATATATATATTATATATATATATATATATATATATGGTTGTTACCTTGGGATTTCTTTCTAAATCTTGGGGGAAACAATCAAGAATGGAAGTAGTTTTCAACAAGGCCTCTATTTTCATCCTTTTTTTTTTTGTAAGCCTAATCCTAGCTTACGTATTTATGACCGTTGTGTTGGAAATGTATTTTATCAGCTGTGTGGGGGACGTGGGTAGATAAAAAACTATGTATTTATGTACTCTCGCTACCTATCAGTAACTCATTCAATTTCAATGGCTGACAGTTTGTGTGACTTTTGTGTGATAATGTGTAGAGGACGTTACAGAGAGGAAGGGGCAACAGCCAAACTGGCAACCTCGTCTGACAACACTGCTAATGGCTTGACCTCATATATTAAGTGAAACAAACAAATACAACATACTTATTTCCATTCTTAAGATAAAGGAAATGAAATTTAAAAAAAAAAAAAGAAACCAAACAGATATCCAAGGGCCAGTAAGTTGTTCGTGTATTTTTACACTTTCAAAATATTTTTTTGGTCTACGTGACGCGTTGCCTTTTTATTATTTTGTTGTTGTTTTTGTTTTGTTTACTTTAAATTATTGACTTCCTGCGCTTACCTTGAACACCTGGTTGAGGAAGTGTGTGTGGGGGGGGAGAGACTTCTGCCAGCATTTTTCTCGAAATCAACACTTTAAAGTTTCAGGAGTTTATTGAGAGCACACCAGATCTAACATAAAGGCCTACATTTACCAAAAGGCGCTGTTTTTTTTTTAATCGCATTTGAATAAATGTATTTACTTTGACTTTTTTTTTCCAATACTGATTAGTATAAGTTTACATATTATTTGTAAATTTTAAAAAGTTTTTTTAAAACCATTATTCGTAACAAGGGAGATTGCTCGAAACAAATTGCGCGCTGCATCAATTTCATACTCTCTAACCCCTTGTTAGCTGGCAACGGTGCAGCGGACAAACTGTTAATATATATACACACAGGCATTGTATTCGATTCCGAAGACCCAGTTGCGACCTGCATATTTTGCCACTACGAATGCAAACAAAGCCATTGTCCGCGGGTAGGGGGGTATTTTTTTTACTTTTCGTCTTCGACTAGAGCCCTTCTGTGAACTTTAAAAGTGTGCCCCGCGACCTTAGTATGAGCTCTCCAGCTGTCTCTTTCAGAAGCCGTCGCCTCCAACCTGTGCTGAGTATTTTATAAGTGATAATACATGCACACATTTCAGCCCTGTAGCCACATGTTGGAGTTATACATAGATCAGTGATGCCCGAGCCTACGGCCCGCGGGCTATATCCTGCCCCTCGAGACTTGCATAAAAATGACATGTTAAAAATATATTTTTAATAAACGTCACCAGGGTGTGTAGGAAATTTACATGCTCTCCTCAACCCGGGACGGGCCGAATGTTGGGTATCACTGATCTATGTATAACTAACAGAAGGTCAGCTTGCATCATTGACTCTTGTTTAGGATGGTAGAGAACTCGCCAGCAGAAGTGGACGTCGAAAACGTTAGTGCAATATACTATACGCTGTATGGGTCCAAACTGTATTGTTCAACTGTAGGCCAAATAGAGATGTAGGTCCCTTTTTCTCTTTCTGACAATACAGTTCGGCTTTGAAAGAAACTAATACATTTCTAGATCTAAAACAAAAAGTCCTATAGCGTAATGAATGAAACTTTAAACAAAACATCATAATAAAATCACTCTGGCTAAATATATATTTCACACTGGCACACACAAACACACTTTTGCTAAGACAGCTACACACACACTTTAGTTAGACTAACACAACTACACACACACACACACACACACTTTAGTTAGACTTACACGCACACACACATACACACTTCCTTAAGCTCATTGGTCCGTTGATATTATTTCCGTAATGGCCGCCCTCTCTACCAAAGATGTTTCGTCACACAATATTCTCAGACACCGCTAGCTTTCTCTTACCCCCTTCCTTTGACATTTAGATTATTTTTCTAATTGATTCTCTTGTACTCGAGGCCAAGGGGAGGTCACTTCTGTCATGCCACGTTCAAAACATCCCAGAAGCAAGTCAACATGGCATTTGGTTGTTGGAGCATTTTTGGAAGCAAACTTACCAGGGGTTACGTTGATGACATTGACTGCAGACTGGGCTCCAAGCAACTGATTCACTGTACTGACTGGTTGCTGTACAACCATGTCGCATGTACATGCATTCAGGTTTACATACAGGTACTAGGAGATACAAACAAAGGAATGAATGATATAAATATAGGAATAAAGGATAAACATAAAGGAATAAAGGATAAAAACAAGGGATTTGAGGGTGCAGACAGGGAATGGTGTATAAATTAAGTTAAAGGAGGATAAACAAGGGAATGATGAAAAATATGGCAATGATCGAGTGTGCTTTAGCAGTGAAGTGATCTATATTTTAAAAAATCCTTACATAAAAACAACTATTAAGACTACTTGAAAACTAGAATCCAAAGCTCTCGAAATCTATCCCATCGTAGTATTGTCTCCCCTTGGACCGCGTTCTTCTGTACTAAGCACACACACACACACACTCCATTATAGTTCTTCTCATCCAGATATCACGCAACAGTCACTCGCTTATCTCCTCTTTCATACTTGTTGGCCATCATTTCACCCATTCCGACTGACCTATACATATAAGATTGGACTTTAGATTCTCCACTACTTTGAATCGTGACATCCATCATCATTTAGAAAGAGTTTCGACAACAGTACATGGCTATAAGCATTCAGTTCTTTCTTCTTCTACAAAAACATAGATTCTGTGTAATTGTGTGTAACCTGGATGGAAGCACCCAGATATAAGTTACTCGTGGTACAATTTGTGTCTAACCTGGATGAAGCCAGCCGGGAAAACCAATGACTCGGCAGAATTTAAGTCATTGGTTAACATGCATGGCTAGATTGACTAGGACGTAATCAACATCTTTTTTGAAGTAACGTCTGTATTTTATAAGATAAGATAAGATCTAAATTACTCGAGATTAATTGAATAACTTACACATTATGCATAACTCTTGGAAGTATATGTCATATGAGTATTAGTTAATGCCCTTGCTGTCGAGCTGACACAACCATTGATTAAGTCTTCCCCTTGTCCTCATCATTCGTAGAGTCAATGGTGGTGCGCAATAGTTTTTTAATGGCTTAACTTCTTACACCAATTTTGGGGGGTTAAATTTTGAAGTTTAGAACTTTCAATGGTCAAGTTCTATACTCTTTTATGTGGACTGGATTGAAAATATGTTTCATTAATTTAAAAAAAAAATACGACCTTTAGAAACAACAGAAAATCTACTACTACAAAATTAGAAAACGTTAACAATTTCTTATTTGTTAGCACTTCATTGTATTCTTTAAAAGGAAGTTTTTCTCTAGCCTACAACTAGAGCGAGATTGTAGAAACTTTCGTTGAATAATAGGCTACAATGAATACATTATTTATGCTTCAGAGAGGGTTATTTAAGTTTGCTTAAATAGCTGGTCACTTAAGTTTGCTTACATAGCTGTTCACTTACGTTTGCTTACAGGGCTGGTCACTTAAGTTTGCTTACATAGCTGGTCACTTAAGTTTGCTTACAGAGCTGGTCACTTAAGTTTGCTTACATAGCTGGTCACTTAAGTTTGCTTAAATAGCTGGTCACTTAAGTTTGCTTACATAGCTGTTCACTTACGTTTGCTTACAGGGCTGGTCACTTAAGTTTGCTTACATAGCTGGTCACTTAAGTTTGCTTACAGAGCTGGTCACTTAAGTTTGCTTACAGGGCTGGTCACTTAAGTTTGCTTACATAGCTGGTCATTTAAGTTTGCTTACATAGCTGGTCATTTAAGTTTGCTTACATAGCTGGTCATTTAAGTTTGCTTACATAGCTGGTCACTTAAGTTTGCTTACATAGCTGGTCATTTAAGTTTGCTTACATAGCTGGTCACTTAAGTTTGCTTACATAGCTGGTCATTTAAGTTTGCTTACATAGCTGGTCACTTAAGTTTGCTTACATAGCTGGTCACTTAAGTTTGCTTACATAGCTGGTCACTTAAGTTTGCTTACATAGCTGGTCACTTAAGTTTGCTTACATAGCTGGTCACTTAAGTTTGCTTACATGGCTGGTCACTTAAGTTTTGCTTACATAGCTGGTCACTTAAGTCCAATGTGTGTTACATGAAGTAACTCAAGCCGGAGGGGTATAAGATGGAATTACTAACTGCGCATTCCTGAATAGTTCGCGTGTTGTTTACTTTACTGGACTATAAAGATAAAAGTAAAGCTCACATTGATCGCTTATTGCAATGTTTGCTTTTTTAATATCACAATTCAAATTTATCTCGTGGATCTAGAACTACGCATGTTCCTTAGTTTTAATTCTCACTTCGTGAGCTCCAGACTGGGTTTAAAATAAAAAAGGTTTCTGTGTTTACCTTTCATTATGTTTATAAATATTTGTATTGCAAATAGGCGCGTGAGAAGGAAGATGTGTTTTTTTTTCCTTGGATAAACTTAGCAAGTTATTTTTACATAAATGTAAAACAAATATTGGAATAAAAGGTAGAAGCGAGTCTGTTTTTCCATATTTGTCTTCTGCAAAGTTCAGATTTGTTTTTTCGCCACAGGCTGTTCAATAATATCACTATATATTGTTTTGTAAAATTCATAAAATTAGCAGACGATGTTATATTAAACTATTCTTGTATTATAGATTTTCATAATTGGCGGGAAAAACTATAAATAGCTAGCTTTTGTCGTAAAATGTCGTGAATTTTTTTTTAAGCTAAAACGTGGCGTTGTTTTGTAAAGTAGTTATAATAAGTAAAGTTTTGTTGTTTTTTTTCCAACCCTAACTTATGTAACATATAATTTAATTTTTAGATCTAGATCTAGTAATTGAACATCAAAAATAAGAGTACTCTCGTCTCATAATTATTATTTTACAATTTTTAGATACATAATGTAGAAAGATCTAGGTAATCAATCTATTTAAATGTACATAAAAATCTATATATATAGGTCTGTGAATCGATCAATCGCGGATAAGAATTTGTTTCCGGTTTCCGGTCTAGATCTAATATCTAAGTCTATGGTTTTGGCGCACTCTTGGCACCACAGAATTCAATTTTCTAACCACTTCCGTTAAAAGCACAAAATAAGTTCAAATTAGTGTAAGCACGTGGCTTTCCTTCAATGACCTTAGCAGACGTTTTTTTTTTTTAATAGCAAAAAACTAGTGCATGACTAGTGGTAATAAAAGTGTTTTAATACGATGATCAACTGTGACGCATTGAAATTGTTCTTATTTTTTTCTAGAACTTGACAACAGGAAAGCTCCATTTAGCATCCTTGACATTCTGAATTTTATCTAGAAAATCTCGTATAAAAATTAGCAGATGGTATTATTTTATACTGCTTATTGTGTTAACAGACGATATTAAGTTCTACTGCTTTTGTATGATAATTAGCAGACGATATAATATACTTATTAGCCGACGATATAATAGTATTATGTTCTTGTATTAAAATTTGCAGACATTATACTGTTCTTACATTAAACTTTGTTGTGTGCTTATAGCCAAACGCTTAGGGTCACGGAGGTCACTGTGTAACAAGCTCCAATGCACTTTTGGTAGACAATAAATGGCCTTGAAACATGACCGATACTGCATGTCCTAGAATAAAGATGGATGCTTTGTTAGATGATTTAAAAAAAAAAATTGGTTTGGAATGAATGATATCATGTGATGTTTATGCGAGAAGGGACAGGTATTTTCAAAGGTAGATATTTTTAAAACGTATACAAAATGCTGACGTAAGCAATTATTTCACCTGTCATCCATTTGGGGAGCAGACTGTTAGTAACATGTAATACTTTCTTATTACTCACCCTAAAATGTAGACTTGTACCTGACACTATTTGTCATGTGGTTCTCAAAGAATCAAACATGGAACCACTCGAGAACCTTGCTGAACTTGTTTTATAGCTACTCCGCCCCAAAACATGTTCGCGCCTCTCTCTTTCTCTCTCTCTTTCTCACTTGCTGGCCATGCTAAGTAGACTTTATGAGTGCTCAGACCCGATGGCAGTAACACTCATATGGCATTGCATGTTTATACAGTTCAGTTTAAAATATCGCTTATCTTTTGTTGAAAAAAAAAGTAAAACCCACAGTAGAGAGAAAAAAAAAGCGTGGGGGAAGGGGGTAATATGTAACGTTATGGGGAGGAGAGAGAGAGAAAAGGTTCCACATTTGTGAGCAATAAACAAAAGTAGTTTTTTTTTTGTTTTTTTTTTCTTTACAAACACCGCTGTGTATTGTGAAGTAAATAATTTTGTTATAGACTGTCTTGTTTGGGGTACCCTAGAGGAAATCCCTTGCTGAAGACAGGCACAGAAGACTTAAAGGAAACTTAAATAGATCCCCGGCAGATAACGGCTTTGTCTGCATCAATTCTTTCTTAAATATATTGACAGACTGACTTTGACTTATTCCCGTGCACTCCCAGTGGCGGCAACCACACCTCTCCACCGAACTTGGTTCTGAGCAGTTTTCATCATCTGCTTCCATGTCATTCCAGTCTCCTCAGCTTCATACTGATGGCCGAGATTTGTCCAGGTTTGCATGGGCTGGACCACTGTCCTCTTACGGAGTCCAATCAATTGCCTTGCAACTTTGGTCATTGGTTTTCGCAGGGTGTGTCCTATCTGAGGCTGTATGGACATAGTGTCAGTGTATTGACATACATTGACTTGACTGACTCACGGTGTTTCTGAATATAGCTTCTACTGCTCACGTTAAAAAAAAAATAACAATAGTCTTATTGGATCTGAAACTAAAGTCAGTAGATTCATTTGTACTATCTTTGTGACTATTGATTCATACACCTCGCCAAGTCTTCATACCTACACTAGCCTTAAACCCTCTCGTACAGTTTCTGACCTCGAAAGGTATGGGGGCTAGGATGATTTCAAGGTGCAAGTTCCCCCAATCCCCTTTTTTCATATTCACGTTTCACGAAAAAAAAAAGTTTTATCTCCTTAAAATATTTTCTTATTGATGTTTTGAAAAAAAAATGTTTGCGAGTTTGAAAAGGGGGGAAAAAAGTTGTAAATAAAACGGCCTTGACCTGAAAGTAGTTCTTTGAAAAGTGCCGCCTGATTTGAACTTCCTAAAAGGTGGCTAACTCTATTTTGTTTTATGCCAAGATGTTCAAAGAGGTAAAGGGAGGGAAGAGCTGGTTCAGATTAGACTTAGATGATATCAAGATGATAACAAAGTTAACGAGAAATGTGCACAGTGGCAGGTTGAAGAATTGAGAAGGAAGAAGAGAAGAAAGGGAGAGAAACTGTTTCATTTTGACTAGTAAAGAGAATGCACATGTTCTATCAGAATGTAGTCCATTGTTGTATATTTATCGTAATACGAATGTATTTGTTTACGCTTTTTTTTTTAGGTGTTTGTGTGTGTTGTGTATTTAGATCAATCTGCGTTTCACTCGGCTGAAGGTGTGTGACCCACTTTGGATTGTTGGTTAAGGTGAAACAAAAGGCTCGTGCAGTAGGACGGCGTCGACTAGCTAATGTGTGTTTGTGTATATATCAGGGTCCAGGCGTCAGTACTCAGCCAATGCCCACTTCTACCTGATTCTCTCCCCTCCCCTGTTATATTTGTGTTTCCAGATTTCTTAGCTCGAGATCTCCCAACATGACACCAGCAGGTGAACTCGTGAGAGAGATGCTCAAGTTTATTTTTTGTGAGAGCCAACAGCTTACTCCTTGGGGACTCATGCTTTTATTCTTCCCCCCCTCCCACACACACACACACGGCAATCTCTCTAGGAGAGCATTTCAACACATTCGATACTGCGTCCGATTAAAAATATGTTTCCTTTCAATCGAATTAGTTTATGGACCTTCCACCGTCTCAAGCATGCGTTCAGTCGACACAGTCTACCAAAGGCGAGGAAGATTATGATATTCGACTCTTTCATGCCTTAGTTAAGTATATGACTTATTTACTTATTGTCAATGCATGAAAGCGGTTGATTCCATTGGGCACAGTAACTAGTTTCTGTTACACCATGTTGTTGTTGTTTGTTGTTTTTATAATTTATGTTTGCTTTTATTCATGGCATGCATCTACTCAGAAAGAATACATATAAGTTGTGTTTGTCGATTCTTGACTTTGACTATTATTCTGTATAAGAAACCGAACTGGTATCGGTGCGGGGAATATATCGATTCTCATAGTTTTAATGTTTAGACCGATACTGGAAGACGCACCGCCATACCTTTTTGTTTTATTAGGTAAGCCAATAAAAGTTGTTTTTTTTTTTGTTGTTTTTTTTTTTCACTTGCCAATTTTGCAGCATCTGAATATAAGCAAAAAATCTTCGACACTTTGGCTACTGCGATTCTTAAAATTATGAAATTTCGTGGACGAGTGTTTGCTATGACGGGTCTTTTAGAGGAAACCTCATCATTAACAACTGACGAAATACGGCAATAAATATTTTCTTCAAAAACACAATTTAATGATATAAAGTTGCACAGTTCTAGGTATTTCTGAGTGTGTTGGGAAAAAAAACACATAGTTTTATTTTTCTCCTAATGAATACCAAAATTCAAACCCCAAAGTATGTCAGATTCCAGATGAAATTAAAAAAAAATTGCCAAGATCGTATCTATAAATGCACGAAATCACGTGACCTAGGCATTGAATACGCGCTGTTTCCTGCTAATTATTTGCACATCAATTGTGGAGCCAAAAGATCACCAAGGTCGCAAAGTTTCAGTCTGCGATGAAATAGAAATGTGCATTTCTTTGTGGCTTTGTTGCTAATGAAAACAAATTCACAAGAAGTTGGCGTATCGTCTGACTTCTGGGTTTAAATTTAGGCTCTGGGTTTAAACTTAGGCTCTTCTTTTCACTCCTACTTTCGCGTCGGCTGTAAAACCTGTAATTGTAGCACTTGTTTCTGTTGGGCAGAACGGCACAGACATCAGCGACACCTGGACAAAGAAATGTAGTACTCTCGTACCGCCTCCAACAATAGAACTCTCCGGGGCTGCTGTGGTGGGAAAGACCTGGGAGGATCGAAATCTAGACACAGAATGGACATTTAGAGAGGCGAGGAAGGTGGACAATGGATGCTTTTCTAGGGACTATTCTATTCTCCTCCTCCAACTTTTCATATTGATAACGCCCCTGACTATTGGGGGTAGGGTGGGGAGGAGGATGGTACACACTACTCAGGATTGTGCCCAACGGTTTCAATAATGCCATTGAGCAGTTTGAGTGACCTCTTGACTCGGCATGCTGTGTAGTGATACTGAGCAAACGCTACACGCAGGCAAAGCTGCCATTTGTATTATATTTTGCACACTTTAACTAAAAAAAACAAAAAACAAGTACAAATACTAAGTAGGTATATAGGAAATGAAAAGGTTAATCAGTAAAAGGGTTATTTTTTAATTAGATATAACCCAAGATATGACCAATTTCATGTGAATTATTTTTTTTTAAAGTTACAAATTTGTGTCAAATAATAAAAATGTTAATGTCTTACAAATTTGGAAAGTTAGCATCCAACTCATCTAAATTCTAAGAAAATACAATAAACATGCATTTGTGTAACCCTGCCGGACCAAGTAAAACAAAGGACGTTTGGGCCACGAGGCCTTCATCAAAGAAAACAAAAAATGGACAAACAACTCAAAATAGGGTTAATTTGACTTATCTGTCCGATGTTGTTCTCGATCGAGGCAGAAAAGAGATGTGCTACGCTGGTGTAAAAAGCGCGGGAAATTGAAAGGTGGCAGTAATTTCAAGGAAAAATAAATGAGAAAGGTGGGGTGATAGTATCCATCGCATATTAACTAAAAGTGTGCTGGTTGTTGATCCCGTAAGGTTGGAGGGTGCCTTACATGTAAATAAAGTTTTTTTTAGATCTGCAGACGGGTGTTTTTGTTTTTTTTGTCATTGCATTGTTGTATAGCATTGACGAAGAGATCAGTGAATAGATTCGAGCTTAGTTGCACAATTTCGAATGTCTCTAAGGTGTTCTTGGAGTCGTCTTTTTAAGGTCCTCCTTCCAATATAGATCATTTGATACATTGAGCATATAGCGTATAGGAATCTCCTAATAGTACAGTTCAATTTACCACTGACCATCTGGATTCTGTATAATAATAAAATAAAAGAACTAGAAAGCTAGATCTGTTTGGCTTTTATAACTTGGACTTGGCAGCTTTGTTCAGCAAAAGGTGACAATAGATCTGGCTATTAATTTTCTCTCTTCTCTCTCTCTCTCTCTTTGTGATTCTTTTGACTTTGACCAAAGCCGTGCTGAATGGTAGCTGGAAAAAAAAGATGGGAGGGGGACTCCCCACGTTCCACTTGACTTTTGATCACTAACAGAATCTGACGCTGGGGTGTCGGATGCAAGGGTCACAGGTGAGGCGGGAGATGATTGGTTCAGACGGCTCCGTGTGAGAGAGAGAGAGAGTCTATGTCTGTGTGTGTGTCAGCTTTGGTTGATATGAAAAAGAGAAAGTTTTAAATGTTGTTGCAGGATTATTTCTGATATACCTCCCCCCTCTCTCCCCAAAATGAGCTTACATTGTTGTTGTTTTTTATATAAAAACATGTCGTGTTTATTCATCATTTGTTTCAGAACTAAAAGCTTTAAACTCCACTTATGTTTCATTACTAGTTTGTTGTTTTTAATATAAAGGGGGGGGGGGGGACATATACACTGTTCTTGTCTCGTGTGACTCTGCAACATTTGAGAACATGGAAACACCAAAGTGACTAGGATGGTGTACACATACAGTCACAAAAGTACATGGAATCTTTTCAAGTTCATTAGTCACGACGTTTTGGGATCTCATAAAGAGCGTACCTTTACAAAAGCTAGTGGGGTCTCTAGTGAGTACATCCACTGACGAGTACGCCCCCCCACACCCCACAGCTTCTCACACACGCTCACACCTCATTTGTTCACAGCTCACATCCGGTCCACAGTCCCCCCACTTGGACACCACTCACACTTGTTCGTAATTGAAATGTTTGCCAGGTCCTCAATTGGCTCATCTTCCTCCTCCTCCCCCCCCTGGCGCCCTCACCATCACACGTTTGCCCCCTCTCCTCCATACAGCCACCGCGTCGAGGGTCGGCAGCGTAGCTTCATGCCTCCAGCGCTAACTTAATATCCACACACACACACACGTAAGCATTAATATTGTTAACTCGCACTGTCACTGAGTTTGTCATGAAATCAGGCTTATTGCCCTTGACTGGAGAGTGACTTTTAGCTAGATAGAATTTCCCCCACATTTTTCGTTTATATAGCAAACACAAATCAGACATTTAAAGTGTACAACTGAGTATTGAAAAAGTTGTTTTTGTTGTTGTAAGTGCAGAACGCAAGTCATGTGTGTTTTGGTTAGCATGCCTAACTTGAGAAGTTTTGTTATCAGCGATAACACTAGGTTGACCTACGGACACACGTTTTTCTTGACCTGCAAATGGTATCTTAATTAAAAAGCGAAAGTCTC
This sequence comes from Biomphalaria glabrata, assembly GCF_947242115.1. Classification (NCBI taxonomy): domain Eukaryota; kingdom Metazoa; phylum Mollusca; class Gastropoda; family Planorbidae; genus Biomphalaria; species Biomphalaria glabrata. Next base: position 11,096,415 of record NC_074727.1, read on the forward strand.
GTCATGTTTGTGTCACTAAAACATCTGCACGTTTTGCACACGCACACAAAATGTGACCCAATTCTGTGTGCGTTGACAAAGCTTGTTGGTCTGGACGACGTGTTGCTATTGCAATAAGCTTAATCTTATTTAACATGTGTTTGTTTTTGAGTGGCTTTATTGTTAAATGGCGAAATAAAAATCTGACAGACACTTTTCCATTCCCTCCCCCCCCCCAAAAAAACAACAACTATTTAATTGAATTTTTATTGAAAACCAAAGAAGTTAAGTTAGTCGATTTCCAGTTACACGACTTTGTTCTCGAAACTTGTTGCTCTTTTTTAATATATACACAAATGAATGGGTGTAACAGAATGAGAAAGAAAGCTAATTACCCCCCCCCCCCCCTTTACTATACCTATGGTCTGATCGGTGATGACGAGCTCTATGACTAAGTTCGTACCTCGCTGTTTAAATCAAACCATGTTGATCTTTGGGACCTCATTTCTTCTTCTCTGTCCATTTCTAACAGTGATTCTCGAAATTTGCTAAGCGTCCGCTCTCTTTGGCACTGTATCGTTCTAGGTAAAACTAGGATAATACTTTTAGAATTTTATTGCTGTGCACTTTATCAGCTGCCCACCTTTCTTCAAGTTTTAAGAAATTAATATTTTAGGCTTAAATTTAAAAGTTGATAATTTTGTTGCATAGAACGTAATTATCTTCTTTTTTTTTAAAGTAACGTCTGTAATATATATGTAACAGAAACAGATGACCTTTACATCATCTGCCCTATAGACCACAAGGTCTGAAAGTGGAACTTTACTTTTTTTTTGTAATATATAAGATAAGATTGCCTTAAAGCTAGATTTCCATATTTTTTGTATAAGTTACAAAGGTTTAATATTAACATTTAAAGACTAAACCAAATGCTACAGATAGACAGCTGACATCGCACTAAGTACTTCTGGGAGTGGGGCCGCCTCCGGTTGGAGAGCCTCTCAGCCTGTTCTATCACTTAGATCGGGAGAAACTTTTTTAACGAGTCCTGGTTGAGATGCTCAGGTGAAGTGTGGCCGGGTTCGTGTACCCACTGAATCAATACTGGAGTCTGCCATCTCTAATTGGACTTAAACAACAACACTAACAAACCTCTCCCCCCCCCCTTCCCTTTGGGAGTCTACTACTTAGCTACTACTACTACTACTACACACACACACACACATATATCCACTTCTGCAAGTGTTTACACGGTTAAGTTGATTTATTTCGTAGAAATAACTTCCACATTATTTACATAATTATCTTTATGTGGATGGTGTCAACATGATATCCAAGATTCGTTCCTCGGGATAAAAGAAGATGTATGGAGTACGCCCACCACTGTTCTTATACCGAATCGCGAAACGAAGAACATCCATGAATATTTATGAGCGAGGGGGAGATTTGGTCAAAATAAGAAAGCAACTTTATTTAGAATGGCACGCGCGAGAATAACAACCTAAAGAATGGCATGGGTAAAACTGGCATCGTCAAAAAATCACCAGAACGATGATGCTTCTATTGGGGTACATGTATCGTTCTAAACGTAATAAAGACGGGACGCTAGAATCGCGTTGGCGAAGACGTAAGGGACATTTTTTTTTTTTAAATTAAATCGATCTTGCTGCAGACGCCTCTCGCGTAGACAATGCCATATTAAAAATCCTACTTGGACTAAACGACGGCACTTAATTTTTAACGTTTTAATTTTTAAATGCTAATAATAATCTCGTTAATACTCAGAACAATATGGAAAGACAAAGGTATAGCCCTCGACACCACATTCTTGCATATGCTTGCTAGTCTTGGACGCAGACTGCAGAGCTATAGAGGAGGATCATAGCAACGGAATAGAGATGCTATAGAAAGATCCTAGGTATCACATATAAAGACCGCATCACAAACAAAGAGATTAAATACATGGTTACTACAGTGATTGGACCCCACGATAACCTGATAACTATTGTAAAAAAAAATAAATACGCAAACTAAAACTCTATGGCCATATTACAAGGTCTTCAGGACTCGCAAAGACCTTCCTTCAGGTAACAGTACCAGAAAACGAAGAAGAGGCAGACAAAGCGATGGGAAGACAACATAAAAGAACGGACGGGCCTGCCATTGAAAGAGGTTCTATCCAAAGCAAAAATACAGAGAGAAGAATGAAGCAAGACGGTTGACAAATCGTATGTGGTTTCCGAACGGTCCAACATAGGTGAAGGTGACTACTCGGAGATGGATTTATAATTCCACTGCCAATGGCGCAGATTTGTTCCCCAGTTTGAGACTCGCTGCCATGACATATATAAGTGAGCAGAAAAAGGTGTGTGTGTGTGATTTGAACAGAGCGGGGGAAGGCTAGGAGAAGAAGTAGAATAGTGGGAACATACTTTCACTGTGTATGGAAGGACGTGAGAGGTAGTCGTGTGCCCTTAAGAGAAACTGCTTTGACTACTTGCAGGATGAAATCGATACCAGTGAGATCGTTTAAACAATTAGTGGCCCGGTAGTCGTGTTTATTGAGCTATCTATCACCGTAGTATCGTGTTTCAGCGTTGCGCCTTAATGTCAAATAGTAATCTCCGATATTGATTGTCGTAAATTTTGGGTTTCAGGGGTGCAGGGTGTGGGGAAGAATGGGGGGGGGGGGGGCAAAGGTAGGGAAAAAGCTAGAGGCAAAGATAATAGTCAAATAATCGTAAAAGTATTAAGTATTGTTTTAATATACGTATCTAACGTTTGTTACAAGTTTATATAAGAGAATAGATTACCGGAAGCAAAGAAGGAAGGGGAAGCACTTTGGTCACGTCTGCTATTGAACTGCTTTTCCTCTTGCTTGACAATCAGTGTCATATAAATGCAGATGCTAGTAACGTAGTTGACCTAACTATAGTTCCATGGTTGACTTTTTTTTTTACCGCAAAAATGTTGCTTCAAAAGACTTTAACCTAAATGAAGTTGTCTATTACAAATTTAGTGGCGTAAAAGAGGCGAAAAAAAAAGAATAGAGGTATAGTTGGATTCTAGTTACGTCGTTTTCTGATTACCTCCTCCACGATGTCCCTTTTGTAGCACGTGACCATCGCTCAAGCCATTGTCCCTTTTGTTTTATTCGTTCTCAGATTGACTTGAATTACTCGATGTACTGATTCAACTTGCACTGCTCGGCATTCTGGCTTCCTAGTCATGCGTCATCCTGTCGGATGTTTCTTTCTCTTGGAAGATAATAATGGATGCCCTCGTGGCGGGATCAAACAAACACCAAATATGTTGATGCTTCCTGCCCCCATGGAATCCAGCGCCCTCTACATCTCTTCTGTGTGTCGTAACTCTGGGAGATAACACGAGCTATTTTTACACCTAGCGTGACTTTTTGTCCTACGTGGGGAGTGCAAGTATAAATAAAAAAGGGGATGACGGCCGTACTTTCCAAAATGACAATTTTCTAATAATAATATGTTACTTGTATAAGGGTTATAACAATCTATTTAGACCAGCAAATAGTAGCTTGTTAACTCTCCAAGTCTGTAACATTTTATGTAGACTAGCAAATAGTAGGCTTTTAACACTTTGACTTTAACTTTAAGTCTGTAACATTCTATGTAGCCTATAGACGTATGTAGGCCAGAAAATAGTCGCCTTTCTATCTTTTTCACACATTCTAGGTATTTCAGTCTATTTGTCAATGATTAATAAATATCTTGCATCATTTCAGCTGCTTAAGAAATATTGGTTGAGTAAAGCTTCTATATAAATATTTAGGATTTCTTCTTATGTCAAATGTTCACTTGTTAGCCTTGGTAAACTGACCCAAGTACAATAGTTAAAAAGGTTGGAAGATTGAGGGGTTAACAGAGCATAGCATTTTCATGATCATTTTCAAAGCTGTCAGTAAAAAATGGTTTTGACTGTTTTTTGTTGTTTTTACAATACTAATAACCAGTATGAAGTATGTATGGGTTATAATCAGCGACATTATATATATTGAAAATGTTTGAGATGTTAGTCCTTTTGCTGGCAGATTTTTTCATGACTATGTAGCAAACCACAATGTATTAAGTTGTATTATTGTTAACCATCTCTCGTTCTTTTAATATGTGGAATGTGTGTGTGTAACATTAACCAGAGTTGTGTTTGTTGAGCGGCACAGAAACCTTCTTTTTTCATTCACATCTCCACATGCTATAGGAACATGGAACACTCTTAAGCCATATGTACACAGAAATAACAGTTAATAGTCCAATCAGAAGATAGTAAAATTGACATTCCTAGACACAATTTTACTTCACTGGCACTCATAGGTTTATCTTGTACTAGTAAGAATTCGTAATAGAACATTTGTTGCAACCATCTCTGATTTTTACAAAACTTATATCAACTCACTCTGTCTGTCTGTCTTGTAAAAAGTTTGTACATGTTTTATCTCCCACACATAATCTCGGATCATATTGAAATCTTGCATAATTATTTCTTGCACCTTACAAAACAGAATCAGTAAAAAAAAATATTTACCAATTAGTTAATTAACTATTGGTAATTAATTATTTTGTTTAATATCAAACAAGGGAAAGAAATTGCACTTCACTTATGTGGTGATATAAGTTGAATTAGTCCCCTTTATACTTTGAAATAGGTTGCCTCTTTAAAGTTTGAAACTAACTGACTATAAACCTATTTTCATAAGCACTTTGCTTGAGTCCTTGATTTCAAATTCAGGTCATTCATTTTTTTTTATTTATAAATGCCTTCAAAAAGCTATCACAGTAACCTTCACCCAGATACCCCCTTCTTTCTCCTCCCACTCAGCCCCCTTTCCCTTTTTTTCCCAACTGGTCCAGACAAATAGGCTTTCATCTTTAAACTTGAAGTTGTTATTTAATTTTTTATTTTTTTTTGACTTAATTTTACTGCATCTAATTTAGACTACATATTGTTTCAGTTTGATAAATTTATTAAAGAAGAGAAAAAAAAAGCACTACATTATATATTGTATTACTTTATAAATTAATAGAATTCTAACATTTGCTTAACATATCTTAAATTCATTTTGTTTATTTAAAAAAAAATGTATCTTTTTTTCACTCTGCCAAGTAAACCTTTAAAAACATATTCAGCTTAGAAGAAGATCTCTACGGTCATGAGTTTTGATGAATTAGATCTAGTCTGTGAAGTAAGAGCTCTGTTTTTTGTCCAGGTCCCAGCAGTTGTCCACTCAATCACAGAAAGCTCCATTCTGGCCATGAGGCAACAGTGTCAGTTGGTCTGGGAGTCTTATTTCTCTTCTGTTGATAAAATTATTAATACAGTTATAGAGGTAAGTGGATTTTAGTTTAATATCAACAAGAGAAAATGTAAACTAGTAAAATCCAATTAGAGATCATTTTGTTTTAAATATTTTTTTTAAATATAGTAATTTATATTCTACTTTCATCATTAAATCTATTTTTTTAAAGAACATGTATTATATATTTCTAGTAATTTTTTTTTATACACACTGACCTATCAATATTGCTACCTGTTATTTGCATGTAAGGAGAATCTAGCATCTGTAGGAAATGTTAATTTGTAATTTATTTATAGGTATGTGATTGTACTGTTCTTTAATGACATGACCAGTAACAGTGTCTTGGGTTTTTGATAAAAAATTGTCTACATATTGTTTTTTTCACAGGTTGTGAAAAATCGCATTCAAAATCACCTGGTTCGTCCATCCTATCATTGGAACACTGTCCCTGGGGCTCATGTTGTGTTGCCTGAGTGGTCAGACATCCCCAGCAACTACCCGTTCTATTTCAGCCCATTTGGTGAGACACCAAGGGATAAATTTACAGCTGTGGTCTATGCAACGACCCCAGTCACCACGTCTTCACCGTCCTTGTTCCGAGTGCTGAGGATGGTGTCCAAGTCACAGTATTGTCACAAGGTAGTTTTAAGTACTTTAAGATGATTTTTTTCTAGTCTCAAACGGAGCTTTGTTAGCTTTGATAGCATGATTTTTTTTACTTGACTTAGACATATTTTTAATAATTAATAAAGGTAGGACTTCGCCTTTGCCCGTCGCTTAGTCTGCTGGACCTCTGTTGACAAAATCTCTGCATTCTTCTCTGTCATTAGAGTTTCCTACATAGACATTTCTTAATGTTGTCTTCCCATCACTTCCCAGGTCTGCCTGTTCTTCTTTTCCCTGGTACTGTTCTCTGCAGAAAAGTCTTTGCCAGCCCTGTTAATCGTGTAATATGGCTGTACAGTTTTAGTATGCTGTTTTTTAAAGTGGTCAGAAGGTCATCATGGGGCCCAAAAATTTGTGGCACTGTGTAATGAAATGTGTGTATGTAAGGTCATCATGGGACCCAATGTGCTATGAAATGTGTGTATGTTGTTGATGTAATTAGGCGGAAAGTAGGGCAGATGTTTTGGTTGTGTAGGCTGGAGAGTTTCTGATAAAAGCACAAGGTGGTCTGGTGTAATAGAAATTAATTTAATGACTTGTTTGAAGTTAGGAAGATTAGCTAGAGATGTGAGACAGAAAGGAGCTATATTTTGTAGCGAGTTTTATCTTGTTTCAATGATCATTTCACTTGTTTCTACAACTATCTACTTTCAAGTTAAATTTGTGTAAAGTGTTAACAAAAGTTACATTAAGTTTTATTTAATCAAGAAGTTTGTTCAAGTTTATTTAAAGTTCTATATTAAAATATAATACGCCTACATCAGTTTAGTTGTACTATCTGATTGGAGCTACAAACCAACAACAGAGAAACAACATCCTGTTTTGGATTTCCAAGGTTTTTATATATGGTTTTAATATATGATGCCTAGAATTCTTCTGTAGCATCTCCATTCCCTCAAGTTAGATTCCAAGTTTCTTCATTAGTCATTGTTTTTTTTGTTTTTTTTTGTATAACAAGCTTTGTATGTCAGAATGTAAGGTAATAAAGTGTAATAAAAATGTATAACATTTACAAATAAGTGAAAAACACATAGTATATTGATAACCTTTTAATCTTACTGAGAGATATGTTACCTATCCATAGTATACAGTTACTACTGTTGTAAATCCTACCTATTAATTATCAAAGCTTTTACTTAATCATTAAAGCTTTTACTGAAATGATGGGCTTTCTGTGAAAACAAATTAAGAAATAATTGAAAGATTTTGAAATGTAAATGCTCTGAGATGTATATTTGTAAGATTTTTTTTAAAAAAGTAAAATATTGTTAGGACATTTTTTACTTATTTTAAAATGTAAAAACAAAAGTATTTCCCTTTATGTGTTTTTTTTTTCCATTGTACTCTATTTATGATTGTCACATTTTAGTATTGATATTTAACACTTTTGTGACTGACCTACTTTTGTGTTGAACAGGAAAGGGATGTGTGTAACTTGACATAAATGTTGGCTATTAATGAATATGTGTTGGTGAGCTATGGACTATATCTTAGATAATACAAATCATATCTTTATTAAAAATTGTTAGTAAACTCATCAGCCCTCATTAGGCTAGTTTCAAACCAGGGAGGTTAATAAACATTGAGAATTTAGAATGGAATTTATTGTTTGACAGAAGATAAGTTAAAACACGAAGACAGAGAGTATATAAATTATTTGTACTGCCAAGAATAGAATATAGTAAAACCTGAAACAATAAGTGTACCACTTGAATACTCATTTTGCTGCATTGGTCAAACTTAATTTTTTACCAATACTATTTTTTCTTTTCTGATATGTGGGGGAGGGGGAGGGGGGGCTAGTGTGATTACATTGAAAGTACCAAGTGCATTAAGAGATTTTTATTTTAGCTGATAAAATTCTTTTAAAATTACACTATAAGTATATTTTTTTGCACACAAAAATGTCTACATTTTAACTTTATTTGGAGAGCAAAATCTCAGCTTACAATCTAAAGTCACAAAGGATTAAATTGAAAAAGACAGCAGTAAAAATGTCCTTTAAAGATTTACAATTTTACTAATGTTAAATTGTTTAGAAATATTGCCTTAGTAAATATTACTACAAAAGTAAATATTACTACAAAAATCAGTTGTTCTTTTTTAAGTTTTCAGTAGCTGCAGTTGACATATCTTCGATGATGCTTCATTAAAAAGAAGTTGATTAGAAGTTTTCATTATCTATATTTGAAATTTTGGTGTTTGACATTTAATGATCATCATCAATTGTATTGATCCAGATTTTTATGTATGCATAGCCAAAGAGAAATAAAAAAAAAAGGGCTGATTCAGCAGGCCTACTGAAGTATTGACACATTTTTTTATGTGCATCTCTTGCCATTTTGTGCACAGAGCCCATCTGTTTCATGAGGTCTACATCAATCCACTGTGATAGTGACACGTGGCTCAGCTTGTCAACAAAAACTTTACTTTTATCTTCTCACTTTTGTAGAAATAAAATCAAATGAAAGGGAACATAAAAGTTCATGAGAGAAATCCCATCATGCTATTCTGTGAACGTGTAGAGGTTACACGAGATTCCATCATGCTACATTGTGTACGTGGAGAGGTTATGAGAGATCTCATCATGCTACACCGTGTACATGGAGAGGTTATGAGAGATCCCATCATGCTACATCGTGTACGTGGAGAGGTTATGTAGAAGTTACAAGGCTCTACTTGAATTTGGAAAATTCACATTTCAAGGTTCTTCTACCTATCATAATCCTAAAAAGCTGTTTTCATTGTTTAGATGGCTGCCTTATCATATCCTATGCACTCTGGACTGTTGATAGGTAGTCTTGATGATCCTGGGTTCAAACCCTGCCTGCCCTCATCCCCTGCCATTCTGAATGTTTGGGCTAGAAATTTGAACATGCAAAACGATTTTTTTTCTTTTCTGCAGAACATAATCTTAGCACATAATTAAATCCTTTTCAAAAGTGCTTTCACGTGAGATATATTTTCAATTATCCTTGTTACTTGTATTTCAGGATGATTTTTTATAAAGTGTTTTTATCTTCTAAGCGTCAAATTGAACTATTTTACATACATTGTCTTCTCAAGGCTTCATTTATTATGCTGGAAATGTGTGGATGTCACATTCTGATGACTGAATCTTTTTAAAATATTTTTATAAGTTCCATGCTGCCCAATAATTCCAATTGGGTCTTGATTTCTTTTGGAATTAGCTGAACTATTTTTAGCTGCACTAAGAAAACAAATAGAAAGCAGGAACAATTAACTACTAGCCAAATCCCCTTTTCTATATAAAATGACAAAAGCCACACCACCTGTGCTTGTTAAATTAACTTGTGGCTTTTATAGAATATAAAGTAATATTATTACTATCATTTTATTAATATTATAATTTGCTGTTTCATCCTGACCAAAATAAATATTATGGATGTTGTTTTATTAGCCCATGTACTTATCATTGCCTTGTTGTTTGGTACTCCTAAATTCTTCGGCTATGTTGGTATTTAGTCAATTTAGTGTATTTATCTCAAGTTGTTTTATTACCTTGGACATTTAAACATGAGAAGATCAAAATATTTATGGCCCTGATTAAAACTATAATCATCCAGTCATGTTTTGTGTTGAAAAGTTTTTTATTTGCTCATGTTGTTTTAGGTGATTGTATTGTGGCACTGTGATGTCCCACCCCCTCCTTCACAAAAATGGCCGACTGACCTGGGGATACCAGTGAGGGTCAAGACAAGAGATATAAAGGTATTTACACTCAGTGAATTTTTTTTTTATCAGCCATTCTTAATGTTGTTTAATATTGTGATTCAGTGCCCGTGAGAAAAAATAAAAGTGTGTTGTCAGCTCACAGTATAGTGTCACAGACATGACACACAATGTTGCTGTAGAGTCCAAAAGTTTCTTACACTGAACATGTTATACATAAAAGAGGTCTGCAGTAATGTCCCCAAGGAAAGTAACCCTTTTGATCACTTAGTATTGTCTTGGTTTAAAAAAAACTTGGAAGTGTGTAATACATTCAAAGTGCAAAGCAAGTCACAAGAAGGAAAGAGATGTTCAATTGAAGAGATGCACATTAAGAAACAGACCAGCTTAGCCAGCCCTGATTTCCCAAGAATAATATGTTAACTCTGAGAACATTTTCACCTACCTGGGATCTTTTCTTACAATTTTTTAAGAGTTAAAGAGAGAATGAAAAATAACATTTTAGGAAAATATTCAAGAAAACAAGAAATTAAAAAAATACATTTTATGAAAAGACAATACATTCACTATACAACTTAAAATTTAAAAAATATTTTGTAAAAATTAATTTAAAAAAAAGTTTTTAGCTCAAACTCATGATTCTTACACCGTCAGCTCCTTGTAGGAATGATACTACCCATTAGGCCAGCGGGCTTTGTATAATGGAGTAATTATTTATTGGTACTCTCATTAGATAGACATCTAGAACTAGATTTAGACTTATGATTTAGAACTTTTAAGATCTAGTCTAGACCAAGTACATTCCCAGTAGCTCTCTGATACATATTAAAGGAACATTTCTTTATTTTGGATGTGTGCTCTGGGGTGTTGCTCTTGGTTTGAACCTTGACCCCTGCCATCCCCCATCATCCAGCAGGAGGTTTGGCCTTCAATATAAGGGACATCTGAAACATGTTAAGCATTATGCAATAATTTTTTGGGGAATGCTAAATTGCATCTTTCATTACTCACAGTTCATCACCCCCTACAGGAGTATTGACCAGCAACTATAGATCTCCATTGTCCTCTTTCTTAGGTTATCTCCTTTTCAACTGCATCTATAATGTATAGAAATAATGTTTTCATTTGTCTCCAGTCCATCAATGCCAGGTTCACCCCCTACAAGGAAATAGAGACTGATGCTGTATTTAATTTGGATGAAGATGTCTTACTGACAACTGATGAGGTCAGCTTTCTTTATGGTATTCATAAAATCATTATAATCATTTTTCTTTATTTAAAATGTTCCCCCTACTGGATGTTGGCGCTGATATTTTATAGACTTTGTTCTAAAATATTTTTCAGATTGACTTTGCCTTTAGTGTGTGGCAAGAGTTCCCAGACAGAATAGTTGGTTACCCAGCAAGAAGCCATCATTGGGACGAGTCTGTGGGGAGATGGAAGTACAGCTCAAGGTGGACCAATGAATATAGCATGGTGCTGACTTCAGCTGCTGTTTATCACAGGTAGTTTCTTTTGCTGTGGTGGGAGTTAGAGGAGGGAAAGGACTTTGTTAGTTTGGCAACCAAGCAAAGCATGGATAATACTTGTTTTGTTTCTCTAACCAGTTGATAAGATCTAGGAATATTGTATTACTTTATCTGTCAGTTTTACTCGGACTTGTAAGTTTTGCTATGGCAGTGACAGGGTTTGAACCTGGAACTATTATGGTGACAGTCTAAATCATATACTACACGACAAAGCAGTCATCATACTGTCTATATACATTTTGTGATCTGTTCTACACACACACACACAAGTTTTTTTTAACAAACAATATCATCTGCTTGTAAAAGCTGGATTACCACTGACACAATTTGATCAAATGCTACAAATCTGATCCTATAGAGACTCATGTTGATATTGAATTTTAATGATATTTTGTGATCCCTCAGATACTACAACTATCTGTACACAACCTATTTGAGTCCCATGATTCTAGCCAAGGTGGATGAGTGCAATAACTGTGAAGACATTCTCATGAATTTTTTAGTCACACATTCAACCAGACTCTCTCCCATTAAGGTAATGCATGTCAAATAGTTACTTCTTTATTCTTGTCTTTTGAATACATACATTTGCTAGGAGATATGTGATCCCCTTTGAGAATATGGCTTACTAGGATAATACATAATGCCCAATTGCCAAATAAGATATAGTTTGCTTGAATGTTGTGTTATCTATAGAATTTAAGTAGTTCCAACTGAGGAGCTACTTGACAATATGTTGAGTCCTAAAAAAGTCAATGTTTCTCAGTAGATGTCTTAAGTGCCTCAGTGGGTTATTGTAAGGCCTTCTTCAGTTACAATGCGACTATGGATCTTCTCATAGAAATGACATGAATGCCTGGATATTAGCTTTGGTTGGAACTATATCACCTTCACAGCAGTTTCCCCCTCCAGACAGCTGATGTATCCAAAGGAACGGCAAGTGACTATACAGTTTGGGGTCAGCGGCATTGCTGGTTCTGCCAGGTTGTGCACTCTGAGCTGCAAACTGCCAATGTCGCATTATTCCTCAGGGCTGACTCCTAAAGCCTTTCCCATGTTTGGGTATAGCTGCAAAGGTTATAATATAGTACCAAGGTCTGTAAATATGAATGACACTGTCACTTAGTTATGGAAGGGAGATAAACCTAGAAATGATTATATTTGGAAGGGAGGATAATTAGAATTAGTTATCCATGTTTTATTGAACACAAACAAATTTTTTTGTTTTGTTTTGACTCGAGAACAAACTGATGATAATGAATGGGGGAATTCTTTGAAATTAAAGTTGTCATCACTTTCTCTGTCTGCCTCTTCTTCTTTTTCACCTGGCATTGTTGCCTGAAGGAAAGTTTATATTAATATATAGGTCCTGATTCACTTCACTGAGCCTTTGACTTCTTATGTGGTGGGGGTGTAGGGACAATGCACAAAAAGAAGCTGTGAGATTTTTTTATGAGTGAATATTCAAACTAGCATGAGTAGTACTAAACTTAAAGAACTCTAGGATGGAAGCAATAATAATTGAAGTACTCTGCCATAAGTTACAAATACAAAAACATAGCATTAATCAAATGCTCAGAAAGATGCAAGGATTAAATCAAAATATTTTCTTACCATCTTTTGGAAGTATTTCTGTAAAGGTCTGTTCAATATGTTTCAATTGTTCACATAGCAACTAAAAAATTGCAAAAAGACAACATTGCTAAATCTGCAATTTACAACTCAAGAAAATTAAAATATTAGACAATGGAAATTTTTACTTCTTTTCTCAGTTCTCTTTGTAATATGTCATAAACAGATTGAAACATGAAATGTGTGGAACATAATTCATATCTGTAATCTAAATGATAAGATAAGAAACATGGGCCTTTTATTGCCATTTAAATGCATCAATACCTTCCCCTGTGCATTTGAACAGGGCTAGCCTTAGGCCTCTGTAAACTTAGGTAACTATATGGCCACAGTGGGCCCCACACTAATTCTAGGTTCAAATTCTTAAATTAAACCATTATAACTTGTACAGGGTTCCCACAGCCACCTGATTTTCCAGGAGCCCCTGGAAATCTCCTGAAATTGCAAAATTGAAAAAATCTAAAAAATAGACAAAATTGTCATTCAATATGGAAAATGTCAATACTACGCTGGATAGAAAAAGGCATCGTCAGCTTTCATTTATTAAAAAAGACTTTTTTTTTTCTAGTAGAAAATCATAATATTCACTTATTATCCTTATCCAGACTGGGTAGGGATAAGGATATCCATTTTGCATAGGGCCCTGCAATTGTTAGGGCTGCCCTGCATTAGAAACATGTTACAATCTTAACAAGTATATGTTGTAAATTGTAGTTGTAGTGTAATTGTAATGTTGTAGTGGGGAAAGAAAAACTTCTGTAAAAAAAATCAGGAACAATGTTCGAGTCAACTATATTTGTATTCAATCATCGTTTACTTGATCTGATTACGTGGTGTGTTAAAATCTTGTTGAACAATCTTCAAACCTTATTCAGGTTTTTAGTTTTGGATTTGTTAAGTTAAAAAAAAAACAAAAAGTTTATCAAATTGAGCAAAACAGGCCTGTGCTGCCCTTACTCACACTACTGTAAAGGAATCAACAAGGGATGCCTCCATGGCTCAAAAGGGATTGGGTCTTGTAACTCTTCCTCATCAACCAGGAGTTCCCAGTAAGTGCTGGAACCTAACCATTTGACATTTTTTGTCTGAACAGGTGACCCAAAGAAAGCAGTACAAAGAGTCGCTGCAGGCACAGACCCTGGACCAAATAGGTCAGCTCCACTTCCAGCAACGGCAGGAGTGTCTAGAAGACTTTGTGGACTACTTCGGCTACATGCCCCTGCTCCACTCCGTAGTCAGGCTTGACACCATGCTCTACAAGGACCCAGTGTCCAACATGAGGAAGAAGTACAGACAGATAGAGACGGTCCAGTCCTGACCCTGGTGAATGATAGTTTGTTTGACTGTGTACATGTGTGTGGGTGTTCTTTGAATGATAGTTTGTCTGACTGTATACATGTGTGTGGGTGTTTTTGTTTCATTCATACAACAAGAATTGTAAATAATATTGCTGCTTAAAACTAAAGAGATATCAAATAATCAACCTTGTAGGAACTAAAAGGAGAAAAAACAGACATTATATTCATATGTTGCTATAGAGCATAATTTGTAGTGTGTTTTAATATATGCCAGATGAGTTGTTTTAATTTATTCTATTCTCTGATGTTCAGTGTATTCATGTATTGGTATGTTCAAATACCATAAAGTTCCAGAACTGCTCAAGTCAAACTGTCACTACTTTGTTCTTGTACTCAACTTATGTTCTTGTAGTTTAATGGGATTCTCTTTTATTGTGCATGTTCATGACACACTTGTGTTGATCTATGTTAATTTATTCATGTATTTATACAGTTTTCATTCATATCTAGTCAGCTTCTAGAGCTCATGTTCTATTTATTGTCTGCATTGATTGGTGGAAATAATTTGTTTGTTTGTTTTAATCATCAAATCATAGCTTCATCAAAACTTTTAGTAAATATATCTATGTATTTTATTTTTAGTTTTTTTTTAAAGCTTAGCTAATCCCTTTTTCTTTGGCGCTAATAAATACATTTTTTTTTATTTAGATCACTTATGGCAATAGTAATTTTTAGTTGGTTCATTTCTTATTACTTATATAATTTTTTTTTGTACCTTGTCTAGGGACCATAATTTTCTAATCATTCCTTCAAGAACTGGCCGATTTCTTAGGTCTTTAGCACTTTGAGTCCTAATGTATAGCATTGAGCTCATGTGAACAAACCAAAAGTTTAAGGATAAAATGATTTGTTTGTGCATTCTTCTATTTTGTACATAGTGGCTGTGTGTAAACAATATGACCTGACCTAGATCTACCACTTGCTAGAGCACAAGAAGAATACATGTTTGGCTGCCACACACTTATGAAATATTTCAAGCACTGCAAATTTTTTTTTTTTTTTTTTTTATTTAAATTTTTTTTTTTTTTTTTTTTTTTTTAAAGAGTTTTTTGGGGCCTTGTAAATTTGGACATTTATGTGTTTTTTTTTTGGGTATATCTTTGTTTGCATAAGAATGGATGCCGTGTCACAATATGTAATGGAAGCTGTGTCACAATATGTTAAAACTATAGACCTAATGGACATTTAGGTTTATTCCTAGCATGTTTGCAACAAATTGTTAATTCTGCTTGTCATTGTTTTAGAAAATGTGAGCTTTAAACATAATGGACTATGTTTAGGTGTGGACAGACTCACCTGGTGACCTGGGTGCTGGCTAATCTTAAACAGCTGACCAATTAGACTTCGCCTCTTTCCATAAGTGGAGCGTTATACTTGGGTCAGGGTGTCAGGACATGCCTTTGTCGTCGGGGGGATAACACCTGAGTAGAAAAATAATATTCTGTCTAAAACTAAATTAGAATATATTTACACATAGCAAAATATTTCTGCAATGTACAGGCAGTCCCAGGTACAAAGTCATTAACAAGATTAACAAACACAAGTTGCAAAAGAACACAGGTGACAACCATCACCTGTCATACAGACAGAAAACTGGCCAACAGTGCCGAATTTTCTTGTTATTTAAATCAAAAACCATTTGTAATTTTCAAAATCATTTGTAGTTTCAACTAATGAAGACTGCCATCTACTAGTTTCAACAACAATAGAGATATAAAGATTTTTTGTTACATATTGTGATATTTAGTTTAGCAAATGGTTGCTTCTGAAATTGCAGAGCTTACCCAATCCCACAGATTCAAAATTGTCAAATATTTTAATTTAATAGTCAAAGTTAAATCACCCTAGCAACTTGATTGTTAATGTCAAGAATAACAAGTTATCAGAACTAGGGTAATATCAAAGTGAAACTAGCTACAGACTCTATTTGTTAGTCCTAAGAAAGTCGTCATTAATTTGTATTTCATATTCAGTTATATTTCTGCAGCTTGAACTGATTATGTGTGTGTGTGTGTGGTTGTGCATGGGATTACTTACTTATTGTAAGTGGAAATACGGAGGTATACATTCACTGTACATATGCAAGTGAAACTCTGTGAGTTTTGAACAATTTGTAACAGTGTTAAAATTAACATAGAAAAATGACTCTATTTGAAAAGTGTATAACTATATTGAACACATTTTTACTGAGTGATTAATGTCTTTTTTAATCTCATTTCCAGCCAACTCCAAGCTGCTTTAGGAATAAATTTTTCATTTATACTTGCTGTGTGCCTTAATTCTGAAGACATTGACACTTCAATCTTTATTCTCATACTGGGAATTTTGTGATTGCTAAAACTCCTACTCTCCCTTTTTTAGACTTACCATTGTACATAGTCACCAGTTGAACAAGCAGAAATGACTAGGTTTAAAGAAGAGCTCACAGTAACTTATTTTAAGGAGTTTAAAAGATTCTGGCTTTTAAAAGTTAGAATTATGTAATTTCAGAAAGTAATCATAATTACTTTTTTTTTTTTAAAGTTTATGAATTGGCATGTTAAAAAAGAGCATTTGTATTCTTGTTGTTGTGTTCAGAACTGGAAGGCACTATGGATGTCTATTTACTTGAGCTGCACTCTGTTCATAGTATGTTGTTATCATATCAAAGAGTTCAATTGTCAATACATTCCTTCCACTGTAAAACTTCATCTCTTTCTCTAATGCATGCTTACCTTCTTGATCTCTTTCTCTGATGTTGTTTTGTGCACTAGTATATCACAGAGTTCAGATAAAGGTAAATGACATGGTGTCCAGTTGTGTCCCACTTTTATAAGCATTGTAACATTTCTTAAAACTTCCTCAAGAGATTCAATTTTGATTAGCTTTCTGAGTTCAAACACCAGAGTTCAATCATCTTAAATTCCCTACAGAAAGCCTAGGAAAATACAGACAGGTTGAAACCATCAAAACAAACAAGGACTGCAATTATCTTGTATGTTTTTCTTTTGTTTTTTGATGAACATTTCTCAAGTAAATAAAAATTAAAAAGATTTGTCAACACAAGTTGTTTAGACCAGGGTTAATGCTGAGGTTAGAGTTTAAGTGTTTTATAGTGCAAGGATGTCATTGCTATTCCTTATAACTCAGTATTACTATGGCATGGAACGATGGTTTGCATCACTCACCTCTGAAGAATCCTTGCACCATGTTCTTAAAGTTTGTTTGTTGTTTTTTACATGTGCCATGCAGCTGCAGTTGGCATACATTTGCATCTCTTTGTCCTTTTATGTCATTTTGATTGGACCATTGTATTAGTAATTCATCATTCTTTTTCAAATTAGTTTACATTGTTCTCAAGTTATCTTCCTTACTATCATTATTACTTCTTAGTTTTCTCCCCTGTTTCCAAATCAATTTAAATCACTAATTCATAGATGTCTACATTTTGATTGTAGATTACATGGGAAAACAAACAAAAGAATTTCCACACGTTTTTTTTTTAATATTTGAGGAAAAAAAAAAAAGAGTTTTGTGTTGGGATAATTGTTCAACGAACACATTTTTTGTTTTGTTAACTCTCAATTTTAAAACTGGGCATCTTATTTGTTCCTGCCTGAGCTAATTTAGGTTTACTTCTCATAGTCTCTGTACAATTGTTTTAGTTGTACCCTAAAGGCATTCAGAATGCAAATCAAACAGAAATGTTTTGATTATAAGATTGTGACTCTTCTTGAATCTCTTGTTCTGTTTTTTTATTATCTACGAAACGCTAATAGTGCTCTACATCTTGAAACTAATTTGAAGACTTTTCAATTGAATGTATAAATTGCACACATGTTTGTCAAGAACCTATTGAATGATACACAATAGTTGTTTTATTGTTGTTTTAACTGAACATAATGTATTAGTTATGTTGTATTTTCATACCTTGGCTGGGGTGCTATGAAAATCTAGGTTTTAATTTCTAATCTTTGCCTGTTTTTTTGTTGTTGTTTAAAGCCATGTCATCTGTTAGTTTAATCTGTGATTCTTTTGAATTATTTCCCTTTTTTGTTTGTTTTCTTGTGTAGGGCCAACAGATTTGTTATGAACAATGAACTTGTGTTGGCACGATGCTGATGTGTATGTGTGTTAATGACTCTCAATACTTTTATTGCAGGGCAATAAGAGCACAAGCAATATCATAGTATATTATATATATATATACATATATTATATAGTACATAGAATCTGTTTTGTTTAGTGGAAATCTAATTTTGATTGTGTTGTTGTTTTTATGTCATAGTCTTGGTTTAAACAATGTAATTGTATTTCTAATTGATTTAATGTCTACAGAACTAAGAAACTATGTGGAAAGGACAAAAGTTCAATGTCAGGGTTCCCCAAACTAATGCCTGCAAATCAGTTCTTAATTGTGATGTTATCTAGCTTGCTGTCCGAAAAAAAAAAATTTAGCAGTAATATTTCTATCAGTATTTATATATTTTTTGAAAATTTATCATTTAGTTTTTATTTATTATAAATTTAATAATACAACAAAACATTACTTTCAATTTATTTATAGCATTTTAAAATCTGCTATTTTACAAAAATGTTATATTAATAAAATAATGAAAAGCATTAGCTTTACGTACAAACTTGTAGTTATCCCCAGTGGGTCAGTTTTATAATCAAACATGCTTTTACATTTACACCACAGATTTATACAAATTTAAATTTTGTTTTAAAAAACCTTCACCTATCTTTTAGTCTTTCGGACCATTGAACACCACACAATATCTGTTGACTGTCTTTTATACTAACTAGATCTATAATAAAAATGCACACTTTTGGAAACCATAATAGTCATTGTACCTTCAAAGGCATATTGAACCTTTACGTTTTTTAAAATCAACTTTACAAACTACCAGTACATACATTTTTGCTTTTAGTTTTCTGGACTTCTTTCATTTTTTCATCATCAAATAGATTACAGTGGGGGAAAAGTCAGTCCATAGATAGACTCATTGATCTGTGATCTTTAGTTAGTTTTCTCTTTTTCTTCATTGGTCTTGAGGTGTTATTTCTGCTTGTAGTACAGACAGTGACAGTTTTATGTAGTCTTTGAATACATTATCCAAATAATTCAGTATTAATAAGTAGAAATGAACTTTTTATCTTTCATTTGATTGGGTGTGCCCTATGATGCATGATGTTGCTCACCCAATTTGACGGTCACATGTCCACTGAAAACTTTTGAATCCTTTCTGGTGACAGTTATCACAGCTCACAGCTTGATCCTTCTTTAAGGTGAACACCACTGCTATCATTTTGAACTTAGTCCAGTGCCTAGGGATGTAATGTAAAATGTTTGTTTTGTAAAATGTTTTACATGTTTCGGATGTTCCTTCAGAGTTGAAGATAATTACTTCCTAGTCCAAACCTCCCACAGGACGACGGGGGATGGGAGCGGCAGGGTTTGAACCCGGGAGCATCGATAAATCTGAACGACAGTCCAGCGCGCAAACCGCACGACCAGGCAGCCAGAGGTCTATTGGCTTCCAGATGCATTCTGGGAATATTTCAGTAGCTGATATAAGGTTTTGAAATGATATTTTAAAATGCTGTTTTAAGAGTAATGACAACTAGCATACCACAATGACTCTTTCTAGAATTAATTCTTCTGACTTTCCATTACCACTTTTTGTTTGCTTTTCAGTTTTACAAAAATCAACAACTGAAATAGTTTTTATTTGAAGGAGACTCATTAAAATAGTGTTAGGATGAACCAATGTTATGCACAAGTTCTCTATTGCCTGTTCAGTTGTACACTAGTTCCATTAGAATAAAAAAACAAAATTTGCCCTGACTAATATTGTTGGAAACTTAATATACTTTTTTGTTTTGTTTTGTTTTATAGAACATAAGTACTTTCTTTATTTGATACACTATGTATAGAATTTGTCTGCATTTTTGTGTGTGTGTGTGATGCTGTTATGTTGAGACTGTGTTTTTATCATCAAACATGAGGACACCAAAGTGAACATCAAGTTAAATGCCATTCAACAAAATTATATTAATGGCATTTGTATAAAAAAAAAAAAACAGAATAGTGGTTGATGTCTTACATATAGGGTGGGAAAAAGAAATGTTTGGAAAATTAAGGTTTACACAAAAGTATTACTCGCTTTGTAGCAGAAACTTTGTTTTATATTTATCTTACATGTATGTATGTGAACAAAATTGGTTACATTTTTACCTACGTAGATTTTTAACAGTTATTTCTCAATATTATATGCTGTTTAATGCTAGGATATTAATTTGCTGCGAGTTTTGCACAATTATTACAGAATTCTTAGAATATTTAGTAGTATTAGATTTGTGTACATTTAAATTATCACAGTTTGACTATTCCAAATAACTATTAACTAGTCATATCTTTTTGTTTTATGCCCATAATTTCTTTGACTTAGATTCTCTTGAGGCCATGATTCTATTTGTCTTTTAGATTCTGTAACTATTGAAACTTTTTTTTTATAAGTGGCTCTTTGTATCCACTGGGAATGTCTCTAAATATTGAACAAGAAATGACTGGGATCAAAATACAGGGGGCATCTGTCCATGACTATCCAGACTCATCATTCTGGTTGTTGCCAGCTATTGATTTATTATGGACTATTATACATATATCATACATAATATCACCTGCACTTCTGCTCTTTTTTTTTTTTAATTTTTTAGTCCAAAGTAGCCTCATAGCAAGCCCTCTGACTCACGATGGATTGTCCAAGATATTTCATTATCTCTACGTTTCAATTTTGTTTCTTTATTATTTTTACTTAGCAGATATTGAAAAATTGAGGGTAACAACATTGCTGTTTTTAAACTGGTCAACCATGTTGGTAAGGGGAAACAATTTTTGAAATAACTTTTTGTCTTATCAGTTAATGTGGTAACTCGAGTGACTTTCCATTGTTCAATAGTTACCATTTAAAAGTTTAGTTCTAGCACAACCACAATTGCTAGATTTTTTTAAATTTTCTTTTTTAGCATTTTGGTTAATGTTGTCACTGTTCATCTAAAGACTTCCAGACCAGCTGTTTTCTTTGCTTAAATGTGTTTGTGGTTCATACCCCCCTGATAACATATCTATGTACCTTGTATCTATGAATGGCGCACAGTACATATTATATTGATTGCTGGGATAACCTGACTTCCATTGGATAATATTTATGCACCAATATGGACACTTTTTTGTTTCTTTTCACTTCCAGGAGGCATTGTGGGATTTGTGTCTGCTTCATCCCATGCATTATTCTGACCTGTTGATTTTTTTTTTTTTAAATTGGGTTATCTCTCTTTCTGTCTGAAACATTTTGAAGACTAATTACTCAGGGGTTAATGACAAATAAAAAACAACAAAAAAAAAACAGCAACATGGTAAATCAGTTGAAGTTCCACTTTCACCATCTTTATGACATGTCTGTCATGTTTTGTTGTTTTTGTATCACTGATATATATATATATTTGTAATGATGTATTTGAATGCATTCTATTTCTCCAGTTTCATGTATGTACTTCCTGTTGATGTAAATTTGGTTGTTTTAAACAAAAACAATGTCTATTTTGAAAACTAATGTGTATATACAAAAGTTGTATTAAATTATGACCTGACTGTTTTGTGTGTGTACAGGATTCATGCATATTGAAGGCTGATATAAATATTGTCAATGATATGAACTACTTGCATTAAGAGGTTTATATTGTTAGGTTGCTTTTTTTTTTTAAATCTTAAATGCTTGGAATAAACATTACATTAATATGAAAATTATTAATTGTGTTTCTAGTTCTTCAATTTCCAAAAATAGAGAAAAATGGTTAGGTATAGTAGTCCTATGCTACATTAGACATAGTATATCAAAACTGTTGGCAAAGTTTGGATAGTATGTAATAACTATGGGGGGGAAAGGGGGTTTGGAGATTTGTTATGTACAAAAAAATATTCAAATGAAATAACAGGTATCAATCAAAAGTTTTAAAATATAAAAACACTGTATAACAAGAAAAACAAACAATGCTTCTATGAAATGTAGAGGTATCCATTAGTTTGGATCAGTCATGGAATTACATTTTTCAAATAGATCTAAACCAGTGATGCCCAAAATACAGCCCGCGGGCCAGATCCGGCCCACCATGATAATAATGATAATAATCCTAAATATTTGCTTTGTAAAGAATATGCGGTTGTTTAGAAAAAAGTAAACCTATAAATGTCTTTATAAACAAATATGACGACATTCTTGCTTTGAGCCGCGATAAAAGATTGTTAAACTACGCCTAGAGAGTGTAGGATCGATGGGAATATTTACCAAAATGAGTCAAGAAAATGAGACGGTTTAAAATAGCTACAATGATAATTGATATTCACATCTTAAGTAGAGACGTGAAGCCGTTTTCCGACGCGTAAAAACAAAGATCAACTTCAAATATTCATTAAACAGATCCAATAAAATTGTTTCAGATCAATTTCATTTTGTTTGTTTTTTGTACCTTTTCGGTCATGTGGCCCGCGACACGAGTGTCGGAAACTAAAATGGCCCGCCGGTCGAATTAGGTTGGGCATTACTGATCTAAACCAACAACAATAAATCTGTGTGATTAATAATATTTTTACCAATTGCTTTTAGCTTTCCCAAATACGCTATAATCCTATGAGCTGGACCAGTTAGGAAAGGGGGGGGGGGAAGAAAGAAAGGAATATCTGGGTGGATTTTACTGTAATTGGTTTTTAAAAGCTGAAAAATCAAAGGGGGAACAACCTGAATTCGAACTTGTGGCTAATGCCTCCTCTGGCAGACGTGCTAACTGCTCTGCTAGTGACTTATGACAAGACAAGATTGTATATTATCGTTCTTTCAATTAAGAGAGGCGACCTATAAAGGGGACTAATTCAGCTTATACCACCACTTAATCAAGTTCGATTTCTTTCTCTTGTTCAAGATATCAAACAAAATAATTAATAACTTATTGGTTGTTTTTTTTTATTGTTTCTTGTGTTGGCATGTAACAGAAATAATTGTGTAAAAATTCAGCTTGATCAGAGACATGGTGTCGGAGAAATAACATGTACCAGAAAGACAGAGTGAGTTGAAATAAGTTTTGTTAAAAAAAAGATATTCACGATTGTTCTGTATAATCAAACATTTTTTAGTATTATTTCACTCTGCATTTGCTCTTAGCATAAAGTTTAAGCAATAACAAAGACTGATTTAACAGTCAAAAATATTTATAAAATGTGTTCATTGCAACGGTCAAAAATATTTATCCTTAAGACTTTAGAAAATTAGATTTTTTTGTTATGTTACTCTGGTTGGGGAGATATTGAGATCTGTTACAAGGGGGGTTTAAAAAGGTGATTTTTTGGCATTACTTAATAGCCTAATGTTCCCATACAGTCATTTTAACCAAGTAACTTTACTTTCAGGTTTTCAGTACTGAAAACTTTGTTGAAAGAAAACACCGACTATTTCACTACCTAGAACAGTGATGCCAAAACAGCGGCACAAAATGTAGAAAATAATAAAAGAAAAAGGTTCAAACATTTATTTTTTCTATGTTATTACTCTCACTTTTTCTTTGATGGAATTAATTCTAATCTATTGTGTTTCTAAAACAGACCATTACAAAAATATGGTGGCATTGTTGGTTTGAGCCGTTAAGAAAAGACCCTTAAGTCATGTCTAGAGATAGGGTTAGGGTTGACGAAAATATTTACCAAGAAGCCAATAAAATGAGTCGGCTGTAATGGAGGCTACCGAGTTGCTCACATTTTAAGAAGAGAAATGAAGCATAAAAAGGTGCTTGCTAGCAGTGATGGAATAAAATCATCTTGAAAAAAAAATTTAAGCTGTCAGCCTTTCTGCCATGACAATTCCAAAATGAGTCGAGTAGACGATGTTGGTGAAAATCTCCATTCAAAACTAAATGACAGAGCAGCAGTTTTCTAAATGATTACTATTCCCGTTGAGGAGTGACGCCAACTGGAACTGATTGACGTACAAAGCCAGACTTCCCTGCTTGAGAAATTTCGAGCAATACAGAAAATATGTTTCTACGCTGTGTTGTCTTGCTTATTTCTGAAAACAGTTGCTGTATATGATAACAACTTGTTCAGTTATAAGGCACTTGAAACCCTTATGATGTAATTGACTTATGTGTATAAATAGGCCTACTGGAGCCACTCTATTTTATTTAAACAAATTTTATTTTTGCTAATGTGGCCCGCGACAGAAGTGTTGGAAATTAAAATGGCCCGCAAGCCATATAAGGTTGGGCATCACTGATCTAGAACATTAGATTAACTTGACTATACTACCATATCAAACATTAGATTTATCTTAGGGGCTAAAGTGGCTTCTGTAAAGCTCTTTTAACTAGTTATTTTGTAGTTATAGCAATAACTACAATGAATAGTAAACACCTAATGTAGTACATTGATCCAGTTTGGCAATAACAACAATGAATTTTTTTAGCTTGTGGTCCTTTTATTTTTTGGGAAAATTGAGAATATTTATTGTATAAAGCTATCATCAGTGCATCACACACACACTCTGGAAATTAAACTAAAAGTGTCCCCCAAGCATAATGGTGAATTACAAAGGAAAAACAAGTTATTTAATAAGGTGTTCAATAAACTTTAATCACACTTCTATAGTTCAGTGCATTAGATAAACCAACTCATTCATAAAATGAAATGTTAACATTTTTCTTGTTATTTTTTTTTCACAATATGGAACAAACAAATAATGTTTCATTCCTAAAACAAATGAAATCATTAACATCACAATCATTAATATAATCATCACAATTCTAGAATACACAAAAAATTCACACAAAATAAATGATTTTCATTCAATAAATTAAGAATATTTGACTATAATCTTACTATCTTTCTATTATATTTTTTTAAATCTTGAAATAAAAGCAGAGTCTAGTACAGAGACAAAGGGAAGACAGAAACATGATTATTCAAAAAGGGCCCAACTTTTTTTATTGCAAAGAGACCTTCAGTTTTAATTATAATGTCACATAGACACAATACAAACAAAAAAAAAACTAAATAAGTAGATCATCACTGACATTAATATTAAACAGACTGAAGTGAAATTGTGTTGTATTAAACAATATGCTTAAGGTTCATTCATTAATAGTTAAAAAAAAACTAAACATTAAACTAAACACTGTCATCAATTCATTCGAAAATTTTAAAAACGTTCACTTTATGGACATAGGTACATACCGATGTCAATAAAATCCATCTAATAATGTTATCTCCAAACTAATCATACTACTTTCTTCAAGAAGAAATTTAAGTCATTGGTTAATATGCATGACTAAATGCATGACGCGTAGGACGTAATCATCTTCTTTTTTGAAGTAACGTCTGTATTATATAAGATAAGATAAGATAAGAAACTAAGAAATTTCCTGAGACTCAGTTTAGATATGAACCAAATTACTATTTAGATTATCTAATGCCTATCAATTTATATAAGATCTTGAACAACTAACCCTAACCCATATAACAAAAAAATGCTTGCCATCAGCATTAGCACATGCTTTAAGATAAAGATAATTAGTGAGGTAAGACGTTACATACACAGCACCCAGTGAAAAATGCTGAATCTTATTGCATATCAAATATATTGACTATAATGACAAGCTGTCTACAACAGCTCTAAGCTATGTACCCTTCACATTGAAATGTATAGAACCTACTTGCAAACTTCTGAGACTAGAAGAGAAACTTAATGGTGTCCTAGATACAAATAGCTCCTGAGCCGTAAGCAGACCAAGTAGTTAGAGAAATTGAACATTAACATTCCACAAGCACAGCAATGAAACGTTGCTACAGGATTTGGAAAATGAAAATATGAAGTCTTCACGTTTCTGCAAAACAGAAACAATTTGAGTGAATTTTGTCTTGTGATGAATTACACGAAAATAAAAGCCAAACAGAGTAAGTTTCATTTAGGCTCATTTTTTCTTGCAAAACAATTGCTTCATTCTTTATACATTTTAAACTACTTTTATGCAGAGTAAGTTTAATTATGCTCATTTTTTCTTGCAAAACAATTGCTTCATTCTTTATACACTTTAAACTACTTTTATGCAGATATTTTCATCTTAATCCATATCTCAGATCAGACCAATAATGTTGGAGAAAAAATGTACCAACAAAGATGTGATTTATATATTCCTCAAGGTTTTTGTTTACTTAACTAATATGGACATTTTGTTTTTCTCATTCCCAACTGATTCCCCAGCTGGCCATTCAACATTCTCCTAAGTATTACTGACTACATTCACACTTTCAGCAATGGACATGTTTTACATGCTGAAAAGAACAAGAAGCTACTTAGACCCAGTTGAAATCTATAGTAAGAACAAGGAGACATCACATTCACACCTCTGTTTACATGCTGGAAAGAACAAGAAGCTACTTAGACACATTCACACCTCTGTTAACATGCTGGAAAGAACAAGAAGCTACTTAGACCCAGTTGAAATCTATAGTAAAAACAAGGAGACACCACATTCACACCTCTGTTTACATGCTGGAAAGAACAAGAAGCTACTTAGACCCAGTTGAAATCTATAGTAAGAACAAGGAGACACCACATTCACACCTCTGTTTACAAAAGAACAATATTTGGGAGTTGTCAGTGACTAACACAACCCAGAGTACAATTAGATTATATATTTGTGTTCTACTGATTAGAAGTAAAGATCTTATTGAAAATATTAAGTTCTTTGATTCACCATGAACATGTGAATTTACTGTACAATACAACAGATAGTATGGGCACTAGAACTCAGTTTCTATTTCACAGAAACAAACTGACTTCTTACAATGTGGAGGGAAAAACAACACAAAACAAAATGTATTGGCCCAACTGGCATACTTTCAGAGTCAGTGAAACATAAAAACTGAAGTTTATTACTTTGTTAACTAAAGAATACAAGTAAATTCTTTTTTTTTTCAAATTTAGAAAAGCCATGAATTGGGTAGCCAATGAGTTTTAACTCTTAACTTAAATATAAGTAATAAGAATTAAAACATGAATTAAGGCTCAAAAGCACTACACAGTTGCTACATATTATAAAATAAAATGACAGAATCACAAAAAAAATAAAATCTGAAGCGCAGTAACGTAGAAATAAATAAAGATATCGATATATCAATATATAAACTATGCTTATACATTATGCCAAACTCTTTACTATTAAGAAAATAGAAACATTATAGGCAGTATATGACATTATCAGTCAACATTATAATCATCACACTCAGAAAAACCTGCAAAAATCAATGCAGAAACATTGAAGCTAATGTTAGTATTTTTTATAAACAAAACTATGAAATAAATATGAAAAAATGTACATTGTTTAACTGTGGTCAGTTGATTTTCAGTTTCAAAAAACTAATGTTTCACTTAGAATATGTTCACATTAAAAAACAATGGAACTGAGAAGTTTGTATAGGTATATCTACACGGCAGACATTCAAACAAACATTCAAACTGTTGGCTGCGAAACTAAATGTAGAAACCAAAGAGTATATCAACTATTAACAGATCAACGCTGACAACTCAGTGAGCATTGCTTATTAGGTATGGAATAATAGCTGTTGACTATTTCATTAATGATGGCGTCACAGCTATTTACACTTTTACCTTGAATACATACACATTATTGCCATTGTAATAGTTTATTGAACATAAAATGTCAATAATTATTAGGGTATTTAATTTGATTACAGATATATTTAAATATTGATTAAATAAAATATTGATAAGCAGAAACACTAGGGTACTATTACACAGACCAAAAAAAAACAAACAAAGTCTTGAAACAAAATGTTTTTGTTTAGCACAGATGCACCCTAGTCTTCCATGTCAGTCCAACCATAGAACGTCTCACAGAAAAATGTTTAAAACGCAGAAGACTCAAATGCTTGAATAAAATTCATACACTAATAAACGTTAAATTTAACATTTATAATGTGTAATTAAGTATGAACAGCATATATATTTATAAATGGAAGAAAAAAGAAACTGACCACTACCATGTCTGCATAAATACCTTGATATTATTTCATAATAAATCTAGAATTTATAAACTAACAGTCAAATTTATGTATATATTATTATAATATATTTTCTTTGTAAAATAGGCACTATCTACCAAGAATGTTTCTTATAAAGATAGAGAGTTTAAAGTGTGCCTGTTAATCTTTATACAATTTATATTTCATTATATGCCTGGTAATCTTTATACAATGTATATTGCATTATATGAAATGTATAAATCTTAAATTATTTGTCTAATGAATCACAGAACAGATTGTTAAGCTTCTTTTACAACTTACTATAAATATATAAGATGATTTTCAAAGTAGTGGAGGAAAAAAAAAAGAGAAAATATTTTATAAAAATCATTTCCATTTTTAAAGAAAAAAAATGAGACAAGAAAAAAAATATTTTATCCGCTCTAACACAATCTGATATATTAAATGAGTTTTACTGAAAGTTTTTTTTGTTGACAAAATTTAAAATTTGACATGTTTGTGCACTAGTATCAAATAATATTTTACTCAACAAGAAAACTTTGGAAATGAAACAAAAACTGTAAATATTACAATTTATATTAATGTGCCTGTTCTTCAAAAGAACAAAAATATATTTCTGAATTATCAGTATGATTAAATTAGTACTCACCGAACAAGTGAATGAAACAAATAATTAAATAGCTAAACCTGAGCTGTTATATTGTTATAGAAGTAACAAACTAACAGGCTCTACATGCTTTAGAGTATGAAAACAATTCTGTTGGTATAGCTATTTAGAAGTTGTTGTTTTAATTGCAAGATCACTACTTCCTACTATAGGTTCGCTAACATAGGGGAACAAACAGGACTTTGGTCCGGGGTCCCAACAGGAGGGCCCCTTTACCCTTTTTATGCATTTTATATATGTATTTGAAGGTTTCTGGCATGTGAGGGGAAAGAAGAGGGGTCCATACATACAGGGCAGTCTGGGGCCCAAATATTTCTTAAGGCAGGAATGCCTTCCAATAGATGGAAAGCCTTTTAGAAATGATCAACAGTTTTCAATGACAACAACAACTGGAGAAGGTTCTAGGAAACTGAACATACATTGCATGAGGTTGTTGTGGTGCATGAAAGTCACAAATTCAAAATAAACAAAATGATCAAATGTATAGCACAGATGTGTTAACATTTATTAATATAGAAGGTTATAGAACTGTAAATCTCATTAATATAAGTTATAGAGCTATAGTTCTCAGTTTGGAAAGTATCCAAAGACAATAGATGAATAAAAACACAGTTGTCTAACTTTTCTGAAAAAAGAAAATCTAGAGGACAATTTCCTTGTACTAAGTTAATTCACTGGTTATAAAAAAAACAAAGAAATAACAGCTGTGGTGCAATGCTTTCATCTGAAACAAAAATAATACAGAAAAACAATAATTGTTTAACACAAAACTTTAGTGGCCTTGCAAGTAGTAATGTGAGGCTACTGTGATTTTTCCTCATATATTCTACATCTGTTCCAGACATCAATGGTCAGTAAATTAAAGTATGATACATACCAAAGAAAACATCTAACAACTCCAAAGTTTATCTGATGCCTGGCCTCTGGTGTCTCTCATTATACAGTGTCTCCATCAGGAACTCAAAGGAAGCATTGATGATTCCCCAGGACAAAAAGGAACGCATGTAGTTGAGATGGACCCCTTTGAATATACCTCTAACGCTGCCATTTCTCTCCTGCCAGAGTCTCTTGAAGGTGACCCAGATGCCATCAAAGGGACCGCCAAGTTTGCATTGCATCTGGGTTTTGATGACGTTGAGAGGGTAAAAAACAGAGCTGATCAACATGCCCAACATGGCGCCACAGATAAAGTCTTTCAACATCTAGACACAAAAACAAAATATAGATAAGTGATGATCATTATACCCAACATGGTTCAACAGATAATGTCTTTGTCACAAAGCAGAGCTGATAGAATAATTTAGGGAAATATAGCCTAGAGGGGGGAGGAGAGAAGGGGGTATTTTGGTAAATGTTACCATGATCCCTTTTTAAATGCTTTAAAAAAAATGTGTTCACTTAGGGTTCAAGTCTCATCAAGGGGACTAATTCAACAATCTGTCAAGTATGATTTCTTTCCCTAGTTTGATACTGAACAAAATAATTAATTACCAATAGTTAATTAACTAATTGGTCATTTCTTTTCAACTGATTCTTGATTTATCAGGTACAAGAAATAATTGTGCAAAATTTCAACTTGATCTGAGAATGGGTCTGGGAGAAATAAATAATATACATAAACTTTTTATCAGACACAAAGACAGACAGAGTGAAATGATATTTAAGCTTTGTAATTACTATGCTTAGTTTTTTGCATCACATACTGACCTAATTTTACTTGTTTATTCAAGTGTGCAGGAAATACTATTGCAATTTGTATGTGTGTGTGTGCATGTGTGTTGACTTTTGCTTAAAATAGGTTTTGACAATTGACTTATTTATACATTTTGTCCTTCTTCATCCACATATATTGGTGATGCATGTCATGTTATTAATCATTAGAAGAAACTAGAAGAAACTTTCAAAGCGATCCATTTCCAGGTCAAGAAACAATTAAC
The DNA here is from genome assembly GCF_947242115.1 of Biomphalaria glabrata. Lineage (NCBI taxonomy): Eukaryota > Metazoa > Mollusca > Gastropoda > Planorbidae > Biomphalaria > Biomphalaria glabrata. Next base: position 11,127,294 of record NC_074727.1, read on the forward strand.
TGACCAGTACACTTCAAAAGCCTTCAGCTAGTTACTTTCAGAGCAGTAATCTCCAAGACCACCTCTTCATTCATATCTCTAGTGCTCACTAAGTAAACATTACAACTCATCAATGACATGGATTACATTTGAGTGGCAAGGGTCACATTGCAATCTTTCCTCAACATTAAAACTAGGACAGCAGGAGGGGGGATGTTAAACTAGACAAGGACGTAAGACATTCAAGATATTCAAGATAAAGAAACCGCTTAATATTCAATAAAATGAAATTGAAATGATAACACTTTGACTTAATAATGAAGATATGACATGTAACTAAGTGAGTTCATAATATTAGTGTGATTCATTTATATTCATGTGAAGATATATTCAGTCAAAATTGTTGAGGAATTAAAAATAATGTTATTTTGTTTATTTTTTTAAGGGGTTTATCCCCAGCAAAATTTCTGACTTTGGGACAATGTAGCAGATAAGTTGGAAATAACTGGAAACACATCTTATGATCATGGTGATGGTGAAGAATGCTCCTAGGGATAAACTAGGAAATGTAATTAAAAGATAAAACCGTGAATCATGTTTGAGGAAAGCTCTGACATAAAGAAATGAATTTTTAAAAATGTTCTTTCAATAAGTGGTTATGTAAAATGTTTGACATATTTTTCAGTATTATTTATTTTTCTACAACTTACATAAAGTGTTGGATATTAAATAATTTTTGGTAATGCCAATAAAGTAACAAACATTATATATAGACTTTTTGTTGGGTAGCATTAATAATGTAGATGGGTCCCCCTTCTGCCTCTTAACTCAGCCTGCCTGCGATAGGTTTCTAACATGTCAATATGCTAAAAAAAATAGTTAAGCTCTTACCCACTTTATACAGACTTTAATTACATCTTTATTACACAATGTACTACTAGGAAGCAACTCATTTACATCATACCTTTTCAGTTCCTGTATTGCTCTTGGGAACATGTTTCTGAAGCCACTCACGACCCAAGAAGAAGGCAACATTGCTAGGCCCATTGCGTAGAATAATCACGCTAAGACCCCTGTAATACTCCTTCAGCCCATATTGCCGCAAGTGCTTGAAGGCATCTAGTGTGTTGCTGAATCTGTTGTGATATTTAGCAGTTTGCATCAGTGTTTGGACTCTTTCAAAAGGGTTCAGGACTGCTTCCAAAGTGCCAGCCGTCATGGCAGCTATTGTGTGGTTCACATAGACACTCAGGCTGGGCAGCCGAACTTGGAGAAAATCTTGGGACATGTAGTAGCCTCCAAACATGATTGACAGAGACGATGTCTTCTGAAGCAGAGGAGGAAGCAGCCCACGGTATAAATATTGCACACCATCACTGCGGAGCTGTTGGAGAGCCTGAGTAATGGAGACTCCATGCAGCTGCTGTCGGAAGATGGTTTTGTTGATAGGAAATGTTATGCATATATTAATGAAGGCGGCCCCCCAACCACATATAAACTCCCTGTCTCTGTGCTGTCCTGTAGGCAATAGAAGGCCTGTTTGTGGAACTGGGAGTGGTACCTGGCTGTAACTTGCCTGCTCTGCATTTTTGTCTACAGTCATCCTCTCTTCCATATAGCTATGTTGAAATATCGCTTGTAGATTATTGCACCTTGGACACTAAAGATCACTGATGAATTTAACACATAATATTAATATGGAAACTAGAAGTATAATTTTTTTCCTACCTAAAAGAAATTTTTAATTTATATGTGTATAAATAAATAAATAAATATATATATATAATACATATTACAAATAGTAGCTAAACAACCAATGGAGTTCAACTAAAAATTAAAATAATATGATGAAGATAAAGTGCTGAAATAATTGAGATGTGAAAATAAAATATCAGCATGAAATAAAAGATCCTGAAGGCCATCAGTTGATACAAAAATAATTGTAGAACCATGGAACGAAACAATGAGAGCTCTCACCAAGGCAAGAATCGTAAACCACCTCATCCACCATCTGATTTCATAGCTTTAAATGATTATAAGAACTTAAGACTAAGTATCTTCCTAAAATTTCAATCACAAACGGAATATGCTGGAATTCAAATGCCCCCAGCCCCTAGTAGGAAACAAATGTATATATTGATTTTTACTTCTTTTTTTACCAGTAGGGAAGAATTTTATTTTTATTAACGTCTCTTTGTAAAAAAATTTTTTACCAAAAAACAATCAAGAGAAGGTTAAATGTGGCTCAGCAGATGTGGTTATGAATTATTTTAGGATTCAGTTACAGAGATCAGGTCACAAACAAAGAAATCTTATGCTAAATAGGCGCTCAGCCACTTAATGAAGTAACCAAGCATTGCATGAGATTCGCTGGACATATCCTTTGTCAGAATGAATCACGTCTGAAAGGTAGCATAACATGGAGGCTGATGAAAACTCTAACAGGGATGAGCTCATATAGCCTGGTGTTTCACCTTCATGGATAGCATCAAGACAGTGGACACCAGTGATGGAGACTCACTTCTATGGTCACAGCTTGCGCCCAATTGGAAAACAGTGCAAGGAGGATCTAAGTCTAAATAAATCTAATAGGTCAATATTTATAATGTCATTAGGGACAAAAAAAATATGCAGATTTGTTCCAATCAATTCTTACCCAAAACTGTTGTATACATCTTTCTGGTATGAGATGTTTCAGTAAGCCTTCATCCAAGATGACCATGGTAGACTGAGTTTAGATTCTTATGAGATTATCAACAGTATAAACCTGAAAACAAAAAAGTTTAGAAAAAAAAAAATAGATGAATTCATCGAAAAAAAAAAATGACAAAAAGTGAAGAAATATAATGCACATCATTGGACAGTTTATAAGTACTTAAAAAGGACTCACCTTTGAAAATTATTAATAGAATGAGATTAACTATGACCATAATTAATTGATTGCATTTTTCATTGTGACTTGTAAGTATTAAATTTAGAATATTTTATTTATTTAACTCACTATGATTTAAAGAAAAAAAATCATCAATTTTTATTTGTTTCGATGGTTTTACTTTAGGACATGTACAAATCTCAAGGATTCATGAATCCTTTAATACTGAATTATTTCTTTATCAGTAAATAAACTCAGTATTAGTACTAAGACATTTCAATGAGAATATTATTATAAAGACCTTCAGATAACCAATAATTGAGTCCAATATAAGTTGATTCAGGGGTTTGGGCCAGGACTTAAAAATCTTCATTTCTAAATGAAAGTCTGAAACTTTCAAGTTAACATAAATTTACAACTTGGAGGATGTCGGATTGACGAAAATATCAGATTACCAAAAGTTAGCTTTACTTCAAAGAATTTAACTATGTTTCTCAAGAACATTCTATTCTGTCAGACTTTCTTGGGTATAAATTAACAACAGATGAATGCATTTTTAGGTTAAAGATAACATATTATATAAGACTTCTGTCTCGTCTGCAGATAATTTCTCTCCGAACATAAATAAAAAAACAATTACTGTGCCATTTTTTAAATTATCAAAACAGCCTCTTAGCTAGCATGGAAGTATCTTGTTATTGTGATTTCATGATAAAAGAATTGTGCATGGCGTAATGTTTTATGTGTACAAAAAAAAAATGGTTAGTAAAGCTATTTCGCTCCCCATCATACAGGACTTTACAAGTCAAGACAAAGATTAAATTTAATAAAATTAATTAACATTAAATATAATTTTTAATTACCAGCTTAAACTAGATCTAGATAATGAGGTTTACTAAGATATCTAGAGAACTCTAGCTAATCTATATTACATCTACATATATATTAATATAATAATAATATATTATATTTAAATTAATATATTAAAATATATATAACATACTCATCATAGACTCATGATAGTGATAGTAAAGTAATGTAATGATACTGTGACTGTAGTAACTGTAACATAAAAAAAAAAACATAGATATACTCAACTTTAACTCTTAGTCTTATCTCATATCTGTAACTTATATAGTAACTAGTGTAGGCAGTGTTGTGTAACTATTAGACTAGATCTAGGGTATGATTTAGAATCTAAATTCTAGAAACAAAATCTAGATCTAGATGTAGATCTAAAGATTTCTAATCATTTAGAAGTAATTTTACCCATTCGAATAGCTGACAATTTCTTAATGATGCGAAAGATTATATATGACCTTACTTGTATGCAATCTTTTGTTATAGATCTAGGAATATCCATTTAAATTCGGCTTTTTCATACACTTTCGCATTTTTTCATTTTCTGCTCAACCATTTTTCAGCCTAGGGACCATATAAAGTTTTGATATAATATGTGTCGTTTATCGCATCACCGAGCAAGACAAAAAACATTTTTCAAAAATACATTTAAAAAAAGATAATACCTAATTTAAGCAACGTATAGAGCAATTTTGCTCTTAATAACTAATGACTAGAGTAACATCACTAAATTTAGAAAGCCTTCAGGATAGAAGGCTCAAAAGTAAAGTAGCAATAATACATAAAACACTGAACCATAATCTTCAAATACAAAAACAAAATTTAATAAAATACTCTGAAAGATACAATGATAAAGGCACATTTTTCGTTCCATATTCTAGGACAAATTTGTACAAATGCTCTTTCTTCCCTAGCGCTATTAGAGCATGGAATGGGTTGACTGAGCTAGCCAGGGAAACCAGTGACTTGGCAGAATTTAGGTAATTGGTTAATATGCATGACTAAATGCAGGACGCTTAGGACGTAATCATCTTCTTTTTTGAAGTAACGTCTGTATCATATAAGATAATATAAGATAATGAATGTTAGATTAAAAAATAATTGAACATTTTTACCCGCCCCATTTCCCCACTCCCGATAAAAATCATTCTCAAGCGAATGTATAAATCTACTATACTTCATAATTTTCTAATGAGAGCTATTTAGATCTAGACTTAAAAGCCTGTGTGCAAAATGTGCCTGAACATTAATTTATTACACATTTGATAATATAGTGCCTACATGAGGAAATACCCGAAGACGTAGGCCTATTATTACTTCGTTCAAAATAAAGATTTTCTAGTTTTCTGGCCAAATGTAAATTAATTTCTTTTTAATCTTTGAAAAATTATAACGGTCAAGCTCAATTTTCCCAAGTGAGTCCAACGAGCTAATAGTTCTTTTCCCAACAATATAGGCCTACATAAGCTGTCAAATTTCTAGGAAAATCGTCAGAGCCGTTTTCGAGATCCGTGTCCACCCAGGTTTTTTAGCTCACCCACGCAGAAATTTTTAGATTCCGCGAAGCTACGAGTTGAATAGAGGTATTGTAAATAATAGTAGAATAAATTGGAACCGATACTCCTCCTCCAATAGGGCCAGACGTTTCGTGGGGTAAGCTACTCGTTAAAAGCCGTATATAGCTGCGAGTTTGTGTATCATGGGCAAGAAGGCAGTTTATGCATGCTGGCATGACCAATACAGAGAGAAAAGGGGTGGGGATGCTTGTGGAAAAAAAAGAAAGTTGCTTTATTGGATTGTTATTTTCATTTAGGATCTGTCATTTCAGAATTGGCTTGTTTTTTAACAAAAGATTCTGTCTAGACTAAACTGGAAGAAACCAGTATTGCCTTTAGGTGAATCAGAAGGAACAACGTATGGATTCCTTACACCTTCCCTTTTTTTAACACACAACTTCTAAAACGCCTTGACCAGTTAATGAACACTTTAGAATCACTGGCGGATCCGGGGGGGGGGCGGTAGGGGCGATCGCCCCCCCCCCCCACTCGGACGACCCCCCCCCCAAGGGGGGCGGACGAATTTTAGTATAGAATTCACACAATTTGTATACGAATTCATTACTTATGTTAATAATATATACTAATTATTTATATTTCAACCTATTTTTAGATTATTTCGCCCCCCCTCTAGTATGTTGGCCGATTTGTTGGGGTCGGGAGGGGGCGATGGTATCAATCCCGCCCCCCCCCCCATAAACTTTCGAGTGGGGGGGGGCGGTCCAATTTCTTTGTAGAAATCACAGCTTGCTAACAGAATCAATTAAATATCTATGTGATTAAAACTTGTTATTGATATTTTAACCGATCTTTGTATTATGTCGTTCCCTGTTTGCCAATTTATCTCTACTGCCCTTCCCACCTAAACCTTTTGAGGGGCGGCGGTCCTACTTAAATGGAGAAATCATAGTTTGTGAACAAAATTAGATGAATTAATATATAGATTTATATTATGTCGCTCGCCTTCTTGTATCTTGGTCGTTTCGGTGAGGTTGGGGGAGGGGGAAATTGCATGTAATGCCCTCCCCACTCTAGCCCTCTGAGTGGGGGGGGGGCGGTTCTATTTTTATGGAGAATCATAGTTTGTGAACAAAATTAGTTGAATATCTATATAATATAAACTACATATTGATATGTGAACTCATTGTATATTATGTCGTACCTCACTATAATCTCAAATTTTATCATTAGTAAAATTTAAATGAAAAAGGGTTGTACCAGGTGGGAGGGGCGATTCATGCAATCGCCATTCCCCCATCGGACAAACCAATACTTTTTCTTTTTGTATTACAGTTAGGAAATTACAAAACAAAAATATCTGTCACTAATATAATTTATATATACTATAAATTAAATTCTTATATCGAGTCGCCACACCCCTATTCTTTAATGCCAAATGCAATCTTTAGCAGAAATTATTAAAGGAGCGAGGATTAATCGTTTTTACTCTACCGCCCCTCCCATTTCCAGACAGAGTTTATGTAATTTCACATGAATTTATCATAACTATTTTAAGAAAGACTTTGCATTCAAAAAATTAGAATTCAAACGAAATTTTTCAGTATAAGAGTCACGATTGAGATGAGTTCTAAACCCAAATCATTTTCATAGTCGCCTTTTTCTAACCTTTACTCAATCTGATATTTTTCTAGTTAAATAAATTTGGGACTATAACTCACAATTTATACTTTGATTTTATTGAATATTATTTATCGAATAATTTTTTTTCGGCGGAGATCCTCAAAGCCAAAATCTAAATATGTGGGGTATCTTATCTTTTCAAGGAACAAATGCGTTTCTACAGTGAAGAATGCAAGAAAACACTTTTGGCGTCGCTTCGCCCCGAACTCCATTGATAAATAATGAGTTGTAGATGTCAGGAGAATGCGTTTCTACATTGAAGAATTTCAAGAAAACACTTTTGGCGTCGGGGCTTCGCCCCGAACTCCATTGATAATAAATGAGTTGTAGATGTCGGGAGAATGCGTTTCTACAGTGAAGAATTTCAAGAAAACACTTTTGGCGTCGGGGCTTCGCCCCAAACTCCATTGATAAATAATGAGTTGTAGATGTCAGGAGAATGCGTTTCTACAGTGAAGAATGCAAGAAAACGCTTTTGGCGGCGGGGCTTCGCCCCGAACTCCATTGATGAATAATGAGCTGTAAATGTCAGGAGAATACTTTTCTGCAGTGAGAAAAGCAAGAAAACGCTTTTGTCGTCGGGGCTTCGCCCCGAACCCCACAAGAGAACGTTATAGCGCTGCCCCAGTTGTTTTGTTTTTCACCGAAGGTTGAGAAATGCTGCTTTTTAAAAATTCTCATATATGCTCGTTTATTCTCGTTTATGCATAGGGTTAGGGTTTACTGGGCATTAGGTATAGGGTTTGGAAAAAAATCGCCCCCTCCCCCCCAACCCAAAAGTTCTGGATCCGCCAGTGCTTAGAATGACAGAAAGAACTGACCTGTATTCGGGATAAGACGAACTCCCCCGCCCTTAGTGCTAGTAGCCTAATTTTCTAACACATCACAATCTCTACACCGACACGATAATTCTGTTACACCATCATCACTACCAGCATAAGTTCCAAGTATTTATCTCCAAAGAATACCGGCCTAAAACCAAATTATTATAATTTATCATATTTGTTAAAGCATCTATTGATCAGATAAAGTTGCGAATAGCTCTCTGCTCTGAATACATAAAAGCAAATGAATTCAAAGTTTATAGCGCTCTCGTCAATATTTTGCTCCATTTGATATCACAATCCTAAATTCATTAAAACAGTTAAAATTGTTAAATCTAAATCCATTAAAATCATACATCCATATCCTAGTGGTTGGTTTAGACACTCACTACCCCTGCCCGTTTTTCAACTTCTCTGGGGAAAAAGTGCATAATTTAAGAAAAACTGAGATAGAAAAACAAAGAAAATATGGGAACCTAGGCTTGGAGATTAAGCGTCTATGGAAATTGTCCAAAATAACAATATACCCCATTGTTATATCAACCGAGGGGATAATAACAACTGACCTCACAGACACCTTCAAGGCCCTTAACATTCCTAGGAACATCTTCGTTGCCTGTCAGAAGGCGGTACTGCTGCAGACCTGCCACATCACCAGAAAACTCCTCAGTGGAAACTGTTAAAGGGACTACGATGAATTTTGTTTCTCTTTAGCGAAACTCGACCCTGGCAGCGCCAGAGAATGACTACTCGTTCATTTCTAACATAATAATATTTGTACTCTAGACTTTACAAATACTGAAGTACTGCTACATACTGCTACATGGTTGTAGGTCTGCATATATTTAGGATGTTTTTATGCATTGGGTTTGAAAACTTTCTTAGTTTTAAGATCACTTCTTATCCTAGGCTAGGGACGCCATTTTCGCTGTGTCACTTCCATGTTTACTAGACCTAGATCTAAAAAGCTTGTTTACTGAGACAGTAGATCAAAATAAACTAGTTAACGCACGTTCATTTTTTAACTTCATTTTTGAATTTTGAGGAAATAGAACGGACCCATTGCTTCTTCCAGGACAGCGATGAATATGAAATAAATTAGGCGGTAAATATTATTCACCAATGAGTCGAGTGTTTACTGAGGGTAATTCACAACCTCATGATCAAACACAAGAGGTCGGTCTACTCCCTGACTCGCACCCCACACAATTGAGAGGTGCTGTTGGTGGTAGAACAAGAGGAGCCAAAAGGATCAAATGGACGAGAGAAATGAATATAGACATTATCAAATCGTTCTTCCGTGTTTACATTTGTGATGATAAACCTCTACCAGGTTATAGGCAAAAACTCTCCCTGGAATTTAACAAATTATACCTTAATCTAAACCTTACAGAGCAGAATGTTGTAGACAGAAGATCTGTAATAATTAAAAAATGTTATTTGACCCCTGCAGAAATTGACGTGATAAGAAGGGAAGTAGGTCATGAGCTTCATATACAAGAGCTCATCTCAGACATAAACGACATGCCCACACAGCCGACCAACGAAGACATTAGTAGAACACCCAACCAACAAGAGAATGACCCAACATCGGCAATAAGCAATGAGCTACACTCAAAATTTTCTAATCTTATAGACCGTTATAAAAACACCAATCTTAACTCTAGGCCTCGTATCCCCAAGCTAAACGTCAAGAAAGAGACAAACACATATATTAATGAAATAAATAAAGTCTTAGCCAACCATTTTGAAACACCAAGAAACTTGTTTGAGACACACCTCGCTATATACTGCGCCGCTGTGGCTGTCACGGAGCTCTCTGGACAAAAGACCTTCGAGCTAGGCCCAATTAATCAAAGACCAAAACAACATGTGCCAGCTTGGAAAAGGCGCCTTGAAGACAATATTAATCAACTGAGGAGCCAAATGGATACAATTGGACAATATCTGGGAAACAACCATTCCGCGAAAATACTTAACAAAATGAAGACAATACTAAGAACAACTGGAATCAAATTAACGGACTGTGATAGCCACGCACGACTCTTATGTTTGAAAGATACTCTGAGACAGAAAGCTAAACTAAAGGGAGCTAGGTTAAAGCGCTACAACGAAACCACCAAAAGAAAGGAGCATAACGCTTTATTTCAGCACATGAGAAAACAGTTCTTCCGTAAACTAGCTGATAATGGTGCTGACAAAATTCAAACCATTGATAGCACTAAACACGGCTCCTTTACCGACTACTGGGCGGCGCTTTGGTCCGACCCGCTACATTACAATGTGCAGGCTGACTGGATCGAAGAAATCCAAACTAAAAACAACCTAATACCAGAAATGCCTGATGAGGATTTCACAGCTGAGGAAGTCTCCGCAGCTATTTCAAAAACCCACAACTGGACTGCTCCTGGACCGGACAATATACACAACTTTTGGCTGAAAAAACTTACAGCCGTACATGCACCACTAACATCAAGTTTTAACGAGCTAATATCAGAACCGTCTTCGATGCTGTTAGGACTCACTGAAGGGAGAACATCTCTCCTCCCCAAAAAAGGGGATCCGAACCAACCATCAAACTATCGCCCTATCACTTGTCTGTCAGTGGTGTATAAACTATTAACTTCACTTTTAAAAAGTAAAATGTATAAATTTTGTTCTGCCCATAAGCTACTAGCAGATGAACAACAAGGTTGCATTGAAGAGTCGATGGGCTGTAAAGTACAGCTAACTATAGATGGTATTATATTGCATCAAGCTAATAGAAGAAAGAGAAATTTACACATGTGTTACATCGACTACAAAAAAGCTTTCGATTCAGTTCCGCATGATTGGCTATTAAAAACCCTGGACATCCATAGAATCAACCCAAGAATAAAACAACTATTGAAAGTCTGTATGGATAATTGGAAGATAAACCTGCACCTAATTCGTGATAAACTAGGTTCTGTGCACATAAGAAGAGGTATATACCAGGGTGACTCACTATCTCCACCCTGGTTCTGCCTAGCGATTAATCCTCTATCTACATTACTCCAAGACTCTACAAACGGTTTTAGGGTTGACACTAAATGTACAAAATGTGTGTCCCACTTATTATACATGGATGATCTAAAGCTATATGCAGAAACCGAGCAAAAATTACACACCTTAATCAAAACGGTAAAATGCTTTAGTGACGATATCTGTATGTCTTTTGGCCTGGATAAGTGTGGCATCATAAGCATTAAAAAGGGCAAGGCAACGAACACCAACATTGAATTTGAAGGCATCGAGGAATTGAACTCCGCCTCTATTTATAAATATCTTGGAATAAACCAGAATGCCAAGATAAACCATAAGAAATTAAAAGAGGACTTTCTTGGCAAATATAGGCAAAGAGTTAATAAAATCCTCAACACCAAACTGTCTGGCAGTAATCTCATCACTGCAATTAACAGCTGGGCCGTCCCTGTGCTCCTTTACACGTTCGGTGTGATCAAATGGACTGACACCGACCTACATGACATTGACAGACTCACTAGAAAATTACTAACCAAGTTTCGATGTCTACACCCCAAGTCCTCCACCATAAGGTTATACCTGCCCAGGAAGGATGGGGGTCGTGGATTGCAGAACATCTTCAAATTGTGTAAGATGCAAGTTTTAAAAATACGATCAAAACTGCTCGCCTCCAGCAACAAATTAGTTTCCTTCCTACGGAAATACGACTCCGATGCAACCCCTCTGAACCTACACAATGCTGATGTCAATATCGGTTTGGACGACGTAGGGCATGAGATTCGCCAATGGGAAGAAAAAACACTCCACGGAAAATTTCCGGCTTCATTACATGGGGACAACATCGACAAGGCTGTTTCCTTAACATGGCTCAAAGCAGGTCATCTCTACCCTGAAACAGAAGGCTTTGTTACAGCAATACAGGACAGAGTAATCAGGACAAAAAATTACGAGAAGCATATCCTGAAACTCAATGTTGTCGACAAATGCCGAAAATGTGGAAATGTGGGCGAGTCGATTGAACACATTATGGCAGGATGTCCAGCCCTATCAGAATCAGCCTACCTGGGTCGCCATAACCAAGTTGCAAAGTTAATACACCAACACCTGGCTTTGACGTACAAATTGATCGGTAAGGACACTCCCCCTTATTATAAATACTCTCCGCAAGAGGTTCTCGAGTCTACTGAACATCTGCTGTACTGGGATAGGCCTATTCTGACCGACAAAACTGTAGATTTCAATTGCCCGGATCTGCTGTTCATCGATAAAAAAGAAAAAACCGCTACCATTATCGATATCGCTGTACCACTGTCTCATAATTTAAGAAAAACTGAGATAGAAAAACAAAGAAAATATGGGAACCTAGGCTTGGAGATTAAGCGTCTATGGAAATTGTCCAAAATAACAATATACCCCATTGTTATATCAACCGAGGGGATAATAACAACTGACCTCACAGACACCTTCAAGGCCCTTAACATTCCTAGGAACATCTTCGTTGCCTGTCAGAGGGCGGTACTGCTGCAGACCTGCCACATCACCAGAAAATTCCTCAGTGGAAACTGTTAAAGGGACTACGATGAATTTTGTTTCTCTTTAGCGAAACTCGACTCTGGCAGCGCCAGAGAATGACTACTCGTTCATTTCTAACATAATAATAATAATGAAATTATTTCTAGTATTCAAAGGGCAAAAACTGTATGGTTGACAGAAGAGCGTTCCAGTAGATGCACACAAAGAATGTGGGCATGTTCTAATTCGGGCCATTCCATTGATGGATTTTTTAAAGAAATTGTGTTTCGGTCCAAATAAGCTTATAGATGTAGGCTACCAACTATCTCGAAGCAGTGAAGCGCTGGTATCAGTTAGTGCAATACTAACAAAAGAATCAAACCTATTCTAAAAGTTAAAAGCGTATTTTTCTCATAGAAATATTTGAGACTATATATATAAAATATATTTTAGCTAATGTCCGTCTGTCGCAATTCTTTATCAAGTACAAATTACGCTGTCAATTCTTGACGCAATCTACCAGCGCCCACACTTAGAGGTATGCCCGATTGGTCCATGCAGTTCTTCGGATACTGTCACTGTCAATAGGCCATGTCAAAACATTGACCGGTGTCAATATGAGATGCGGCAGTTTAACATTCGTCTGTGTCAACACGGTTTCACCTGTTGGGTCCAACGACCTTGGCTCGCAAACTACTGGCCACTGTGCGGACTGGAATGGGAAAGGGAGTTAATCCAAATTTGATTGCCGAGCCTCGGTTTACAGAGCGATGCATAGCTAGCGAATCTTCCGGTCTACGCTGGAAATCGTATTTGTGAGCAGGCGATAAACCTGCTCTATTATACATTTGTAAAACGAAGGGTTCTCACAATACGTTGAGCATGTCTCCACGTTTTAAATTGTATACATACATGTTTTTGCTTTCATTTTAAAAAATGCTATATTAATATAAATATTTCACTGTAGTCTGGCGATTGAAATGTTCCTACATTGTCTTAAAGAGATCCATAATACAATGCTTGTCCAGTGCTTCAACCTCACGAAAAGGTAGATATAGGGCCTACATTTGTTTTGGACGGTCGTTGGCCTGTAGCACCAAACTGCTGGTAGACAACTAAACCACTGAAGAAGCACACCATTTTGACTTGTACAATTTTGAAATAACTTCTTTGTGAAAAGTATTATAGGCCTATATAGCATTTATTACAATATAACCAAAATCAACTTGAGATCAAATGAAATAAAATGTAGTAGACTTTAGTAATAATATATAATGGTATTCTGAACAAAATCAGACTCACTACAAAAACACTTCTTTTCGCTCTGGCGTTCTGAAGTCGTCTGCCTTCTAAGACCGCTGACGACACTGCCACTTCTCTTGCATCATTCACACTGCATCGCTCCCCTCTTCCCACTGACACCATAGAAACACCCACACACACACACTGCATCGCTCCCCTCTTCCCACTGACACCATAGAAACACCCACACACACACACTGCATCGCTCCCCTCTTCCCACTGACACCATAGAAACACCCACACACACACACTGCATCGCTCCCCTCTTCCCACTGACACCATAGAAACACCCACACACACACACTGCATCGCTCCCCTCTTCCCACTGACACCATAGAAACACCCACACACACACACACTGCATCGCTCCCCTCTTCCCACTGACACCATAGAAACACCCACACACACACACTGCATCGCTCCCCTCTCCTCCCACTGACACCATAGAAACACCCACACACACACACTGCATCGCTCCCCTCTTCCCACTGACACCATAGAAACACACACACACACACACTGCATCGCTCCCCTCTTCCCACTGACACCATAGAAACACACACACACACACTGCATCGCTCCCCTCTTCCCACTGACACCATAGAAACACACACACACACACACTGCATCGCTCCCCTCTTCCCACTGACACCATAGAAACACCCACACACACACACTGCATCGCTCCCCTCTTCCCACTGACACCATAGAAACACCCACACACACACACTGCATCGCTCCCCTCTTCCCACTGACACCATAGAAACACACACACACACACACTGCATCGCTCCCCTCTTCCCACTGACACCATAGAAACACCCACACACACACTGCATCGCTCCCCTCTTCCCACTGACACCATAGAAACACACACACACACACACTGCATCGCTCCCCTCTTCCCACTGACACCATAGAAACACCCACACACACACACTGCATCGCTCCCCTCTTCCCACTGACACCATAGAAACACCCACACACACACACACTGCATCGCTCCCCTCTTCCCACTGACACCATAGAAACACCCACACACACACACTGCATCGCTCCCCTCTTCCCACTGACACCATAGAAACACCCACACACACACACTGCATCGCTCCCCTCTTCCCACTGACACCATAGAAACACACACACACACACACACTGCATCGCTCCCCTCTTCCCACTGACACCATAGAAACACACACACACACACTGCATCGCTCCCCTCTTCCCACTGACACCATAGAAACACACACACACACACACTGCATCGCTCCCCTCTTCCCACTGACACCATAGAAACACCCACACACACACACTGCATCGCTCCCCTCTTCCCACTGACACCATAGAAACACCCACACACACACACACTGCATCGCTCCCCTCTTCCCACTGACACCATAGAAACACCCACACACACACACTGCATCGCTCCCCTCTTCCCACTGACACCATAGAAACACCCACACACACACACTGCATCGCTCCCCTCTTCCCACTGACACCATAGAAACCCACACACACACACTGCATCGCTCCCCTCTTCCCACTGACACCATAGAAACACACACACACACACTGCATCGCTCCCCTCTTCCCACTGACACCATAGAAACACACACACACACACACTGCATCGCTCCCCTCTTCCCACTGACACCATAGAAACACCCACACACACACACTGCATCGCTCCCCTCTTCCCACTGACACCATAGAAACACCCACACACACACACTGCATCGCTCCCCTCTTCCCACTGACACCATAGAAACACACACACACACACACTGCATCGCTCCCCTCTTCCCACTGACACCATAGAAACACACACACACACACACTGCATCGCTCCCCTCTTCCCACTGACACCATAGAAACACACACACACACACACTGCATCGCGCCCCTCTTCCCACTGACACTATAGAAACACACACACACACACACTGCATCGCTCCCCTCTTCCCACTGACACCATAGAAACACACACACACACACACTGCAACGCTCCCCTCTTCCCACTGACACCATAGAAACACACACACACACTGCATCGCTCCCCTCTTCCCACTGACACCATAGAAACACACACACACACACACTGCATCGCTCCCCTCTTCCCACTGACACCATAGAAACACACACACACACACACACTGCATCGCTCCCCTCTTCCCACTGACACCATAGAAACACACACACACACACACTGCATCGCTCCCCTCTTCCCACTGACACCATAGAAACACACACACACACACTGCATCGCTCCCCTCTTCCCACTGACACCATAGAAACACACACACACACACACTGCATCGCTCCCCTCTTCCCACTGACACCATAGAAACACCCACACACACACACTGCATCGCTCCCCTCTTCCCACTGACACCATAGAAACACACACACACACACACTGCATCGCTCCCCTCTTCCCACTGACACCATAGAAACACACACACACACACACTGCATCGCTCCCCTCTTCCCACTGACACCATAGAAACACACACACACACACACTGCATCGCTCCCCTCTTCCCACTGACACCATAGAAACACCCACACACACACACTGCATCGCTCCCCTCTTCCAACTGACACCATAGAAACACCCACACACACATTCCATAACACTATTGTAAAATGCTTTCTTTAAGAAAAGAAAATTGGTTGGAATTTGTAAGTTCATAGATACGGTTTTCTAGTAAGTGGCTATTGAGTTTGGTCCAGTATTCATTTGAGATTCGTAAAACTATGAATGGAAAAAAGGCTTGGACATTAAGCAAAAGGAACAATGAACTGGGGAGAAACGAAGAAAGGAAAATGGTGAGCCTTCCCCCCCCCCCCCACGACAGATCAGAAGTAACAAATTTGTTGTCAGTCTGTGAAATGCCGTGTCATTAAACATCTCTCCCCGGAGAGCAGCTTTGCAATTTGTTTAGCTTTTTTTTTTAAGAGAAGGGAAAATGAAAAAGTGAATTGGGGATGGTTGCTTTTGGCATAGCACCGGACATCAAGTGTTTAGCTTTGGGTTTGAGGATGAGTCCACTAAAATGGTCACCTTACCCTTCTCCCTTCCCCCAATGGTCATTGTATGAGCATTTCCGATGAAAGACTAGGTTTACTTTGAGCATTGTTTCGGAGATTTCTAAGAACACATCTGAATGAGACTGTACACAAGCCGAATTTTTGTCTTCCGCGGAACTTTTGCTCCAAGCAACTGTGTCAGAAGCTTCCACTTATAAAGAGGTAGCATTCAATATAATTTCTAATTGCGCTCTGCTTACATGGATTCATAGGTCAGTGCCGAAGAAGTTAATTTCTGAGCGCTGCAGTGAAGACTTGTAAGAAGCCAAATGTAGAGAAATATTTAAACTGGTCTTCAATTGAAAAGAAACTAACAAAAAAAGATACTTATTATTAAATATTTGTTAAGGGATTACATACTTAAATCATTATGAAAGGACTCGTGCTAGCATTGGCGATTTTATGCAGCCTTGGATATGTTGCTGTGGGTATGTCATGAGTAGACTTAGAACTAAAATAATAAAAATTCATAACTTTTCAAAGTAAAGTCTGTAAGTATTTAATTAATTTGAAAACGAGTAAATTATTTTTAAAATTTAATATATTTAATGTAATCTGTCAATTAGGCCTATTTTAGCTCAATCGTGCAATTAATTTGTAACAGATCTAGACTAGCAATTATGAATCTGAATGCGGTATGGTCCAACCTCGTGTGGACTAGTTGGCGTTAGGAGGGGGTGGGGATGAGGGGCTATCAGTGCTGGCTTTTAAAAAGCTCGATTTGAAGGGTTCAAGCCTCCTTGATGGAAGAATAACAAGTTAAAAACGCTATCAGCCAGAAAAACAAATTGCATGGCAGAATTAAAGTCATTGATTAACATGCATGACTAGATTGACATATAGGAACACGCGTAGTTGGGCCTACGTAACCAACTTTTGAAGTAAGGTCTGTATTTTATAAGATAAGATAAGCTTTGTAAAAAAACACTAGACTTACAATTTATTTGATGAGCTATGTCAATAATTTAAAGGCTGTAAAACTACTAGACAATTATGATGATCTTGTTGGTCAGACGAAGCGACTATTCGCACTATTTAATTATTTGTGCTGCTCAAACCTAATAGTTCTATGTAAGAGACATTCATTCAGATTGTTCTATGTAAGAGACATTCATTCAGATTGTTCTATGTAAGAGACATTCATTCAGATTGTTCTATGTAATAGACATTCATTCAGATTGTTCTTTGTAAGAAAAATTTAATCAGATAATTCTATGTAGAAACACTCATACATTCATTCAGATTGTTCTATGTAAGAGACATTCATTCAAATTTTTCTATTTAAGAAACATTCATTCAGATTATTTGTTGTAAGAAACATTCATTCAGATTGTTCTATGTAAGAGACATCCATACAGATAGTTCTATGTAAGAGACATTCATACAGATAGTTCTATGTAAGAGACATTCATTCAGATTGTTCTATGTAAGAGACATTCATTCAGATTGTTCTATGTAAGAGACATTCATTCAGATTGTTCTATGTAATAGACATTCATTCAGATTGTTCTGTATAAGAAAAATTTAATCAGATAATTCTATGTAGAAACACTCATACATTCATTCAGATTGTTCTATGTAAGAGACATTCATTCAGATTTTTCTATTTAAGAAACATTCATTCAGATTATTTGTTGTAAGAAACATTCATTCAGATTATTCGCTGTAAGAAACATTCATTCAGATTGTTCTGTGAAAGAAAAAATCATTCAGATTATTCTGTGTAAGAAACATTCATTCAGATTATTTGCTGTAAGAAACATTCATTCAGATTGTTCTGTGTAAGAAAAAAATCATTCAGATTGTTCTATGTAAGAAACATTCATTCAGATTATTCGCTGTAAGAAACATTCATTCAGATTGTTCTATGTAAGAAACATTCATTCAGATTATTCGCTGTAAGAAACATTCATTCAGATTGTTCTATGTAAGAAATATTCATTCAGATTGTTCTGTGAAAGAAAAAATCATTCAGATTGTTCTATGTAAGAAACATTCCCCTCACTCAGTCAATGGAAGGATTGTTTCTCTCCCCTTGTCTACTGTTGATAAATCAAGACGTTCTTTAAACAAAAACATTTGGCCCTGGAATGCAAGAGAAAAAATTATAGATTTTAGTGAAACGTTTCTTTAGAACAGCTTTAAATATACGCTACGAAATATTGGGATTCATTATAAAACGTGTCATCTTTCTACTGTATACATTTGAGTTTATGTGGATTGAATTCGGGGATACTGTGCACTTGAAGTAAACAGCATAGAGGGCCTATATGCCAGACATTTTTGCACTCAATGAATGCGCTACGAAGTATACGACTCCCAAAAGGAGGACATGACCCCAAAAAAGGACGTCCTTTTTAAACCGAATGTCTGGTAACCCTAATTTAGTAAGAAAATATATAGGTGTATAAAAATATTTTTAAAGACTCGTTTATATGAAATTGCATCATTTTTTTAAATCGTGTAATTAATGTGTCATTGATCTAGACTCAGTAGCGGCCTTAGGGGCTGGCAAGTGGGGCAACCGCCCCAGGTCCCTTGTCACCATCAGGTTCGAAAACCAGACCAGTTCTCATAAACTAGGACTTGTTGTTCAATATTTTATATTTTGGAAGCCTTTTCCTGCATCTATGTGATACCACTTACCGTGTAAGCTCTCGGTTTCGAAATACCGTTCAGTTTCGGTAAGGACAGCTTCTTATGAGCTGTACATTCTAAGCGGCTATCACTATTTAACAGTTCACCTTGGTCTAAAATAAAACACGTCACCGAAAGCAACCAATCAAAATAGTTTGTTTCGTAAATAAAGAGTCATTATTTAGTTCTGTTATGTCGCATTGCAGTATAAAAAGAATTGGTACGTATACAGTAAATATACTGTTACTTTTGTCCGCCATAGACAAAAAGTTTGACGATGACGTATTCATTTTTGCCCCCGTAGGCTACTGTGCATTTACATCGAGTTTACATCGAATATATTTTTTTGTTCATTGGAAAGTGGGATGTGCGAAAGTCAATGGACCATAGTAGCTCTTGTTGTACACTTTATTCTAATACCAAAGACTAAAGACAGTATTTTCTTTTCCTATTAATTTGTTCGACATGATAGCTACTGGAGGTCAATTAGCAAACGAAAGCTGCTGCGACTGGAAACAACTTGATAAACATTCAGCAGCACGAGGTTTCTGTCAATCACGTTAAAATGTTTGTAAAATGTTTTACATGTTTCGGATGTTCCTTCAGAGTTGAAGATAATCTACTTCCTAGTCCAAACCTCTTACAGGACGACGGGGATAGCATCGGGCAGGATATGAACCCCAGACCATTGAGATGATTGAACTGCATACCGCTCGGCCAGGCAGTCATCCATAGTTATAATTATGAGTCAGTGCGATTGGATTAAACTCTAATGCCAAAGGTAAAATTCCAATTTCAGACCTTACCATCTAAACGACAGATTTGGCCCACGGTTAAGCAAAGTCAGGTAGGCCTACCCCTTTAGAGCTGGGTTGACTCAGGGGCGCCCTAAAAATATCGAAATTCAAAATCCCAGTCTTCACCGAGATTCGAACCCAGGACTCCAGGTTCGGAAGACAAGTGTTGAACCACTCAGCCACAGCGCCAAATGATATTGCAACGAATAACTTGATGCTAGAACAAATTACAAAAGAAAAACTGCATTCGCACGCAGTCTTAGCAAGAATTCTAGCGATTGTTCAGTACCAAAAAAAAAAAACAACAACAAAAAAACAGCGCATTTCGTGGGAGAACAGAGAAAGCTTTTGCACCGAACAACGTTCAGTTTTTAGACTTGGTTGAGATGCTTGACGAATTCGACCCAACCATTCAAGAATGTCTTCGACGAATTAAGTACGCAGAGGCTCACGACCATTATCTCGGATATAGGATTCAAAATTAGCTCACGGACCCATATGCATTATTTTTCTCGTTATCCTTGACTACACGCTTGATGTTTGCCACAAAGAGCAGATGTCTTTTACGTAGTGTTTCAGGGACGTATCAGATACAGAAGATGAGGCGGAGAGCTTGTGTAGTTAAAAGACCAGTGCTTAAAGTACGGTAGTATGTTTTCTAACAAAAATAAGTCCTACAGCGTTAGAGGCGGACGATCCCGTTAGCGTGACGTGGTACGAAATATATATTGTCTACCCTTAGGGTTCAGAGGGCCCCGCATATGACATTCGCCGAGGGCCCCACGCACCGCTAGGGCCGCCTCTGTCTAGACTAACAATAATAAGTTTGTGCGATTTGAAATATTCATTGTTTTTGTTTCCTGATTCTAGCATGCTGAGTATGCTATGGTCCAATCACTTTAGTGTATCCGTTGGGGGGAGGGGGAAATCTGCGAGAAGGTTTCCGTGCTGCCTATCAACTTGAAATGAGAGTGGGAATTGTGGGAAATAACTATTTTGACCAAACAGACAGACGGAGTGAGTCGCTAGAAGCTCGATAATAAAATACAGTAAGACAAAAGCGAGGAGAAAGTTAAATGTGGGAGGTGAAGGCTATGAAACAAATGAAACAAAAGTGGAACATAGGCAGAGATTTTTAAATAAATAGATAAAATAAACAATGTCTGGGATCCTATTTGGAATATTACGTCAACTAAATGATACTTTTTTGTAGTGCTATAAACAAGGTTAGACATTTTGGATTTTGTAATGCTAAAAAAGTGTACACAAATTACTAAACGCTTTTTTTAATCAAAAAGTCCTACATAGCTTATCTGTAGTCTGTACATTGGATAGCGGAGACTTCATTTTATTTTTTTAGTAGAACTAAACAAGAAACAATATTTGTACTTGTGTGACAATGTATGTTAATGAAATATATATATATATATGTAAATTTTAAAAAAGGTTTTCTTTCAGTGCACTATGGTCCCATTCCCTTTCGTGAACCTGGGGAAGGTGGGGAGGGGGCATCAGGGAGCAAGTTTCCGTTCTGCTTTTTAAAAAAGAATTGTTTGTTTACGTTTCTCGAGTCTGAATTGAACTTGAGCCTCCATGATGAAAATTATGACGTGTTTAGATACTGTGCCAATCAAGTACTGATAAAAATAGAAGGTTTTATTAGTCTATTATTCGTTTAAAAGTTTTGGTGAACGACCTAATTTTCTACATTTGTTTACATTATTGTGATTATTGACATGGGTTGCCCTTCGCCAATTTAGTATACCTACATTTTATATATAATTCAAAATGAATTAATTAGGATTAATTAATAAACTAATTGGATAATTTTTCGATTGATTCATTTGTTGTCATCGACAATGAATAATTGTGCAAAGTTTCAACTTGTTTTTGAGAAGGGGGAAAGAGGAAACTAACGTGTAAAAGATTTTAACCTGACTGACAGAGTAAGTTGATCTAAACAACAAAAACAAAAACATTAATGTAAACAACTTTAGTATATTATTTTTTATTCGTTTATAAATACAGCCAGCATCTCTTGGTGAGTTAGAGCTTTTGGTTAATGACACATTTTATAGTCAACTTGTTCCCCAGGGATGACTGACATATTGACCAGGTTTCACTTGAGGGGGGGGGACACCTTTGGAGTGAGTGTGTTACTGTGTTACTGTTCTAAGGCACATCGTTGACAGCATGCTTGCACACAATTAGAACAAAGAAAGAAGACGGAAGGCCTAGTTCAACCGAAAACGTCTTTGTAGCCTGTTTGTCGGTGTTTGAGCCCAAACGCTTGCGGAGTAATCCATGTCACAAAGTACCTGGCACGTGCAATAGTCAAACACACACACACACACAATTTGAAGAGGTGACGACAATAAAGCCGTCATGCATCTAGTCATGCAAGAAAGAAACACGCACGTCTGAAAATAATAGTAGACGTTACTTCAAAAAAAGATGATGACGTCTTAAGTGTGTCCCTGTGTTAATCTTGTCATGCATGTTAATCAGTGGCTTAAAACGTTGCTTGAACTTGAAACTATATAGATCTCTTCGTGTTCTCGTTATTCATATCAACACAGAATGTACCTGTTACAATGGAATTTGTTACATACGATGGAATTATAGTATTAGACGGTGACCCAAATTTCAAAGCACGCAGGAGAATCTGTGTACAGGTGAATAAAGGACAGAATTCTTCTTTACGAAATAAAAAAGTTTAAGTCTTAAAGTAAAAATTCCTAAAAAAACAACAACATTAAAACACACACAATTAACACACATTATAACTTAATTTAAAATCATAGATTCACAAAAGTAAACTTAACATGAAGCTTGACACTTATTGACTGATACAGCTTATTGTCTTCCCTAAAATTAACTCCGCCAACAAACTAGAAAGAACTAGCGTTTCTATTGGAAACATCTCTGCTTACTTTTAGCTTTGCTATTTTTAGTTCAATTAGAAAATTACTGTTGTTTCTTAACATTAAGGATATTGGTTTATATAATTAAAAGAACAATGTCCCTCATAAGTATTGATGCGGGACAGTCTCTGTTACATAAACAAACTTAACTTTACTTATACATACTTTGATGTGTCATGCATACACAGAGTTTTGTACATTACAAATTTAGTTCGAACCGAGTGTCCCGGGTTCGAATCCTGGTGAAGACTGGGATTTTCAACTTCTGAGTCTACCCAGCTCTAATGGGTACCTGACATTAGTTGGGGAAAAGCAAAGGCGGTTGGTCGTTGTGCTGGCTACATGACACCCTCGTTAACCGTAGGCCACAAAAACAGATGAACTTTACATCATCTGCCCTATAGACCACAAACTAGTTAGGCCAGGTTCACATCTAACTTTACATTCACTTTCACGTATCTTTTGATCTGCGGGACGGTTGGGGCACTACACAAGATCTGTTAACCTTCTTTCTCCATTCTTATCTCTCATTTGTCTTTGATATAATTTCATTCGGATTTTCTTTCGGAAAATATTAAAGCCTACCTGGGTGGACCACTGGTCGTGCGGTTTGCGCGCTGGACTGTCATTTGGATTTATCGACGATCGAAGGTTCAAACCCTGCCTGCTCCCATCCCCCGTCGTCCTGCGGGAGGTTTGGACTAGGAAGTAAACTATCTTCAACTCTGAAGGATTATCCGAATTATGTAAAACATTTTACTTCGGGGGCCGATTTTGAGTTTGTGTTTCCACACAAACTGTCTTTTGTAACCTTGTTTTATTTTTTTTTTACTTATACACACTTTGATATACACACATAGTTACACCGTATACAAACCTTGTTGTTATTTGTTTCACTTATTGAGACCTTGTTTAAACTTTGCGTTTCCTCTACAGGGAAACATGTGTTTTGTTACTACAGCAGTTTTGCTTACAAAAGACACAGCATTGGCAACTTTTTACCGGAAGACATCAACCCCTATCTCTGTTCACACATCATATACGCTTTTGTGGACATCTCAAAAGACGGCACTGACCTGAAGCCTGGCAATAAGAACGACCATGGTCCAAACGGTCAGTTCAGGGAGATAACGATGGATGGTCTAAATATTTTGTTACATCTGTTTTAAAGAGCATTGAGATTTAAATAAATATATTGATATGTGCTGATAAAAAAAATCAATATTGATAAATACTTGAAAACATAGAGCAATATCCCTGATAGCAAAGATTTTGGGCCTCGGTTAGGGCCCCAACTGGGCCAGCCCATACTAACCACATGGGCCCCGTTTCGGGAATGAACAAGGGATTGGGCTCAGTCAGGGGACCCAGAAAATCTCCTTGTGAAACCCGTGTGGGGCCAATAATGGGAAGGACTTGTGGATCCCAACAGGGCCAAATGAAATCCCAAAATAGGGACCTTTTTAGGGGCGAGTCAGAGCGCAATCAGGGGGCCCAGATGAAGGAAGACCTGATGGAACCCTAATGGGGCCAGTAAGGGGCAAAATTTGTAGCCCGAAAGGGATAAACACATGGGCCCATTTGGGGGACCTCATTCACCAACCGTAAACAAACAACATTTAGACACGTGGTGCTCTATCTCTTCTATATAATTTACGATCTCATGTTTAATTCATGATGTCTGTCACGTGACAATTTTTTTCGTTGTTTCATCAATAAGATCACGTGACTAAATGTTGTTTGTATACCATTGGCGAATGAGGTCCATTATGGTAACCTTTAGTTACTATATGGTGAACTCGCCATATGATTTGTTATTTTCTTGATCTAACCATGCTGTTTCACTTTCAACAGGACTATATGCAAGAACTCTGGCACTGAAAGAGAAAAACCCTTCCCTGAAGGTGCTTTTGGCCGTTGGAGGGTGGAACATAGGCTCGGAGCCTTTCGTTCCAATGATTCGAGACGAACACACACGAAACACGTGGATACAAAACGTAGTCAAATATGTTCGCAAGTAGGTCAAGGGTCAAGAAATGCTCTTCGGTGGTTAGATAAATATATTTTAAACCACAATATTCAGGAATTTTTTAAAGACGTCCCATGTGAGATATGGGACGTGTGTAGGCGCATTGTGGCTAAACTTTGCAATACCATTAGCGATTTGCTGATAACTAGTAATCTATCTATCTATCTATCTATCCATCCATCCATCCATTTGTTTGTCTGTCTATCTATCTGTCTTGCTTTCTATCTATGGATTGATGGATGAGCAGTCAGGCTATCAGGCAGGCAGACAGATGCATTATATCGAAAGATTTTTTTGTTCAGTTAACAAGTGTTCTCGCTTTGAACTATTCGAAGCCTTTCGAACACACGAGTTACAAGCTCTGACAATTTCTTTGTTTTGTTTTCTTTGTTTGTTTTGCTATTTTAAGCAAGCATTCACCGCGCTAGGCGGCCGTCATGGGGGACTAGTTAACAATGGAAGGATTGCTTAGGCCCCTATTGGGAATTTTTACCGTTAGGGCAATCTGTCGGTCATGAGAAGTGCCCTATCGTGTTTGAAGCACTAAGATCACGATGATTTGGAATAAAAAATATTGTGTTTATAGCCCTTAAGACCCCATCACGCCAAATCAGGGGAAATACTCTTTAATTAAACACCAAAGCCACCTTCTTACAACCTTATGAGTCTTTGTCTCACCAATGAATTACGTACCTTACTTAGGTCTTCTATCTCTAAAAAAATCAGTTTATGGACACTGTTGTGTCTTATATTATCTTATAAATTACAGAAACCTTTGCTTAGGGGGCAGTGAGACTTATTACAATCAGCTGGAACATTGTCATGTGACTTGGTCCAAATATTGAACGTGTCTCGTTTAGGGGAAAGGCGAATAATATTGACAGAAAACCTTGATAGATGTTTCCTATTCATTTGAGTTTGATTGCCTAAAACTATAACTATTTGATGTCATTAACAACTTTTGTTAACTTTTTCAAATGTCTATTTTTGTTATTAAAGTTGCAATAAACTTTAAAAAGTATCAGAGGCTTTTTTTAAATAAAGATTATAAAGTGCTTGACAAGGCCTCCTTCTGGACGAGAAGTGATGAGCAGGACTCTATCTGGAAACATCTTAGCGTCATAGTGATGCACAGATTGCACAGGAAGTCTTCCAGTTATTCTTCATCTCTTAGAGTCTGTTTCTTGATAGTGTCAAGCTCATAGACATAAATAAATATAGACTGGAAAAAGGAAGTAACTTCATGTAACTTGAAAACATGTATAGGCCTATCTATTGTTGTCGGATTTCCGAATTCTGAAAAGTTGCATGATCTTCAGTCTTAGAGATTAAACAAAACTACACTGCTGTATAATAAAGTACACAATATTGCAAGTCACAAATTTTCTTTTATCGGCCAAACTATAGAGCTATTTATTTATGTCTATGGTCAAGCTATATTTTGAATAGCGAGTGTAGTTTAGGGTCGGTGAGGATAACAGCGCTGAGGAGATATTATGACATGATGACCTTTGAATAAGGAACTCAATATGTCTGAACGGAGAATTCACATCTGTTCTGTAGACATTTTCACATGCTAATTAGAGTTGTGACAAGTCCAAAACTCGCTGTCAGAGTCACTCAAATTTATCACAGCATTAATTATTATTTTTCATTATTTATTTATTTTATTTTAATTATTTCCCCATCCTACCCCTAAATCATTCACCCGAGACACCTTTTCCGCTCCAGGCTAGACTTAGTTGACCACATTGGAGATAGCTAGGTCACGTCTTTTGAGTTATCTTCCCTTGACCGGGGCAAAGATACGCACAGACTTTGATCTTATCGACAGGATGTCTGACAGCCGCAGTGGACACCACCTTGTGTGGAATGCAAGTCACCCCTCCCCCCCCCCCTTTTTCCTATGTCTCTCTTTGATCTAGGAGACCACGAGGACAAACACGCCCATTGGCCTCCCAATGTGCGAATCCCATCTCTTGTCAGACTTCACCCACGTGTAAGATAATTCTTAGCCTAGGACATTTCCTGTTCCCGCCCACATTTTCCAGGCATATATAAAGTAGATCCAAATCAAATCAGACCCTCTTATTTCTCATTGTCGTTGAGCTATTGAGTCTGGACTACTTCATACATTCTTTCTCCTAGAGGAATACCTGGTGCCTCCCTCAGGTGTCTGCCTTTTATCTATTGGATTAATCACCTATTTGCTATCAAGAGTTACCTGCCTATTTATTTGCTGTCGAGAATCACCTACTATTTATGTGCTTTGTGCTATTCAGCACTGCACTTGCCTACTGAGATCTACTCAACTATACTACTCGGCGCTATCGGCATTGCCCGCCTATTCGACTGCCCACCTGTCAAGCTATTAGGTGCGACGTGCCGATAGATTCAGATCTGTGTGAGACGTCATAGCTACGCCAACCCTCTGCAACTCACTGGGCATATCCTGTCAACTACGCTGCCCACGGCAGATCAGCTCTGCCCGCAGTAACCTTGTGCCCACGGTAGCCGGCCACCCGCCCTACTGTGCCCACTACAGATATTATTGAGACTCCACAAGAACTATATCACCGGCGTCCCTCTATCCCAGTGTTTCTCAAACTGTGTGCCGCGGCACACTAATGTGCCGGCGAAGATTTGCAGGTGTGCCGCGGGAGTTTTGAGAACGCTACACGTGCAGCGTTACACAGGTCTACCAACTATTAAATGTTTATTTTACGTTGCGATGACATCCCCACTTACAACGACCAGTAATAGTAGTGGATTGCTCCATAGTGACGTAAAAGGGTGTTAGCTATTCAGGTTATGGAATTGTTCACTATATATATTGTTACGTATTTCTGAATTTTCTGGCTAGATGTATTAGTTGGCACACAAATAAAAACACAGCAAAGAACTTGACGACTAAACTTTCAGTTTCATATAACTTTAATGACTATTAACTCTAACAATTCGTTACTGTAACATGTAGCGTAGAAGACTGTACAATATCTGTCAGTTTACAGTTAGCTATACTTCGTTGCAATTCATCTCTTCACTTCGTTGCAATTCATCTCTTCTCAACTTTCCTCGAGCCGTATTCCACAGAACAGACCAACGACACACTTCCCAGTGTCGCTCCAGGTCTCCCAAAGCTGAACCAAGTCGTACTCAAGTCTACCGAATCAGAGCCGCACACGTCTTACATCGACTGTAGCGACTGTAACGGCTCAAGTCCACTGTAGTTCGCTGTATAGACTTTAACGACAGTAGTCCACTCCAGTTAACTCTACCCTAGTTAACTTGCATCGAGTCGTACACATTTCTCTTCCACAGAGCCGCACACGTCTTACATAGTCTGTATCGACTGTAACGGCTCACTCACGACTCCATACGACTGACTTTCACATTAACTCTCTGGCTTATATAGAGTCCCTAATCGCTTCTCCAAAGTTGCACAAACACTCCTAGTATCCTCTGGAATAACATGTCAGGAAACGTCACATCCTGTCTTTATTTATACACGTAGACTCCAGAAAACACTCGCTGCAGTGTCATCAAGTCGGGGTCACACGTAGTGACCTTTATCTGTCACTGTTCATTAGTAACTGTCCCCCTACTTAGATCTGTTCGTCCCCTGGAACAACACGTGTGGACACGTCACATCCTGTCTTTGTTTGTACATGTCGATTCCAGGGAACACTAGCTGCTGTGTCATCTCGCCGGGGTCATACGTTGACCTCTACCTATCACTGTTCATTTGTAACAATATATTATTATAATGACTAAAAGTTAGCCGCCTTAGCAGACGTACAGCAGTTCTTGAATTGGTAACGATAATAATAAGCGATGTGTTTCATGTAAATTTGTTAGGTGTATGCTAATAATAACAAATTATCAATAATCATTATTCATTTTTATCCATGGAGAAATACGTTAGTAAAAATGAAACCGCGAAAGCGTTAAATGAAAAGCAAGGAACCAAACGAAGGTACAAAGAAGCTCAAGGTTAAGCTGATTTCATTTTGGAGACTGAAAAAAAGACTGGATTTTCTATTCATGACGAGATCTGGTGGGTTAAGGTGACATTTCTCTCTGATTTATTTGACAAATTAAATTAATTGAATTTAAGTCTTCAGAAACCATTATCACTGCATCCTCAAAACTGAAGTCATGTGGTGAAAAATTGTCTTTGTGGCAAAGTAAGATCTCGAAAGGAGTCCTGCTTTCCTACTTACTATGAATGTGCTTCAAATAAAGAAATCACCCCCGAAATTCTGGACACTTTGAAACACCTGCAGTCAGCATTGCAGCATTACTTTGCAACAGTTGGAAGTAATGTGTATGGATGGGCTAGCTATCCATTTGGAAACAATGAAGCTACAAATCTGACAACTGAAGAAGCAGAGCAGCTCATTGATTTAAAAAACGATGCAGTTCTTAAGTCAAGTTTTGCCGAGAAAAGCCTGGATGTGTTTTGGATTTCAATCAACAAGTTATATCCTGCAATCAGTTTAAAAGCAATCAAAATAATTCTTCCATTTGCATCTTCATGGTTTTGTGAGTTTGGATTTTCAGCACTGGCTGAAATCAAATCTAAGAAAAGAGAGAGACTTCTTGCAATAGACGATGAAATGCGAGTTTGTTTGTCGACTTTGGAGCCTCGATTAGATCGCATTTGCTGTCAAAAACAGGCACACCCCTCACATTAAATGTAATACTTAAAAACAGGTAAAATATTTTTTTCTTTTTATTTTAAAACAACTGTTGCTCTTCGTGGTGTGCCGCGAAATTTTTGTAGTTTTTTCACTGTGCCGCCAGACAAAAAAGTTTGAGAAACACTGCTCTATCCGCTAGAGCGCCACCTCCAGCTGCAGAACCTCAAGCCAGGACACAGCCAGCTGCGACATCAACAGGAAAACCAGCTAAGTCAGAGGACAAAGTGACATACTCTCTTATTAGGTGCAAGAATGATGATTAAACATAGAATTTATCAGAGATAGATGCAAACCCTCCCCCTTTTTATTATTATCTGTAAATATTTAGGTAAATAAATATTCTTCTTTTTAACTTTTGTATCTATCTTTCATTGCTTGTCTCGTTGCGTGTCTGCTCCCGATTCATATGCTGATAGGTTGGTGTGTGATAGCTTTAAAAATAATCATCCCCTAGACATTAAACGCGCCAAACACACATCACATTTCCCCACCTGTCACAAGAGTAATTAATTATATTCATTTTTATACGAAATTGTTCTTGACAAAGCTTTATTGATTTTGAAAAGTTTTTATGTAATGTCATTATTTTGATATTTTTTTTAGATTAATATTATTAATATTAATATTCTTATTTAGTTATAGTTGTGTAACAAGCTTTTTTTTTTTACTTCAGTAAATGAAATTTTCAAAACATTTACTGATGTCCGTAATTTTCATTCTAGGCACGGCTTCGATGGATTTGATATGGATTGGGAGTTCCCGGCCACTCGTGGCAGTCCCCCTGAAGATAAATACCGATTCACTTTGTTAATGAAGGTCTGTGAAACATTACATGATATAGCCTGGTCTTAGTAGTTTCAATAGTTTGTCTTGTTTTATAATAAGTTTTTTTTTTTTTTAGTAAACCCATTCATTACTTGGAAAATATGTTAGAGCACAGTATCTCTATGAGATCAGTAATTACGCAAGTTAAGACAGTAGGCCTACTATTGCAGGTGTTCATTAGAAACTTAGAAATGTCAAGGGCGCTAAACTGAACAACTTATAAACTGAAGAGCTTTAAAAATGTCATTGCGCAGTGCTAAAAAGTAGATTCATGCCACAGACCTATATATGTTATACCTAGACTGGAAATTGTGATCTATTAACACTACACAAAAATATTGTGAAAAACTTCCAAAAGCTGAACCAAGGTGTTGTTTTGTTGTTGTTTTGTAAAGTAGTTATAAGATGTAATTTTTTTTCAAACCTAGCCTATGTAGCATATAATATACAGTTATACACGATATAGATATAGATCTAAATTATAATGCCGTTCAGTTTTGTGGTTGGGAAGGCAATAATTTAGTAGGCCTATTATTTAAATATAATATTTAAAAAATGATTAAAAAAAAAAAACAACGGGTTTGAAATATTTATAATTTAGATCTACATCTAGGATTGTCGGAACGGAGACATATATATTCATCTCCATGGAAACTAAAAGGAAAGGTCACGGTTCCAGTTAGCACCCAAAGAGTAAACTTTCATCAAGATTGGTCAAACGATTTTGATTTCTCTTCGGAACATACATACTCCTAACATTCTACTTTATAGTATAGATATAGGTCTGTGGTACATATATATATATATAATGAACATTTTTACATCAAAGTTTATCAACACTTCAACACTTCAACACTAGTTTGTACACCGGTTACACCAAAAAGCTATTTATAGATTATCCTCCAAGTATGAAAATCTCCAGTAGTAGGTTACTCTAAGAAGAAAACATATTGGAAGTTAATGGAAATAGCTTGCCAATATTTCATTTTAAAATCATTTATCGTTTTTAAAAAGTCTCTAAAAGTATTTTGCGTTTTCTTAAAAATGTAGCCATTGCTTTGTACACACACAGGAATATTGTGTAAGTGGGATATTATTGTTAAAGTACGTTTTTGTTTGTAGACTATTTGTGTTTAACTTTAAGACACATTTTTTTTTTGGCTATGAATTTGACATTCATCATGTCAGGGTCTGTATGAAGCTTTTGAGGAAGAGGCGAAAGAGAGTGGTAAGGAGAAGCTGCTTCTGACCATAGCCGCAGCCTCGGGGACGTATTACATTGACCAGAGCTACGAGCCGAGTAAGATTATACAGTAAGTGATGTCCGAGGGCCATTAAGATTCTCTCTCTCTCTCTCTCTCTCTCCTTATATGGTTGTTAGATATGGGAATGTACCCAGGGTATTGCTAAATCCAGTTACTGGATGTGTCGCAGCATAAACGAGCAGACTCTCAGTTACAAAGTGTATGGCTGTGGACGCCCCCACGAAGTGTGTAAGCTGCAGTCAATGTGTGTCTCTACCTAACAACATTTGGCTTTGCAGAAGTTCTCAAACTTTTTTTAACCTGGGGACCCTTTTATATACCGGTAGTCAAAACTTGCCCAAGCACCCCTAAGTGAAAAAAAGCTTTTAGCGAAAAAGGTATTTTAATTGTATACAATTTTCATCTTTCTGAGGACCCCCTACGGTCGTCTCGTGGACCACTGGGGGTCCGCGGACTACAGTTTGAGAAACACTGCTTTAAGGAATTACATTTGCCTATTTCAATACCGTCAATTATGCTTTATTGTCATAATAAAAATAAATACATCGATATCTATTTATTGTCGATTTTCACGATGAACTAGACAAGACAATGTCAAGGACGCTTCACTGTTTGCCAACCAAATTAAGCAAGAAATGAGATGTAATTGTAACAAAATCTCACTGCGTGAGATCTTCGGATAAAGTCTCCTTTATTACCGTTAGGTAAATGTACCAATAATACGTTTGAAGTCTTTTACTTCTGTATTGAAATGAGTTTGTGATACAAAAAGAGCTTATGTAATTTCATTCTGAAGGGCTTAAAAGTACATCAAATATTATTATTAAAAGTACATCAAATATTATTATTAAAAGTACGTCAAATATTATTATTAAAAGTACATCAAATATTATTATTAAAAGTACATCAAATATTATTATTAAAAGTACATCAAATATTATTATTAAAAGTACATCAAACATTATTATTAAAAGTACATCAAATATTATTATTAAAAGTACGTCAAATATTATTATTAAAAGTACATCAAATATTATTGTTAAAAGTACATCAAATATTATTATTAAAAGTACATCAAACATTATTATTAAAAGTACATCAAAAATTATTATTAAAAGTACATCAAATATTATTATTAAAAGTACGTCAAATATTATTATTAAAAGAACATCAAATATTATTGTTAAAAGTACATCAAATATTAATATAAAAAGTACATCAAACATTATTATTAAAAGTATATCAAATATTATTATTAAAAGTACATCAAATATTATTATTAAAAGTACATCAAATATTATTATTAAAAGTACATCAATTATTATTGTTAATAGTACATCAAACTTTATTATTAAAAGTACATCAAATATTATTATTAAAAGTACATCAAATATTATTATTTAAAGTACATCAAATATTATTGTTAAAAGTACGTCAAATATTATTATTAAAAGTACATCAAATATTATTATTAAAGTACATCAAATATTATTATTAAAAGTACATCAAATATTATTATTAAAAGTACATCAAATATTATTATTAAAAGTACATCAAATATTATTATTAAAAGTACGTCAAATATTATTATTAAAAGTACATCAAATATTATTGTTAAAAGTACATCAAATATTATTATAAAAAGTACATCAAACATTATTATTAAAAGTACATCAAATATTATTATTAAAAGTACATCAAATATTATTATTAAAAGTACGTCAAATATTATTATTAAAAGTACATCAATTATTATTGTTAATAGTACATCAAACTTTATTATTAAAAGTACATCAAATATTATTATTAAAAGTACATCAAATATTATTATTTAAAGTACATCAAATATTATTGTTAAAAGTACGTCAAATATTATTATTAAAAGTACATCAAATATTATTATTAAAGTACATCAAATATTATTATTAAAAGTACATCAAATATTATTATTAAAAGTACATCAAATATTATTATTAAAAGTACATCAATTATTATTGTTAATAGTACTTCAAACATTATTATTAAAAGTACATCAATTATTATTGTTAATAGTACATCAAATATTATTATTAAAAGTACATCAAATATTATTATTAAAAGTACATCAAATATTATTGTTAAAAGTACGTCAAATATTATTATTAAAAGTACATCAAATATTATTATTAAAGTACATCAAATATTATTGTTAAAAGTACATCAAATATTATTGTTAAAAGTACATCAAATATTATTATTAAAAGTACATCAAATATTATTATTAAAGTACATCAAATATTATTGTTAAAAGTACATCAAATATTATTGTTAAAAGTACATCAAATATTATTATTAAAAGTACATCAAATATTATTATTAAAGTACATCAAATATTATTGTTAAAAGTACATCAAATATTATTATTAAAAGTACATCAAATATTATTGTTAAAAGTACATCAAATATTATTGTTAAAAGTACATCAAATATTATTATTAAAAGTACATCAAATATTATTATTAAAGTACATCAAATATTATTATTAAAGTACATCAAATATTATTGTTAAAAGTACATCAAATATTATTGTTAAAAGTACATCAAATATTATTGTTAAAAGTACATCAAATATTAAATGACATTTTTGAAAACCGAGCTTCTCAACGCTTCCTTTAGTTCGTACACCGGATACACCAAAAATCTTGCTATTTATAGATTCTCTGCCATGTATGACAATCTCCGTTTGATTAAAATAGTTTATACGATATTATCTAAGACATCAAGAATATTGCTTACTCTACAGATACATTGACTACATGTTTCTCATGACCTACAACTACCATGGTCAGTGGGAGAAGTGGACTGGACATCATAGTGGACTTTACCCTCACAAAGATGACCCAAAGACTGGCGAAAAATCTCAACTGTATCAGGTAATTTGACCGTTTTGTGAATTAATTTTAATGACACAGTTTCTCTGTTTTTTCTCTTTTTTGTGCGCTACAGTTTCAGATGCTTGGCAGATTACCTTAACTATGATATATCTTGATGATTCTAGGAATGGTCCATAGACTACTGGCTGAATGTTGGTATCTCGAAAGATAAGTTGGTGGTGGGCATCCCCACTTACGGAATGACCTACACTTTGGCGGACCCAGACGACCACGGTGTTAGGGCGCCGGCTGTTGGTGGAGGCCACAAGGGAGAGTACACGCGGGAGACTGGAATTTTGGCCTACTATGAGGTATGCTATATTAACATCGTACCTTATAAAGTTTGTTAGAGAGGGGTAGAGGAGATTGAGCTTGCGTATTGGCTGGAGTAATTCTTTAGGATTAACGGCAGGCGTGGAAAATAAAGAAGGGAGGCAGCTGATGAGAGACAGAAAGAACCGTGTGTGATTGTTGAATGGCAAGTATATTAAAGTTGAAGTGAGTTCAGAGATATGTTGTTCATAAAAAGGCCTCTTTGTACAACCACAATGAGGAACATAAAAAATATGATCGATGCTGATTGCTGTATTGATGTTAATATATGATACTCAAGACGCGAATGTCTTGATATGCACAGTATGAAATTGAATTGATTCAACTATTCGTCATTCCTAAAAGAAAAAAACAAACCAAAAAAAAAATCATCACCCTTTAATATTCTTTCCCCTTCCTCGAACAGTCGATGCTGCTTTTAAAGCAGTCTTGTCTACTATTTCTATTTTTAGAACAAATACTTAGTTAACGTACGCATTAATCCAAAATTATTTAAATTAACATTCAAGAAAATAATAATAATAATAATCTTTATTGTCCGTAAAGAAATTTGTCTTACTATTTGTGCATTACACCAAAACAAAACATTATAACTATAAAAAACAAAATGTACATTCACACCAGACTCACTCATAATTTACATGTGAAAAGTTTATATCAGATTGTTTCTATTTAATGATTTGATTGCCAGGGGAACAAAAGAGTTTTTGTGTCTGTTTGTCTTTGCTATCGGTGTCTTGTATATCTTTTGTGATGGTAAAATCACAAAATCCTGACACAATAGGGGATTTTTTATTTCTAGAATTTTTTCAGCTTTTTTAATGGATGTTTGTCTCAAACAGCTGCCCCAACTGGGTTTTTTTTTTTTTTTGCCAATGACTTTACCAGCGGAATTTAGGATACTATGCAGTTTATTTTTAAATATCAGTTTAACATGCATCAGTTTCTATCCATGTACGTTCACAGATCTGTAAAAATCTCCAAGATGAAGGCTGGAAGTCTGAATGGATTGACGAGCAGTCTGTCCCCTACGCTTACGGAGGTGACCAGTGGGCAGGCTACGAAGACAAGAAAAGTATTTCCATCAAGGTAAATTTTGTTTTTAATGGGATTCATAAAGATAAATTTGTATTTTAAATAAAGAACCTCAGCCTCACATTCTATCAACTTTCCGCTTTTCTTGGGGATGCGAAACTTCTGCTGAATATTTTCATTACGTCGTTAAATGCTCTCTATTAAAAGTAGCGACTATTGAATGCAAATAAATATAAAAAAAATAACTATTCTACATATTATTTTTTATTTTATATATTTATTTTTTTTTTTTAAATAGGCCAGCAACATTCTCAAGCGAGATCTTGCAGGTGCCTTCGTCTGGTCTGTTGAGATGGACGACTTCGGTAATGTTTGTGGCCAGGGAAATTATCCCCTGCTCAGCACGATCACAGAATCAATCGGAGGCTCGTCTGTGGTAAGTACTGACTTCATTGCAACATTTTTTTTATCCCTATTTTGAATATTCT
This sequence comes from Biomphalaria glabrata, assembly GCF_947242115.1. Lineage (NCBI taxonomy): Eukaryota > Metazoa > Mollusca > Gastropoda > Planorbidae > Biomphalaria > Biomphalaria glabrata. The sequence goes on from NC_074727.1 coordinate 11,163,885, forward strand.
GCCGAATTTATTATTTTTTTTTATAATAAAAGGCTTGCGTTAATTTAACAGAGCAAAGTTTGACGGTTTGTATAAAGTACCCCCAAATATTATTTTAAAGGGAGTTGACGAGACTCAATGACACAGGATAGTAGTATTGTGCTGATGCTGAAGCTGCTTTGTCTGAGATTAAAAAGTAATAATAGAAGAGTATAAAAAATGGAATATCTTTCATCAGATGTCTGATTCAATAAAAATTATTTTCTAATATTTTATAACATAATACAGCATTATATTTTTCATTAAGAAATCTTTAAAAGTGCTGTAGATGTAGTTTACAGTATAGGCAAGTAAGACAAGTATTATGCAGAATTCAGATTAGTTAAGACGTTATTCGCTTTTCTTTTATCGGCTTCAACTTGTATTTTCATAGTCTGTTGGGGCACCACATGAGATCTGTTGACCGTCTTTCTCCATTCCTCTCTGTCTTTTGCCTTGGAAAGAATCTTTCAACGGCAGACCCGTCCATTTTTTTGATGTCTCCCCATCGCTTTCTTTGTCTGCCTCTTCTCTTTTTCCTGGTACTGTTCAAGGAAGGACTTTGCTAGCCCAGAGGACCTTGTGATATGGCCATAGAGTTCTAGTTTGCTATTTGTGACAGTAGTTAGCAGGTCATCGTAAGACACAATCGCTATAGGCCTACTAGTCACCTATTTTAGCTTTTCGTTTCATCAATAGAACAGTTTAATTAAATTATACGTGTAATCCTCATAGTGGTAAACATTTGTGAGTGTCAAACTAATACATTTGTATCTCTTTATATGTGCTGATTAAAGGCTAGACCAGCTGCAGCTCATCCTGAGTTCAAGATAGACACAAGGCCTCGCCCAGACGCTCCTCTCGAAGACTGGGCTGAGCCGAACTCTGTGACTAGTGGTCCCGCAAAAGGAACCTGGAAGAAAGGCAAGAAAATAGCGGCCGCTGCCAGCAATAAGAAGGCAGAGGTAGTGACGACAGCCCCTCCTCCAACATCTGCTGAAAATCAGGAATCCACCTCTGAAAGTCAAGAGAAACTGAAAGTTCGACCGTGGACACAATCCCGCAAAATGTCAAAATGGCGACCACTCTCAGAGAAAAAGGCGCCTACAAGTTTACCACAGACTTCCGGTACCACAGGGTCGCCATCAAAGAGGCTCAGATATTTGTGGAGGAAGAAGTTTGTACGAAACCACAAAGCTGGTATGTAAAGGCTCTTCTCTGATGCTTTTATTACTTAAAAATACAAATATTTAATAAACGGTTTGCTGGTGCCTTAGATATTAAAACAGATTTTTATTCTCTTGATAAATTATGATATTTCGCAGCTCCGCAAAAACAAAAGGAAAGTGACGACACTACTTCCTGGCAGACTACAAAATGGTGGTCGTCGTCCCCACCTGACAAGAAAAGTCCCGACAGCAAAGAGTCTTCGGAGAGTGTCGCATCCTCGCAGGACTCTGCTGAAGATGTCAACCATGTGCAACATCATCCGCAAGAGAAGAATCACGTGGTTCGGACAGCAGCGCATGAACACGCGGAGGAACCCAAGAGCAACTCGCCGGCTGCTAGCAGCCATCATGGCAGTAGCGAAGGAGTAGATGAAGAGATGGATGGTAAATATATTATATTATTTTAAGATTTTATATTATTACGTTTGCAAATATTTATTTCTTGATCATTTGCATTATATTTGAGAAATGAGTGAACTATATGTCATGATTTTACTATTTTCTCTTTTAGAGAGACTAAATATTTGTCGAGAAAAAGGAATGGGGACATATGCTGATCCTTTCTCATGTGACCACTTTATTATCTGCATGGCTGGGAGTTGGTCAGACGTTCCACCTCACGTGATGGCCTGTCCACCGGGGACCAAGTATGACGAACAGCTCAAAATCTGTAACTACGCCTTCAATGTCCACTGTCATCATTAAAGGATACAAGTTTGCATTTTACCCCCCTTGTAACGCTCTCTTCTTTTCAAAGATTATTTAAAAATCTACGTTTCAAATGTATCCGGAATCGAACGAAAGAATTAATCAATTATGTACAAGTAGTCCAGAAGTTCCATGCCAGTGCTGTCTAACTCAAGACCACGAGCTTCATCCTTGCTGGCTCAGAAGCAGTAGTGTAGCAACTGTGGCGCGAAGGGTTCATGAACACTGGGTGCCCTCATGAACACTGGGTGCCCGCTGTGTCCCTTGAAAGAAAAAAAAAAGTTTGACTGTAAGATTGCCAATGCATTGCATTGCGATCATGCATGACTTTTAACAAGTTGTTATTGAATTGAATGTTTTGAAATTTGTCAAAAGTAGTACCTGCATATTCCTACCCTTGAACCCGGAAGGCAAGTAGGCTTACCGCACTACGCTACTGCTCAGAAGTCACCGTATTTTTTATTTAAATCTATATCAATACAATCTTGAAACTTTGGAAAGAAAAAAATTGTAATGATCATTTTTTTAACATCGTAATAAGTGCATCCTTCTCATTTTTTTTTGTCATATTACTTAGAAATATATCAATAAAGCTAACTTTAATTAATAATAGGTCCGATTAGGAAACTTTGATAAAATAAACAATGTCAAGGACGCTAAACTGAACTTTAAAATTGCCAACTAAATAAAAGTTAAAAAACGGGATATCTTTAAAAAAAAAAGGATTCTGCTGTGCTATAAAGTGTATACAATATGCATAGTTAATCAACACTTTATCTTGTACACAGAATACACACAAAAAAAGCTTGCTGCTTTCTGACATGTATGAACATCTCCAATAAAACGCACTGTCTAGCAGCAAGATTTATATAGATACGAGGGATTCAGTAAGTGGCAATACATACGGTCTAGCTGCAAGCTTTATATAGATACGAGGGATTCAGTAAGTGGCAATACATACTTTCTAGCAGCAAGCTTTATATAGATACGAGGGATTCAGTTAGTGGCAATACATACCGTCTAGCAGCAAGCTTTAGATAGATACGAGGATTCAGTAAGTATCAATACATACTGTCGAACAGCAAGCTTTATATAGATACGAAGGATTCAGTAAGTGGCAATACATACTGTCTAGCAGTAAGCTTTATATAGATACGAGGGATTCAGTAAGTAGCAATACATACTGTCTAGCAGCAAGCTTTCTATAGATACGAGGGATTCAGTAAGTGGCAATACTTACTGTCTAGCAGCAAGCTTTATATAGATACGAGGATTCAGTAAGTGGCAATACATACTGTCTAGCAGCAAGCTTTATATAGATACGAGGGGTTCAGTAAGTGGCAATACATACCGTCTAACAGCAAGCTTTATATAGATACGAGGGATTCAGTAAGGGGCAATACATAAGAAAACAAAAAATAAATGTTTACAGGTATTCAAACAAATTTCGACCTACGCGCAGTAGATTAACAGTCTCAGTGATTTAGAAATGAAACTAAATGTTTCAACCGTGTGAGAGCTTCAAAAAACTTGACGCACTCGTAAACACAAAATATTTTCAACAATGAAACAGACTTAGTTTGAATGAAACTGGGATAAAAGATCTGACACAAACAAGAAAAATAGTTTAATTAGGAGAAAAAACTCAAAATCTGAATACTTTTGTTCACTGTAGCGACTCCATGCATCTAGAATTTCTGAATCCCAGACACGATCGGTTTATTCGAAATTGTATTCGTTAAATTACACATTATTAAATTTAAGAAATGAGACTTGGCCCTGTCCTTTTTCTCTAGATTAGACAATAGTATTCCAATATATTAATAACTCTTGAGTTGCTGGGTTTTGTTCTTGTCGAACCAGTCTTTGTTCGGCTTAATGCAATAGCCCACTGAGCTGGCCGTTGCGTCCTGATGAGTCTTTTTCAGCTGGCCTCAAAATGCCTCTGGGTCTTTTTCCTGAGGCTTTCTGAGCTCAGCTTCAAGCATGGCTCTTACTTGGTACTGTGCAATGAAATCACCACACTAAGTGCAGACTGATAAACAGTTTGATTTGCTATTGGTGTTATTAAAGTGTTAAGACACATGTGGGGTTCATTATATTGTTTTAAGTAAGAAAAAAATGGGAAGGGTTCGTGGCAAAATGAACACTATATAGCCTGGGAACAAATCAAAGCCAGTGGGAAAGGATTGCTAGTGAATTATATTCGAATGGACAAAAATCTGTGAAATAGAATCGTTTCATACATTTTTTATTTACCTTCAATGGAGCTGTTTCCTCAAATGTACATCAAAAATTATCTCTTCTTCAAGACTCATTTTTTTAAAGCAACAATAACAAATAGCCATTGGGATGTTAATGCACTAAATGTAGGCCCTACAACCATTGGCATAAATAAAACCAAGAAGTAAAAAGTTTATCGTGTGTTAGACAGCACTGTGTGGAACACCTTGTAATCGTTGAACTTAAGTACCTGCATTATTTGTAGCCTTCATTGTGAAAGAAATTCACTTTCCCGAAGTGCCCAACAATAAATGACAAACCTTGAAAACTAAATACTTTGAAACAACTTGTCTTGTTACTTAATGCTATTGGATACAAGAGTAAGTTTGTACATTCATTGCCTTGTAATAGTCTTAGCCTTTTATTTGTTGCCTATTTGTATTGTGTACATTAAAACAACTATCTTCCTGAAATAAGACTAAACCTTCAAAAATATTAACTCTTACTTCTTAAATAAAAACAGTTATATGAATTAATGTCTTTAACTATAATTGTAGCCTGTTTATTGAATTAAACCCTAATTGCACTATATCTGACATCAAAATCCCAAAGTCTCCCGCAGACAACATAATTTAAAATAATATTCTCTCTCTCTCTCTCTCTCTCTCTGTCTCACTCTCTCTCCTTTTGAAAACAAAATAACCAAAATAAAAAACAACTGTTGAGCTGTCACTAAGTTTGTCAACTAAAAAAAACAATAAATTTCTTTAGAACAGTTGTACCCTTTTGTTCATTAGTTGTTTTTTTATCCTATAGTCGTTTGCTCTCTTTCTATGAAATTGTTAAAGGAACACCAGTGCACTGACCGAGTACAAAATCTTTAACTAATGTCCGTCGTCAGGCCATGTCTAGGGCACTATAGGGCTACCAGACACCTACATGCCCAGAAGAGGATAAAAAGGAGGACAAACCATAAAAAAGGAGGACATAAAATAGGACAAATAAACTTTAAAAAAAAGGCTTGTAATTTATTCGAAGAATCTAGTTAAAAAAATAAAGTCTTTAAAACTGCTACATTTACTTTTTTAAAATAAAGTTGCTTTCCCCAGTAGTTCATCAATTACGAATTACTCGTGGCGGTACTAAATGCATGACGTTTTCTTCGGATTGTAGGTTCCTAACTTCCTACTGTGCATTTCTCAGAGAAATAATACTTTCACAGTTGGAATTCCCTCGACGATGCAAAACTAAACACAACAACAATCACCGATTCTCGTCAGTTTTGAGTATCAGCTTCTTTTTGAAAGCCATTAGGCTAAATAGGCCTACGAACACATGTTCATGGAATGTGATAGAAAAAACATTGAATTTACTTCTTTGTTAGAACGGGGTTTTGTATTTAAACCAAAAAATGTGAATAATTGCTGAATAATATGTCGCTGCACTAAGCAACAGAATAAACGCAGAATTTTTTCAAAATTAGGCGAATACCTGCCGGACGTAGGAAAGGACACCAAAAAAGGAGAAAATCTGGTAATCCTAGCCATGTCTCACCATCTATCCATCCTATGGTCTTCTGTTGCGAAGCGACTATAGATCATAATAGAAATGAAATGAATGCCTGGGCTATTACCTTTGTTCGGAATGATGTCGCCTTCACAGTAGTCTCCCATGGCTAGGGTATTTATAGCCTACTTGTTAGGTGCAAGTCCAGTTACAAATTCTAAATGGAAACAAATTGCAAGCGCAAGCAGGATATCAACAATATATTAGACCCAGATCTACCATTCTGTGAACCATGTGTGGTTCGGGGTTCAGACAACTCCCCGCCACAACCCCCCACCCCGAAATAAAATTGTCCATCCATGAGATGTACATTGAGTTACTGTAACTTTGCTGTATAAGAAAAAATAAAGCAAAACTGCAGACACTTAAAATCATGAGCTCAGAAAAGGGAGCGTTTGGGCGTGGCGAGAGGTTGGTTGGGTATCCCCCCCCCAACAAAAATAGGCATATAATTTAAGCCATATATTGGCCTAGGGTCCATATATTACATACAATGAACGGAAATCAAATCCCATGGGCGTTACAAGGGGGGATCTGAGGTTCAACCTTATCCAAACAGTTCAAGATGGGCTTCTGCGGCCCTTTAAATTGACTTCTTCATGGCCAGTAGGGTGACTAAGAGGTTGGAAAGATCGACCACCATATGTCACTTGACACTGTTTAAAGTTAATTACTACCGGGTATTTATTTATTAATGAAGAACGGAGGGAGCCATAGCTGAAAGTAAACTTTACTCGCTTCTGTGACCTCTGGTTTAAAAATATAGATCCAATATGTACACAATAAATGCGAAATAAAAATAAGCAACCATTCTAACAAGTCATAAAACATGATTTCAATTTGTATGGGTCATGGTTTCAAGATCGTAAGCATAGAAAACTAAGACGCTTTGTTCAAGTTGTTGCTGTGGAGTGGAGTGTCACTGCCAGTGTGAGTGAGTGTGTCACTGTGTACTGTAAGTTGTTCAACTTGTTGAGTCAGTCTCTGATTCTGAGTTGTACAACAATCATGGCAATATAATGAATATAGTCAATGCTAGAGGTCTAGATAACTAGTACTACATCTAGACTAGATCTAGCTAGGTCGCCTAGGTTGGGACTTCGACAAAAATTCAAAATAAATGTTCATCTAGGCCCTATAATCTATAACAACAGAAACTATCTAGAATTCTAGATCTAGACATCTACTAATCATCTAGTATTCTAGATCTAGTTAAAGTTATTAATTAGTTATGTAGAGGCTAGCCCCTAGTAGAGCCCTAGAGCTTGCTGAGAAGTTTATAATTGATTACAATGATACCAAATTTATCAATCAACTAACACTATGAATTGAATGAGTGACTAGTTTTGGCGAGTATGGGTTTGGAAGTCCAGCCATGCTGTTTCAAAACTATATAGATTCTAGAGTAGTTTATGCTATTCGGACACCTATGCCCCCCCTATAGGCCCAAATTTGAAAGTTTGACTTTGACAGCGCATTATTTGACAATGGTTCATTTGACAATGGTTCGACATAGAAAAGAAAATGAAGTATCAAAATCTTCTTTAGTTTAAGAAGAATAAATAAGGATGACTACTTATATTTGTACTCCTAACCTATATTTGTTATTATATTTAAGGTCAAAGAGGCCGTGTGTTTTCATTTAATTCGGACAAATTTGACCCACATTATTTGATTCCGGACACCATTATTTATTTCGGACCATCTCTATATTTAGGCCTCAATAAACTCAGATTTTAATTCTTTACTAACATTAACTAAATTTTAAGATCCCCAGGCATAACCCCTCACATTAAATCATTAAGATGTTTTGGAATTATGCATAAATACGAACACAAAAGTAAAAATATGAACACACTTATTCTACCAAAATTAGGTCAATGGGATAGTGACTTCCATAGTAATACCGACTTTTAGACTTATTTTATGTTTGAATTGTTTGCATGATTAGATGTGTGTTGAATGTTTGTGTTTTTTGTTTATTAATTTAATAAATTTCTAATACAGATGTCAGATGATCTTTTGTAGTATAGTACATGTTAGGATAGCTATTCTTGCCTAACTGAATCCTCTATATTCTATATATTCTCTCTATATAAATCTAGATCTATCTAGTAGGTCTAGATCTAAGCATTTAACTTCATTCAATGTACAAAGCTCACTCCAAACATTTACCCATTTATTCTCTATTCAACAAACGAACAAATATAATATAAGATCATTTTTTATTGATGTCCAAAACTGGCTGTCCGAAATAAATTTTGGTAAGAAAATCGTAATTTAATTCGGACACCCTATTAATTTTTTATTTGTATGGAATCAAATAACTTGGCTTATAAATCAAATAAATCAGCTCCAAAAACAGAATAAATATTGCCGGCTCATTAGTATAGACTTAGCCAATCAAAAAATATAGTCTTAACCCTAGGAAGAGGTAAAGTCATCCGGGTAACATCATAGGAAAAAACAACCTGACTAACAAATTTGAAATTCGTTTTTCTTACATAAAAAGACAGCTAAATGGAAGGAAATTAGGTCAGAATCATTGGAAAATGGACAAGCACATTATACAGCGCGCTAGTTTTATAATAAATATTAAAATAATTATTTAATGACCACAAAAACAGCGAATGTCTGAATTCATGTAATGTCCGAAATAAATAAACTATCTAACTAATTAAATTATAATATAATAAATTATAATACTAAATTAGTAAATATAGCAGCTAGTCTAGCAGTTTATTGGTCAGTAGAGTAAGTATGTCAAAGAACCTAACAATACACTTTATACACTTCACTAGTACAGGTCATAAAGATCTATACTGAGATCAGTGGCATCACCAGGGGGGGGGTGCGGTCAGCACCGTGTGATAACCATTACAGGGGTGATACCCAAGTGAAAAAAAAAATGCACATTTGGAATAACTGACAAAAAAAACTGTCAGTGGCTAAATGTTGGAACTTGTTATTCACAATTGTCGTCTCAATTGATGAATAGATCTACAAACATTTTTAAAAATAATTCGGCTAAACATATTTTAATTTTTTAATGAAATTCTACAAATATTCCAAAACTTTACATAATATTTTATATCAAAAGCAGATGTGAAACCTTACTTACAACTCTGTATGTTAGCTGCATGTATATAAACACTGCTTCGACTTTTACAATGTTTTTATCGAATGTATTGAAATAGTAGCTAGCATTGTAATATCAGAATGCCAACTAATAGTCACTGTTTAACAAATGACAACATTCTTCAGGCATGTAATATTATCGAAATCTCACATGTAATTAATGTAAATTTTGTATTTGGCAAGTAAATAAATGGCAATTGAGATTTCTGAAGATGATGCTGTAATTTCAGATGTTGAATGTAAATGAAACTCTAGCCAAGATGAAGAAAATGTTACAATGAATCAGTCTATGCAGTGATGCCCAAACTACAGCCCGCGGGCCGGATGTAGTTCAGACTGACCCGCCAAAATATCGGAACAAAAGATAGGAAATAGAAAAAAATTAAAAAAGGTTGAAAAATTTATTTTCTATGTTAGGATTCACTTTTTCTTTGATGGATTGCATTCTAATTTTTCGTCTTGTAGTAGTCACATTAATTATTTTTCTATAAAAACACAAGTTGTTGTTTTGGATAGTCTTAGATAGTTCCGCGGCTGTCTTGAGCTAGCCGTGTCCTTGACATCTCATGTGTCTATCACAGCGCATCTTATCTGCATCATTTTGATTCGTGTTCTTCTGACACCAACATGATTGGTGCCGTTCCATGTAACATTTGTTCGTTATTGAAATGGGATGGTCGAAGAAACAAAATTGGAAGTTGAAACTTTCAGGAAAAGTGGACAGATCTTTTTATTTGTGGAACATAATAAGTCAATATGTTTGATCTGTACAGTAATGTTTTTAAGTAACATAACATATATGCATTCTAAAACAAACCATTACAAAAATATGAGGCATTGTTGTCTTGAGCCGCAAAGAAAAGATCGGAAAGTTACGTCAAAAGTTGAGTAGAGTTTAGCGATTGGCGAAAATATTTACCAAGAAGTCAAGAAATGAGTCGGCTGTAATAGAGGCTCCAGAGTTGCTCACATTTTAAGAAGAGAAATGAAGCATAAAAAAGAGATAGCTGGCAGAGATGGAATAAATTTGTCCAGAAAAAAACAACAGTTGTAGCTTTCAGCTTTTCTGCCATGAAAAATGCAAAATGAGTGAAAGATGTTAGTGAAAATCCAAATTCAAAACTAAATGACAGAGCAGCAGATTTCAAAATCATTTCTTTTGCCGCTGAGGAGTGACACCAACTGGAACTGATTGACTTACAAAGCCAGACTTCCCTGCTTGAGAAATTTGGTCAATACAGACAATAAATTTCTACGCCTTGTTGTCCTCACAAACCTTGCACATTTCTGAAAACAATTGCTGGGTATGATCACAATGTTTACAAGAACTTAATTTAGTGGAAAAACGTTCAGCTACAAGACGCCTGAAACCATTGTTACATATTGACTTATGGGTGTAAGTAGATCTACACTTATCTACAGCATACATGGGATTGTGATAAAACTATTTAAAATGGTTTAGTCTCTATTTCCTTTTTTTTTATTATCTTTCATTAATGTGGCCCGCGACATGAGTGTCAGAAATTAAAATGGCCTGCAGGCCGTATAAGGTTGGGCACCACTGGTCTAATGAAATAGACTTAAATATTTTAGGGGATAGTTTCTTTTTGTTATGTGCCAATTACACAAAAAGAAAAGTACATTGCCTTATTGACCAAAATGAGGTCTGGGAGGTCATTCATGAAGATTAGAAAGAGAGTGCAGCTAAGGGCTGAACCTTGTGGTAGTCCTTCTTCCAAACTTTTTTTACTAGAGATGGCACCTTCGAATTGAGTTTGGATGGTTCTGTTTAAGAATGCCCTGATCTAGCTGTACATTCTTCCATGGATGCCCATTTTTTTCATTTTCAAAAATAAGACCTTTTCTCCACACTCTATCATAGGCTTGTTGCAAATCTATAATTAAAGTTAAAGGTCAATCGTATGATACACTTAACCCTTTAAGACCAAGATCTACATCTTTAAAAGCCTGTGACAAGAGCCATGGCTGACAGTGATATGCTTAAATAAGTTAAATCTATATATATAATTCTCTTCATAGCAAAAGAGTTTGGACACGCACGAAGTAAAGGAAAGATCACTCTTTTATTTCTGCATGTCAGACGGACTAGAGTTACCCTACAAAAAAAAAGAGGGTGGGAGAACAAGTAGTATTCACCCGTCACAAAATAGCAGGGCCGGGCTTAACCATTGTGACCAAAAAGTCATGGAAGGATCACTCTTTTTTTATTTCTACCCCACATAATTTTAGTCACTAAATAGCAGGGCCGGACTCAACTGTTGTGGGGCCCTATGCAAAACAGATGTCGCGGGGCCAAGATTGGGTAGGGATACAGATAATAAGTGAAATTTAAGAGTTTGTATAAGAAAATAAATTTGTCTTTGCATTTTCTTCATTCTTTACTACTTACAGAACTACTTCACGAGCCTTGCGTGTAGCGAAGTCATACAGTATATCATAAAATTTTTATTTCCTTCATAGATCACGCTCAATAGCAAGAATTACCAAATGTTTCAATTTATCTATGAGAATTGTTGACCTCAAGTAATTCTTCATTAGTTTGAGGCATGAGAAGTTTCTTTCACCAGATTACACAATTACGGGTAATGCATAATGCCATTTTTGCTTATCACGCGTAGGATTGGCATTTTCCATATTGAATGACACCCCAAAATGACAAATTTTGTCTATATATTTCATGAGATTTGTATGAGTTTTCAAAAGATTTTTAATAATTTCCAGAGATTTCCAGGACTTTTTCGTATATTTTGCACTTTCAGGAGATTTCAAGGAGCTCCTGGTAAATCAGGAGGCTGCTGGAATTCTGTTATAAGTTTAATTTAATAATTTGCACCTAGAATTAGCGGGGGTCCTTTGAAAGTGAGGGGCCAACTGTGGTCGCATAGGTTGCATTAGCCTAAGGCCGGCCCTGCAAAATAAAGGCGTATGCTACGCCGTGGGTCAACTTGTTTAATATAATCTTTATTATGGTCCCAGGCTATAAAATAAAAGTTTACAAGGCTATTCCTAAGAAGCATATTTGTCAGAATCAATAAAAGCAAGTTTGTCCAAGTCAAAAAGACTTAATTATTAAATATGATAAAATAGAGCATAACAGCAAAGCCAAACTTCGATTGCACAATTATATCTTGCTTTACCCTTTCTTTTACATAATTCTGGTACTTATACTTCCACCACACCTAGCAGCTCAACTCTTTTCATTAGTATGGCCCTTGAAAAAAATAGACCAGTTCAACTAATAAAATCACATTCCTGGTGTCATATTCTAATAGTATTTAGATTTGTCAAAATAAAAAATGAGCTATTATCAGCTAAACACCTTCTTAAAGATTCTCCAAGATTTTTACTAATTCATAATAGAGTTTATATTTTGCCACCTTCATTTGACACTTTTCCAGATTTCAATTTCTCTCTTTTATGTTCTAGCCTGTGTGAGCAGTTCAATCTGTCAACATGGTAACTCGATTATGGCAGGGCTATTCACGGCTACTAAAGATGTACCCTTTACGAACTATGGCTTTCACAACTGGTAATGTAGGAACTATTTTTACTATTTAAACTGACTAATAGGAAATTAGTTGTTTTTTTTTTTATATTCTGATTTCTTGATAATTTGGATTTGTTGTTTTTTATCCTGTCTCTTTAGGTACAATTATGACTGCTGGAGATTGTATCAGCCAGCTAGCTATAGAGAGAAAAGGACTTCAGCAATATGACTTGAAAAGAAGTAGCAGGTTTTTGGTTCTTGGATTCTGTTTTTTTGTAGGAAAATAGACTTATTTATAATATTTAAAATATGATTAGATTTCATCTATATTTTAATTAGTATATATATATATATATATATATATATATATATATATGTGTGTATGTGCCAGTAGCACCTTCAAATATTTTCAAACCTTCTTGTACAAGTAACTTGTGTCTTGTTATTAGGAGTAACAGCGATTCAGCAGAGGCCTAAATAGTAATGTAATATTACTTTAAATATGAGATTTAAATAAAAAACAATTAGATCAACCAGTCTTTACTGTAATATATGTGACAAAGAATACGGATACAATGTTTTCATTTTGAATTTCTTTACTTTCTTTAGCATTTCTTGATGACATATTGATATTCAAATACTTCACAGCTATTTTAAAGTTAGTTTAAACTGTCTTTTAACATTTAAATTTTTGCTCTTTGATTTGACCCATTTCAAACAATGCTATAATAATGAAAACTCATTTGATTTGACATATTTCTGTCTACATAAAAATAGTTTGATGAAGTATAAGTCCCTGTACTTTAGCTTTTTGTTTTGAACCTTGTTGAATATAAGTAAGACATGGATATCTCAAAACACCCAATCAACTCTTTGATAGTCTTTTGTCACTTTGGGTTGTGTATTTTTCAGAAAATAAAAAAAAAACTATAATTTTTATTTTCAAAATGTTTACACCATTGGAATTATTTGAATGCAGGGTCCAATGATGAGAGGATGGTATCTAACACTGGATAAATTATATGCTGGTAAAAAGTTTGCTGCTATCAAAATGATGGCAACTGATCAAGTAAGTCTTAATGTGTAAAATAAGCCCTGAAAACTGTAATTAAATCATTTGTCTTATTGACAAGTGTGTTGTCAATACCTAAGTCTGTAAAAGGTAAAACTGTAGGTCATCAGTGACTTTAGTTGACCTGTGGAGCACATCCCCTGCATGGAAGGGTCAGCATGAAGTGCTAATAAGGAGGTGCAAAAGTGGTAACCTCTGTTATCTATCTTATAAATTACAGACATTCAAAAGAGAAGATATTTACTACCTATATTTTTATTATAGTAGGTTTAAATTGATATTGGAGTATTGATCAATTAAAAAGACATTATTACAAAATTAATATGTTTTTGAAGAAAAAAAAATTATGAATTAATATATATCTTTTCACTTTTGTCTTATTGTTGAGTGATAAATCAAATTGCTTCGGAACCAATAAATTACTTGTTCTAGACAGGGTTTTTGAATTAGGGTACTTAGGTCTATATGGGAAACTTTTTACTTATTAAGTCTTTACAGCTTCTTCCAGGTAATGCAAGAGCACAGACATACAATTTTTTTTTGGTGGGGTGCAAGGGGGGCGGGAATGACAAATAGTTGAGAAACACAGCCAAACTCTACCATGATTAAAGCACAAGTCCTTTGGTATAGCTGACAAGCGCTTTGCAATGCCTTCAACTCATACTTTTACACATAAAGTAGTAAACACACTTATTTACAAGACATTCAATCCTTATTATATTGAGCTTTGTTGGACGTCCTAAATCATCTGGGTTTTTTTAAAGTTATTTGAAGACATGAAATGCCATTAACTATTATATAAACTTTGGGTGTAATATATACATATAAGACAGAATCAACATTTATAATCCTTTTTTATAAATAACCAGTTGCCAAGTTGTCTGTGAGATTCTTAATCATGCATTGGCAGAATTATTTTAGTCATTGCCTGTTGTTGTTTTTTTAAATATATTATGAGGATATATTTGCCATTATTTTAGACTTAGCCAGTGTTTTAAACATTACCCTGTTAACAAATAAGATATAGTCATCAGGTACAATTTGTTTTTAAATCTGGATGAGATGAAGTAAAAGAAAAGAAGATAATGTAACATAACTTTTATTTGTTTACATTTTCAGCTGTGTATGTCTCCATTTTTTCTGTCCACATTTCTGACAGTAATGGGATTATTAAAAGGAGAAACAATTCAAGAAATCAAAAACAAATTTCAAAAGGTGATTTCATTTCTATGAGTATTTAATAGAATCTCACTCACTCCTAAATTGTGCCGATGTGCCTAAAATCGAAATAAAAAAAAAATAAAAAATCTCACTCCTTCTTACCTCATTCACTCACCCCTCACCATCTTTATTACATAAGCCGGGCAAGACAGCATTTTAATAATATTTGCAGAATGTTTATTTCATATATTGCAACAAGATAAAATATAAATATTATTTGAGAAGTGATAATCAATTGAAATAATGCAATTGGAATCTACTTTATCCCAACTTGCTAGTAGGTAAAAATAAGGTTTACTTAACTTTCTGATATGAGCAGAAGAGGCACTAGATATATTATCATTCTAATTCTAGTTTATTTGTCTTCTTCCAGGAGTTTTTGCCTCTCCTCTTCACAAGTTATAAAGTAAGTCTGCTATTTGTTAATGGTGTCAGACATCACATATCTTAATAACTATAAATATATAAAAGTGTGACCAGCGTTCATATTATTCTAACGCACACTTCAAGTTTACTCTTGTAATGAAATTCAGAGCAGTTCCAATATTGTCACTTTCAATATTCAACATAGTTAATCAAAGTAAATAGGTGGGATCTGTTTACAATTCTGATGTCCATCGCCATGTTATATTCTTAGGTTATTGTATGAGATTTTGACCTGACATTCTGGATGGTTGAGCCTTACACTAGCCTTCTAGCGCCATCTTGGTCTTAAGCTTATGAGCTTTGAGAAATCCATGTTAGACCAAAGATGGAGGGGAAAAGACCTTAAAAGTTTATATAGAAGAACCTAATGGTGAAGGCAATTATATGATACATTGATAATTAATGAGATGTTTTTGTAATATATTATACAAGTATCGTTATTTTCAAAAGAAATTAATTATGAGAGATATATATGGTGATAAATTACATATTGTTCACTATTGGGCATATATTATAATGGAAAAAAAAACAGCCATGGAATAATCCTTTTTTGTTTATTCTTTAAAAAAGGAAGTGCTAAGTAATGTACTAGTCTGATTTTGACATCATAGAAATGCAAAGAAAATGAAAAAAATTGTTGGGAAAGCTTATAATGTTTGGCACCAGCACAGTGACTGAGTGGTTAAGCTCTAGGTTTCTGAACCTCGGGTTCTTGGTTCGAATCCTCTTGAAGACTAGGATTTTGAATTTGGGGATTTTTAGGGTGCGTCTGAGTCCACCCAACTCTAATGGATACCTAACTTTAGTTGGGGGAAAGTAAAGGTGTTGGTCGTTCTGCTGGTCACATGACACCTTGTTCATTAATCGTTGGCCTGAGAAACGGATGACCTTTACATCATCTGCCCTATAGACTGCAGGGTCTGAAAGGGGAACTTTACTTTTTGTACTTACCATGTTCCATGCCCAAATGTCCACTAGAATGACAATAGTTCCCTCAAGTGTTGCACTCAGCTCATTGTCAACAGTAGTCGAAATCATTTTCACCCTGTATCAGTTATTCAGTTTCAAAACAAATGCTCATTAGACCTATTCCATTCCTTTTTTTTTCTGAGTTAGTCTTTTGTATTTTAGAATAGATTCCTTCCCTCTTATCAGTATGTAAGCGCTTTCAAAATTTTCTTGGGTTTAGTTCTGACATTACCACTCTACTATTGACTGTTTTTTTTTTTCTTTCAGATTTGGCCACTGGCTCAATTAATCAATTTTTATGTATTGCCTTTACAACATAGGTAAGTTTTGAAAATGTTTTCAGTCTTGATGGAAATGGAGAAATTCAGGACCGATCTAAGTGTAGTCTAGTATGTCTCAGTTTCAATTCTTCTTACTTTTCTGCACTATATGGCTCACCTTACTCCACACCACTCAAATATCTCAACCATTTCACTACAGTTCTTTTGGTGCATTCTCTCTCCCCAAGGACTAAATTAAGTAAATATTATATGAAGTAAATAAATTATTGATAATATTCTTTATCCCCTATTGCTTGCATTATTCAACCCAGTCCATCCATAAGCTTTCCAATAAAGTGCTGCCTTATTTTTCTATCCAAAGACAGTCTAATAACCATTATTAGAGTGAAATAGATTTTGCTTTATTATACTATAATTAGTATAATATTATTACAATAGATTATGATGAAAAACTCACTTGTTGTAATTTTTTTTTTCAGGGTGCTATTTGTAAATTGTGTAGCTCTTGGTTGGAACACATATCTGGCATGGGTAACAGAGCGAAAGCAATAGATAGGATGTGTGTGTGTGTGTGTGAATCATAGATTTAAGATTGTTATTGGAAGATTCAAACTTTACCAGCTTCTAGTTCATTTTTTTATAATCACATATATGCCAGAAAGCTTAGTGAAATATTGGCTTAAAGACATTGTGACTTATGATTTTTGTCAAACAATTATTGAAAATGTTATAATTACTTCAGTCATTAACTTAATGAATTCAGTCTTTTGGTTTAAAATCAGTTATATTAATTTAAAAAATCAATAAACAATTAATTATAGAGATCATAGTCATACAGATTTGTTCTTATCTAGACTATATGGAACTTTTAAATAAAAATAATATTCAACCTTGTGGTCTAAAAGTATACTTCTCCAAAGTCAAAAACATTTTGAACTGTTTCAGTTCATTTTGAATTACTGTTGAAGGTTATATATAATGATACTTGGAAGCATTCGAATATATTCAGATAAAAAATTGCTTTATCTGTGATAGTTAATCTGCATCCAATGTGTTGTACTGTTTCTTTTATTTATTTTACTTGGTGTGTTACTTTTTTATAACCAACAAAGACTTTATATTCCAACCATACATAATTATCTCAATGATCTAAACCAGTGATGCCCAAAATACAGCCCGCGGGCCAGATTTGGCCCGCCAAAAAGTCGGCACAAAGTGTAGAAAATCCCTTCTCCCTTTCCAAAAACCAAAAAGGTTTAAAAAAGTATCTTATGAACATTAGGGTCCTGACTTTATCTCTGATGGATCAGTACCATGACCTTTAACAATGGTACTTTTATGAAATAGAAAGAAAATACAAGTGAACTCTGAATGTAGAATCTACCAGCAAAAGTTAAACGGAGCTTTTATTTTTAGTGGAACATGATCATAAGGCAACATATTTGAGTTGTACAGAAAGTAGCTTAAAAAACAACATATAGGCTAAGCAGCATTATATAACAGATATGAAGGCGTTCTTGGTTGGAGCTGCAAATACAAAAAATGTTAAGTTACGCTTAGATATGGAAGGATTTATGGGAAAATTTAACAAAAAGAGAACAAAAAAAAAAAGGCGTCAGCTAGCTAGCTGTTGCTTACATTTTAAGTATTAAGCTATTTTCCGACGCGTAAAAAAAAAGATAACTTGTAGATATCCCATTAATTAATGTAAGTGCTAATCAGTTTCTAATCAAATTGTTACAGGTCGATTTCATTTCGTTTTTGTACCGTTGTGGTCATATGGCCCACGACACGAGTGTCGGAAATAAAAATGGCCTGCAGGTCGGATTAGGTTGGGCATCACTGATCTAAACTATTTGCACTAATAATATTAATTTCAATCAGAATAATAAATAATTAAGTACTTGACCACTTGACATTCTATTATCTGCAATATGTTACTATTATTAAAAAAATAAAAAATTGAACATTATCTCTCTTTATTCTTTCAAGAGTTCAGCATTTTCATAGAACAAAATGTCTAAAACTGTTAGTAGCCATTTATTATTGTTGGCCTTGAAATGTCCTCTTTTGGACTCTTCACTACTCTGTGTCATGTCTCTTTATGTCAACTTGTTTATGTACTGTTATTTTAGAAATGTCCTACAAATGTCTTTATGGGATCAATCTAAAATGTTTCATTGTATGATCTATTTAGGACTTTTGTATACGCTTGTTTATGTTTGAATTATTCTGGACTAAGAAATATTTTAATATTATAAACAGAAAAGGATTATTAACAATTTTAATTGCTTTTTTATGCATTTTTAAAAAGAGAATTTATGCCCCCCCCTCATCTTTCCTTTTTTATATATATATATATATAAAATAAAATAAAAAATTGTAACTTGAAATAAATTCATTTTGATATGAATGTTCTAAAATCAGAATTTGAATCAGACCTTACTGTATATAACATATTTTCTTGCATTTTGAGTGATTAATTTGGAATTAATGGTACTTTATGTAATAAAATTTGATTATTACTTTATTCTAATATATATATATTTATTGTTTATGTGAATTTTAATTTTTCTTTATACATTAATCATTTTTTATAAGATTAGAATTTTTTTTTAGGTTTTTAAAATAGTATTTTTGAGTCTCGGTCATCAGTGTAACTTTGACAACCCCCTACCCTTCATTCTAACTTCTAACATGTGTTAAAGAAAAGCTTATATCTGTATTTTGAAAAGAGAGACTGTTAGTCCAGGATGACTATTGGGTTTTTACAGTTTTACTGGTAGGATTCCATCCCTATTTCATTACATACATTCTTTATTGTATGAAATATGTTTGGCTTTAACTTAGATCTGTTTTTCTTCCTTTAAGTTTGAGTGTCACTACACATTATAGTCGTTAATGTGAATTATAGATGTTCATTATAGCCATATTATTTTTACTTGATGCTAATGTTTTTTTATTTTTTTATTTTTCATATTGTTTTGTTCATGTCTATCCTTGAAATGGTCATTAACATTTTAAAAAAATAAAAAAACAGTTTAATATACTTAGGTCTTTTTTTTTTTTTTTTTTTTTTTTGTAGATAAAAGAATTATCAGAAAATCACATTTATATTTCAACTAATTGTTTTTGTTACTGTTTGATGTCTGGAGCTATATTTAGCATGAGCCATTTGACCTACTGATTGTTTCATGTGCTAACACATGCTAACACATGCGAATGGTGAACACAATTTCTGTTTTGTTTTTAAAGTTTGTTTATTAATATTATGCCATTATTGAAAGAAACAAAGAGAGCACAAAAGTTCAACAACATTGTTCAAATAAGTTCAGACAGACGGTAATCCATTGGCTCATAATTATTGAATTACATTTCAAACTTGGCGCTGAACTATCTAAATACCAGTGCCCTGATCAAATAGTGCTATAGTGCTTTTAGAGTTATATTGGACATGAAGGCAAAATAATAGGTGGCTCATAGCTACACAAACCGAACCCAAGATCATGTTTAAAAACACTGTTGTTAGGTCTATGTAACTCCCAAGTATATAAAAGATATCCCCATAAATGTAAAAAACAACAACAAGTGCTGCACCAACCTTCTCAAAATAAATCTGTCAAAGAACCGACAAAATTATACAGAAACTAGCAAATATTTCATTTTGGGAAGCACCATCTCAGCCAATGCCAGATGATGAGGTGTGCCAGGGCTGCTTTTGTCAGACTTCAAGGACACTCAGTATATCCACAAAACTGAAAGTCTACAGTGCTGTAATGCTCCCTTCACTCCTATACGTTTCAGAGTCTGGACTTATATATATTCCCACTACATTAAAAAGCCTAACTATTTCCACCTACGCTGTTTCTAAGGGAATTTCGGAGCCATAGAGTTTTGTTAAATATAAGATTGGATCCATGTTTCGCGTTTTTGTCTCTAAAAATAATGTTGCTGTTTTAGTCCTGTGCGAGGCCCCCGCCAATCAGAGGCCCTACCGTTAGGCGGCTGCCTAGTTTACTTACCTATGACTAACGCAGGCCCTGGACGAAAGTAGCTGGCAGCAGATAACATATGAAGGCCATAGGAAACACATTCGAAACCCAAAGAAAAGCACATGACGAAGACAGGCGCACAATACGAAAAGATAACCAGCCTACTCTCCCTGTTATAGTTAATTAATAAAACTAATTTCTGTAACAAGGAGTCAAAGTGTTTCTTCATTGAGCTGCTGTGTGGCAAGCGGGTGAACGAAAAGAAATACCGTGACATTAGCCTACTATTGCAGAACCAACCCCAGTCGTTCGCTCGGCAGACAATTAATCTTGTGTCAGATGTTGGAAGGAGGCGCGGTGGCTGAGTGGTAAAGCGCTTGGGTTCCGATCCGTGGGGGTCCTGTGATTTTTAGGGTGCCTCTGAGTCCACCCAGCAGATCAACATTAGTTGGGGGAAAAGTAAAGTAAGGGTGGTCGTTGTGCTGGCCGCATGACACCGTCGCTAACTGTTGGCCACATAAACAGATGACCTTCACATCATCAGCCCCATAGATCGCAAAGTCTGAATGGGGCATTTTACATACTTTTTACAAATGTTGAAAACAAAATAAGTGGGTTACAACTGGGTCTTCATAGCGTAAAATACTGGACAGTGCACTCTCTGAAATTCCATAAATTATACATACTCGACTCTAAATGTGAAAAGTAGGTTAGGGAGTTGCCTATGACTTTATACTTAAAAGACCTACTCCCTTTGTAACTTTTTAAAAATAGATTTTTTTTATTAACCGCGAGTGTGACAACTTGGAAAGGAGATGTGAGCTGGGGGGGGGGGTATGGAAGTCTAAGGAGAGGGCGAGAGAATTTGATGGAGGAAAAGAGGAGGGGGGATTGTCAATACCTGTTTTGATAGCTCGGAATCTCTCTAAATTAGATGAGCATAAATAAAGTGACAATATATTTGGGGAGCCAAAGCGGGACACATGTCGATCATATGGTAAAAAGAACAGACTAAGATTTTTTCGAGCAATATTTTTTTTTTCAAGAACTTGGAAGTTATTGTAATAAACCACAATGTACATAGACACACAATTTGCACACAATAATTGAAATAATGTCAGGCTTTCTGAAACGTTTTCAAAGATAAATCATCTTTCTCTGCAACCCATCTGAAAGCGTCAACCTGTCAAGAAGCCACTTCTCCCCCTGAAATACCCGCTACTCGGCATACGTGTCGTAAACGTTTACGGTTGTTGCTGCTATATCACTTTTTCTAACCAACTCGCGTCACCGTTGAGGAGGAAAGTTTTCAAGCTTCTTTTCGTGTATTTCTGAACGAATCCGTTTGTGGCAGAAGATACTTCAAGAAGTCTGACATTCTGTCCCTCGATAAACTTCTGCATGGAATACAGCCGCAGTGCTGTGTATAAAATGAGGCCATAATTCATCACACGGGTTTTCAAAGAAGCTGTTGATTAAGGTTGGACACTTCTCTTGTGAAATGAAATACGATTTCAAAGCAGGATGTAATTTAGATAGTCTAACCACCGAATGATTCAAGGCTAAAGCCGCTAAAACCACCTGGTCTTTCTATACCCGAAATTCTGGTAGATTCTAAATCGACGAATTTGTTAATTAAAAATAGATTTCCAGAGATGGGGAAACAATTTCACTTCATTGTGGGCTTGAAGCATCCGTGAAAGCATTCAAAAACTGAGCATCAAGAACCTGTTACTTTAGTTTGTTCATTAACACCCAGGAGTCAAATCTTCACATTTGGTTCTTGCAGATGTGCATTTGGGTCATACTTTTAAAGTAATGTCAAAGTGCAGTCCATTGATCCAAAACTGTTGATAAGGAAAACTATATGATAGCCAAAAGTACCTTTAGCAGCTGGGAATTGATCTATTAAATAGATAGGATATTTAAATGTTGGAGAAGCTACCTTAAAGGAAGCTTTGTGGGAGCTCCCAATTAAAAAGTACGATCTGCAATCAGATGTTTGGTTTCTATATAAACATGTGCGACAGAAAACTGTGATCGACATTTCTAGCATCGTACCTCACTGTGGTTGTTGGTCTTTCTTGCCGTCTTTATAAACGTGAACTCTGTTGGTAAGTCTGTCTGAACTTCGATGTTTTGGGTTTTATGAAAGCGGGACATTGGCCGTCCCGCCTGGACATTTTATGAAAAGCGTGACAGACGGTCTAAAGCGGGACTGTCACGCCTAAGTCTAGTCACCTTAGCATAAAACGATATATAAAGTCTAATATAGCTTTTCAAAAAGTTTAAAAAATTTAAGTTAAATTTAAAGAAATTATTATTCTAATTGTTTATAGTTTTATACTATGACTGGTGTAGTAGAGGCAACATTATTATTAAAGAAAACTTTATCATGCGAAAAATCTGGCAAAAGATGCTTCCTGCTAATACTTTTTATCGAATTGCTTGTAATGTTATAAATTTGTCTAATTCTTCTGCTACAAATCGTGTTGCAGTAATATTTCGACACGTAAGCAGCTTAATTTTAGGTTGTTTCGATTTTAAAACGTGTTTCCATCTTTCTACTTGATTAAATTTCGATAGACTAGATTAGTCCTTGACTTGAAGAAAACTTATTTTGCCCCTGATCCTGCCTTTGATGTATCAATTAATAAAAATGGATGATAGTTATCGGCCTTTAGTTTAGTTTAGTTACTTAGTTTAGTAGTTAGCAGAATCTAAATTATAGATCTAGAACTTAGATTTAGAGATCCATTTTAAATCTAGACTAAAGTCACTAAAGCTAACCATCTATCTATAGACTATAGAGGGTCTACTATCTAAGAATAGATCAGCATATGGGCATGGGAACCCTTTCGCCTTATCTTGTCTTTTGCTGTTTATTTAGACTATACTATACTTACTTGTCTTGTAGATCTATAAGTCACGTTCAGTACTGACAGTAGCAGAGCTGAGAGTAGTACTCACTAGTTAGACTAGACTCTAGATCTAGACCTAGTAGGTTCCAACTTCGAAGTCTAGTAGTAGACTAGTAGTAGTAGAAGTATAGAATCGAGAACTATACTCTATAGAGTAGAGTCTAGGTAATAGGATGTAATCTTCAGTTCTGAAGGAACATCTGAAACATGTAAAACAACATACAAGTGATGATCACATTATGATTATTTATATTTCTAGATCTATAGTTTCTAAGTATAGATCTAGATCTTTTTTGACAATTTTATAACTACTGTAGTATACTACTAGGAAACTACCACTTTCATTTTCATAAATTAGACTTTTAGATGATTTTATATAGATCTACATAGATCTAGAGTCTATAAGTATAGATCTAATAGATACAATTTATAGACTCCATTGCTTTTGTAGCATAAAGGCTATCTCATTTTATCTGCCCCGGAAAAGCCACTGTCTGTTGTAATCAATTCATTTGTCAAAAATTTGGTTTCGCCTACTTTGCCTATACAGTGTGAGTGGTCAAAATATAGGATAGTTGTTACGAGCAGATGAGACTCTTAATCATACACCAAACAGACTCGAATATATAGTATATAATGAGGACTTAATCTTGATACAACAACTAAAAATATGTGAATTAGATCTTCGTTTACATTACTTCATTTCTCAATCCTCTCTTTCTTCCCCTTTCAATACGCATTTGCACCATCCCATATTCACACTATGCTGCGCACGTAACAATAGTAAAGGTGCATATATAAGTTATCTTGGTCTTTCAATAGCTGTCACTGTTTTTAAAAATTTAGTATGGCTATTGGATATATATATGCACATTCAGATTATGCACCATTTTTATTATACATCATTTTTATAACTCTGTTTTGTCTTATGTATGATCTGACTGAAATGTTTACTATCATTTCCATTGTGCTCAGAATAGTTAAGTTACTTTTGATTTTTAGATAGCACATATATAAAAACTATTTTAAAAAGAAAAACAAGGTTCAAAGGGCATATATAATATATGTTGCATGTCTTAAAACTAGATTACAAAACATGCTATTAAAAATCTTTATTTGCCCAGTACCTATTATTCTGATATGGCTTATACATTAAGCTAATGAGACCTAATTTTTCTATTTAAAAGTTTGTTAATGAGTATATAACAGTCTGTAAGTGTGTGTGTGTGATGTAATGAGAACAACTGTACCTCAGGGACTACAAGTGTGACTCAATCGTCTTTAATAGACTTAATTGCTTTATTTGTTTTAGACATCCAAGGTTTTGTTAGATAACTATTAGAAATTAACCAATCAACCACAATGCCTACATTTAATATGTCACATAAATATCATACACTTAGACTAATTTATAGGCATCTAAGTAATTAGTAGAGATATGATTTATACTTTAGATTTAATGTAATAATTATGTTGTTTTTTTTAAGTTATCAAATAATCCTAGAAATACAAACATAAATATAGTTTATATAATTGTTGTAACAGATGAAGTTGACTACCCTTACTAAGTTAATAATATAGAAGTTGACAGGTTAAATATTCTAACATAGTAGCTAGGCCTACACAATGGTTCTTAGTCCTAATAGCTTTAAGCTTTGTCTCACAAATACAAACAAGGAGGGCCCAAGTATTGTCATTTACTGTTGTCTAAACCTGTTCAGTTTGTTTAGGGGGCTAAGTCAACATCTTTTCCCTCATTGGGCTCACATACCAGCCAGACCAGACTCTGGTGGTAGTGAAATAGTCACTAAAAAGTGAAATACTTCTCTCCCCACCCTATCTGTACAAAATACATAATAACTTTATTTCTTTTTCAGTACAAATCTTTTCCAACATTGTTTTAATACAGACCAACTCAAATATAGGCCATTGTTTTAGTTTTCATCTCTGTTTACCTTTTAATATATATAGCTTAATTTAAGCATTTAGACATTGCTTTGCAAATGTGCTTTGAGGTCAAACTCAAGTCTACCCAGCTGTGATTATTAACTAATTTGATCTGTTGAAAAGAGATTTAAATGGAAATTGGTAAATATGCTGACAATGCATTACACTTATTTTTGGCCTAAGACATCAACAAAACCTTAATAATCTTTTCTGTATGTCTTCTCTTGTCATACTACTGATAGCTAATGAATGTGTGTACTGGGGTACTATGTTAAACATATTTTTTTTTATAATCAAGAGTCAAAAAGGGAATTAAAATGATTTGTAGACAAAAAAAATATATCTTTATAATTGCCCATTTTCGAGGTCTGTTATTTTGGAAAACAAAATGCTTGTCTCTAACATGTTAAACAGATTTATTTTCTCTTTGTTTATTTTTTTCTAGGGAAAAGGATACTATTTACACACAATAAAATGATATAGACAACAAAATAGTTAGGCATGATTTAAGTAGTGAGTGTGTTCATTTTATTCACACTTCTGCATAGGAAATCTTGGGCCAGTCTTGATATTTGACTGGTTTACACAAATTGGAAAGAAATTCTAATAGAATTTAGTCTTGGTTGTTCACTTGGAAGTGTGGCCTTGCAACAATGGACTATTCACTAAAAATTACTTTAAATACTAAGCACTAAAAATTACTTTAAAAATATTTTTTTTACATCAAATTATGTGTTAAAAAATGGATTTGGATAAATTAGACTCTTATATATTATTATAGAGGGATATTTAATGCCAGAAAGTTGTGGAAAATGTTCTTCACGCTCTTTATGCTTTTTGTGTTAAAAGACTACCTGGTCAGTTTCATGACAAAATGCTAGCAACATCACTTTAATGTGGCAGTAAGTGTTGGGAGTGTCTTTTCTTTTAGCTAAGGCCCTGGCGAGATAAGACCTTAGCTGCACTTCCTTCACTTTAATCAAAGTGCTGATTTTCTAGGAAACTTTTCTGGATACTTGGGACAGCTATATATAAACTGATCAATGTGTCAAGTTTGTTTGTTTTTTTTATCTTGCACATTTACCATGTGAACTTTTCCTGTTGACAAATGTAGACCAAGCTTAGAAATTAAATCAGGAAGGGAGTAGTCATAATTTATCCTCTCTAAAACAAATATCCATATGGGCTTTCTTTTCTTTTTTCTCTTCACTAGTAAAAATAGAACTGTTGAGCAAATGAATATTGATGAAACTGAGAACTTCATTTGAAAACAATGTAAACAATTGTATAGTCTACTAAGTAACAATTTGTTACACAGATCTACCCACTCACACATCTAGAAAAAAACAACAACAACAGGTAGCTTTTACACAACATATAGTATTGATGTCATTACTCTCTAGCTTTTTGTGTGTACCATAACCAATCCCAGTCATTTGATTATTAATGACCATCTTTTTAGTAACTTTCAGTGCTTCAAGGGACTAAACTTGTTCCTGTTGATAAACATCAGTAGTCCCATATCCTGGTTTAGATTATTAAGAGGTATGCATCTCAGATATTAATGTGGGCGATTTGGAACAAGAGGTTTATGTTGCCAGCACTATGCCCAACTGCTTTTACATTTCTAGCAAATGTTAGGCATTGGTATACATTTTAAAAATACATGAGTAGACATGGGGTGAATTAAATGCTCTAAAATAGCTTTGTTGAAAGCTTTTGTGTTTAAGACACATACACAAAATGACTGCCTATAATCTGGTTTGAAAAATGTAGAGATATAAGTATACTACCTACCCTGTCCTCCCCCATCTCCCGGTAATACTCTGTACCTGTGTCCTCTTTCCCCCAGGTGCACTGTAGGTGGCTACAATTATATCCGCCTCGATATTAATGTAAAACTGGATCCTCCTTTGTTTTACACCATCCCCCTGTGTGACTTCATATTCATACTAAAGGGAAATGGGGGAACTCTTCCGTTGACTGACTCATAGCCTTGGGTCAGCAACTACCAGCTTAACTAAACCTAAACACAAAACATAAAACTGCTTGTTCACGCGGGCTGGGGTCGGGGTGGGGCTGCACTAGCACGGGGGAGGGTTTAAGTAGGTATAAAAATAACCAGCGGAGGTTTCCCCCCAACATTGTATTCAAGTTAGCGTCTGGTTACTTACACGTTTGTTGACTGCTACTACATATCTACGACCTAGCTTTCACTATGTAAGTACAACACAATTCACGACTTTGTTTGATTTAGTCTGTTTGTTAAGTTCAAACTGAAACCACAGTAGTTCTAACATCCAGGATTGAACAGATGATGTTCTTGAATGTATTCGAGCCAAAGGCTCCTGCTTTGTGTCAAGAAGTGGTTTCTGTACGCTATCACAATGTTACAGTCCACAAATCATTCTGTCGATGTTGCCGCCCTTGACTAGAGTTGTATAACACATTGACATGGGCGGGGCATGGTGGATGAGGGGTACAGCGCCTAGCCTGCGAACCGAGGGGTAACAGTGAAATCGTTCAAACTCTACACTGAACTTACAAGAAAAAAAAATACTTAAAAAAAAAGCGTATGATAAGTGTAATTGTATCAATTAGTTTGAATCAGTCATGTATCCAAATTTGTAATAGATATAGACTAACAATAATAAATCGGTGCGATTAGAAATGTTTTTACCTATTGCTTTTTTGTTTGTCGCAATTTCATGCTTTTAGCTTTGATCCTAGTCACTTGCCTGGACCAGTTGGGGGAGGGGAGGAAGGGTGATCGCTTTTTAAATAAACCTACATAAAAAAGTTGAATTTGAAATGTATACCACCACATCTGTAAAGTACGATTTCTTTCCCTTGTTCGATACCAAACAAAATAATTACCATTAGTTAATTAAGTAATTGGTTATATATATATATATATATAATTCTTGTTTTGTCCGACACAAGAAATAATTGTGCAAAATTTCAACTTGATCAGAGATTGGGTGTGGAAGAAATAACGTGTACAAACTTTTTACCAGACAGACAGAGTGAGTTGATATAAGCTTCGTCATCGCCAATAGGCCTATTGTAGCCTTAAAAATGAAGCGAAACTTATCTCTTCGTTCTATCTTTATCGTCTCTCTCTCTCTCTCTCTCTCTCTCTCTCTCTCTCTCTCTATCGTACGACTTTGTTGTATAAAATGAATCATTCCCAAATCCCCACGTTGAGCTGAGCTGGAACCACTCAACCCCAAGCAACTCAAATCTCCGATATTTACAGCCAGTGTAATTCCGGGAAATCCCCTTAGAGCTCTCAGCGTTTGTTGACCGCAGAAACACAAACAAGTCTTATCCCAGAGTTTCTGAGAAAAACATGCTTTAAGAAACTTCCTCTTTTTTGTAATTTTGTAATCCATTGGTAGAGGCTGGTCTGCCACTCGCTTCATACACTTTTTGAGGGGGAACTAACACGAGTGAGTTGGCTAGAGACTTTAGTTTTTTTTTCAATGTCATTATAAATGTAGTCATTTTTTTTTCTTTTAGTGTTTGTTGTTTTGTTATAGACCTAAATTTGAAGACGTTCTGTTATAGACCTAAATTAAAACAGTTTTGTTATAGACCTAAATTAAAACAGTTTTGTTGTAGACCTAAATTAAAACAGTTTTGTTGTAGACCTAAATTAAAACAGTTTTGTTGTAGACCTAAATTAAAACAGTTTTGTTGTAGACCTAAATTATAACATTAAAACAGTTTTGTTGTAGACCTAAATTAAAACAGTTTTGTTGTAGACCTAAATTAAAACAGTTTTGTTATAGACCTAAATTAAAACAGTTTTGTTGTAGACCTAAATTAAAACAGTTTTGTTGTAGACCTAAATTAAAACAGTTTTGTTGTAGACCTAAATTAAAACAGTTTTGCTGTAGACCTAAATTAAAACGGTTTTGTTGTAGACCTAAATTAAAAAGTTTTGTTGTAGACCTAAATTAAGAACAAAGATTCGGCGATGCATTAAATGTCGGATCAGCACTTAAGCCTATGTATCTATAAAACTTGACATTCATCCTTTTTTTTTTTTAGTGCCTCTTCCCTTAGGGAAAAGTCAGCATTGGTTTCTGTGTAGCCTGTCCGTTTGTCAGTCTGTCATGTCTAGATCTCATCAATGAAAAGCTTCATGCTACGGAAAGTCCAATGTCCCCATCGAATGTTTTAAATTGTGGCAATGTGTACTTCTTGGTCTTCTGAAAGTGAATCTTTTTATTTTTAAATTATTTTTTTTTATTAACTGCGCATACTGTTTATTTTTTTAATTTTTAATTATTTTTTTTTTACACATAGGACATGTATAAACAAGCTATTTTAACAGTCTTAGCTCTATAGTTATACTTCTTTGTAGTAGCCTACTCGTAGGACAGTTATCGAATGGGAAATAGTTGTTTTTTTTTCCTTTTGATAAACCAAATGTTTTGGCACTTGTTAAAAAAATAACTATAACTAGGTATAGGCGCAACCAGGGCCGGCTCTCCGTGATGTCGAAGGCGCCGCTCTAACAATCGCGGGGTCTTATGCGAAACGGATTGCACATAGTATTAGCGCCGGCCCTATGAAAATGCGGGGCTCACTGCGGCCGGATAGCTTGCAGAGACTTAAGGCCGGCCCTGGGCGGAACTTTACGAAGGGTAATTTAAGGATTTAATGATAGCTTGGGATCTAAAGCCTGTATTAGACTGCAACTGAGACTCAGTCTTTGCTTGTGTCTACATGTCAAACAGGAGGCGCGGTGGCTGAGCGGCAAAGCGCTTGGCTTCTGAACCGGGGGTCCCGGGTTCGAATTCTGGTGAAGACTGGGATTTTTAATTTTGAGATCCATAGGCGTCTCTTGACATTAGTTGGGGAAAAGTAACGGCGGTTGGTTGTTGTGCTGGCCACATAACACCCTCGTTAACCGTAGGCCAATGAATCAGATGACCTTTACATCATCTGCCCTATAGACCACAAGGCCTGAAAGGGGAACTTTACTTTCAGATGTCAAACATCTAGGCTTACACTGTTCAAGCAGTCACTCAAAGCAGTGGTAATATTGAAACTCGAGATATAAAACTTAATGGCCTAACGTAACATATATACATATTGTAAGTAGGAGAAAGAGAAGGAAAATGTATGTATCTATATAAAACATTTTTAACATACAATATAAAAGGTTGTTCATCTTAGTCGTCAATTTTGTGTGATATATTTAGGTCAATTTGTTAGTGTGGATCCTAATCTATGAGTACAGCATACACCCCTGGGACCGCCCAAGAGTTTACGTGTAGCCTAACACAAACTCCTTTTATTATTAAGAAAAGAGATTTTTAAAGTAATCTTTTTTTTTAAAGATTGTATTTCCATCTTAAGATCTGACTTTTTGATTGTCTCGACTGACTTGCCGGTTGACTTCATTTGTCCCTTACATCTGTTTAACGTGGGTTCCATTCATTTCGATCATTTGTATTTAAACAACAACTTTGGTCTCCATTAATGACCCCCCTCCTCCCCCTTCCATTCAGTAATAACAAAACACTTAACCAAATGTTGCTGATCATACGTGCTGGGTTTCACTAGTTTTTTGTTAGAGTTTTTTTTTTTTTTTTTTGCCAGACTTAACGTAAAACCTCTGGGCCCATTTTAAATGTGTTCCCATTGAAACCATAGAGTGTCAGTAGAAAACCAAACAAGTCTTCTGTTGAACTCTTTAATTAAACCTTCAGTTGGACTTCAGTCAGCAAAACACAAAGTCCCCCGGTATTTACTAGAGGAAGTGTTTGCATGCTAGTGTATCGTTAGGGTGACATTTACCTGTGCCTTTAGTCTTTCCGCTTTACTGACACAAGAGAACGGATGAATTCTCTTGCTTTTTTTTTTTTTTACACTTAAGAGGCGGCGCGGGAAAACATTAAAATCAATAATATAATGAAAGAATCTATTTTGGACCAAAAAAATCTTTATAAGAGAAGGAGAGGGATATTAGACCCTCTACCCTTTTTTTCTTTGATAGTGATAGACCGCCTTTGTTTTACCGTGTCAATATTGTTTTTTTCTTTTATTGCAAACCAATCATCTTGCGCAGACACATGACTTGGCTTTGTTTCTCTACAGTTGTTGTTCACCTCGTTACTAAAGTCCCAAGTCTAGGTGTTGATGTTTCACCCACTGCGTGTTTGTTGTTCAACTCGTGTGTATCTCAAGTGATCTGTTTTGTGTGCTCATCCTGTGAGGCTTTTGTCCAGTCTGTCTGTTACTTAAACTCACTACCAAACGACACTTTGCATTCTGTGGCTAGTTGACACCAGTTACATCACTTGGAGTCAAGTTCGTCTTGGGCGTGTTACTTCTGGCTTGTCGCCATTTACTTTGCATTGATGTGCAGAAATATCTGTTATTGCTCTGTTTCTCTGTAGTGCCGCTCTATGAGACAGACATTGGTGATTCTTAAATTGTAAAGCTTGGATCCTAGTGCAGTATCAAGTCATTAACTTGCGTCCTGTTGAGATTGGATAGTTTCGTTCTCAACTTGTTAACATCGGGATCTGTCTCCGCCATGCATCGTAAAGCTTATAATGTCTCCAAAGCGGCCGAGAGGGAGGTGTGTGTTTTGACTAGACATGATGCTTGCTTAAAAATTGGGTCAGATATTAGGCCTACACTGTGTCGTGTGGTGGCCGGTAGATTCGTATCCTATCACCGGCTTATTTCATGTTGTTGATAGAAAGGCCTGGATGCCATTTCAACTACTGCTTTCGAATAGCTACCTCCCATAAAATCTAAAGGCCTCGTTTGTGTTAAGGTCGGTCTTGGTCTCAGCATTACCTTGACCTCAATGAACCTAAGAGCTTTAGGCGCGTAAGGATTTCAGATGAGTCTTGTGAAGTAGTTTAGTAATTAGACCTATATCTTTATTTTTTTCAATTAAATTCTGTTTTCTCAGTAGGCACTTTTTTCTTTTTGTATTTCTAGTCCAAACAAAGTCTACATACTTTCTATCTCGCCCCATCCACCCCCCTTTTCTGTTGAATTGCGTGAAGATTCAAAGTCATTCTTTCCACAGAGTAATGCCCCTTTTCTCGCGTTTATTAGATCTAGTGTCTATATCGATATTATTTTCTTTGTATGTCTTTAAAGTAAGTTGTAGTCTCTTTCATCTTTTGTTTTTTTTAATGCACTGACTTTACATAGGTCTTTCATGCGTTAGCCTGTGCCCTTTATAAATTGGGTCGACCATACCGTCACATTCCTTCTGTTGTCTTACGATAATGTCACGTGGCTAACCTTGACCCTTCGCTTTAGGGCATTTAAAATATTTCACTATTAGACGTACCGGTATATCCAATGCTGTGTGTGTCACATAATGTGTAGACTGACTATATTGTTAACATACTAACAAGAAAAAATCCACTTGATCTTATTTAACTGTCGATACTGTTCAATAATAGACCCACGAACAGCACCTGAGTGTAATGTGGGACTTAATTTAATATATATATATATATATATATATATATATATATATATATATATATATATATATATATATATATATATATATATATATATATATATATATATATATATATATATATATACAATATATCCACTGTAGACTTCTTTTCCCCCCATTCTATTGATTGTATAATTTTGTGTTTGTTTGTTTGTTAATTTCATCAGCCAATAGTTTGACTCTTATTTCAGTTAAGTACCATGGCCACACCTAAAGTAGTCAAATTTGAAAGTGCAAACAAACTGGGTGCCTGCCCTGGTGTCCTGTGTGGTGACCCCAAGAAACAGCCCAGAGGCATTATTGTATTACAGGTAAGACAAGTGTCCACTTTTTGCCATGTCCAGATTGTAATCTAATATTTAATCAATGAACACAGAAGACACATTCTCAAGTAATGCTCCTTGGACATAATTGTTTGTTTTTTTTAAAGCTTAAAGTCAACTGGAATTTATGAGCACAGTAAACCACCAGAATCAGATGAACCTTACCACTAGCCTGACAATTCCATCCTATAAGAACTTTTATTCATCTGAACCCTCTCTGCCCTCCCCACTTGTCCCGTCTTATCTTTTAATACTTAATGCTTTTGGCTAACATGGACTCACCCTTATTTTAATGCTGACACTGGTTTCCAAGTTTTAGCAGTACATTTTCTCAGCAACTTTCTACACTTAGTCAAACATTCTACACATACTGTTGTGAATTCCTGGCCTTGACATGGACACATAAATAAATTTACTTCTTTCAATAATTCAAAAGACACCAGGGATCATTTAGTAACAGAAATATAAATTTAATCAAAGTAATCAGAATAACTGCAATCGTAGACAACTGCATCAAAATTAAACTATTAAATATACACAGCTATGAAACTGACTTCTATAGTGCTTATACGATTAGACTAAAAACTCAGGCCTCTTACAACAATGTCCCTAGGGACATATCTCTACTTTCACTAATAGACCAATGAAATCATAATAAATAAATCTAGAATTTGTTCTATCTTACAACTAAGATTCTATACACAAATACAATCATCCCACATGCCATGAGGTGCTTGAAAGAATAGCAGACTTTATTACCTTACATGAAAGTGCACCAAAGCAAGTTTTAAAGATGTGACCTACTTAGTTTGATGTGACCTACTTAGTTTGATCTGCCCTACTTAGTTTGATGTGACCTACTTAGTTTGATGTGACCTACTTAGTTTAATGTGACCTACTTAGTTTGATGTGACCTACATAGTTTGATGTTTAAGCTGTGACATGCATGTGTTTTTTCCTTGTCCAGGAATGGTGGGGAGTCAATCAACAGATCCAAGAGTGTGGCAAGGATTTGTGTGGACGCTACGATGCTGTCACTCTGGTCCCAGATTTATACCGAGGTAAAGTAGCAGAAGACAATGAGACTGCAGGTCACTACATGGGCAGCTTGGACTGGAAGGGAGCAGTGGATGATATCCGGGCAGCTGCCAAGTAAGACATAATGTCACATTGTTGCTGTATAGAATTAGATCACTTTATAAGTTGTTTTGTTTAGTCGTTTTTAATGTGATAAACATTATTTTGTATGTTTTAAGTGAAATAAGAAGAAAACAGGCTTTTTATTAGATTAGTGTTTCTAATGTAACTAACTTATTTACATGTATGTGGCCTTGTAGACCCAGTGGCCCCCATCTTCCTGGTACTTGTACTGTTCTGGAATGTGGCATAGTCAGTTAACTGCTTTGCTAATATTGTGTTGTTTTTTCTTTCAGATATTTAAAAGAGCAAGGATGTAAAAAAGTGGGCGTCACAGGATTTTGTATGGGTGGAGCTCTGTCCATGGCAGCAGCAGCTTTGATTGAGGAGGTGGATGCAGCCGTGCCCTTTTACGGAATCCCCTCTGACCAGCTATGTGACGTCACAAAAATTAAAATACCACTTCAGTGTCATTTTGCAGAGAAAGATGATGTAGGTAACATAGGAAGCTAAGTCTATAGCAAATATTTTAATTACAAAGCAAAGCATGGAAACCTTCTCCCATGTACAGTTGTACATGCACAGAGCAGTTCCATGGATAATTTTTTTCTCATGATGCTCAAATATGTAAAAGAAAAAAACTAAGAAAACACTGAAAATAAATAATGTTAAATAACTATCTGACAGGTCAGCAAACAACTCCAATTTGTTTCTATGTTTTCTGTTTGAAATCTTAAATATTTTTATTTACCATTTTGTTTGTTTCCATGTTCCTCACTGGATTTCTGAGAACATTATGTCTAACTGATTTGTATGCAGTGAATCTCATTCAATTTTGTGTCCTCTTTATTTGTAGCATCAGTACTATTTTTTTAAAATAATAAAATAATCCTTGGATGAATTTTTTAACAATATTGACTTCATAAAATACTGACATTTTAAAATCTAAAATGAACTTTTATTTTACAGACTAAAGGGTTTGCTTCTCCTGATGAATTCCGTCCTTTGGAGGCTAAGCTTAAGGACGCCAACTTGAAAGTGTTAGAATTCTACGTATACCCCGCGGGTCACGCCTTCACAAACACTTCTGGGCCAAACTATAACAAAGAATGTCGTGATCTGGCTTTTTCTAGAATGTCTGAATTCTTCAAGAAATACTTGTCATAAATTGGAAACTCAATTTTGTGTGTTTATTCATGTATTTATAAGTCTGTAGGTTTTGTTTCTTTTAGCTTGCGCTTCTGATAAAACAAATATATGTTTTATTTCATAGACTTTGTTTGAATCAAAAATGATTTACACATGCCATTTGTTATATCATTTATTTTTTTAAAGTATTTTCTTTTTATCAAGCTGTGAAATTAAATATTAATTTTAGTACTGGTACTGTACTATGATTTGAAAGAATTTGTGTACATTTATAGTCATGGAGATTCTCTGATATGTAAACTGTTCTTGTTATTTATTTTAAAGAGTATATCATTGATTTAGAAGATACTTTTGGAGATGGTGATTGTTATTGTTAATCAATAAACAGATGACATCTAAGCCTGCTGTCCTGTTGTAACACTAACTTGATGTTGATATTTAAACATTATAGGGCGATTCAAGCTTCACCAACAGTGTTTGTGTTAATGAATGTTAGTAGTTAACATAAAGTGTGCTAGTATAACCATTTCTAAATGCCAGAAGTCTGAAGCTACCTATCCAGTGGAAAAACATACTTTCATCAGCCACTAGACAAAATCTTTGTGATCCATGTGTCTGCCAAGTTAGACTTGGTCAGTTAGGATCAGATTTTGTTCTAATAGATACAAATATATATGCATAAATATAGACTAAAAATCTTTAAAAACTGAAAAATTAAAATATAATGGACGGTATTGTTATTAATTAGGTGACTTACCACAGTTAGAAGTACCGGTACTGATAAGGTTTGTTTGTGGTACGTTATATCATTTCTAATGTTTACTATCAATATAGTCATATTTTATGTAATTGTGACACTCCATGGGAACTAGATGGTTATATTCATTCTTAGTGCATCCTTCCAATAAAAGTGAGAATCTGTGCACTAGTTATTTTGGACTGTTGTCATTCACGTCATCTCCCCTGTCCAGCTCCTTGCAGGTGTTGGGAAAAAACAAAATTTCAATGACCAAAACAGTTTAGGGTCAGCTGTGTTGCAGATCTGCCAGAAAATAGCATTTTGTACTACAAACTACCTAAGAGTTACCTGCCCCTGATTTTTCCTCTGGTTGGCTCCTGAAGTTTTTCTGTTTGGGTTTGGGTGCGTTCAAGCCATGGATTTAATAATAATCATAATCTTTATTATCCATAAAGGAAATTTGTGCATTACACCAAACAAAACATTATAACTATAGAAAAACCAATTTTACATGTTTTGGATATTCCTTCAGAGTTGAAGATAGTCTACTTCCTAGTCCAAACCTCCCGCAGGACGACTGGGGATGGGAGCGGGCAGGGTTTGAAACCGGGACCATCAATAAATCCAAACCACAGTCCAGCACGCAAACCGCACGACCAGGCAGCCATTCATATTCACACCAGACTCATTCATAATATATATGCAAAAAGTTTATATCAGTTTCTATTTAATGATTTGATTGCCAGGGGAACAAAAGAGTTTTTGTGTCTGTCTTTGGTATCAGTGTCTTGTATCTCTTTTGTGATGGTAAATCACAAAATCCTGACCCAAAAGGTGATTTTTTATTTCTAGAATCTTTTTAGCTTTTTTATGAGTGTTTTTCTCAAACAGCTGCCCTGCCCAAATGGGGTTTGTTTTTTGCCAATAATTTTACCAGCAGCATTTAGGATTCTATGAAGTTTATTTTTTTTTTTTACTGTTCAGATTGCCATACCAGGCAGTGATATTAAAACTTAAAATAGTGCAGATGTGAGTGTGACAATGTATAGCCAAGGCCTTTTCGCTAACATTAAATGAGGACATTTTTTCTAAGTAATCGTAATCTTTGCTGCCCTCTTTTGCTGATATAATCAGTATTTGCAGTAAAATGTATTGTCTAAGATAGTACCAAGGTATTTAAAAGTTTGCACTATTTCAATGGTCTCTCCAGCTACAGAAACAATATCATTTTCCTTATTTTCCATATGAAAATCAATTATTATTTCTTTGGGTTTTTTTTACATTTAATAATGCAACATTATCTTTACAGTACTCATTTATGTGAGCTCTCTGAGAGCAGGGCAAGAAGAGCCGTATCATCAGCCTATTTTGTGAAGCAGCAAAAAGGACTATTGGATTGAAGGGAGTTTGTTTTTTTTCTAGGTAGTTGGGCTAGATAATGAGCTTTGTTTTTAACCAAACTTTTATCAAGGGCTAGATAATGAGCTTTGTTTTTAACCAAACTTTTATCAAGGGCTAGATAATGAGCTTTGTTTTTAACCAAACTTTTATCAAGGGCTAGATAATGAGCTTTGTTTTTAACCAAACTTATATCAACACTTCATCTGTCTGGTCAAAATCTATTATATGTCATTTCTACCACTTTCCATTCTCAGATCAAGTTGAAACTTTGCTAAATTATTCATTGTCTATGAAATAAATTTTTCTTCTTCTTCATCGTTCTCATTGTTATGTTGGAGTGTTCATATGACTAGACCAATACATGAGATGAACTGCGCAGTGGTTTCCAAATCAGGGAGCTCTCCATATAGTTTTCTATCTATTGGGGTGATTTGGGGCCAATGTCTTATACTGGCCTCTTGTTAAAGAGAGCAGTTTTGGAGGACGTGGTCGGCATTTTCTGGTGATACTCCACATGGGCAGATTTCACTGGTTCCAATTTTGAGCTTCCGGTGCATGTGTTTATGAAATAAATGATTTATTCTTTTTTGAACAACAGACCTGTGAGATATTACAAGTACGTTGGTTACATTTTGACTCATCACATGATATGATTCAAAATAATCGATGCAATTTGAGGTTTTTAAAAAGATTTTTTTTTTCCTTATGTTTAACTTGTTCAGCAACATGGGTTTCAGATTCAAATCCTGGTGAAGATTGGGATTTGAATTTCGGGATTTTTAGAATGTCCCTTGACTCCATCCAACTGAAATGGGTATCTAACTTTGGTTGTGAAAAGTAAAGGTGGTTGTTGTGCTGGCCACGACACCCTTGTTAATTGTCTGTCATTGAAACAGATGACCTTTACATCATCTGCCATATAGATTGCAAGGTCTGAAAGAGTGTTATTTTTGTCTTCCTGTTGATCCTGAGTGAACATTTTCCCCTTACCAGGGTGGCAAATATTTATAACGATGTAGGTGATTGCGACAAATGGAAAAAATATGTGGAAATGTTTTTCCTATTCTCATAGACTTTTTCCAACCAAAGAGACATAGGTTTCTGTTTGCTAGTGATGTGCCTAGTGTTTATAATTCCAATACTCTACTTAAACATTTTCTCCATTGTA
Organism: Biomphalaria glabrata; assembly: GCF_947242115.1. Classification (NCBI taxonomy): domain Eukaryota; kingdom Metazoa; phylum Mollusca; class Gastropoda; family Planorbidae; genus Biomphalaria; species Biomphalaria glabrata. The sequence continues at coordinate 11,202,534 of NC_074727.1, forward strand.
GTTGAAATAGCACAATAATCTTATTTTCTAAATATTTGTATTGTACTCATTTAAAGAACATAAGTATTACTTTTATTTAAACTATTTAGAAAACAAACAATTTATTGGATGGCAAAATCATGGTTTTATTTTTTTTTTTAATATCTTGTTCAACCAATTTACAAATAAAAAAAATGAACATTTTTGTCTATGTACAAGAAAAAAAAAAGTAATTTTATAAGAGAATGTTACTGATACAGTGTGTAGCCTTTGGGAAGAACACTTTCACTCACAGATTCTAATCCAAGTTAGAGAAACCACACACTAAAAGACAAAAGGATGGGCAGGGAACCAAAAGTATTGTATCTAGTTCTATTTTCACCCCCTTCAACTGGCTGACTTTAACATCAATTTGTTAACAAAACACACCATTTTTCATGAAGAACACAGAGATGGCATGACAGGTTTTATGTCCTAGTGTGAACTTAGGCAGGTTTTACAACTTAGCTATTTACAAAACTTGAACAGGCATGACATGATGACTTCAATTAGGAAAGGGCACATTTCTACTCCAAGTCAATTAGGACTTAGCATGATCTACTGTTGAATTTTCTACAAGGTGACATAGGGTGTGGATCATTTGGTTTTCTTCAGTACATTGTATTGTGTATTGATAAGTTTCTTATAAAAATAACATGACTCATCTCTTAATCAATAGTAATTAATGCTTCAAAACTTGGATCAATAAAAACAATCTATATATATCTATATATATTTGTACAGATTAGACAAAGATCTCATAGTTTGGACTACATCACACAATGTAATACATGTTAGTATTCTCAATAACAAGGTCACATGAACACTTACAGAAGGGCACATTATCACTGGGAAGTGGGGCGGGTGGAAGGTGTCTATATTTTAAAAACACAAGAAACAGTGATATATCATCTCTGCACAAATATATAGATATACTGGTTCCAAAAAAGGGGGTAGGGGAGGGGGTCATACATTTGAAGCAAAACATTTGAACACAACCAATTTGTATGTCTTCCATTTAAAAGAATAAAAAAAAACATATATCTGTAGTGTCTGATTAAATTACACAATCGAAAAAAAAAAAATTTGGTACAAAAAGCATACTAACAAGTTGCTCGATGTTACTATTTAAATCTCTCCATATTTGATTATGTTACTGATTTGTTTTGTGGGCCACATTTAATAAGTGTTTATTTTGAATGTTATTTTTATTCTGAGGACACTAACAATTACCAAGAAAACTGTAGACCCTAAAGATCTGCCGAGTAAATTGGGAAGATAATGGAAGAAGTTCGTTATTGTAAAACAATCCACCATTTCCAACCTAAGCATAAATATGTATGTTATACTCTTGTTACTGTTTGTTCACCAGGCCACTATTTATGAGTTTATTAAGCGTTTGTCAATCAATTAGTACAAAATCAATTGAAGTATTGTCAATACTACTAATCTATTATAGTAAAAGCTAAATCGCAACATAAAACATTACTTCTACTACACCACCAATGCAATAAATTTAGCAAATAAAAACGTGTATGTTTTGTTCGTTATTTAGCAAGTCTCTAATGTCAACACACTGCCTTCAATACATAAAACAAACAACTAATTATTTGTCTACAAACTAATAATGTTAAGATGTTTGTTTACTTCTTAGCTCAACAACAATCCACACCACACAGGTTCTTAAAACAAAGTTTACATCAACTACTTTTTTTTTTCTTTCTAAGTGCACCAAAAAAAAAAAGCGTCAAATAAATATAATTCAATCAAAGGAATTACATTTCTCCTGGACACATCAGAGCATTGATAAGAGTTGAGCAATGCATTGAACATGTGAAAACTGGGGACAGTGCTTCAACAAGACTATGTTAAATGTGAACTCAATCTAGTGACCTACAGCAGTAAGAAACAATTCTGTACAAATCATGATCAAAAAAAGAAAAGGCAAAGTTACAAGCTAACAACTATAAATTCCTACTACAATTTTTAAACTATAATGTTGGTGCCAGATTAAAAAAAAAAACAAAGCTATCTTACTTAGTTAAGCTTTGTGTTACAACCAGGATTATTGGAACAGATGTAGATAAAAAAACAGTTCCTATACTGCTGACAACAGAAAAACAACATTCCTTTGAAACTCTTTTGCTTTAGTGCAGTGCACTAAAGCCAAGTTCTAAAGTACAATTTAACAAATAAAAAGCTGCTTCCATTGCTGTTTTTTTAATAACTTTATGAACAAGAGTTTTATTTTCCATTGCTTTAAGTTTATTACATCATAGACCAACCTCCCGTAGGATGGCACAGGGAAGCGTTCAAACCTGGGACAATCGAAATGACAGTCTAGAGTGCATGAGCAGGCAGCCATCCCAGGTCTTAGTATGCACCATATATTTTATCTTTTAAACACCCAAAAGGTCAAAGGTTTACTAAAAAATAAACCAAAAATGTAAAAAAGCAATTAGAGCCATCAATGTATGTAGAGTGCTAGCAAAGCAGTTACTTCTCTCACAACCTAATTCTTGTCAAATATTGAAATCAATGACATTCTTCTAATTAACACAAAATGAAAAAAAAAAAAAAAGTTATAAATAAAAAAACAACAACATTGTTTTAAAATAACAAAGATGTGTAACTCTGACTTAAAAACAACAACACATTCCTACACATAGTTCAATAATAAAAAGTCTCATTTAAAGCAACCCAACAATGAGAAGAAAAAAAAAACACCACTGTGTGTTGATACCATACTGACATTTCCTATACATCTGGTTACTTTACACATAGAAGAACACAACAGACTAACACTGCCAACACGTTCACTTACTGGTATCTTAAATAGGTCATTATGTATATTTATATACAGCTATTGTAGCAAATTAAAAGTGAGAGTGAATGTACGAAACAACTAAGGACAAGAACTCAAGACAGGCTCTTTAAACCACACCAGACACTGAGTGATCTACCCTGGGTGTGCTCACTGACACCAAATTAAACAAAAATGACTTGAGTTGGTATCTGAATAATACATTGTACAACTAAAATTAACTGAATATAATTATTGTTTAGACAAGTCTATAAGTTGAACCTTTATAGATTATCTTGCATAAAAAGTAAAAAAAAAACAACAAAAAACATAAAAACAATTTGACACTAACAAAACTGCCTAAAAATTAAGGGCATAATTTAAAAAAAAAAATGTAATGATGATAATAAAAAAATGTGTTCAGCATTTATAAAACTGGCTAATCAGAAAATGTACTTTGAAAATATGTACATAGTAATTCATTATTTAAAAAATATTGTTTAAAAATGCATCACTTAAAAATTGAGTTTGAATAAAAAATCAGGTCTGGGCTATCTTTCAAGACAACATTGACAACAGTGAAGATGAAACTGACCAAGAACTGTCCACTATTACAGCTGTTTGTTGATAGCAGCAACACCCTTAGTCTCAGCCACCAGAGCTGCTGAAACAATCCATCCAATCCTATTGTTTAAAAGAATTCCTAAAAGTGCTGAAACAAATGAGACAAAAATGTACTTGTGTAATAGGTCATGTTAATAAATATACAATAACAAGACAATGATATGACTAGAGATGTGATGATCAGGGGGGGGGAGGGAGGGGAGAGCCATAAAAATAAATATAGACTGATCTTCAATTACGAAAAAAAAGTGTGTACTCAATCAAGATCTATTTTGTTGATGCTTTCCCTGGTCTATGGCCACCATTTCATAACTTTAAATTGTACATTTTATACACACACACAAAAAATGACATAATAGGAACACTTGTATCTATAATAATATAGAAAATGTTTTATTATTTATTGCAATTATAATAATTATAGATAAAGGCTATGGCTTTCTTTATACTGCAGGTAATTGCTGTATAATACAACATTATTATATATAAATCATTCTATGGGTAGGACACTTTTAAGTCTTTAATTTCCAATGATTTAGTCTCAGCCAGATTTATTACCCCAAGTTTGGGTAAGTGCACAAAGTAATACTATTGCTAACTGAAAAGCAAAACTTCCAATGAACCAATTCTCCTATCCCATTTTGTTTTTCTTTACTGGGTAGTCAGCTAAAAATTCTATTGAAGACTAGGAATAAAAACATTCCTCTCTAATGAGTAACAGCATCTATTGAGATGAATGGAGATGGTCGACATGCTAGTCAGATGTTAACTTAGAAATGGCAGCTTGTCAGCCAAAATCACCCTTTTGAAACACATGGATAACATGAAGAGAAACTGCTACAGGGCAAGCTGATGCCACCTTTCAGCTTCAGTCATCATAATGAAACTATTCCATTAGTCTTCTGCTAAATAGTGTCATTTTATGGAGTTCCTTGGGCACACACTTTGTGTAGTGAGACAGACAAGTGTTTCAAATTAAAATAAAAAAATTAAGTCTCCTCACGTGACATGCTTTGTGATTAGACTGTCTACAAATCTTTTGATTGCTAGTTGTTTGGTGCAAGTTATTTTAGCCACCAGGGTGTGAGTATCCAATAGAATAGGATAATTCATGGCAGAAAGTGAAGTGAACTTTATCTACTCTTCAACAACAAAGACTGCCAAATGAAAACTGATCTATACTTACCATTAATATTAATGTTTGTTCTCAGCTAGCCTGACACCCTGCAATTGTTGTCTAACACCTTCCAGCTGGGGACACAAGTATATGTGGCTAATGAGAAAATACAACATCAACATTATGACTAGATATATATCGAGCTTGTACATTTTACAACTCAATGTGAAATTTTAATAACCAAACATTCAATGAAATTATATTTTTATTCTCTCAAACCAGAGGTCAATGGCAATGCCTACAAAGTCACATTTTTAGAAAGCAACAATAACATGGACACTTGCTTGTATTATTATCTCTGTCAAATAGCTGCACACCGAAATGTATTTAAACTATTTCAATAGTTTAATACTTTTTAATGGCACCTATTCGACAAACAAAGCAGCATAGGTAAAAAAAAAAAAATGTCTGAATTCATCATCAGTCAGACTATGACTTAAGCAAAGCTTAGGTTTTAAAAAATAGCTCTCAATAAACTTAAATTTTTTATATTTCTTTCTTTTTAATATTTAGAAAACAGACATAGAAGAATTTTGGCATTAAAAAACAGAGAAAAAAAAAACAGAGAAAAAAAACAGAGTTCAGCCTAAGTTGAGGGATTAGGAAGAAACTGTACTAAAGAAAACTGATATGACCTATGTTTGTGATGCCCTGTAAATAAAGACCTGTCCTCATTGAGTTGCCTCCCTTAAAGTTATGACAATGTTATAGTTTCTGCTATTCTCTATCATCTACTTATGAAATACGAGTCCAACAACTTTGGCCTAAGCACAGCTAAATTGCTAAAGTTTTTGTATCAACACTAAATTAACATCATACATATTAAAACATTGTTCCGTTAGAAATGTGACTGTAAACTTACTCTTGAGTCTCCATTATGATTTGGATGATTGGGCTGGTCCTCATCTAAGAAACAACACAAGTATTATAGTGTTAGTATTTACCATTGTTCATTGTGTCTAGGCATCATCTATTCACACTCATAACTAGATTAATGAAAGTACTACAATATACATGTCTCATTAAAAAAAAAAGAAGATAAAATCTAAAAAAAACAACAACAAAAAACAAAACAAATGTCAGTCATCTGTCCTCCAGCATTCAATGCATTTAATAAATCTTTGCACATGAAGTATAAACTGATCTTAAGTTTCAGTCTTGCTTGAAGGTTGAGATTTAATTAAAAAAAAAAAAAGATTTTATAAGGTCTATGCCATGTCCAGTTCTAATTGATATGTGACAGCTATTGGGGAAGTAAAAGTTATTAACTGACCAATGGTATAGGTGAAGTTTACTTTCCTAGCCCAGAAGACCTGTGGCTGGTCTTGAATGATATTAATATAGAATTGGACAATAACTGACCTGCAAAAGCAACAGTCTGCAGTCTATTTGCTTTGTTGGAATCTTTAGACAACTCCTGTGCCTTTGCTATCACAGCCTGTGCCTGGACTGCATCCGCTTCAAGACTTTTCATTCTAATATAAAAACAAATACATTTGTTAGTACAACTACAACTTGGAAAAACAACAACAAAAAAAAAATTTTGATTGCAAGGCTAATGGCAAGAAACTGTAAAGATGACCTGATGCTAGGTAATACATATATAATATGTATACTACTAATCCTGTCAAGTGTATCTTCAGAAACATTTCTAACATTAAATAGTTGTTTTGTTTTTCTTTAATATTCAATGTAATAAACAAATGTATATAGGGGAAATAAATGTTTTAATCTATGACTTTAAAATTATGAAATGTTATAGTGTCTATCAATGAAGCTAGGCCTGCATAACATTATTTTTCAAAAGCTATGATATTATGTTTCTATATAATAAAACCAGCCAAATATCCCCAGGCCTAAGTTTAAAGGAATACAAGTCTATAAATACAGAAGCAGACTACAGGCATAAGATTTTGAGTGAACGTTTTGGTTTTTAATTTAAAAAAACAAACAAATATGGATTTCAGAAGAACATTTGTTATCAATAGATTACTAAAAATGAATTAATTTTGAAACTAATACAGCTAAAAACAAATACTTTTAAACAAACAGTTGCAGCCTTTTGGTATTCTGTAACAAGAAAATTGTCTAATAAATGAACACATCTATTCAATTACTACAAACATCATCTGTCCCCTGCTAATGTGAACTAGTGTCAAACTTACACCAATAAAGACAAAAACTAACAAGCTACTTACTACTTTAAAAAAAAATTCTACCCAAAATACCAAATTAAATAAATTCTCACCTACAAAGTCTAGCCAAAATGCCAAAAAACAAATATAGTTTCCACATACTAGCACTAGAAGTGCCTTAGTCAATGTATGTCAACATATGTATCTTGAGTATATATATATATATATATATATATATTAATAGAAGTGTCTTCAGTAGTAAGTAGCACTTTAGTTAACACATGCTTATAAAGAACAAGTTTAGAGCAGATTGTAACTAGTGTAGCAATTGAGAGTTAGCCAATTAGTATTTGACTTTTAATAAACTAAATCTTTCTATATGAATTTTAATAATCTGAATTTTTTTTTTTCAACATGACACTGAAAGAAACACAAACAAATCCTAGAATTTTATTTCTACACTGGTATACAAAAGTTAAATGTAAGGAATTCTTCCAGTCTATAGACATTATAACATTTTAATAAAAAAAAAAAAACTCATTACAAATGGTCAGACTGAGAACAAGAAAGTTGAAAAAAAATTGTTTCCTAATGAATTCCTATCTAATATTTCCTGTTTACTTCTATGATTATTTCCATGCATCTAATGTTTTGACTTGGTCATGGTTCCTATAGTTTACTCAACAAGATGATTGAATAAACTAAAACTTAGAGCTCAACCATTCTAAAGGATGCTGGAAGTGACTGACTTACTCTCAAAGGACCTAGTATAGTCATAGAGCAAAACAGTCAAACAACCATTACAGATAACACACAATTCTTTTGTATTAGACCCATAAAAAAATAAAAATTAAGTTCTACCTTCATGCCCCTCTTTTGTATTTTTTACAAAAATGAACATTAGACTTGAAATAAAGTTTATTTCTGCTTTTCAAAAGTAAAGTTCACCAATATTCCAAACAAATCCACAGTGATCTCAAGTCAACTTAAACACTTTAAAAGTGTACTGTGTCATTATTTTTCTTTGATCCTAATTTGAATTTAGAGACTAATCATTTTTTTTTTGTTGTTGTTTATAAAAGTGATGGTATAAATTAAAAAATGAAAATGTTCAATGTATTTTAGTGCTTGCATCACTGTAATGAGTTATGACTACAATAAGATGGGGGTAATATTAAGTTATGAACAAGTCATTCTTGTGTCATATTATTTGCAGTATTCATTGGCTAATTCTTAGTAATCATTCATGTAATCGCAAATGTATATCAACTGTCAGGATATTACACTTCAAACAACAACTGTCTTCAAGATGCAATACAAGTGTGAGGACAAGCTAATAACTAATGATCTACAACACCATGAACCTTCTAGGTGAACAAAAGAAAGCTAAGTTTATAAAGAGATTATCTACTTCATCTAGCCAGAGTTAGCCCTTTTTCTCATTTTTAAATAGAAAAAAAAAAAAAAATAAACATCTGCAGAGATGGTTGGCAAACAACTACACATAAATAGCAGACATTTTAAGAAACGTAAGAGATGTTTTTAAATAAAAGAATTTATAGAAATCTAGCTATAAAATCCATCCACTTACAAAATATTAATCATTATATATAAAATCAATATAGAATAGAATACATGTAAAAGCTTTAAAAAGATTAAAATTTCTTCTAAAAAAAGGAAATAAAATATTATACAAAAAAGAAACTAAACGGTTAAAATAGTTTGAAAGGTAAGGGAGTCAACCATATGTTGGCTACTAGTATGAAAAGAAAAACATGTCAAACCTAGCCCTCCGATACGATGCCCTTTTCTCTGCCTCTCTTTGCCTAGCAATAATACCATCTGAAGATTCCTTTGGAGTAACACCCCTAAGATTAAGAATCCAATCTAATTTATCCACTTTAAGAAAATGTGATGTATGAGTATTTCAGGACAATTATCTACAAGTGTAATCTGTGACAAATCAGTGACATGTTACAAACAAAAGTGACACATATTCATGCACAGTTGTCTGGACTGTTGATGAACAGGAAGAGAAAGAGACAACATCAGTGCTAGATCACAAACTGACTCAAATACCTTTTGGAATCAAGACTGCAAGGTTGTTATGTGGTGAGTAGGGGAGAGAATGCCACACAAAAAAATGAAGATAAAAAAACATGAAGTCAGTAACCATGTCAAATCAGAAACTCATCAATGATTTATACAAAACTAATGAAACATGATGATGTGGTAGAGACCACCTTGAAATTATCATTCTAGACCTATCACATTTCTCTTTTAATCAAGGCAACAAACATGGCTATGTATTTTTACATTAGTGACTATTGTTACGCTAGAAAAAAATGTTAAACTTGCATGTTTACAATAACATTTATGCATTTGCAGTAACACTACTCATAAGTTTCAAACTAAAATAAAAACATTAGTTGGCAGGTAACAAAAGTCTCCTTTACTTAAATAAAAGCTGAAATTGCAGATGTGTTAATGACTTTTCTAGGGGCAGGAAATATTATTGGAACAGTTTTCTTTTTATTTGATTCATTTATTTAGAAAACCTAGAGCAATAACAAAGTCTCTAACCATGCCAGACCAAAGATGCTTAAATTAAATCAATCTATGCATTACTTTCTTTACAGCTTTTTTACCTGCACATATTTCTAAATAACTATTATAAAATTTCCCAGTCTCTTTTGCTACCTAAGATCTTTGTGATGTACAGGCATGTCTTCATAAAGTAACACTGAAAACAACACACTGCCAATACTATATATTGTTCTAGTTGCACAAATGACACAAATAAACAGTTCTCTCAGTGACCATTAGCAAGCTGATTATTTAGTTGAACTTTTTTGTTTTTGTAACCAAAAGAATATAAATGTATTTTGTGTTTGGACAAACCTACCTTGAAAGAACCTGATCCAAATCATGATCTGGAGTGATGTCCCCTGTTCCTCCTGTAACATAAGATAGTATTTCAGCCTGTGACATGCCACCGACTTTCTTGGCTGTCAGTGTGATGTGTCAATTAGTTTAAAAACAATGTTAAGACAGCCACAGAAACCCACAAGCCATTGTGAATAAGCAAGACATGCAGTACAGAAGATCAGAGATGAGTTAATCCATCAGGTCAGTTAAAATTGTACATATATTATCCAAAATCAGATGGCATGAAGTTGTTAGTTATCAAAGCGTAGTTATCAAAGCGTGTTAAGTTATCCAAAATGTTGATAATTATCCACAGTTTTTACATGTAGCCAGAGGCGTTGGTGAATATTGCAGCAGTTGCAAGCCACACCATCAAGTTAATGTGAAGAACATGTCAGTGACCAACCAGCATAGGAAACATTTTCAAGAAGAAGAAGAAAAAAAATATTTTGTTAGCAACCAATCAAACAGTTGATAAATAGAGATCATTCCTGCTAAACTTTAGTATTTAATGCTATACTAATGGTTCAAAGTGAATGCTATACTAAGAATGAATAATAACTAGTTGTAACTAAGTCTAAAATGCAAGAATTGAAGCCATAAATGTAGGACTTGGTCAAGGTGACACCACAACTAGAATGTCTACAGTTAGTAACATATTTTAAAAGCCAAATGATGGGAACAGTATAGTTTAATTAATTATTTAGCTAGGACAATGTAATTAGTGAGCAATTATATCAAATTAGTCTATTAGACACAACCTGGAGGAAAGGGGAATTACATGCAAATGATTACAACACACAATATTTTGCTTTGTAAAAGATGATTAATGCACACACAAACTTATATAGCTAAAAAAAATGCAAGCATTACCTCATGTTACACATGAAATATGACACCAATAATTATATTCATTGTTACTGACTCTAGTTAAAGACTATTGTGAATGGAACTGCCATGCACCGATGACATTTAACAACAAGCAATTACCAACAAAGTCTAAAAAGATTAAAAGTTTACAAAATATTTGTGGCCCAAGTTGAAGTGAGTTCAGTTTTCATTGAACTTATTTCAACAGGTACATTCATGCTACTGAAATTCTAAACCTTCGGCTACTTCAGGCATACATTATTTGCTTTACAATCCTTTAGCTTGGAGAAAGTCAACAAGAAAATAGTTACTTCAAAAAAAAAAAAACAAAAAAAAAAAACAAAACTAAATAATACAGGAAACAATGCCAAAAAAAAAAAAAAAAAAAAAAAAAGAATAACTAGAAACATATTTCAAGTAAATAAGTAAATAAAGTAAAAAAAGTAAATAAATTCACGTAAAAACAAACATTTAGACAGATGACAACAGAGAAGGCAAATCATTTTTTTAAAGCACAAGACATACTAAACTAAAACACTAGATTAACATTGAAATAAATACGAATTTAACCTTCTTCCTGCCGCAACATGGCCACCTCATGTTCAGAGAGGTAGCTAAAATGTTTAGCTGAAGGTAGCAGAGAAACACAACCAGATTTTTTAGTTATTAGAATTAGCTTTAGATACATAACATAGAAGTTTCTTTCAAAGGTAATACTAGTCCATCTTAATTTAAAGTTAATTTAAAGTGATTGAAAAATGTATTCGTTAAACAACTCACCAGCTGGTCTTGTAGCTGGAGCATCTTTGATTTCCTTCTCAAAATACTTTTGCTTCTCCCTGAAGCTCATCTTCTCAATTTCAGCATTGGTTGCAGCCTGCGAAGAAACTGTACTTTAAAGAACTGAGTTTTGTGTGTGTGTGTGTACATCACAGAAAAGCAAATGTAAGTCTCATATATTTATGAAAATGCTAAATTGTGTTCCAATCAGCCAAGTCTATAGACCTCATGGGATCACCTTTATAAACAAAGTCAGTGCATATACAGAAAATGTGTGCTAAAGAAATGTAAAGAACAAAAAGAATAAATGGATGCAAAAGTGTTTGTGTGCACAGGCAACTCAATCTAGCACTTTGAACCAAAAAAAGTCTTAGTTAGTATGATTAACAGCACTCATCATAAAAGCTTACATGCAAATGCCTTTGTTAAATCAACAAGGCTCTAACTATCTTAACAAACTGACACAGACAAAACTTACCATCTTAAAGATGAACACAAAAATATATCAGTGTAGGAGAACTAGATCAGAGCAACAGAGGAAATGGTCAAAGAATAGCCACCAACAAGTTCTAACACTGGAGCTTCACTCAGTTCTGACTGGCATTGAGAAATGAAAGAAAGGGAGAGGGGCGGGGGGACGTTCTGAGTTTGTTGTGTGAGTCCAAGGGGTGAAGGCCAGAGACACTACCAGGGAGCAACAGCTAAGAGATCAATAATTCCAGCCTCTCCTCCCTCTCATTCATCCCTCTAGCAGGACAGTCTAGCAATCATTAGCTCCCTCCCTCCCTCCCTCCCAGCTGGTATTCCTATTTGTCAATAGTTTCCATCAAGCTCTACAATCACATGATAAATATAGCTGACTCGGTTAGCTCCACAACATGCACTTGATTTGATGGCTCTTGGTATTGATTTAGCATTCATTTGTGGTTTTATTGACTAAATTTTTTGAAGGCTTCTACACATTGGCAGAAATCTTTCTACTAAATAGATTCAATGTACAACAATTATTCAGCTGGATATGTCATCATTTCTATCCATCAAGGTTGTGATAGTTGGGACATAACCTTCTTGGTAGCATGAATTTAATGAATAAATTGTCAAAGCCAACAACTTCATCTTGTGCAGCAGTAGTTTCCTAACCACAGAAAAAAAACTTTAAATGTTTCCTTGTTCAAAAAATTATTATATATATATATATAGGGAACCTTTTTTTCTTCTCAAACATTATCTTTCACTTTCTGCAGTTGAGAATACACTTACAAACTTTTTTTTTTGTCAATAACAATTACAACATTTATAACCTTTTTATTATCAAAACTATAAAAATTGAAGAATAGAAATTATTTTTTTTTACTACAAAAAAAAAAAGAACTGTTAAAAAAATATGCAAATTAGCTTCAGCTTGAATTTTAAATTTATTAAGAACAAAAGTATAGTAAACCATTCTAGTTGGTGAATGAGGACCCCTGAGGCAATGACATACACTAGTCTAGTAAACCATTCTAGTTGGTGGATGAGGACCCCTGTGGTAGAAAGATATTCACTAGTTTAGTCTCATGTCCAGCAATGAGTCACAAAGTGGTGAGCTTCTGGAAACAATGAATTCATGGTTCAAACAAAGGTTAATCAAGTGTAGTAATTAGATGTGTGGGCCATGACTCACAAGCCACATCCATCACACAGGCAGGTCAAAATGTTACAGGTCAAACCAATCAGGTCAACTACTGGTCAGTTCCATCATAATTTTGTCTCTGACTAGATTGTTACCACACTCACACAATTTTTTGTGTGCTTCCATCACAGTGAAGTGTTCCCAGACCCTCCCCCCCTCCCCACCCGCCTTCCCCCTATAGCCAACACCAAGTTGATCAATGAAGTTTATAGAGAGTCATATTAATTGATATAAATATATATGAATCTGAAAATCTACCTTGTGACCAATAAGCTTACACAAAAGTTTTAAAAGGCCCACCAATAATATCTCTCTAATTACTAATTTAAAAAGTAACTAAAAGATTAAAATTTTGTTTTTTTCCTACCAAACCATATGAGATAACTATTTATATCAATTGTTCTTAGCTGGCCAAAACAAATTTACCTTGTGTTTTCAACATATGGATGATAATTAAATTGTTTTGTTTTTATCTATGACATCATTTTACTCAGTTTTAGAGTGGTTTTCTCTAAACTAAAACAAAGTGACAATGTTTAAAGAAGAAATGGGCAGGAAAATTGTTTTTAGAACTAATAGACTAGATATCCAAAAGATTTGAATGGGATCCTAACAACTTCTATAAAGAAAAAAAAAATCACTTAACACTTGCATTATTAAACATTTAACAATGGCAATTGGCCTTAAAATTTGTCCAGTTGCTAAACTTTCAAAGGCTAGCTCACAGTTTGGTTCACAGTACACAATTTAATTTTAATAAAAAATTATTATTTTCAATGTTTAAAAAAAAAGGTTCACATAAACATCTTTTGTCTAATTGACTGATAACATATTACACGTCTGCTAACAAAGATGGAAGAATTGTCTTAGAATGTATTATAACATGTTGGATTTTATAATTAGTGATGCTTGAAAAAAACATTAAAATAAGATAACTACAATGCACATTGTATGGTATGATTTTGAAAAAACTTAATTTTAACAACAGGAATAATGATCAATGTGCATTGTTTGAACTTTAACTAGCAGATAGACATAGGGCAGCTTGGCTGGATGTAACAACATCAACTGATACATTAAACAAAACGCAAGACAACCCAGAAACAACACAACAATGAATGTTTAAGAAAAGACTGAATCATAGTTTGAAAGATGCTCAACAATATGGTGCAGACTTTTCAACAATTTGATTTGATAGAACATTCAATAGAAGACTAAATCTAATGTATGTATGTGTATCAGTGTCAAATTCAATGATACAGAAAAAGTCTCTTCAGTAGGTAAGTCTCTTGAGTAATCTAACAAACCAGTAAGTTTGATGCTAGAACAATGTACAAAATGGCATCTAACAAAGGTTTTACATAAGCTAAATAAATATCTAAAATGTAGCAGCAATGTACAAGAAATGTGAGTAAAAATTCAAATACCAAATATTTCTTTTTTACCGAGTAGCATAGGTATTGCAAAAAAAAAAAAAACAACTTTTTAAACAAATGTAGATATTAAGGTATTTGTGTTGTGTGTCTGTGTGTGTTTGGGGGGGAAAAAAAAAGGGGGGGGGGTGATTTTAACAGGGGACTGCTTTTATTTATCACCTTTAATAAAAAGTTATGATATTGAAAAAAAAGGGGGGGGGGGTAAATTTTAACAGGGAAATGCTTTTATTTATCACCTTAATAAAAAGTTATGATTTTGAAAAACAAAAAAAAAGGGGGGGGGGAGGTATTAGCTCATTCTTTCTAATGTGAATTTGTGTGAAGTTACCTTGAGAATATATCCTGAAGGCACACGGGCTGATTTCCTCACATCAAAAGTTTCAGGAGGCGAAATGGGTGAGGAAACGTCCCCACCATCCTGGGCTTCGTGCTTAACCGGTGAAACACTTGGTTTGAACACAGGCTTTGGGGCAATCTTAGGAGGAGGGGCAAAGGGAACAGGCTTTGGTAGCACTACTGGCCTAGGAACAGTGGGCTCAGAAGGAGGCTGGGAATTGTTCAAAGTGGAAGGCTTTGAGAACGGAGCTGGTCGTGGAGAAAGTGCAAAAGGTTTGGGACCCAACAACACGGGGGGAGGCTTTGTTGCTTCGGCCGCTGTGCTGGTGGTGCTAAATGACCTGGGGGCTGTCAGAACTGGAGCTGCACTTAGCTGGGGCTCAGGTCTCTTCACATGCTGCATGCAAACCACAGAGTCAAAGAAACAAAATATAGATGAATATATATATATACACATATATAAACAAGATGCAGAGTAGATGTTTTTTGTTGACAAAACTGGCCAAACAAATGATGACAAGTCATGGTGACAAGAACAACAAGAAGAGACAACATGATGATTGATGGCTGGACACTCAGTGACGCACAAAACACAAACATGAGACCAAATATATGCATTGGTTCATACATTGGCCTACAAAGTTTTCAAAAACTGGCAACAATATTTTTAAATGTCCTATATATTTGTTTTGTAAATGACCAATCATCAGGCATATTTGTACACACCCCAACCATGACAACAAGTATATAACAGTGTTTCTCAAAACTTCTGGGAGCAAGCACTTTTTAAAAATTACTTAGGGGGTAAATTATGAAACTGATTTTAATTGGAAAAAAACATTCTGGCCATACACTAGTTTGCCCAGTCCTGTATTGAGAAACACAGCTATATATATAACAGACAACACATACAGTTTGAATGTAACTTATAGAAATGCAAAGTGTTAATTATTTATTTTGTGGTTTAAAAAAAAAACGAATGTGCAACCCCCTCAAAACAATACTTGAAATACTGAGAAAAAAATTATAAATCATGCCAGTCCCATTTATTTTATGTTTATCTTAAAATATCTGGTTTGAGAAAAAAAATTGAGTCTAAAATATCAAGATGATAAGATTCTAGGTAAAGGCACAAGTGTACAAACCGTTACTAATCAATGACTAACACATGCTGCATAGGACACACCATGTTACAACAAATGTAAGGGTACAACAATCGTTGCAATACTAGAAAAGTTTACAATTATAGAGCTAATCATTATAGAAGGATTATGTCATTAATGACTGAGCTACTGGTCTTAGTCAAAGAATAACTTTATTAGAACCTTCAGTTTGATAGCTACCATATATGAATGACTATTTACATCAGTGCTTCTCCAGTTTACCAATAGGATAATGAAAAGAATTGACAAATTTCATGCAAATGTGTACTTCTCTCTTGCATCTTATTTCCTTGTTGAACCAATATCATGTGTTATGTCATGTCCTATGGCATGACTGTAAAGATCACCTCTTAGAGAAGCACTGGTGTAAACATAATCTGTTATAGAAGGCCAAGTTTAAAACCAAGATCAAATTTGTTAAGAAAACCTAAAGACACTTACCCCAAGGCTGTTGAGAGGTTTCTCAGCTACAGGTGGCTTTAGAGGCACTTGATTGTTCATCACAGATTGGTTGGCAGACTGAAGAAAGGGAATGTAAAGGTCTTGAACTACCTTATTACAAACTGTAACATTAATTCATTCTTATGGTCTACACCTTGTATTCATCTTGAAATTCAAGAAGATAATTCCCACGCCCTACCTAGCTCATACCTGCATCAATGGAATAGATTATAGACAAGAAAGTGAGATTAAAATGAAGGAATTTCTAACCCATTCATAAGATCATGACTCTGTATTGGTTGCTAAAGTCAGCTCCAAAAGCTCTAATCTTTGTATTTTATGGTCTATGTGATCGTGACACATACCTTGGTGTTTGGAGTGTGTGGATTTTGATTATTACACATGTCAATTTAAAAAAGCAAGAGGTTTTATGTCACAACTAATAAGTAAAGGTAATGAATCAAACCCAATCCACTTCACAACAAACCTCCATCCACTATTCCATTTAACAACATCACTGACTCTCTATAGTGCTTTAACAATCTCATGCAGTGTTTGTTGTAATTGCAGTTTTTCTGTTAAACTATCTCCAAGTACAAAAGCACCAACATTCCATTGTTTACTGATTGGCCATTACTTCATCTTTTGTGTTGTTATATAGTTAAGTTATTTAATCAATACAACTCTCAACAACGCATTCCTCACTCACATTCAATTTCATTTGTCCAATTCTTTTCTTCACAAAGTTAAGATATTCTAACATGAAATAATTATAAAGGAATAGTTGCCAACTACAAGCTATGAAAGAAGAAAAAGACTACAAAAAAGCTACGCATCAAGATAAAAACTATAATTTCATTAATTCCATGCCACCAAGCTAAGAGAGAGAAAGAAACAAATGTAGGTTCATGCAAGATATTCATTAGTGTTAGTTATATTTCCCAGCACTCAGGAACTGACTGTTTCAAATGTTCAATGAATAAATTATAAAGCACTGCAATTTGTTAATATATTTCTGACTTCGATGTAAAAAAAAAAAATTAACAAATGTTCTTATCTGCTACATTGAGTCATTAATTTGATACCATGTTTGGGTTTTCAAAGAAAATGTTAACATACACTTGTTGACACTGCTTGCTGCGGCACTTCAATCTGGGCCCGCTCAAGCTCAACTACTTCCTTCACTTGGTCTGCGTGGATGACGGGTACGCTGACAGGGGCCACCACAGCCGTCTCTGACTCGCTGCTGGATAAGATGGGCGGAGGAGATGGCATGGAAGGGGCAATGACTGGTGGACTAGGCAGTGGGGTACTTTGGACATTGATGGCAGGGGAGACAAGAATTGGTGGCGCCGGAGGTGGGGGGGATGGGGGCAAGGTCAGAGGGACAACTACTGGACTATCAGGATCATTCAATTTACTGAGTCTTTCCTGAAAATTAGTTGATCATGCTGGTCAAGATCTAAAAGTATGTTCTAATCAAAGCAAAGCATTAAAAGCAGTATTACCAACTAAAGATTAATTAAATTAATATAGATAGTGGTGCTTAAAGTACTAAAGTCACAGTACTGAAGATGAGATTATCAAGTTTTATATTGGTTTTATGTACTTATCACAAACCAAAAACATTAGAAATATCATCTTTAAAAGACACTCATGTTTTTTGTTTTTGTTTCTTTTTTAATTTGTACTGTTTTAAGTTTAATTCCATTTGACTTTGACCAAAAAGTGACTAGAATACTTTACACCTTTCTATTTAGTCAACAAATGTCTAACGCTTCATGCTAAAACTAAGCCATTTGGTGTTTGTTACACACGAAATACAAAATGCAACTAATGAAAAAAATGAAAAGAAAACAAAAGAAAGGAACACTGGGATTGCTGAAAATGACAAAGTAGATCTACTGAATGTTCTATTCAACCAGGCTTCATAAGCCCAACAGGTAAATGTAAGACTTGTGATCATGCAGAGTCTTGTAGACACAACTCATAGATGATCTATCATTTGAATATTTTTATATATTTTTTTGCAGTGAAACGAAGCCAAACTTTTGAATAGATCTAATATATATATAGATCTTACAAAAGTGAAACAAAATATATCTAATAGCCTACCAGTAAAGTGTGTAGATCAAAATATTTTGTTTCAAATATTATTATGTCTATGGCATATCAATGTACTGGTGTTAACAGTGCTTTTTTTGTAAAAAATAAAATAAAAAATATGTGCCGGTACTCAGTAATTGATTGCCTAACGTTTAACTACTAAAAATTAATAATATACGTTAAAATACAAGAAAAGTAATAATTTTTTCAAATAGGTGCCGATACGTCAAACCAGTGCGTACAGTCACAAAAAAAAAGCCCTGGGTGTTAACTGTAAATTTGAAATGATGTCCAAATGCTAGATTACTTAACTAACCAAACAAACCCTAGGCAATTTGATGTTTCTTGCTAAAATTTGATTAAGCATCATTTAGCCTTCATTAAGTGTGTACCATATATAAGGATAAAAATGTTCTTTGTTTTTAGTCCTATTTCAAGTCTTTGTTTCAATCTATTATTCAATAGTTACAGCTAAATAATACTAAGGTGCATGTTATTACAATTTTTTTAGTATCGAGTAATTGATCCTGAAATTTTGTTCTACATTCCATGATTTCATTAGGGATAATTAAGATCTTTCAACACTACCTTAATTAATAAGAAAAAGATGGGAATTAATATCTTTCAAGATCATAGCAAAGCATTAATCCTTTCATGGTATTGGTAAAACATGTTACAACAGTTTGTATTAAGAGTTATTGCCTGCATTTCTATGTAATATTAGTGAGTGAAAGTGACTAGCTGACAAGAACTGCCTTCTACCTTTTGTTCTAACTCCCATTGTTCTGTCTCTTTCATCATCTCCAGTTCCTACACACAAGAAAAAAACAACAACAAAAGCCATAACATTCACCACAGTGCAGATAACTTAAAAGAGAGTTTTTCCTAAAAGACTTCAGCAATAAGAGGGCATGCTATTGGACCAGCCAACATGACTATATATTCCTATGAGAAGAACTTATCAGCCAGGGAAACAAAAAAAGTGTCAGTGCTTTGTGAGCAACAGTTCTAGAAAATATATTTTAAAAAATTGTTTTTTGCTAACATTCATTCTCCCACTCAGACTATGAAAAGCAGATTTGTTTCTAAAAACATTAAAGCAGCACCAACAATGATATATTGGTTTCTAGAACATTTTAGCAGCATCATAAGTGATATCTTTGTTTCTAGAACATTTAAGCACCATGTTGCATAGCACATTCAAACTTGTGCAACTAATAACATAATAAATAAAGTAGAGCCAGAGTATTTTTTTAAATTTCATTTTAGTTTGCTATCATTTAGTTTCTCTAAGTGTGTTTCACTTACAAACACCAAAAACACAGCAACAAAGCAGTACTTGTGCAAAACAACAGCACATGTGAGCACATTGCATTTAGGCCACCTTCATGTACATTTAATGAACTAGACATGCAAAGAGATTCATTGTTTCACTAGAAAATTAACTACGTCATTCAAAAAATTTTACAAATGTAATCA
Organism: Biomphalaria glabrata; assembly: GCF_947242115.1. Classification (NCBI taxonomy): domain Eukaryota; kingdom Metazoa; phylum Mollusca; class Gastropoda; family Planorbidae; genus Biomphalaria; species Biomphalaria glabrata. The sequence goes on from NC_074727.1 coordinate 11,222,502, forward strand.
ATCCATTAACAATAAAATTTTAACCCATACCATGTAAATATTTACTTGAAAAAAAAAATTAATATGCAATTAATGCAAATGAAAACCAATAATGTAAACACAAAAAATAAAAATAAAAGAAGCTACTTTCTAATGACCAATATACCAAGATACAAAGTAACAATTATTTAAGAGATAATTAAAGTAATATTAGTCAGTCATTTTGTTTCTTGTATAGTTAGCTATTAAATATTGTCTTTGAATGATGCAATAAACTCATTCAACTGTTGAATGACAGGCTAATTTAGTTAATTTTCTAAATTAAGCAAAAACCTACCTGCTGCATTATTCGAGCCTCCTCATCATCCCTGTCAATACTGGACACTGACCCATGCAGGGATGAGAGGAAGCCACCCTGACTGCTCGGGGAGGACAGCTCGGCCGGCGAGTTGGTCTCACTCTTTTCAGGGGGCTGGTCACACACCAAAATGGTCATCTTGTCCCCTACACTACGCAAAGCACGCACAGCTTCCTGATGTGTGGCACCAAGTAATGATGTGCCATTCACCTGAAAATTGTGACAAGACTTGTGTCAACTAAGTCTAAACTATACAATTATTTTAAAAATTAACTAAATAAACATGAAACTCTTCTAAAGCTCCTTTTGAAGCTTGGCTTCTGCTTTTTAGTTGTCAACAAGAAAAATGAAAGCATATAACTTTAAGTGTAGGGTCTAATTAATGTGTAGATTTTTGTGCTTTACCTTTATATATAATGATTCAAAGTAATATTAAACTAATTGAAAAAAAATGGATTTTAAAAAAATCTCAATTATTGTTAAAATGACAATAAACCATTAACAAATACCTCCAGAATTCTTTGTCCTGCTCGAAGACGTCCATCTCTGGAAGCAGCACCATCTTCATTGATCTGAACACAATATATATATACATTTAAGAAATAGCTGTAATTTCAGAAAACATTTAGCATGGATTGATGTGTGTCATCTAGACTACAACAGTTTTTAGATTCAACTTACTCTAGAAATAAATATTCCTTCATCACTGCGATTAGGAGTGGCCAGGTTTTTGGCCCCACCCTTGATTGACAAGCCAAGCTTCTCACTAGCTTCTTTCACAATGGTCAACTCCTGACAGAAAGTAGATCAAGGTTTCATTGTTAGAACATGAAGAAGAAATGACAATTTTCTATTTTCTATTCTAGACAGCAAGTGAGTCTATGTTTGATAATATAATAACACAATTAGAAAGTAGATCTTATTATAAGGTACAAGAAAGAATCACTTCAAAAACCAATTAAAAATAATATAAAAATTACATACAGCAAAACTTTTCACAAAATGGGAAAAAAATTCTCATAAAAACATAACTGTCATTGATAACTGTTATGTAAATGGTTTCTTGCCGAACCAAAAATGTTTTTAAAACAAAAAACTTCTGTCCCAGTTAAATGCAGAAGACTTTGGCCACACCTCCAATTAGAAAAAATGTTGATAGAATTAGCTGACTTTACCTGGGTAATTCAATATAATGACAAAACAAAACCAGCTAAGTCTAGTGATATTTAGATGTAGGATGTACTTTTGATATCATTGACATTCTTTGTAATATATTCTTTTACAATATTAAATAGTTAGTCATAGCAAAAACTGTATATAAAAAAATAACAAGGAAAAAAAAAAAAGGGGGAGGGGGTTTCTAAATCAAGAAAAATTTTTAAAAAAGAAAAGAAGAAAAGAATAAGGGGGGAAAAAAGTTAAAAATTGTATGAGCTTCCGAGTATTTGTTGAAGATTGATGTTAAGTACTATGGGAGAAGTAATGGTAAACATAGGCTCACCCTGAACAAGGCACCAATGTATGTAGCCTCATAATTCTGTGCAGTGAAATAGATGGACTCCCTATTACACAGCATCAGAAATAGAAGTATCTTATAACTATGGACATTATTATTACATCAGACCCCAATTTCTAGTGTATATTGAAAGATATTGTTTTTCTGGTTGTCTAGGATGAACACAGCTTTTAAGGGGGAGTAGAATACAGCCTCTAAAGACACTCTTGAAAATAATTACTTCCCCTATAATGAGATTGTCTAATAGCATAAAAAATTGTTGCTGTATTTCAAAAATTATTTTCACATGAAAAATGCTTTCTAAAAAAAACAGATTTGTTGAATGAAAAAGAAAACATACTTAAGTATTTATTTACACTGTTATTTTGTTTAAATATACACTTTGTGCATACCTGTGCTTTAAAATGTCTTAGTTAATTTCTTAAACATGAAAACTATGGGGAAAGCTGATAAGACAAAAAAATTATGAAAGGTGTATTGAAAATAAATAAGAACAAATCTAGTTCTTAAAGATAAGAAAAAATACTTTTCAGTAACTATGGCACAGGAAATAAACACAGTAGACCTTTAGTGACAAGCAACTGACAATGCCATAGTGATAGAAGTTTACCTGTAAGCCAGGTGGAGGTGGATCATGTCTGACTTTAAGGTGGATCTCATAGGTCGGAGATATCAATGCCATTACAGCCTCTTCATGAGTGGCATGCTTCAAGTCTTTGTTATTTACCTAGGAAGAAAAAAAGGATATATTTTATAGACACACAAGTTGGATGACCAGATAATATACACAGAATTTTTATCCCCGTAAACCTCTTTAAAATATTCAGAACAACACAATTCAAAAAAAGCTAAAAAAATGTAAAAAGCTAAAAAAATGTAAACGAATCTGTACATTTCAAATATAAAAGGCCTAGGAAAAAAATGGATTGATAATTAGTAGATGTTGAAAATGATTTTCATTGCTAAGTAAATTTTTTATTATCAGAAAAAGACAGTCACATCATGCATTGGAAAATTTTGAGACTGAGGTTAAAATAGGCAAAATATTAATACTAAATTTTAATTAGTCAAAGTACAGTAAAAGTAACCCAATTTAATAATATCTGACAATGTCACACTGTCCAGACTTTTTATTTTTGGACACATTTCAACTTTGTACAATTCCTCCTATATTAGCTTGCTAACTCTAGAAAAAAAAGCAGCGGCTGAAGGGGAAAGCACTTGCCTTCCAAACTGGGGGTCCCAGGTTTGAATACTGGTGAAGACTGGGATTTTTATTTTCAGGATCTTTGGGTACCTGAGTCCACCCAGCTCTATCCTGACATTAGTTGGGGAAAAGTAAATGCGGTTAGCTGTTGTGCTGGCCACATGACGGCCTCGTTAACTGCAGGCCACATCATCTGCCATATAGACCCCCAAGGTCTGAAAGGGGAACTTTACTTCTCTTTTACTTAACTCTAGGGTGGGCTTTAACGAATTCCTATAAATTTGAGTTTTGTATATGATTGAGAAAAAAATTACTAGCTTATTGGCCACACAAAGAAAACTCTGGTTTGACCATATAATTTTTCAAAATATCTTAAAATTAAATTTTGTCTGAAGAGCTATATCTTGAACCACATCAGTGAAAATTCATGCTTATATCCACTAAAGAGTTAAATAAAAATAGATGTTCAGGAACCATCTTATGTAGAATTCATTCTAGACTACTGTCTTTTTAAGTTTGTAAGTCTGGATCTATAGCACCAAACTAAAATTTTCTATACCATATCTCTAACTAGATCCAGTATCCTAGTCTACATTATTGTCTTTTTAATGTCTCCTAGTCTGGACCTATATCACCAAACTAGAATATTAGATTTATACATGAGCTTGAACAGGATTTTTTTCTGGGAGTGATGGGGAAGGGGCTGATTAATAAATGTTCCTTTTTTTTTCAAAATTATCATTCATTAGTTATTAAGACCAAAGTAATCACTCTTACAGCAAGTCATCAGCTTCATAACGGAGGAATAGTCTTTTGAAATAAAGCTTTTTTTTTATTTTATGATACTTGTTTTGGTTAAAAGACTGAAGCACACTCTATTCTAGAAACTGGACTACTTACAGATAAAATTCTGTCCCCTATCCTCAAGCTTGTTTTGGAAGCAGCACCATCTTTCACTATCTATGGTACAAATAAAATGAAATATAAATATTGATTCTATGAATGCCAGATAAAACAATAAATACAGTACAAAAATAGTATCAAAATATGTGCTAAAAAAACAACAACAAAAAGCTTTAAAAAAAATAAGCAATATAAGCACTCTGTGTCAACAATATTTGACAAATAGATGCCTGAACTAACTAGAAAAGTAAATCTATAAGTTACACCATGCGGAACAGTTTTTCTGTTTTTCCAAAGAAACAACTCTACATTTTAATATTTGACTTTCAATGCTAGTACTTCAATCTCTAGTAATCATTTAACTTTTAAAAATTTCCTTGATTTCAAAACTATTTAAGATTCCAGCTTGATCCCCATCTGCCAATGGGACAGTCAAATCTGGTTTATTAGACCACATTAGGTCAGGATCATTTCAGTCCTAATAATCAGCTAGTCCTATTAACATAATTCAATTGTATAATAAGAATTGTTTCAGACGTATCAATTCAAAACCTTTAAGATTAGTTTGTCATTATTAACTTTATGTCTGTTATAATGTTATTATGGCGCCTTAAGCCTACATTATGTTTCTTAACAGCACTTTATAAATAAAATTATTCTTACTTTAATAAATAAGAAGCAGGTCCCATTAAGGTCCAATTAACTTGATTTGACTGTATTATATTTATAATGCTCAAATCTTAAGTCTTTATGATGGTGTTAAATGAAAAGATTAAAACTGCCATGTTTGTAACTACATAGCATTAACCATTATAAAACAGACAACAAAAAGAATCCCATTTCAATACTTGAAGAAATAGTTAAAAAGCAAACAAATTAAAACTAGAACAAAACAAGTTTTGAGACTTGTAGCCTAGTTAAAACAATAACATGAAGGACTTACCTTGGATACAAAAACACCTGGTTCATCTCCACCAAAAGGTTGACTGGAGTGATCCACACCACCCACAATACTGAGTCCTAGTGGACCCCCAGCTTTGACTATTGTGATATCCTGTGTGGAAGAAGTGCCAATGATTAGAGCACAAACAATAGTGTGATCAAACTAAGATAATAAATAGTGAATGGTTTCAGTACTTAAGCTAACAGCCAGAAGTCAACAAATAAACAAACTTTGTTTATAAGAAAGAAAAAAAAAACAGTGCAATGCAAAGATTCATTTATCCCAGGAAATAAAATAAATTCAAATAAGGAAAAATTCTCTTTCTACAATACAAATTAACTTAAATATAAGTACAAAGCAAATATTTGACCCTGATTGTATGTATTTGCAATTCTGAAATTGAATTTTTGAATAGTTCTGTTCAGATTGTACAACTATTTCTCTCAGGTCAATAATGATATAATAAAGGATTTACTTCAATGGAATATCAACAGTCAATTTACTGAATACTTTCTTTACAAAGATGCCAAACGTATTATAGAAACCATTCTTGCAGAAAAATAAACACATTGCCCAACAGGGCATTTATTGCCATTGCTCATAATTATTTCCCATTTCAAACTATAAAAATCCTGTCACTATAAAGTAAAACAAAAGTGCATAACAGTTATATAACTATTATATAAAATAAAAATAAGCTCTGCTGTTAACTTAATTTTGAAAAAAAGAAAGATTTCTAAATTTATTTCAAATAATGGGTTGTTGTTTTTTTATATTTAAAACAAGCAGTTAATTTTATAAATGATGTATAACACATAATAAGCTACATTTTAGTCTTAACACTGACTGAAATTGCAATGTGAAATTTCAAGTTGATTCATTAACACAAGATTATTAAGATGAACAGTGACAGTAAACTGTCACTGTCCAGTTTTATAATGTTAAACTCAAAAACAGTGTTTCAAAGAATGATTTGAAAATCATTAGTTAAAAACAAATTTCCATACGAATAATAAAGATTATTATTATATAACAAATAAAATATAGAAAAAAAACAACAATGAAATTATATTTTCAATGGGTCCAATTTCAGATACAGTGTTAGAGAAGCACAAAATAATGGTCATTAGTTTCAACTTTTTTTCTGCCATGTCTACAGTGGGCTTGTATATTTTAGATTAGAAACAAATCTACTTACTTCTACTGGATAAGGCTGAGGAGAGTGAGACCTCAACTCCACATGGTTCGACTCAGGGCTATCATCTGGAGTTTCAATGGACATAGTGGGCATGTTCAACACTTTGCTGACTCCAATATCTCCTGTGCTTGCCCTGTTCAAGCTGGCTGAAGATGACCTGGAGATCTGTGCTGGTACTGGCATAGTCAGAGTCTGTGATGGTGGAAGTGATGTTGAGTTTCTGGCCGACGGAGTCTGAACTGAAGGAGATGGCGGAGGGATTGATATGGATGGCGCTGAGGCAATGGATATCGTTGCCGACGTTGTGGTCGATGGCGCTTTACTAAAGCCAGGGTACACAAACTTTGGAGGCTGGACAGAGGTTGGCGGCACTGACCAGTCTGTGGAGATAGTCTTTGCTCCAAATTTAGGAGATATAGGTGATGGTGAAGTCTGCCCTGTCGGTGATGGTGCAGCTGGCTGGCTAAGATATGAATACGATGTTGGAACAGCAGCAGAGAACGGGCTTGGAGGGCTCATAGTTGGACCTGCTTCTATCCCAGAATACCGATTAGGAGAACCAAACGAAGGACTGGAACCACTTGCTCTACCTGCTGGTGACAAAGGACTAGATACACTTGTCAGTGACACAGTTGGTGCTTGGTAAGACACTGCACCAGCTGATGATGGCGACAGTCTAGGTGGGAGCTGGGCTCCAACTGGGCTTGGCGTCCGTGCTGGAGGCGTGCTGCTCTGCTGCCAGTTGATGACTGGCTGAGTAATGTTTGGTATTCGCTGACTGCCTGGGGGTGGAGGTTCTGAACCTTCTCCTTTAGGCACTATTTTTTCTCTATACACAACTAGTTTGATAGTCCTATCTAGACCTGTCAGGAGCGCCACAGCCTGGTCATGACGAGCATCTGCCATATCTACATCATTGATCTAAAGATTAATTTTAAAAAAACATATATATTTATATATATATAAATAAAAAACACACATATATATATATATATATATATATATATACTATAAAGTAGAATGTGAGGTGTATGTATGTTACTTATAGACATCAAAACCGCTTGACCAATCTTGATAAAAATTGGCAGGAATGTTTCTTAGGTACCAACTTAGACCTTAGTGTATGTATTGTAGCCCTAAAACAAACTTAAGACCCTAAAAAAAAATAAAGTTGTCCGACTCTATTACAACTATAGTATTTTATGGATCTAGGCCATGTCTACAATGTTGACATAGAAAAGATCGAAAGGATTTAGACCTAGATCTAATTTTTAGAAATACACTTTGCGCAGATAGTTTTTTACTTTGACACATGAAAATACAAAAAAAGATCCATTGATTTTATCATATAATAAAATTAACCTTCAATTTTGTGTTTCAAAAGCATTTTTTGAATTAATTAGTTCGTTATATCTGTGACTGCAGATTTCCTGACAAACATTCTTTCATTAGACAATACCGTAATGAATCGCTTACTAAAAATTAATTCGTTTAATTGCTTACTTTATAATCCCATCCCTAGATCTAAAACTCTAATTCAACTCTAAGATGATAAAACTTCTCTTCGCATAGATAGTTTTATACTTTAACACATGAACATACTAATTATAGTCCATTAATTTCATATATTGATCAAATAAACATTCAAATTTGGTTTTCTAAAGCATTATTTTTAAGAGACTACATTCGTTTACAAAAGCTGCGAAGCTGAATAGGCCTATATCTATATTCATTCATGAATTGCGTACTAAAAATTATTTCGTTTAATTGTTCACTTTATAATCCCATTTATTTAACAAAGCTATCGCTCTTTTCATTTTTAATAGATATGAATGTATCGACTTCGGATAAACCCATTTTCGCAAAACTAATTTTATTTTCGTAGCGAAAGAGAAATAACTTCAAAGGATCATTAGCCAAGTTTAACATACATCTAAATCCAATCCACTACATTAGTAAACACAAACTTAGACCCGCAGGCCGCGGGTAATGCCAGGCTAGTCTATACTATAAAGTAGAATGTGAGGTGTATGTATGTTACTTATAGACATCAAAACCGCTTGACCAATCTTGATAAAACTTGGCACGAATGTTTCTTGGGTACCAACTTAAACCTTAGTGTATGTATTGTAGCCCTAAAACAAACTTAAGACCCTAAAAAAAAAATAAAGTTGTCCGACTCTATTAAAGCTATAGTATGGATCTAGGCCATGTCTACAATGTTGACATGAGAAAAGATAGAAAGGATTTAGACCTAGATCTAATTTTAAGAAATACACTTTGCACAGATAGTTTTTTACTTTGACACATGAAAAGACAAAAGAAGATCCATTGATTTCATTATATAATAAAATTAACCTTCAATTTTGTGTTTCAAAAGCATTTTTTACATTAATTAGTTCCTTATATCTGTGACTGCAGATTTCCTGACAAACATTCTTTCATTAGACAATACCGTAATGAATCGCTTACTAAAAATTAATTCGTTTAATTGCTTACTTTATAATCCCATCCCTAGATCTAAAACTCTAATTCAACTCTAAGATGATAAAACTTCTCTTCGCATAGATAGTTTTATACTTTAACACATGAACATACTAATTATAGTCCATTAATTTCATATATTGATCAAATAAACATTCAAATTTGGTTTTCTAAAGCATTATTTTTAAGAGACTACATTCGTTTACAAAAGCTGCGAAGCTGAATAGGCCTATATCTATATTCATTCATGAATTGCGTACTAAAAATTATTTCGTTTAATTGTTCACTTTATAATCCCATTTATTTAACAAAGCTATCGCTCTTTTCATTTTTAATAGATATGAATGTATCGACTTCGGATAAACCCATTTTCGCAAAACTAATTTTATTTTCGTAGCGAAAGAGAAATAACTTCAAAGGATCATTAGCCAAGTTTAACATACATCTAAATCCAATCCACTACATTAGTAAACACAAACTTAGACCCGCAGGCCGCGGGTAATGCCAGGCTAGTCTATACTATAAAGTAGAATGTGAGGTGTATGTATGTTACTTATAGACATCAAAACCGCTTGACCAATCTTGATAAAACTTGGCACGAATGTTTCTTGGGTACCAACTTAAACCTTAGTGTATGTATTGTAGCCATAAAACAAACTTAAGACCCTAAAAAAAAAATAAAGTTGTCCGACTCTATTAAAGCTATAGTATGGATCTAGGCCATGTCTACAATGTTGACATGAGAAAAGATAGAAAGGATTTAGACCTAGATCTAATTTTAAGAAATACACTTTGCACAGATAGTTTTTTACTTTGACACATGAAAAGACAAAAGAAGATCCATTGATTTCATTATATAATAAAATTAACCTTCAATTTTGTGTTTCAAAAGCATTTTTTACATTAATTAGTTTCTTATATCTGTGACTGCAGATTTCCTGACAAACATTCTTTCATTAGACAATACCGTAATGAATCGCTTACTGAAAATTAATTCGTTTAATTGTTTACTTTATAATCCCATCAATCCCATCCCTAGATCTAAAACTCTAATTCAACTCTAAGGTGATAAAACTTCTCTTCGCACAGATAGTTTTATACTTTAACACATGAACATACTAATTATAGTCCATTCATTTCATATTTTGATCAAATAAACATTCAAATTTGGTTTTCTAAAGCATTATTTTTAAGAGACTACATTCGTTTACAAAAGCTGCGAAGCCGAGTTGAGATGGGCCGAGATCTATATTCATTCATGAATCGCGTACTAAAAATTATTTCGTTTAATTGTTCACTTTATAATCCCATTCATTTAACAAATCTATCGCTCTTTTCGTTTTTAATAGATATGTATGTATCTGCTCTGGGTAAACCCATTTTCGCAAAACTAATTTCATTTTCGTAGCGAAAGAGAAATAACGTGAAAGGATCATTAGCTAAGTTTAACATACATCTAAATCCAATCCACTACATTAGTAAACACAAACTTAGACCCGCAGGCCGCGGGTAATGCCAGGCTAGTATATATATATAAATAAGTTAAAATAAAATTGAGTACATCAACAATGTAAAATTTTGGAAAGAAACAACTTATGTTTACTTTTTCCATTAATCTATTGCAGAAACTGATCAAGCTAACTACTTTTAAGAAATCAATTATTTCAATCCTTCTTTCATAGAAAGCAATCAAATGTATTCAAAGTTGATGAGGAGAAAAAAAAAGCTGAATTTCACTCTATGTGTAATTGTTCTAAATTAATTGGTGAAGAATAACGAAGACTTACAGAAACTATTCTATCGCCCACTCTCAAAACACCATCTTTGTCAGCTGTGCCTCCAGGAGTTATTTTAGATATGTAGATTGCCTAAACAAAAGTATAACAAATGGATCCAAGTAACATAATGATAAATATGAATATACAGATTAAGGACACTTCTGATTTAATAATAAAAAAAAGGCCAAATAACTTAGCTGCCAAGAAGCCTTCATTTTTTCTTCTAAGGCAGGGGTTCTCAACCCGTGGATCGCGACCCCCCCCCGGGGGTCGATTGACCATTTGCCAGGGGTCGCCTAAGACCATTGAAAATATGGATTGGTATTGTGGGGGATTGTAAAAAGGGGTCGCCGAGCTTAAAAGGTTGAGAACCGCTGTTCTAAGGTCTTAACATTCTAAAAAAAGTTCATCATGAAGCTAAATACCTTATTTAAACCAGAGTTTACGAGATATTAACAACTTTTAGACATTAGAGGTACATGTAATGTATGTATTTCTACTCAATAAGTATAGAATTACAACAAGTATTATCATGCAGAGACAGATTATTTCACAAAGGTTATTATTCTGGGGGCAAACTTCTACATTATCATCTAGAGTACTACTTTCATTGGGCTTGGGGTCAATTATTTTACCTGCTTTATGTACATGCTTTAATATTTTAAATATTTCTGTGACTATTAAAATTGTACCCAGTAGTATAACCCTAACCTATTATATAGGAAAAAACTTTTTACAGATTTAAAATCATACGAAACAAAAGATCAATGCATATGCGCTGTTTGATTAGCTCAACGCTAAACATTCATGAAGTAGAAGACAAAACAAATGAAATGTCAAGTACCATGAATATAGCTCAAAGACACAAATAAAAAAAAAAAAAATAAATAATAAAAGAATGTTGAGTCAGCAAGCTAGCTACTCATGCTTCCAGAAACACAACTCACAAGACTCTGTTTACACATTTATAAAGTTGTCAAACATAAGAAATTAATAACAAAAGAAACAGAAAAAAAAATTTTTAAGCGAAACAAAAAAACAACAAAGTTTCTTTTCATGCACTTATTTGAAGATATTCAATAAAGAAAAGAAAAAAAAATTTAACAAGAAAATGAAAAAAAAATGCAGGATGACTTAGTTCTATGGTCCAGGAATCTATAATTAGTAACAGACTGATAAGTGTTGTCACCCACAAATATACCAACCTCTAATAAATTGTACATCTGTTGAAACAGTGGTTGATACAAAACATGACATTTTCTTACAGTGTATTAGTATTGACTTAGTGTAACACTTATTTAACACAAGTATAGTCAATAAAATAGTGAACCATTAATTAATAACACAATATTTTGACTGCTCAGATTTATTATTCATTGTAAGCCTTGAATCATTGATCTATTAATCCTCAATGAGATAGCAATATAAAATAATGTTGAGATAACACTTTTTTAAAATTTACTCTCCATTTTAACCAGTTTCTTGAATAAATGACTGATCAAGAATAAAATAAACTTGATGAACAATCACACCAATACAAAATAGAACAGCCCTTACACATAAGCTCACATAATAAGCAGACAGACAGAATCAACAATGTTGAAACTACAAAACCCTAAGTCATTTTACAAGCCAATAACTTTTACAGAGAAAAAGTCTTTTTTTTTTCATCATAATATTATGCTCACTTATTAAAATATTATATCAGGCGAGGCTTACTTTGATAATGCTATACAAGCTTACCTGAACGCTAAATATCAACAACTGGCATGATTTATGAGGCATCATTATGTTTGAATATTTGCCCAGATACAAAAAGACCTCACATCATTGTACAGAGTACAGAAATTATCTGACATGCCAGTTAGGAGATAGAAAACACTTACCGAGTCATTGCCTTTAAAAGGCACGGCTCCTCTCCCTCCAGCGATACTAAAACCTAAACCAGTGTGGTCTCGTATCAATGTCGTGGAGACAGTCTGAAAAGTAGATTTTGTTTGATTTTCATTGAATGTATGAGAAATTCAAACATGGTGAGGTATGTCACAACCCTAACAGGGAAATAGATATTAAATAATAATAAAAGAGGAAACAAAAAAAGAAGGGTAATATCATGCTGGCTACACTTGCTGACATAGGGGAAAAAAAAACAATGGGTGAAAATTAAATACAAAACTAAAAATTTCAAAACAGAAGTGTCACTCAAACAGTAACACTCTACCAACAATAAATATGTTAATCCAGATACAAATTGATACACAGCGTTTGCTGAAAAATAAATAGGGTAAAGGTACTAGCAACATTGATCTACAAATAAAGAAACTAACGACAACATTATTCTACAAATTATTCCAATTTTTTTATTATGATTCCAACTTTGCTTTAAGCCATTGAATCTTATTGTTTTATACTAAGACCCACTAGATAAAAAATAGTTGTATCTACCTCTCCATAAACTTCTGCCTCAGGTTCTGCAGTAAATGAAACAGTAGTGATGTTATCATGTGTTGTGTCACCTAGCTCCAAGCTCTAAGGAAACACAAGGGAAACCAATTTTTAATCTCACATTGAAATTTTTAAAGTTGAAGTTTTTCACCCATCAATTAAAACTTTCACAATGGTTTTAAAATTGCTAACAACTGACCTCTGCATGAGCATTGGCTACGAGCTTCTCTCTAGCCACAACCATCGTGATGTCATTGCCGCTGTTCTTCAAAACATTGACTGCAGTATAGTGATCAGCATCTACTAAACTATTGGAATTCACCTGAAATATTAACAGTTAACTTGTTTAGAAAGTAAGTCTTGTATTGCAGGTATAGAACAAGTTTTTGGGGAGGGATAAAATGAGACAATATATAGTGCACAGGCATTATAAATGAGGGGTTAAATAAAATAATGATATTTTATATAAAGCTGAACTTTGGTTTGACTACCAAAGTTTTTCTAAAAATTCTCTACTATAAAACAGAAAAAAAACAATAATGAAAAAAAAAGGGCTAGACACAATACATAATGGACATCATCAAAATTAGCTTCTATTTAATCCTTTAAACAAAGAGTTCAGTTACAGAAGTCTATGAGGATGTAATTGCAATGATGTGAACCATCTACAACAGAATGTAATTTTTCTAAAGTTCCTGTTGAGATCCATAAGTCCCTATGAAGATAAGGTCACACATTTTTATGGTCAATGTTAAACTAGAAAACTGACTAACTGACAATAACATGAGGAGATAGATCAAATCAAGACATTCTATCCAGATTTTCTACATGAAAGCAGTTATATTTATCATCAGTCATAAGACTAAACAGATAATTCTCCCTTACCCTAATATACAATGCATTCCTACCTTCAATAATTTATCTCCTTTCAAGATACCAGCTTTACCTGCTGGACCATCTTCTGTTACTCTGGATATAAAGATACTCTGTGGATATTGATATAGAAATACATATTACATTCTTATTACTAAATAATATCATGTAATTTAATTACTGATATTTATTAAACAAGCAAAATCTTTTAAATTTTATGTGAGTTTTTATGAAATTATCAAAATTCTATTGGTAGATAAATACCTTATCTTTATCTTATTTCTACTTTTATAAGTTAATTTAAGGACAGCCTTGCCTAAAATCTAATAATGCTTTAAAGTACTAACCAAGCAGACTAACCATGCACCTGATTTGACAGACAGTTTAATTAGTTGAAAAAGCTAGCTAGGGTTTGGTAATTGAACCAATGTATGGAGTCTTAACTATGCAAACAAGAGTGCTCAAAGCTCAATCAAATTACATTCAGCACCTTCCTGAACTGAATACTTTGTAGGAAAGTAATAAATACATTTGTGACAAAAGTACATTTATTAATTCATGCTTTACCTCATCGTTGCCTTTGACTGGTGTTGAACCTTTGCCACCTGCAATACTGATACCCAGGCCCTGGCCAGGCTCCCGCAGGATGTGAATAACAAATTCTTCCTCTTGCACTTCAACAGGCATCTGCTGTGTGGCAGGGGGCGGTGATGTTATTACGTCTAATTCTGGTGGCTATTAACAAAATAAACTCATCAATTTAACAATGTCCACTAAAGACTAGTATAGTATCTTTCTTGGTAGTACACAAGAATATGGTCATAATCTACATGCCCTGGAATCAAACTGAAGCCTTAGAATCAAAAAGCATTCATAGCCAAATACTCACATTTTGCACTCAATGATTGATATAAAAATCTAATAGGTTACTGCTAATTATATAAAAAAAATGTCTTTGAAAGCCACCCACTTGAACAGCTGGTGATAGGGCAGCTGTCTCTCTTTGTTTTGAGACTTGGGCAAGGATCTCCAGGACCTTCTGTTCAGCATCCTCTTCCTTATTCACACGTTTGTTCTTCAAATAATGGGGAGTGTCTCTTCGCCTCAGTCTGTGATCTTTGTTTACATCTTCATCAATATCTGGAGCAAACTCAACTTTCTTGTCTCTCAGTATATTCTGTGCAAAGATAAGACTTTCCAATAGTAAAAGAGTAAATACATTGATCATGTACATTAAGCCCAAAAATTATTTAAAATTTAAATTACAAATTATAACTTTTAAAAAATATCCTAATGAAGATATAATTTAATGTCATGTACTAGCTAATAAAACCCTATAATAAGCCGCCAGTAATTTTTCTGTACTCACTTCATCCTCAGAATTTTCCCCAGAGCTGTGACGGGCTCGCTCAGAACCTGAGTCTTCTCTGGAATCTTCCTCGTCTATCTCCTCCACCTCATTGGGGGCTATCCTCACTGTAGGCGGTGGGGCGAGGGTCACTGTTTTAGTTAATAAGGGGGCTGTCTCTTGTGGCAAGTCCTCATCTTCTGAGGATGAAGATTCTGATGGCACTGAGGGAGGTGGTGGACCCTCAAGCTCTGGGGCTGTAATAAAAACACAAATTGTACATGTATTTTTAAAAGTGTACCTCAAGAGACTGAATAAATATACTCAATTTTTCAAATTATGTATTTTCAACATCATTTAACTGATGAAATCTTGCTGACTTATACAATATATAGAATTTGTTACACAAAGCAGTGAACTAAAAATGATAATAAAAGAAATAAAGAGGGGAGGGGTAAAAAGTGCGTCATTCTAATTGATTCAAAAGTTTATGCCCAACAACATTACAGTGTGCAAGGTGAAAAAACAAAACAAAAGGGGGTTCCAGAGAGATGAGAGAGACTAAGGAGAGAGAGAGTGATGGGTAAGGAAAGAGAAAGAGAGTGGTTCATTTTATTTTGTTGTAACAAATACAATAATTCACAGGATGAAAAGTATGTTGGGGGGACATTTAAATGTGTCCCATTTAATGGAAGTTTAAAAAAAAAAAAGAGGGGGACATTCCTGCCATAATAAACAATGTAAAGCCTTGGAACAAATTAACAGACACTGCTGGTGTGCTTTTTTTCCCAAACGTATATTCCCTGGTCTTTGAATCCTGCTACTCTCTGTAAACCAGCAAGAATTCTAGTAAGTTAATGTTTTTTTGATAAGATACTTCTAATAGTCCACCTTACCTTTGATGATTTCAGGAGGTCTAGGCACAGGTTTGACTTCTTTGCTGGGACTTTTAGTGTATGTAGAGTTAAATTGAGCAGGCGGGTTTGAATCTTTATAATAAGGCCCTGGAGCCTCATCATCATCAGAATACCTAGTGTCATGATCACGTGACGGCTGAAAGGCCCGATCCTGGAATGAATGTTTTTTTTAATTCATTAAAATATTTTGTGAAATAAATTCTAGCTCTTTTAATAGTCTGATATTATATTACAACTTAAATTTGGGTTATAGTATACAATAATATACTAGATATATATTTTTTGGTCTCTTTGGAATGTGAAATAATTTAAAGATAAAAAAATTTTCAAAACACTTACATCCTCTCGGTTCTCATGATGGGGTATGACATGTCCATCAATATTCTTGTCTTTTAAAAATTTAGAATGTCTGGCCTTTAGCTCTTTGGGATGAGGTGTGTCATGCCTGACAAAGTGACTCTGTAAAACACAATATATGCATGTGTCACAAGACGCACTGTAAAAAGGGAAGGACTAGCTATCTAGTTCAGAGGCTCTCTGAACAACACAGAAAAAAATGAAACATGAATGAAGATACTTACTGAGTCAGAATCTGTGTCTTCCCCATCATCCAACTTGTCATTATCCTCTGCAAACCTAATTACGCTGTCTCTTGGTTTATCTTTGTCTGTGAAACTACCTTCAGTTGCTATGCTGCCTTTAAGAAGGTTTTCTAGGCAAACAAAAAAATAAATACTAAGTATAAAGCTTAAACATTTTGAACCATACTTATACATTATTTGAATAGTTTTAAAAAAAAGAATAAGGATACTGAAACTCTAATGCCCTATTTCAAGTAAAAATAAACATGATTTATCAATAAAACTGTATTTCCCTATTTCTCAAACAGTTGAACCTGATAAATCAATCTCAAGGAAATACACCACATCTTAAGATAAAATACAATAAAGACATAAGCTGATCTCGCTGTTACCTACCCATGCTTTCTGTGTGGAAACCTTGCTGGGGTAACAGAAAACAGGTGAGAACACGCTGACCAGTTCTCTCGTCAAAGTCTGTCTGAAACTTGAGCATTGGTTGGGCTTGGTTTTCAGATAACCACAAGGCTTTAAGGTTTAAGTTGGCAATGGTGAATGGCAAGTATTCCAATCTAGAAGAACAAACAATGTGTACAATGAAATGGCTCAAAGATTACAGTAGGAATGGTCACACATGCAAGAATTCACACTATGTTTTGTGAGTGATTTTTATTTTGAAAATGTTGAAGAACTGTGTTGTCTTTTAACTTTCTTTAAATTTGATAAAAAGCTGATGTTCAAGAACTCCTGTGTTAATCTCACACACATTTAATGTTGTGCTATTCACTTTAACTCTTTGATTTCAGTGATTAGAAGAAAAAAAATAGGCTTAGTATTTAGTCAGAAATTATCTTCAATTATCTCCTTTTTATTAACATTTTTGTACACAAAATAATAAAAAATATATTTTTACAGCATCTTTATGCTTTTTCTGCCCTTCTGGGAGGCATGATTTCATAAATATCTTACTATGTGACAATTTATTTTTTAAATTTTTACATAAATAAAATTCAACTACCAATCAATGAATTAAGAGTATAGGCTAATTTAAAATGATTGTATGCAAATAAAGCTTAGGTAAAACAAACCAAAGAATTTCTTACAGAACTGCTCACATAGACGCTACTAACCTGTTTCCTGAAACATCCAGGACCTGGAGCTTATTTAAGTTTCCCAATTCCTGGGGTAATCTCAATAATTTGTTATCCCTCATAGAGAGAACTCCTAGCTTGTTACATTTGCCAATCTAAATGGAGAGAACAAGTAGATTATAACATCACACCACAGTGCTCCACATTTTGATATTGAACCTTTTCAATGTGGGGCTGAGGGGCAAAAACCTTTTAGATAAATATCAAGGGGGATGGGGGTAGGGTTCAAGTTCGATTCCCCACTCAAGCAGAGTTGTGTTCGCTGAGCACCTACAGGTAGCATGGAAACCTTCTCCCAGTTACCCCTCCCCCTAGTAGTCAACAAAAGAGACTAAACCTTACCACTGTGAGTGTGCATGAAAGTTGCCGTATATAAAATATATATATATATATATATATATATATATATATATATATATATATATATATATATATATTAAAACTACACAACAATAGGAAGAGTACAATGTTTTCATTTCAGTCTTTTTGTTGCTGTGCTCTCTCTTATGGAGTATGTGACATAGAACAGCACAAATAGCTAACAAAAGTCATTTCTCACTAAATAAGACAACATGTTCAAATAAATCCACACAAAAGACTTGCTACAATCACTCATCCTCTCACCCATTACAAACATATTTGAACATGTTGAATTCTTCTTCTTCTTCGTTCTCATTGTTATGTTGGAGTGTTCAGACGACTAGACCAATACATGAGATGAACTGCGCAGTGGTTTCCAAATCAGGGAGCTCTCCATATAGATTTCTTTCTATTGGGGTGATTTGGGGCCAATGTCTTATACGGGCCTCTTGGTAAAGAGAGCAGTTTTGGAGGACGTGGACGGCATTCTCTGGTGATACTCCACATGGGCAGATTTCACTGGTTCCAATTTTGAGCTTCCGGTACATATGTTGTCGCATTCTGTAGTGTCCGGTCCTGAGTCGAAAGATTAGACGTTGGTCTTGTCGGGATAGCTTATAGTAAGCGCCATCTTTCTTGTGATTTGGATGAGAGCACTCATCCATTTCTCATTTATTTTATTTACAATTAATTTCTTCAATTCTTAACATGTTGACAAATGAAAAGACTCAAAACCCTTTTCCCTCTTACCTCAACTGGTATTTCAGTCAATCTGTTCCTATCTACATTCAAGTTGTGCAGGTTTTTTAGCTTCCCAATAGAATTGGGTAAATCCTGAGGAAAATATTAATTATTGGTTTAACTTTTTTTTTTTTTTTTGATTACTTTCAAAATTAGTTCATTTTAATGTATTTTTATCATATTATTCATTAGTATATCTTATTATGCTAAAAAATAAAACCCACACAAAAAAGATTCCACTTACCGACAGCAGATTCTCTGTTAAAATTAATTCTTGCATATTTTCACAGCTGTTAGGAGAAACAAGATATGTTAACAAAACAACAATCAATAATACACTACGATGATATGATATAAATATGTGTCTTTAAGAAACAGAGAGATGAGATGAGAAGCAGACAAGAGAAATTAAAAAGGAACAGAAATTAATATTTTTTAAAGTTAATTGAGTGTGTAACAAGTGGCTCCAATATCTTCATTCTGCCAATAAAATGCACCTATTTTTTTCTTAGGCATAAGTACGAAACAATGAATACCAACCTGCCGATGTATGAAGTTAGTGCCAATAATCTATTCATATCAACTTTAAGTATTGCTAATTTTCTCAGGTTACCTATTTAAACAAGAGAAAATAAAACACAAAAAATAATTTCTTATGTAAAAATGTTCAAAGAATTTGTTTTGTTTTTTAATTTTCATCAAAATTATCAGCCCTCAACTTTTATCTTTAATACAGCTATAAAATGCTTAAATTTTGTTTGTTCTAAAGTCTTGTGTAATTCAGTGATTATGAATCTTATAAAAATTAAAGTTAATATAACTCCTCACCAATGCCCTCTGGTAAATACTCCAGACCATTCTGAGACAAACAAAGATCAGTTAAACTTTGCAGGCCTCCAATTTCTTCTGGAAGATATTCAAGTTGGTTTTCAGAAACATCTAGTATAGACAACTTTTTCAAATTGCCAATCTCCTGGGAAAAACAACAACAGAAGTGATATAAGAACTTGTAATCCAAAGGCTTCTGCCATTTTTATATATATAAATCTTTTTTAAAGTGATCTTTCTAATGTGATAAGTAGATATTCATGAGACTCAGTATAAGTTTTTTTTCCATGTTAACCATATCCTAGCAGCAATATGACTATTGAACTATTTTGACATAAATTAAACATTGTCCATAACAAGTGTAACCCAACCATTAATTTAGACATAAAAAGATGTCAAAATTCACTAACTATATGTAAACAATGATCTTACAGGAGGTAATTCTGTCAAGTAATTGCAGTCAAGCCACAATTCCTCCAAAGCAGGTAAAGAACCTATAGATGGTGGCTGTAACAGAAAATAAATATAATATTATACAATAACACAAAACGCATCAAACTTTAAAAAAATTTGTAAAATTATTTAATAAGTTATATTAATAACATTTCAAGGGTTTAGAAAAATAAATTCATATCTTTATCATATCTTTATATCATTAGTTTTCCTGACAGCTGATTAAACCCAGTCCATGCTCAATAGTATATTGAGAATAAATATTTAGTTAAAGATAATAAAATCAATGCATTTTGAAATATTAACTAGATGTTAAGACAAATGTAAAAAAGCAATAATGTGTAGGACACTAAAAGATTTGGATTTAAAGTGTCTGGCCCCATTAGCTTGATACAACTAACTGAGCTATGGAATAAGGTGCCTGAATTGATGAAAAACAATATTACAATATTCTTCAACTAGATAGAACATGGGTAGGAATAAGCAATCTTTTTAAAGCATGTCTGTATAATATAAGATAAGATAAAATGGTCTTCCATTTGTGCATGAAACATCACTACACATTTTCTAAATTAAAACAAATGGATAACATTTAAAATAGGGAAATCCACACAATTCAATAGTGTAAAAATCTTTATTAAGTTAAAATCTACTTTGTTCAACTGAAAAAAAAAAAACAATTATACACTTTCGTAGTCAGCATATAAAAAACCCAAGAGTTAGTTTGAAGGTTTTTTTAATGTGTTCAACATTGTACTGACCAAGTTCTCCAAGTCATTGCTCCCCAAGTCTAATATCTTCAGTTTGATGAGAAAAGAAATGGACTGTGGGATGACCTTGAGCATATTGTCCCTAAGTTCTAAGGAAACCAAACTTGTCAGGCTGAAAACAAAAGAACAAGTAGGCAGCTAAGCATATACACAAGAAATTGTAAATGACATTTACAAACATTTATATGAGGTACTATTGTTTTAATTATGCAGACATTGAAGTATAATATTAGTTTGATAATCAAGTGTATTATATCATTGTTCATTTTTTTTTCTCGATTAAACTTGTTGCTAATTTTTATATGAGTTTTGTACAAATGAATTTCATATAGCCCTACATTTAGTGTGAATCACAGACTTCATTAACCAAACTAGAACATCTACTATTGTCCTCAACAGAATTAGTGGGATTATCATATGTCAAGTAATTAGTATTGGTTCTTCCATTTCATCACATTAACCTAAAGAAATCAAGCCCAGAAAATTTTCAGAACCTATTCCAAATAATAATTCATCACTTCATAAAAAATGAAGAGTCAAAAATAGAATCAATTTTCTAATACTTTGAACTACTTGAAAACCTAAGAAGATTTTGGCAGCAGATAGACCTGTTGGCCAAGTACTTTACCTGGCAATGTCATAAGGTAGCCTCTGCAGAGCAACATCATTCAAGCCTAGCTGTGTCAAGTTACGTAACTGGAGTAGGCCATCTGGTAAACTGTGCACACAAAAAAAATAAAAAAAAATATAAAATGATTCTTTTCAATCAAAAGTGATTGATTATATAACATCAACATTAAAATGAAAGGCAAGTTAATATGTCAGAAGCTTGTAATAGGTACCAAACATTGTATAGCTACTAATATTATTTACCAACATTCAAGTTTATGAATCTATCATTATGGGAATATCTTAAGCAGAACACACTAGACCTGCTAGGTTAACAATGTATCAAGTTTTTAGCAAAATGACCAATTTTAACAGAATCTCATCATTAGAAGTCAAGTCATCATGTTTGTGGCACTAACTGAAAAAATTCCTGCACTACCTAAACCAGGGTAATCAAAGTTTTGTATGTAACTATGTTGTTTTAGGGGTTTGGCCATACAAGTATATTTTGAATTTTAAAAAAAAATACTATTGAACTAAACTGAACAGATATTGATTTAGCGATGAATACTGTAAAGGATAAATATCAAGTTTTTAAAAACAAATTAAAAGCTATGTTTATTATACTTTTTTTCCTGTTATACAAAATTACTGACATGTACCACCATAATATAATTCAAATTCATAAGTTAAGCACACATGTACTTGAGTGGTTCCTAAACTGTGTAGTGTCTCATGATATGAGACTGGGACAATAAATATAAAAAATAGTAGTATCCTATGGGTTCTTAGATTAGAATCAGTGCTCTTACATAAAAGCCATCAGACAACCAACTACTTTTTCCCCTTTAAATTGTGCCAGGTACCTATTACAGCTAGGTAGACAAAGAGATGCAATAAAATTCCAAATGTTAAATACCTTAGTTCAGTAGCCAGGCACTCTTAACATTTAAATTCTGACCCAATGCCCCCTAGTATAGAGCTAGATAATAATAGCCACATTTATTATTAATCTTTTCTAAATAAAGAAAAATATCCAAGTGATATGAGAAATGTATGTTTTACTAAATCAACACATTTAATTGGAAAAAAAAAACACTGTGTCAATCAAATCTAAAGAAGCGTTTCTCAATTATTTGTATTTAAATCTTTGAAAGTCACTGATTGGTGTTTCCATTGTAAGGAGGCTCATGACAGAATGACCAACAAAGAGCACCCCACTTTCCTTATACCATTAGCTAGGTTAATAAGCAGTGTCCAAATATGGCTGGCTACATAGTAGTAATTCAGAAGGGAGAAGAAATAAAAGCACTAACATCTCTACCAGCGATGGGAAACCACTCTAAAGAACTCATTCTGAGCTCTTACCAAAGACAACCTTGTCCTAATAACAGCAGCCTGCCGTATTTATCTCCCTTAAATACTTGGCTGGTGTTTTCTGGTTTTAAAAGCCAACTAACTTTAACATGAATGTGTAGTTATAGTACGCAGCAGTATTAATTCAATGAAAGAAACACAATATTTTTAGGCATCAAGCTCTTAGCTTTCAAAAAGAAAAAAAGTTCATATGTCATTATGAAATATTATGTCCCAACAAAGACAGTTCAAACTGAAAGCAATCATCTTGATACAGACTCATGCTACAAGACAAGGTGGATAATGCAGACTGAGGGCAAAACAAATACAAGATCTAAAAAAACAAGTGGGTGGGGAGAGTGGTGGAACAAATCAAATATAAAATTATAACATACTTGCTAGGCAGTGGAAAGCTGAAATAACTTGCATGCTAATTACAGTTTCTAATACTTATTTATTGTAGTAGTTTATTTAGAAGAAAGAAAGAGACAAAATATTTTATAAAACTTAATGCTAACTTGCATCAGTATAAAATACTAGAAGTGTATTCAGTAATGTTATGAGGACAGTTCAGTAAAATACAAAATAAACAAAACCAGGATGCAATGTTATGATTGACAGTCACCATTTTAGAACCACTGCCCAAGGCAATCAATAGAAAAGAAGCGACTTAAGCCCAGGAAGAGCTCTAAGGAAATAGGGTATCAATTTTCTGTTGAAAATGCATGCCATGAAGAAAGACTCAGTTATGCAGCATAAATAAAGATGTTGTATGCCATAGTTTTTAGTCTGGACACTTAGCTGGATAAGCACAATCAATCGATGTTAAAGCTATCCAAAGCTTTCACTGTACTAGACAGCATTTTGTCAACTTTGAAAACAGAAAGAATTTTTATAACCAATATATGTTGTAATAGAGATATTTAATAACCTATATTGTAAGATGAAAATAATGTTTCCTAATAATTTGAATTATTAATTTATATTATAAAATCTATATACCCATCTATTTCTCATGTCTAGCACAATATTGGACACAAATAGTGGAAAAATACCTGATTTTTTTTATACAGACGAGCAGCAAACATTTATGTTTATATTTTGTATTACTGAGGATGATTTCAGAACTGTATCAACTACAAACTGAGCAAAACTTATAAACAGCAACAAAAAATGTATTTGACATGTTTAAACCAAACTCCACAGATAGTAACTTTAAAAAAAAACTATTTCTCCTACCACCCTCAAAAACTGATTGATAATAGAAGCAGACGTGACCTACTTATATTTAACATTCAATGGAAGTCACAAAGCTATCAATTGTACTTTTACATTGATCTAGAACGTATCCATCAATTGTTATTTCAAGTACAGCCATCTCTTTCATCCACACACACACCCACACACCAATGTGGTGCAGGCCTACAAGGATGGTGTTGATGTTCTATTCGTGTTATTACTCTAATGTTCCTGTGCGGCACAGAACAAAAAGTAGCTTTAATTAGCCAACTCCATCACGTAGCCTGCCCTCTACGAGTGGACTTCATGTCAGCAAGTGGTTTTACAAAGAACGGGGAGGGGGGGGGGGGATGGGGGGGGGGGCAGGAAGAGGGAGAATGAAGGGCTATTTATAGTTCAAGAAAATACCAAGCCTGACTGTGGCACCGGGAAGATCACGGGATTAAAAAAAAAAAGGGGGGGGGGTGCGGACAGGTTCCCTGAAAGAAAGTAACAAAATCTATAAAAACAAAAACACAGACACACACACACAAGACATTCGTCCAGATTATCTTTCCTTGTTTCAGCTTACATCTTAAAGAGTTACCCCTAGATTTTAACCCTGCTCTAATGCCCAAAGTGGCAGCTGAGTTTAGCGACGGGGGTCGGGTGCAAAAAAAAAAAACCGGCTATCAACATGAAGTTATATTAGCAGCTAATGAATTTTAAACCATCGATCTTACGGCAGTAACAGATTCTAATACTTAGCTCACGTTGCCATTTCATAGGTATTTTGTGGATTCAACTTCTTGTAAGGTGGCGGCCGGTGTAGAGAATGTGAAGAAGTATAGCGTGTGTGTGAAAGAATTTAGTTAAATAATTTGGGGCGAAATCGAATCTCTATATGCCAGACAAAGTCTGGATAGAGTAGAAGCAGAAGATGTGAATAGCAATGGTCAGAGACCAATAGGCATCTGATGCAGAGAGACGTTGGGTCCTCCTTGCAGAATTATATCAGTCTTGCTGAACAAGTAGTGTTCGTATGCTCGATCAGTGGCTATTGAATCCATGTCCAAACATACTAAACATTATTTCTTGTGACTGTAGCTAGTTGACCATTAATGAATAAACTATTTTATGCTTGTCACGCCAACAAAGCGAGTAGACAAAGGGGTTCAATATACGGATGTAGTTACTTCTAAAACAATTCTCTAGTCCAGGCATAAGCAAGTTGACAGCAATCTGCTGGGCGCACTACTACGCAGATGGAAAACAAAATTTACATTTACAAAAAGAAAACACACACACACACAAAAACACACAGAAAATAATATTCAAATAAGCTTTTTTACAAACTAATATTGCTGCTGAAATGTCAAGTCTATCGACAAAGTTAAATATGTCCCACAACTGCTCTAGCACTTCCCCAATGCTCTACCACTGACGTTTTGATGGGAGGAATGATACATGTATGCTGTTCATTGACATGTTCATTCACTTGCAAGCGGTGAATGTGTTTGATCAAAGAGTACACGGCCAAGTCAATACTGCCTGCTGTGTATGCATGTGTCAGCTAGAATACACTCAGCACATGGCACAGTTAGATTCCTGGGAGTCGTTCGAATTCGTTACGTGCTGAAGGAAACACCACGCGACCTGGCATAATTAAATTTTCATTTGTCTGGGGGTAGCCCAGGGAGAGAATGTCGAGGCTGGAGAGAAGGGGGTGGCTCGTTCAGTAGTTGAAAAGCCAGGCCAAATATGCCCTATAATCTTAAGTCTCCTACCCCTTTGACCCCCTCCTCCCAACTCACACACACAGAGTCACTTTCCGCATGATAATACGACGCAATAAATAAAGCTTGGACATGATAGTTGGCCACTAACAACCAAATTTGGATTCACAATTTTCCACCATCAAAAAAAAAAAAAAAAACACAAAAACACAGAGGCACAAGGGTTACACGTAACAGCCTTGCATCATGTCAATACATAAAGTATACCTTCACTGAAGCGCGCGGGAAAAGGTGAGTGAGACTAGTCACTAGTCTGTATGTTACCAGTAAACCTTGCATTAGACACGGATTCTTATTATTTGTAGTAATTGAGGCTTAAATTATGAATCCATTGGATTGATGCATGCAGTTATATTCATTGGCCTCCTTCAGTCGTAGAACGACTATGGTTCATCTCAGAGCACATTTCCTCATGTGGCTGTGGAGCCCTATTTTGGAGAGACACTCCCGTCCACAGATAGCGCAGGTTAAGGTGGGTTTTGCTTCGGTGGTAGAGGAGCTGGCCGTTTTTCGGATTGTGCGTTTTTCTTCCTGAGCTGAGACCCATGTACTTTCACTGTCCATAGCTTTCTTGGTCACTGTCTCTCTCCACCTGTTCCCAATGGACCTCATTCACCAATCGTAAACAAACAACATTTAGTCACGTGATCTTATTGATAAAACGGAAAAAAAAACTGTCACGTGACAACCATCATGAATTAAACATGAAATAGTGAATTATATAGAAGAGATAGAGCACCACGTGGCTAAATGTTGTTTGTTTACGATTGGTGAATGTGGTCCATTGTCAGTATTGATGTTCACTGATTTGATTTCACTTATATACAACCCCAGTTTCACGTGCATGCCCAAACTTCGGCCCGCGGGACTGATCTAGCCGTGACGCGGTGCTATCCGGGTCCTCGAGATCTCTGCCCACAATGCAGCAGCAGAGGCTTGTTTCCGTTGGACGAATTGATGTCTCCCATAATGAAAAAAGGTTGTGTCTCGCTGACCTACAGAACCTGTTCCGTGTTGGCCTATTCTTTAACAAAGTGTAGTGCCGCCCAAAAACACGTTCTGCTGAATGTGATCCGATCAAACCTCGTCTTGATTTGAAGAAATACATTTTTAAGTTGTAAACAAAATTGTTATTAGATTTTCTCCTCTCCCATTAGGAAGCAATTTTTGATACAAGCCGACAAGACGTTTGCATGGAATGGTGACATTTTAGTGAAACATTGGATACATCGTTTGTTTTAGGGCATAACTAAGTCTTCTAGATGTACCACAGGAATACTCAGTTTTGTAATTAACTAAGCTAACTTCTTCAAGATGGGCCACAGGAATACTCAGACAGTTCCGTTATCAACTCAGCTAAATACTTCTAGATAGGCCACAGGAATACTCAGACAGTTCCGTTATTAACTAAGCTAACTTCTTCAAGTTGGGCCACAGGAATACTCAGACAGTTCCGTTATTAACTAAGCTAACTTCTTCAAGTTGGGCCACAGGAATACTCTGACAGTTCCGTTAGTAACTCCGCTAACTACTATAAGAGTAGATAATGCTGACCACTAATTGGGGTGGTCGATGTCGCCTCTCACGTAGCGACAAACAAAACCGTGTTTACAGCGGGAGAATCAAATCTAGCGGGACCCGTTGTTATTGAGACTTTGGTTCCGAGTGTTAGCCCAAGTTCCCATATCAGTCAAGCTTTAAGACAGACAATGTCTATATTTAGCACAATAGGATGGATGGGCTGCAAACAAGAGGGGGGAGGAGGGGCGCGCACAAATCTCCCAAGAGAAGAAATCAACAGTAATGAAAACTGATAACGGTAGGCACGTTGGGAGGAGGAGGGAGAAAGAGGAGGAGGAATACCAGTGTAAATGTTGACGCCGGGCAGAGCACATTGTTACATTTCACTTTCAGAGTTGAGGTTTTCACCGATCTTTGCCCTGGGTGACCACAAAGCTCGAGGTCAGGTCAGGGGAATGAATTATGAAAGTGTGTGTGTGTGATAATATGCAGGATAACAGAAAAAGATGTCAATAAAATTCTTTGCTGATTAAAAAAAAACTATGGAGTACTCCCCCACCCCATAGCCTCTAGCGCTAGCAAGACTTCAAGAGTATTTTATTTACAAATAGTAAAGTTGTGTACCATTCTGCTGTTTGTTTAAGGGGGTGGGGGGGAGGCCACTCTTCATTCTTTACAGAGCATTCTTATTCTCACTTTTTGTACACAAACCCAAACCATTGTGATGTCCCTGCCTATCTAATCACTGAAACATGCATCTAAAACATTCTAGTGACAGTAAGCAACATACTAGCCCTCACCCGGACACCACAAACACACCCGCCGCTATTTTTCCATTGAGATTTTACTAGGACTTTTAAAAGCACTGTAGCTCAACTTAATATTAGGCCAATCCTAATTCTCTAAGACTACACCAATAATAAACGTGAATAAATGTGTAAGTAGGCCAGAGACGTAAGTCTAGATCATCATGGAAATAATTCATTGAATATACCAGATAACAAAGCACAAAATAGAGAAAAATTGTTCATTTTGTTTTTCGCATTTCGTCTTCGTCATTTTGTCCAGAATTTAGAAGCCAAGTATTAAAGTAGGCCAAAATGGGGAAAAAATAGGGGTGGGGACTACAAGGTTCTAGATGGCCAGCGTAGGTTTGAGATCTTGACCAATTGTTTTGTAAATAAATTCAAGAGACCGGACTGAAAGAATAGGAGAATCGGGTTTCTGGACCAAATGTGCAGTCGAGCGTGGGTTTTATAAATATATTTTTGGCTGTATAAAACGTACGTTCTTAAGCAGTGAATCTCTCTCTTTTTTTTTTTTTTTTTTGTTGTTTCTTCTTTAAATAAAATCAACAGCCTACATATTGTTTTATTTACCGCTACAACGCATCTGGGTCCGCGTACTCAAGTGTAATCTTTTGGTTTCGAAGACAATGACTTTTCTCTCTCTCTCTCTACATATATTGTTTTATTTGTTTCTGTAAGAGCTAACATGACATTTTTAAAAAACTTTACGTTTGAGACAGATTGAACTAATGACACCGAGTTACAGGGACAAGTCCAGGACAAGGAAATGGCCTTTAGTCAAACTGGTCAACTTGAAAGAGGATACCCCATAGCGGCCAGTGGACCGCAAGGAATGTGGGAACAAGTTCATACTCTTAGGACTCGTCTAGCCAGTAACAGACGACATCGTCGTCTGTCTGGCACATTCACTGCTTCCCCCTTCAGCCTTTTCATTTTCCATCTCTAAGTGACTAGTTCAGTACTTAACATTTAACTCGCTTGTGTTCTAACAAATTTGTTTTCAACCGAGATATAGGAGAAACAAAAAAAAAAAGGGGGGGGGGGAGCACTGCCAAAACCTTTACCAATGATTTCTATTACCATCCTTTACAAAGTTCAATCAATTCTATTACCATCATTTAGACCTTTACAAAGTTCAATCAATTCTATTACTGTCCTTGACAAAATTAAGGTGTGAATGACAAGTCATACAAATAACAATAATAATCTTTATTGGCCGTAAGGAAATGATGAACCTAAATGACTGAAGAAAAAAACAAACTGCTTGAGCATGTCTACTCTGGAGGAGAGAATGGACATTCATTCAGACAACACACAACTGGCTCAGTGTTTCAAAATCGTTTTAAAGCCACGTTTAGATTGAAATGAATAAACAATCTACACCGTAGCTCCCCCAACGTATTTCGTTCACTGTCGTAGAGAGAATTCTGAAAAGATTTCCATTTGTTGTGATCACTCATTAGGTGTAGATCTCTCATGTCCCTTGTAACGCTCTCATCCCACGGTCTTTCTTTGTAAGAGTGCGATGCCATTAGACTCCACTTATAAATACACTCGTTGTTAGGCTTGTAGTCCACGAAAAAAACAGAATAGATTGGAGAAACAACATGTGTTTAAATTGTTGCCTTTTTTTTCTTTTGGGCCCATATTTGTTTCCCCCCCCCCCAATCCGAATCGACGATAAAGAAGAGTTCAGCTCCTGGGAAATACAAGTATAATGTATAGCAGCATGCAGAATACAGTTCGTAAGGGAGAACAAACGATTGGAAAATCTCACATCTCTGTCTTAGGCGAGACACAAAAAGGTTAACTATATATATATAATATAATATGCATATATATATATATATATATATATATATTGAAGTTTAAATGTCCGTGAGCGGTATGAAAATGTATTGTATACCCTGAGATTAATAAAAGACTAAACTGGAATCTACAGAGAAAAGCGGGTAGAAAACCTCAAAAGATATAGGAAGGGGGTCAACACATGTGCATGCTGCCCATGTCTATCTGAAGGGAGACGCAGTATCTACAATGTAGGGTGAGGTTGAACCCCATCATTAAACCGACTGACACTTGTCCCCTCTCCGTCATAGCAGGACAGTGACTGGAGCTAGATCTATCGTAGGAAATACGCTCAACATAATCTCACCATGATGCGAATTTGAAATGCTAATTCTTCTAGCTATCTGTGTATGACTCGTATTCAAAGTCAAACAGTAGACATGCCTACACAGAATGTGTTGTTTACAAAAAGCACCAAAGAAATAAGGTGGGAAAACATTCTTCTCTTAGCAAGAAAAACACAAAAAAAAAATGTATCGCGCGATAGTGTGTGTATGATTGGGGGGGGGGGCAGAAAACAATATGGAGGGGGCTGGGGAGTCAACAGGTAAATAGCGCGTTATTCGTGTGCCAGGATGGCTGACAGAAGAAGATAGAATACACATACAGATAGAATGGGAACAGTAGGTCAAAAAGGAAAAAGAATGTATGCCTGGAAAAGTCAAGTTTTTTTTTTCCTCTTCAAAACAAATGGACATTTTTTTCTATATTATATTCATATAGTACTGCAAGTCCAGCGAGATCTACAGCTGTACTAGACAACAGGATTCTAAAGAGAGTTTGTGTTATCACATAAACTCCAAGGCGGCCCCCATCGGATCCGACAATTGGCAAGGAATATTCAAGCCATGATTTTTTTTTTTAATTATCTAACAAGCTGAGGCCTATAAAACGGAAGGTTACACCGTTCTACACTCCTCCATGTGGTCGAATGTAGAGACTGTCAGTATTTGCCCTTGTGCTGTGTCTGAGTTGACCATCAATTTTTTTTTGTTAAGCACCTGCCAATGTAGCTGCTGACATTGAAAATGGCGGAAATCTCTGTACATTTCTTGGAATGACAACG
Source organism: Biomphalaria glabrata (assembly GCF_947242115.1). Classification (NCBI taxonomy): domain Eukaryota; kingdom Metazoa; phylum Mollusca; class Gastropoda; family Planorbidae; genus Biomphalaria; species Biomphalaria glabrata. The sequence continues at coordinate 11,253,555 of NC_074727.1, forward strand.
AAGAACAAACATTGCCCCAAGTCGTACTAGAAGAAAGTTGCACTCATTCAAGAAAGTTGACACTAATTATACTAAAACAAATGTTTGAAATGGTGAAGTGGTGAGATACAAATGACACTGTAAATAGTTTTTTTTTTTATTTGTTTCACTAGTGTCTTTTTTTTTTTTCAAACTGCCACAATTTGTTCAAATCTTCAAAATATGGTCAAAACATCAAAGCACAAGTAAAAAAAAACTATCCTCATATTGGCCAGTTTTTCAACGAGAAATAAAATATCAGCGTTTAACTCATTAATTGAACACAAAGAAGAAATTGATTATTTGTTAGATCCTTTTTTAAAGGTAGCAATTCAACACAAAAATAAAGCCAAACTAAAATATGGATTCAGATCGTAAAGCAAATTGGTTTCACTCCCCTATCTAGATCTAGTGCAAAAGTATGAGAGGAAAGAAAGGAAAATGCCTCCAAATCGAAACAAAGAATAATAATAATAATGGTGCCTCGAGTTTATTTTTCCCTAAGAATCCCAAAGATTTAAATGTGCATGTAAGATACAAAGAGAAACAAAAAAAAAAAAAAAGGATCTCAAATTAATTGTTACACACAAAGCTTTCATAGACCCAAGTTGAGACACCCACTTGTTATTCCCTTGTATTTAAGAGAACACATCTGTCATGAGCACGTCGGTGTAATTGACCAATCCAAAGGCCCAAACTCTTCAAACATGCCTGTGTTGTCATTCGATGACCCCCCCCCTCCCAACAAGACCGCACTCAGATAGCTCTCGTCTGCCAAGTTTACAACCCCCCCCCCCCCAAATGTAATAATAAACTATTTGGTGCAAAAGAACAAAAGAACAACTCGCTAGCCGACCTCGTCCATTGATCTCTTAATACACTGTACATCAAGATACTGGACCACAATGACAATGACAGCTGCAATTAAAAAGAGGTCTAACATTATAACTAATCAGTAGTGCTGATACAATAGCCAGAATTGATAAGATCTCACTGGGCTACTTCTGCCCTCCTGCATCTCCCAAGCAATGGCGCAAAACAAGGGTTCAGTGAGTGGGAATGTTTTTGTGTTGGTGTTTTAACGTATTTCTATGTTGATGTAAAACTCACTGTCTGTCTGGCAAAAACTTTGTACACGTTATTTCTCCCACACCGAAATTTTGCACAATTATTTCTTTTACAAAACAATAATCAATTTAAAAAAACAACAACAATTAGTTAATTAACTATTGGTAATTCATTATTTAGTTTGGTATCTTAAACAAGAGAAAGAAATCGTACTTGACAGATATGGTGGTATAAGTTGAATCAGCCCCCTTTTATGCATTTAAAAAACGATCATGTAAACATTCACAAAGATACACCCTTCTTCCCTCCCCCTTTCCCAACTGGTCCAGACAAAGTGATAGGATCATAGCGCACTGAGAAAGCTAAAAGCTAAACAAAAACAATTGGTATAATTATTTTCTAATCGCACACATTTATTATGTCTATATCGAAAGCGTTATCACATGACTGATCTAAACTTATTTGTTTTTTTTTCTTTAAAAAAAAAAGTACTTTTAAAAAATATTTTTCTTGTTTATCTATCCTTATCATTTTGTTTTCTCACATAACTAGAAACGAATTATTGTTCCAAATAATACATCAAGGAAACATCTGTAGGTGAATGAGACTCCACTGTCAGGACATTTCTTTCACGCTTTGGACCTACGTCTCAAACCTGAGAACCGCAGTCTAGACATGGCAACACACTGACCTGAAGTGGGGGATCATCCAGTGAGTTGATTGGACGAATCAATAGTGTCCTTTATGGATATCCGGGTCATGAGGTCACAAACAAACCTTGGCGCCTATGGCCCAATGCCAATGGAGAATGACTTACAATTAAAAACGAATCGGTCCACGTACCCATACAAGAAATGGGGGAGAAGATGTGAATAACTAGTAGACCAATGATGTGATCACTGAGTTTCTAGGGCCACCCCATGCCATCTTACATATGAATGCATTGAGTTTAACATTTCTCACATGTCACCAGTGCTTTTTTTTTTCTTTTTTGTAAAAAAAAAAAAAAAAAAAAAATAGGTGCTGGTACTCAGTAGTTGATTGCCTAACTTTTAACGACTAAAAATTAATAATATACGTTATAATACAAGAAAAGAAAAAATATTTTCCAAAAGGGTGCCGGTACGCTGTACCGGTGCGTACCGTCACACAAAAAAGCCCTGCATGTCACAAACATGTTTCATAATCTAACTCTTCTACCATTAACAAATTAAACCAATCGGCGAGTACGAATATTATTTTTTTAACCGCTGGAAGGGTAGGGTCCGGTCACACCTTTAAATACACAGCTTCAAATCGCAGTTCGAACGTGGCAACATTCATGATTTTTTATTTGCCACTCATTGCCCAGACACTGTTTTCCTTTCATTTCATTTTCAATGCGTTTTTTTTTGTGCTTGAATGTCTATGGTCAACGTAAACATGCCAGCATACGAAACTGACTGTGTTGGTCTGTAGATGCCATCGATGAGGTGCATAGATTTGAAACGGGAGAATGGTTAGTCATGATGATAAACGTAAAATGCGCCCCAAACAATGTATTATTGTCACGGTACTGTAGATTAGGTTCATTTGAAGACGACTTCAAGCCTGCTTCAGATCTACAGCTCGATATGTGTATAAGAAAGCAAAGCCACTTCAAAGGAAAGAAAATGTACCGAGCCCCAAGTCCACGAGCAGACTATTTGAGTGGAAATTGTATACAACTAGCTCGCATTACGTCATCCTCATCTCTGCCTCTCTCTTTTTTCTACTAGCAACCTCCTAGTGTTAGAACCTACGTTCAAAGCGCCAAGACCAGAACAGTTGAGTGCAGTAACGCACAGGGTCAAACCACTTAAAGATCGAGAACTTTTCCTTTTCCCTCTCTTCTTCACACACACACCATCTACTGAAAGTTGCTGTGCAGAAAAACTACAAGAGAAAACAAGTGAAGATTCATTGACATTCCCTTCGTGTTGACTTGCTACCTAACTCACGAGAAAATCCTTCTGCAACATTGGCCGTCTCTTTACACTATACAGATTTAGATCTTAATAGGTGCGATCCGGTCACTGTTCAGAGATCTTGGTTGGAATTCTTGGCTGGTCGCTGGCCAGTCTGACTAGGATCCTTCCTCCGCGACATTAGTCACGGCAAATAAAGACTTGGTTCTTGCATGCCACTACAAACTCATGTAAATATAAGGGGGGGGGGGGTTAAAGTCAGAACGGGACGAAACAATTAAAACTAATAAGTCTTTCCTAAAAACATTTCCAAGTGATCAACAAATAATTTCGATGTTTCATAAAGGATGTCCATACACAGCAGTAATCTATTTGTTTGTTACATTATCATCTGTAACATTTGGGTTACTTTCTATAGCAATACAATATGAATGTATTTCGCCGTTACAGTTCAACACGGAATGACAGATAACGCAATACGGTAAAATGTGGTACATTAAAACCTGAAAAGAAAATTTAAAAATGAAAACATGAAAAGAGGAAATAGGCCTAGTACCTCCGCATTGGTTGAGTAGTAAAGCGAGCCTGGCTACTGAACCGAGGCGCCTTGAGTTCGAATCTAGGATTTTGAACTTCCACCCAACTCTAATGGGTACCTGCCATTACAGCTCGATACGAATATAAGAATCTGACGTTAGTTGCGGAAAAGTGGCCAACTACATGACACCCTCGTTAACCGTCAGCCATAGAAACAGGTGACCCTCACATCATCGCAAGATCTGAAAGGGGACTTTTCTTCTGTACACCGGATTCCCTAACGACCGACTTCACATATGAGAATAGCCCAATATATATGTGCAGTAAACCCTGCATGCAGATTTGGTTTAACTGTTCAAACACGTTTTCCCCCCCACAATTCGCTGTTGTTGTTTTTAAATCGAACTCTCTGTGGGCCCATCTATAGGCTATTTGTTGTAAGCGTACGGCTGATGTTTCTCGTTTCGCCTATTCAAAGGACACTAGACAAGAGGTATCCCGCTAAGATTCTAATCATTCTTCATTACCAGGCACTAAACTGGTGCAAACCTCGCTGCCTGCGTTACAGCGCGTTGTCTTCTGTTAGTACACTACGAAATAGGTTCTAAATAGCGTGTTTTTATGTTCATTTCTTTTCCTTATCCATATCAATATTAAAAAAAAAACACAGCAGTCAATGTACTTGTTGTTTATCTTTTTGATATTGAAACCATAAAAGTTTTCGTACCGTGACACAAATACACAAATGATTTCTCAGGGCATGGCTCAACATCTCTGTTAATTTTTTCCCCTATACTTCAATGAAGAACCGTATCTCTAAATCTACTTAAGCTATGTTTAACACAGGTCCATCTATCAAGTTTCACAAAGATGACATCAATAACAAAACCTATCAAGTGAACGGCCTTAGGGAAATATCTCTAATCACATTGGAATTATACCTCAGGCCATCCTGTTTTTTTTTTTAATGCAAGCCTATATTAAAATAATAAAGTAAAAGATATATAGGAAGAAAATTAGCCTACACACTGGGTAAAGAAGACTCAAGTGATTTAGCCAATTAATGCAGACACAGTGCTATCCTTAAAAATAAGTGGGTTTAAAACGTTAAAAACCTTTTGCAAGCAATAATCTAGCAGTGAATGCAAGAAGACAAATACGATTTTAAAACAAATCTAAAAAAAAAAATAAAACTACACACACCTAAGTGACAGCTTAGACTGTTGCTGCTAATACATGTATACTGCATCAGCACAAGAAATGGAAGCTGAATGGTAGACAAATACCCAGCAATACATTGTAAAAACAGTTGGCTACAGAAAAAAAAAACTTAATCCACCAGGATCTAAAGATTCTTAAAGTTTCATAATGGCTACATGATAGTGCCTGGCTATAGAGATTAAGAGATTGAAGGTGTTTCTAAAGATAGCTAACCCTACTGGGTAACTAAAATCAGTTCAGGAGAATAAAGATGGTCATTGTGATGACCACATAAGTAGTTGAGATTGCCTTAGCTATCATCTGAAACAAGAAACAAAAGGGAACTAATATACAAATAAGTTCACAATGTTACTCACCCTTTGGTAAGTGGATTGCTACTGAAATCCAAGACTTGCAGATTTTTACATAGTTTTATCTTATCTGGAATTTCATAGATTTCTAAGAAAGAAAAGTAATGGAATATCATATTTTTATCATTATCAAGTTTCTACTTCTGGATTAGTTAAGTATATTGTGACAAACATATTATGTATAATCATGGTCCAATCAGTTCTAGCAGATAACAGACATTTATAAGGGAAATTAATGACCACTGAACCAATCAAACAACATCTTCAGTATTAAAAAAAAAAACAAAAAATCAACTGCTCCATATCAAAGAGTGACTTGACCTTATCATTAGTAGAAAATTAATATATATATATAGTATTATATTATGAATAATGTTTTGAGCAGCAAACTATTATTTGATTCACATCAGAGTAATGAACACTGTGTGAAACTGAAAGACTGATCTGATCCTATCAGTTTAATGTCCCTTGTGAATCAGATCTGCCATCTTGTCAGCAAACTGAATCAAATGATTTAGCCCAACAGCTCATTCCCCCAATGTGATAAAATAGACTGATAGCTAAAAGTTATTGATTTTAACCTTAACATAGTATGATTTAGTAAGACATTCATACATTTTAAAGAAAAAAGAGAAAAGTGGCCATGTTAATGTACATTGCTTCTAATTCAAATTGCAATTAAAAAAAAAAAAGTTGGAATTTTTCAATCTGGAATTTTGTTCTACGAGTCAGACTACAAAGCGTGGTGGCTGATTGGTAAAGTGCTTGGCTTCAGAACCAAGGGTTCCGGGTTAAAATCCTGGTGTAGACGGTTGGTCATTGTGCTGGCCACATGAAACTCTTGTTAACCATCTGTCCCATAGATAGCAAGGTTTTAAAGGAGGTACTTTACTACGAGTCAGACTGACTGCACCTATCTCTAACAGTTACTGAAATAATTTATTGAAGAAAATAAAGGTGGTTTACTAAAGTATTGGAATGACACATTTGTTAACAATTAGCCAGACAAACCAATAAGCTTAGCAGCAACAGCTAATAGTCCTCTTTGTTTGGAAGAGAACATTTGCTTTTATTTTAGAGTTTCAACTCAAGATTCATAATACCAGTATTTTGTTTTAGATACCTCCTATCCTGTCTCCCTAATAATACCTGCATCACTTTCTCTCTTCCACATAACAATAACATTTACACTGTTAAAAACAAATACTTGAAATCTTAACTTGAACCAAATACTGATGCAGAGCCGCGGTGGCTGACTGATGAAGTGCTTGGCTTTTAAACTGGGGTCTGAGGTTCAAATCCTGGGACTTTTAATTTTGGGATTTTTGGGCGCCTCTGAGTCCACCCAGCTTTAATGGATACCTGACATTAGTTGGAGAAAAGTAAAGTTTTGCTAGCCACATGACACCCTCGTTAACAGTAGGACACAGTAACAGATGAACTTTAAATTTTCTGCCCTATAGACCACAAGGTCTGAAAGGGGAACAAATACTGATGCATCGAAGTAAACTGTTAACAACCCCCTTATGACCCTGTATGAAGCAACTTTTTTAACATGCAATATACATGGTCAGTGGTGATCAATAAAACAGATTGCAGGTTGGGCATATGTAATCTGCAATCCGAGACCCTTCCTTTATCACTAAGAAAAGGATAAAATCAATGTTTGCCAGGTTCAATTTAAAAACTGTATACTGGTAATATATCAATATTTATATTCCAAACGTTTTTTTTTAGAAAACAAATAGAATTTAATCTGTATAATCCCCCAATCTTCTAAAAACATTCATAAAATTACAAGTATGGGGTCAAGAAAAACAAAGTTAATCCTCAATGGATGCTTAAAAATAAACTTTGAATTGAGGTATGAGAAACTACAGGCAGTGTGTAAAATGACTTAACAGAAAACATAGTTTTCAAAATGTGCATAATTATGTAAAATGTTTTGTGGATTTCATTCATCACATTATTATCTCTATCAACAGCTGTATTCCATGGTCAGCAACTATTCTCAAGAAAATCAGAACAAATAAAAAATAAATAAAATTACCAGAGCACAGAATATATGTATTTTTAAGGCATTAACTTCACAATTAAAATTAAATTTTTAAAAAAATACAACCATCTCTCTCCACATAGTGCGGTCTAGGGTTTGGACTATGTCTTCCCACTGCTTTGAGGTTTGGTCATAGACTTGAAATATTTCAGTAGCATTCTGCAATGCTAAATCTGTGTAAAGTACTAGTTTTCCTTGTAAAATTGTTTCATCAACAACATTTTTATCCCCACTCTTTCCTTGTCTTTAAAACTGTCTGTGTTCTCAGCTAGATAATAAACTAATCATTTGAAGATATGCAAGCCAATTATTATTCTTAGTGCTTTAGAATTTAAACATTTATGAAATTAGTCAATGAAACCATGGCAACTTTTTTTCCATAAAAAAATATAATCTCTACAGCATAAGTATTTAAACCTGGTGAGGACTGGGTGTAGAATATTTGTATAACACAAGTAACAAACTAGTGTTTAAGAGGGAAGACGTACTAGGAACTCCATTTATTACGTAAACACAAGTGATGTTGCACTAGTGTGCAAATGTACATATAATATCAATATGTTATATCTCTCTTCTTTAATTCAGAAAGTCTATTTATCAGAATAACTAACAAACTAGTCAACTAAAAAGTCAATTCAGTTAATCACAAATCAAGTCTCTTGGGTTTGTTAACTATTGTGCCTGAGCGTGTCACGAAAGGTTCATGTGGTCTAGAGGTGTTAGAAGAAGTAGTGTATAGTGGCTGTTCTACATCTAGCATAGTTTGTTATCTTGGACTCTCTAGATATTGTGGTTCAAGTTGTTCTAAGATGTCATCTGAAAAGTCATATAATTATTGTCAAATCTGTTTGCTTTCTTAGAAGTCTTTCTGATGTGTTTCCTGTTTCTTCTCAAGACCTGATTTCCACTTTTGACATTATATGATCTAGGCTTAGGATGTTTCGAAACTATTGTTCCTGGTTTCCACTTAGAATTAAGTTCCATTCTGACTGCCGTTCCGTCTTGTAGTGGATTATGATTCTCAACTCCTTTCCTCTTGTGATAATAATGTTTCTCGGAATCAAAGTGTTTCTTCACCACCTTGAGATCTGGTGTCTTAGGGGTGAGATTTCCTCGCTCGAAGGTAACAAATTTCTGGGTCAGCGTCCCATGAGTAACTGTGCTGGCGACAAATTAATATTAGTCAGTGGAGTAGTTCTGTAGTCTAATAGCGACAGAAATTTGTCTTCACTTTTCTTCCACAGTTTCTTCACTGTCTGAATAGCTCTTTCAGCATCGTTATTTGAACTCTGAAAATGAGGACTTGACATTTCATGCTCTATCCTGTATGATTTACAGAAATTCAGGAATTCTCTCAAAGCCAACTGTGATCCACTATCTAACCTTAGTCTTCTAGGTATTCCATGGCATGCGAACATACTCTTCATTGCTCCAATGATATCTGATGTAGTTTCCTGTGACAGTTCTTTGACATCAATAAACTTTGAGAAGTAGTCAACTAGAAGCACATACTTTTCCCCCTCAAAGTTAAACAGATCACACCCAACCATGCTGTATGGAAGGTCTGGTGTCTTGGTAGGTATTGGCAGTTCTTGCGCATTTTGATTCTGATGTACAGCACACCTGCTACAATCCCTGACTGTCACTTCAATGTCTGCATTCATGCCTGGCCAAAACATGACTTCTCTGGCTCGCTGCTTAAACTTTACTATTCCTAAGTGAGACTTGTGTATCAGATTTGCATGTATTTACGTAAGCTGGTGGCATGACATTTTTCAGACCTTAGTATATAATTCCATCCGAAGTTGATAACTGGTCTCTTGAATCCCAATATGGCCTGACTTTAATTGGGTTTTCGCTTCTTGTATCTGGCCAACCAGTCATAATTACTTCCCGAAGCATTGAAAGTTCTCTGCTTGTATAGTCTTGAATTTCACTACTTCGAATCACTTAGAGATCATATGCACTGAATCATCTCTGTAAACTCACATGTCTGTGTATCAGTTATTTGTAGTAGTCCTAAGCATTCTGATGTGTCACCACTCAAAATGTTCTCTTGAATAAGGTCTACAACCTCAAATCTTGCTTTCATTCCCTGAGTATTAGGCCTATTCTTCAAAGTTAGCACCATTGCTCCTAAAGTCCTAATGATGTGATTAGTGAAAGACTTGAGGACTTTGCAGAATAAGCAAGTTTTACTTTGTCTTTGAGCTTTTCAAACTCTGATTTGACAAGAATGTTACATCTTGCACCAGTGTCAATACGGAAAATTAATGTCTTGCCATGCACTACTAGTTTTACCGTCTACTTGTCTTCAACGACATTGACGTTCTCAATTTTACCATTCTTAGACTGGCTACTTGCAGTACTAACAGATACAATATTTTCATCACTGTGACTGTCATCTTCTACCAGATTAACATTGCGTCTTTTTCTGCACATTTGAAACCAGTGGTTTTTCTTTTTGCAGAAATTGCATGTGGTTCCTAATGCTGGACATATTCCTTTTTTTGTGGTTCTTGACGCATTTACTACATAACCTTTCTGAGTTGTCTTTAGACTTCTGCTTGAGTACATTGTGTGACTGTCTCTTGATTGCTAGAACTTCTTGGCCCCTAAACATTTTCACTTGGCTTTGCGACATCTCATATTGTTGTCCAATTTCTATATCTATAGCCTTGCAAGGGTCAACTTCTGTCCCTGATCAAGTAGTCTTAATTGTACCTTTTCGTGTATGACTCCAATAATGATCAAATCAATAAGTCTGTCATCTGGATTGTCATACTCACAGTCCATAATGAGAAGCTTTAGGTCTGTAACAAAGTTATCAAAACTTTCTCCTTCTACCTGCTTTCTCTGATGTGCTCTAAATCTAGACACTCTTTTATTTTGTCTTGGCCTTATGTAGTCTTCTATTTTCTTTAATAGTAATTGCGGATCTCCCTCTTCACTATCACTAATATTTAGAGTTTTGTAAATTTCACACCCCTGTTGACCTATCCACTTTCCCAGCCATCCGGCTTTTTGTTTACTATCGGCACCAGCTAACGATCCTTTGAAACAAAAGCTCACCTTAAAAACTCTTGATATAAATCTTTTGCATTCCAATTCAAAATTGGTTGCTCAAAATAAAAAGAGGCCATTATTAGATGAATAAAAACCTTTGTCTGGACAGCTTTTAAGTTTTACTCTGACACCATGTAGAATATTTGTAATACACAAATAACAAACTAGTGTTTAAGAGGGAAGACATATTAGGTACTCCATTTATTATGTAAACACACAAGTGGTGTTGCACTGACGTGATAGTGTGCAAATGTACATATAATATCAATATTTTACACTGGGATTTTTTGTTTAGGTATCTTTATGGAACATCTGAGTCCACCCTAACATTAGTTGGGAAAAATTAAAGGCAGTTGGTCGCTGTACTTTCCACATGACACCTTCATTAACCATCGACCATGGAAACATAACCTTTATAAATATCATCTGCCCCATAGATATCGCAAGATCTGAAATGGACACTTTGACTTTACTTTTTACTTTATAGTATAAGCATAAACTGTATTTAGTTTGTTCATATAAGAAAAAAAAAACAACTAGCAAATTCAACTCATCCATCCTTTTTTTATTGAGCCATGCTAATTTTTTTTTTTAATTTAGTAATCCCAATCGAATTTCGTCATTCTTCTCAACATGAAATATTGCATATAATATATATCTTTTGTAATTTGAAAAATTAATTTTACACTTAAATGTATTACATCTTTGCTAATGAAATACACGATTCATGTATTAAACAGAGTGATTTCTAAAAAAAGACTCTATTGGCAAAACAGTTTTATATATCATTTAGTTTTAGTCAATTTGGTGAAGAAAACATTTTAATAATAAAAATATAAGGAAAAAAACATTCAAATATCCGAATAATCCATGAATTAAAATATAGATAATAATTTTAATTTATATTATATATAGTGCAATGTAGAATTCATCATTCAGTTGGTTAGTAAACAATTTTTTTCCTTTGACTCATATCACTGACCTATATGATATATTAGCTTTTAATAATTTTTGCATTTCAAGATTCAAATCTAATAGATAGTTTTTAGAGTCTATATAGATCTAACTCATAACTCAACATACTTAAAAAAAAATAAGATTTTGTAAGGTTCACTTATATGACCAGATAATCTTATTCATAATATTTATCTTTTTAAGTCTGTACCAAAGACCAAGTGTTTTTATGGGTGTGTGTAGATCTAGACCTAGCCTAGATGTGTAGTTGTCTGTGTTGTGTACACTTCAATCCCACTATTCAAAATGGCGGCAACCACTGATTTCACACGACAAAAAAAAAAACACCTGTAGTAACTCAACGATTTAGGAGCTATCTAAATACTTAATAACAAAAGTCATTACCATTTTTACTAATATCCAACTCCATAAGATTGACAAAATTTGATATTTCCTCGGGGAGACGCCCAATTTCATTGTCGCTGAGACTTAACTTCCGCAATTGAACAAGCCGAAAAAATCCCTGAAAAGAAGAAACAAATTGTTGATCATGTTGATTTCAATGAATATTATTACGGCGTAGAGTACACTGTCAAACCAAACTTACTCTTGGCAATTCTTTAATTTGGTTAGCATCGAGGGCTAATTCTTCTAAACTTCTAGCGTAGCGCAAAACATCGTCGGGAACACTTGTAAGCCCCCAGTGTCGCCTGTCCACTGATTCAACCTGCCTGTTACAGGCTCGAAATAAAGGAATGCACTTCAACATGTCGAAAATTACCAAACATTAATCCAAAATAGGAACATGGGTGAAATGTTACATAATCCAAAAGAAACGAAAGATGAAGGCATTCACATTCTGATCATTGATATGACCAGTGTCAACAATACATGAGCCTTAGTTCGAAGTGATGCCCACAACGTGACGTCATGATAAAATAGTCCATCATTTATGCCTGGTGTTCAGGATTTTCGACCAAAAGTAATTTTACCTACAAGTTGCATGGAAATGTGTATTTTGTATATTTTCTATAATTTAATAAAATGAAATAGTTTTTGTCTCTTTTATTATAGAATTAATATGCGTCGCTTTATAATTGTGAGAAGCAAGTTTTTTGGCTCAGTTTTTTTTTTATTGGTAGTAAAAGAACAGGTGAGCCAAAAGATTTTTTTTCACCCCGTTAACCTATCACGTGACAAAGTGTCTGGCATGCCATGTATTTAACAAATACATGTATGCGAAGGAGCTTTTACGTTCAGAAAGATTAGATCTAGAGTCTTACTTACGGAAACAATTTTAACTTTCTTAGATCTCTCCTTTTTGTGTGTGTGTTTTTTTTTAACTATTACTATATAGTAGGACTGCCATAATCATTAATTGCGCTGTAGGCTTGATATGAGGATTACCTTAAAGCCATGTCAAAAGTAGACACTAACGAGTAACGTTTATACTAGTTTATAGGGAGGCATGTCCATCCAGCTCGAATCCTGCCTATTTTCTGGTGACCCTTAAAATGCTCTCTCTACCCTCTAGTGTGTCTGTATCATCCCCGTTTCAACACTCAAAATATGGAAGACCTCTTTTCATTATTGACGTACGAGATTTTACAATCTATAAATAATATAGCCCTACCTTTTTTTTTCTCCATATACTTTTTTTATATATAAAAATTTCTACCCAGCAATCTTGTTAATCCTTAATTTTATAATTGTTTATCGGCCACACTCCCTAGGAAATATACGGCAAACGTAATTTACCCATCGTTCAGATAGCTCTGCGATTACTATTTGCATCTACATCTAAATGCATGACGCGTAGGACGTAATCATCTTCTTTTTTGGAGTAACGTCTGCATTATATAAGATAAGATACGGATGTTACTCATCCATACCTAATTTTCCATACTTTATCCAGTGAACGCCAAAGGCCAGACTGATCTAGTCTTACAAGATTAATCCCTCCCCCCCCCCACACACACACACAAATTATAGTGTTAATGGTATAACAATAATTACACACACAAAAACTTAAATTCCAAATGTAATGGACAAAAATAGTTATTGTTATTCACATACAAAAATACGATTAAACACAAAAATACATACAAAGCATTGATATATGTAATGTATCATTCTTTTTAAGGACATAATAAAATGAACATATCTAATACAACTACAACGTTTCGCACCAAAACAGCTGTGCCAAAACCTCCTGCTTCGTTAACTATCATTTTCTTGAACTCCGACCCACAGGAAGGCCTACCTTGCTAGGCCACTGAAAAATTCACTATTTAATTAAATCCAGTATTTACTTCTGACATCCCCTAGACTCCCATCCCACAAAACTGTTCACCCTCAATTTCTGTAAGCGCCATCAGCTGGTTTCATGAGCTTCAGCTATTCATTCTCCGATTGTCTAGAGCGCACTATTTCTCAAACTAAGAAGATCAATTGTGAGACATGCCACAAAATTTCGTTCGCCCCCTTTTCATTTTAGCCATCTGTTGTAGATGGTTGTCGACTTGTAGCACCAAACTGCTTGTAGACAACTAAATCGCTGTAGGCGTATTATGTTTTAACTTATAAAACTTTAAATAACTTGAGTACCGGTAAGCTCTTTGTGAAAAATTCTAAATAGAACTTTTATCACAATATAAATAAATTCAACTTGATATGAAATGCTATCTTAGACTTTAGTAATAATATAAATTGGTATTCTGAACAAAATCTCACTACAAAAACGCGTCTTTTCAGTCTGGCGTTCTGGAGTCGTCTCTCCTAAGACCGCTGATTATAATGCCGTTTATCTTGCATCATTTACAACCAATCGCTAAGCTGTTCCCACCGTCACATCTTCTTATCTTATCTTATATAACACAGACGTTACTTCAAAAAAGAAGATGATTACGTCCTACGCGTCATGCATTTAGTCATGCATATTAACCAATGACTTAAATTCTGCCAAGTCACATAGAAACATATGCACACTCCATAACACCACCTAGGGGTCTTCAAGCTCCCTCAGTGGGGTTCAGGGTGATTAGCATTCCCCTGCATTATGAGCTTCAGTAATTCATTCTACAATCGTTTACATTACACTATTTCTCATACTAAGAATATCATAGGTCAACTAAAAATAAATTAAGAAAGGATACTAAAGTGTGAGACATGCGAGGCAGTACACCAGTACAGCATGCAGGATTAAAATGAGCAGGGTCGTCGTAAGATCATCCTCGTGTTTAGCACATTTGTTTCTAGTGAGAAGTTTATTTTTCACGCAAAGACGTCAAGAGATCAACGCAAGCCTGTCAGGAGAAATTAAGCCACCCTGACGTAAAAAATACGGATTAAATTTAGAATCGCATTGGCGAACAAGTATTGAAATGTCTCTTCAATCCAGTGGCGTAGCAGGAGTTTTCCATCATTTGGGGGCCCGGGGGGGGGCTTGACCTCTTTGGGGACGCCTCCATTTTGCATAATATTTAAATCGAACATTCATTTGGGAGCCGTCTCAAGTGGTAGCCCAGGGGGATTTTCAAATTGTCCCTTTCTCCCCCCCCCCCCCAATCACCCTAGCTACGCCACTGCTTCAATGTAACGTTTGCTCTGAACACACACACACACAAATCGGAAGTGGGAGGAGAAATTAAGTAGAAAATTAGATTCTACTCTAAATTTCTTTTTAGAAATAATTTCAAGGATTCAAGTATAAATTATGATTTATATTTCCAATAAAAATATCTCAAACTGAGTAAGAGTCCTCTCTCCATTTTATAATAATTGCTCATGATTGCATTCGACATTAAAGAATAGGTTGACTCGATATGAGAATCTTATCTTATCTTATATAATACAGACGTTACTTCAAAAAAGATGATTATGTCCTTCATGGGCGTAGCCAGGGGGGGGGGTTCTTGGGGTTCAACCCCCCCCCCCAAAGGAAATTAAGCGGAATTAAGTAACTGATTTTTGCTTTCATTTTGTTTATTTTAGGTGAGATTTTAATACTAAATCATCACTTACCACTGCACAGCCGAGGGGGCTTTGAGTTAAAAACCCTCTACCAGGGGGTTTTGAGTTTAAAACCCCCTACCAGAGGTTTTTGCAGTTAAATCCCCTTCTTCTATAAAACAAAAAAAAAATGCAAACAACAATCCCCAAATTCCAACAGCACAGTTAAGGAAGATTTTGATTTAAAAACCCCCTCCAAAATTTACAATAAACCCCCTCTTCAATATAAAAAAAGCAAATTACACATTCAAAATTCTATGAGCGTAGCCAAAGAGGTTTTGAGTTTAAACCCACCCTCCAGTTGGGGTTTGAAGCTAAAAAGTACCTCTTCAATATAAAAAAAAAGCAAATTACACACTATAAAATCTATGAGCGTAGCCAAAGGGGGTTTGAGTTGATGGCTTTTTCTTTAAAGTTTAAACCCCCTCCAGATGGTTTTGGGTTTAAAATTCCCCTACAGAGCGTTTAGAGTTGAAAACCTCTCTCTTCAATATTATTTTAAAGCAAACTACAGTCACCAAATTCTATGATGGTAGCTAAATGGGGTTTTGAATTAAAAAAAAAAAAAAAAAAACTCCAGAGATTTTTTAATTTAAAACCCCTTAACAGATGATTTGACGAAAAAACTTTCCTTTTTGATATAAAATCTAAAACGAAATACAGGCATGTAATTCCAAGAGCGTAGTCAAGAAAGGTTACAAATTTCTACCAGTGGCTTGGGCTCCATTAATAGGCCTAAAGTGTGAATAGTCTTCTGCCGAAATTGAAAAACATTAAATGTGGCTCAACAAAGATGGCTAAGACAGATTTTATTAGTCAGTCATAGAGATCGGGTCTAAATAAAAAAAATCATATGCCGAACTGGGAATCGAATCCTTACAAAGGTTGTGACAGAGCGTCGCATGAGGTTTTGCGGGAACAGTCCTATACGTCATGCATTAAGTCATGCATATTAACCAATGACCTAATTCTGCCAAGTCACTGGTTTTCCTGGCTAGCTCGGGCAACCCATTCCATGCTCTAATAGCGCTAGGGAAGAAGGAGCATTTGTACAAATGTGTCCTAGCTTATGGAATTTAATATATAGTATACATAACTTATATTAGTGACAGATTTAAACAAATATAAATTGTAATTTCTTCACTAAAATTAAAAAAAAAAGTATTGGTCTGGCCAGTTAAGGTCCTGATATCGACCTCCCTCTTTCTTTTTATATTGACTAATGAATTAATTTGAGATTAGACTGTGGTGCGACATAAGATATAATTAGCTTATATAATATAGATATTCAACAAATGTTGTTCAAAAACTATGATTCTGCATACAAATTAGACCACCTCCACTCAAAGGTTTTAGGTGGGGAGCGCAATAGATGTAAGCGCCCCCCCCTCTCCCGAAGCTACATGCTACATGCTGATGATATTGTCCTTTGGAAATCCGGAAGCGGCGGAAAGAGCGCTACTACTATACAAGGAATCTTTCAAGAAGATCTTCATGTGAATTCAAGAATCGGCTACAAGGTTTGTTTGTTTTACATGTTTCGGATGTTCCTTCAGAGTTGAAGATAGTTTACTTTCTAGTCCAAACCTCACGCAGGGGATGGGAGCGGGCAGGGTTTGAACCCGGTAGCCACACTTTGTCATCAGTGCATCTACAACAAAGAAATGCCCGTGTACCTTAGCGAGCTCATCACTCCATATGTCCCTCATAGAGCTCTGAGTTCCATATGTCCCTCAGAGAGCTCATCACTCCATATGTCCCTCAGAGAGCTCACCATCCATATGTCCCTCATAGAGCTCTGAGTTCCATATGTCCCTCAGAGAGCTCATCACTCCATATGTCCCTCAGAGAGCTCATCACTCCATATGTCCCTCAGAGAGCTCATCACTCCATATGTCCCTCAGAGAGCTCATCACTCCATATGTCCCTCAGAGAGCTCATCACTCCATATGTCCCTCAGAGAGCTCTGAGTTCCATATGTCCCTCAGAGAGCTCATCACTTCATATGTCCCTCAGAGAGCTCTGAGTTCCATATGTCGCTCTGAGAGCTCATCACTCCATATGTCCCTCAGAGAGCTCTGAGTTCCATATGTCCCTCAGAGAGCTCATCACTCCATATGTCACTCAGAGAGCTCTGGGTTCCATATGTCCCTCAGAGAGCTCTGAGTTCCATATGTCCCTCAGAGAGCTCATTACTCCATATGTCCCTCAGAGAGCTCTGGGTTCCATATGTCCCTCAGAGAGCTCATCACTCCATATGTCCCTCAGAGAGCTCATCACTCCATATGTCCATAATAGAGCTCTGAGTTCCATATGTCCCTCAGAGAGCTCATCACTCCATATGTCCCTCAGAGAGCTCATCACTCCATATGTCCCTCAGAGAGCTCTGAGTTCCATATGTCCCTCAGAGAGCTCATCACTCCATATGTCCCTCAGAGAGCTCTGAGTTCCATATGTCCCTCAGAGAGCTCATCACTCCATATGTCCCTCAGAGAGCTCTGAGTTCCATATGTCCCTCAGAGAGCTCATCACTCCATATGTCCCTCAGAGAGCTCTGAGTTCCATATGTCCCTCAGAGAGCTCATTACTCCATATGTCCCTCAGAGATCTCTGGGTTCCATATGTCCCTCAGAGAGCTCATCACTCCATATGTCCCTCAGAGAGCTCATCACTCCATATGTCCCTCATAGAGCTCTGAGTTCCATATGTCTCTCAGAGAGCTCATCACTCCATATGTCCCTCAGAGAGCTCATCACTCCATATGTCCCTCAGAGAGCTCATCACTCCATATGTCCCTCATAGAGCTCTGAGTTCCATATGTCCCTCAGAGAGCTCATCACTCCATATGTCCCTCAGAGAGCTCATCACTCAATATGTCCCTCAGAGAGCTCATCACTCCATATGTCCCTCAGAGAGCTCTGAGTTCCATATGTCCCTCAGAGAGCTCATCTCTCCATATGTCCCTCAGAGAGCTCTGAGTTCCATATGTCCCTCAGAGAGCTCATCACTCCATATGTCCCTCAGAGAGCTCTGAGTTCCATATGTCCCTCAGAGAGCTCATCACTCCATATGTCACTCAGAGAGCTCTGGGTTCCATATGTCCCTCAGAGAGCTCTGAGTTCCATATGTCCCTCAGAGAGCTCTGAGTTCCATATGTCCCTCAGAGAGCTCATCACTCCATATGTCACTCAGAGAGCTCTTGGTTCCATATGTCCCTCAGAGAGCTCTGAGTTCCATATGTCCCTCAGAGAGCTCATCACTGCATATGTCACTCAGAGAGCTCATCACTCCATATGCCCCTCAGAGAGCTCATCACTCCATATGTCCCTTAGAGAGCTCATCACTCCATAAGTCCCTCAGAGAGCTCATCACTCCATATGTCCCTCAGAGAGCTCATCACTATATATGTCCCTCAGAGAGCTCATCACTCCATATGTCCCTCAGAGAGCTCATCACTCCATATGTCCCTCAGAGAGCTCTGAGTTCCATATGTCCCTCAGAGAGCTCATCACTCCATATGTCCCTCAGAGAGCTCACCATCCATATGTCCCTCATAGAGCTCTGAGTTCCATATGTCCCTCAGAGAGCTCATCACTCCATATGTCCCTCAGAGAGCTCATCACTCCATATGTCCCTCAGAGAGCTCATCACTCCATATGTCCCTCAGAGAGCTCATCACTCCATATGTCCCTCAGAGAGCTCTGAGTTCCATATGTCCCTCAGAGAGCTCATCACTCCATATGTCCCTCAGAGAGCTCTGAGTTCCATATGTCACTCTGAGAGCTCATCACTCCATATGTCCCTCAGAGAGCTCTGAGTTCCATATGTCCCTCAGAGAGCTCATCACTCCATATGTCACTCAGAGAGCTCTGGGTTCCATATGTCCCTCAGAGAGCTCATCACTCCATATGTCCCTCAGAGAGCTCACCATCCATATGTCCCTCATAGAGCTCTGGGTTCCATATGTCCCTCAGAGAGCTCATCACTCCATATGTCCCTCAGAGAGCTCACCATCCATATGTCCCTCATAGAGCTCTGAGTTCCATATGTCCCTCAGAGAGCTCATCACTCCATATGTCCCTCAGAGAGCTCATCACTCCATATGTCCCTCAGAGAGCTCATCACTCCATATGTCCCTCAGAGAGCTCATCACTCCATATGTCCCTCAGAGAGCTCTGAGTTCCATATGTCCCTCAGAGAGCTCATCACTCCATATGTCCCTCAGAGAGCTCTGAGTTCCATATGTCACTCTGAGAGCTCATCACTCCATATGTCCCTCAGAGAGCTCTGAGTTCCATATGTCCCTCAGAGAGCTCATCACTCCATATGTCACTCAGAGAGCTCTGGGTTCCATATGTCCCTCAGAGAGCTCATCACTCCATATGTCCCTCAGAGAGCTCACCATCCATATGTCCCTCATAGAGCTCTGGGTTCCATATGTCCCTCAGAGAGCTCATCACTCCATATGTCCCTCAGAGAGCTCATCACTCCATATGTCCCTCATAGAGCTCTGAGTTCCATATGTCCCTCAGAGAGCTCATCACTCCATATGTCACTCAGAGAGCTCATCACTCCATATGTCCCTCAGAGAGCTCTGAGTTCCATATGTCCCTCAGAGAGCTCATCACTCCATATGTCCCTCAGAGAGCTCATCACTCCATATGTCCCTCAGAGAGCTCATCACTCCATATGTCCCTCAGAGAGCTCATCACTCCATATGTCCCTCATAGAGCTCTGAGTTCCATATGTCCCTCAGAGAGCTCATCACTCCATATGTCCCTCAGAGAGCTCACCATCCATATGTCCCTCATAGAGCTCTGAGTTCCATATGTCCCTCAGAGAGCTCATCACTCCATATGTCCCTCAGAGAGCTCATCACTCCATATGTCCCTCAGAGAGCTCATCACTCCATATGTCCCTCAGAGAGCTCTGAGTTCCATATGTCCCTCAGAGAGCTCATCACTCCATATGTCCCTCAGAGAGCTCTGAGTTCCATATGTCCCTCAGAGAGCTCATCACTCCATATGTCCCTTAGAGAGCTCTGAGTTCCATATGTCCCTCTGAGAGCTCATCACTCCATATGTCCCTCAGAGAGCTCTGAGTTCCATATGTCCATCAGAGAGCTCATCACTCCATATGTCACTCAGAGAGCTCTGGGTTCCATATGTCCCTCAGAGAGCTCTGAGTTCCATATGTCCCTCAGAGAGCTCATCACTCCATATGTCCCTCAGAGAGCTCTGGGTTCCATATGTCCCTCAGAGAGCTCATCACTCCATATGTCCCTCAGAGAGCTCATCACTCCAGATGTCCCTCATAGAGCTCTGAGTTCCATATGTCCCTCAGAGAGCTCATCACTCCATATGTCCCTCAGAGAGCTCATCACTCCATAAGTCCCTCAGAGAGCTCTGAGTTCCATATGTCCCTCAGAGAGCTCATCACTCCATATGTCCCTCAGAGAGCTCTGAGTTCCATATGTCCCTCAGAGAGCTCATCACTCCATATGTCCCTCAGAGAGCTCTGAGTTCCATATGTCCCTCAGAGAGCTCATCACTCCATATGTCCCTCAGAGAGCTCTGAGTTCCATATGTCCCTCAGAGAGCTCTGAGTTCCATATGTCCCTCAGAGAGCTCATTACTCCATATGTCCCTCAGAGATCTCTGGGTTCCATATGTCCCTCAGAGAGCTCATCACTCCATATGTCCCTCAGAGAGCTCATCACTCCATATGTCCCTCAGAGAGCTCATCACTCCATATGTCCCTCAGAGAGCTCTGAGTTCCATATGTCCCTCAGAGAGCTCATCACTCCATATGTCCCTCAGAGAGCTCTGAGTTCCATATGTCCCTCGGAGAGCTCATCATTCCATATGTCCCTCAGAGAGCTCATCACTCCATATGTCCCTCAGAGAGCTCATCACTCCATATGTCCCTCAGAGAGCTCTGGGTTCCATATGTCCCTCAGAGAGCTCATCATATGTCCCTCAGAGAGCTCATCACTGAATATGTCCCTCAGAGAGCTCATCACTCCATATGTCCCTCAGAGAGCTCATCACTCCATATGTCCCTCAGAGAGCTCTGAGTTCCATATGTCCCTTAGAGAGCTCATCACTCCATATGTCCCTCAGAGAGCTCTGAGTTCCATATGTCCCTCGGAGAGCTCATCACTCCATATGTCTTTCAGAGAGCTCATCACTCCATATGTCCCTCAGAGAGCTCATCACTCCATATGTCCCTCAGAGAGCTCATCACTCCATATGTCACTCAGAGAGCTCATCACTCCATATGTCCCTCAGAGAGCTCTGAGTTCCATATGTCCCTCAGAGAGCTCATCACTCCATATGTCCCTCAGAGAGCTCTGAGTTCCATATGTCCCTCGGAGAGCTCATCATTCCATATGTCCCTCAGAGAGCTCATCACTCCATATGTCCCTCAGAAAGCTCATCACTCCATATGTCCCTCAGAGAGCTCTGAGTTCCATATGTCCCTCAGAGAGCTCATCACTCCATATGTCCCTCAGAGAGCTCTGAGTTCCATATGTCCCTCAGAGAGCTCATCACTCCATATGTCCCTCAGAGAGCTCTGAGTTCCATATGTCCCTCAGAGAGCTCATCACTCCATATGTCCCTCAGAGAGCTCTGAGTTCCATATGTCCCTCAGAGAGCTCTGAGTTCCATATGTCCCTCAGAGAGCTCATTACTCCATATGTCCCTCAGAGATCTCTGGGTTCCATATGTCCCTCAGAGAGCTCATCACTCCATATGTCCCTCAGAGAGCTCATCACTCCATATGTCCCTCATAGAGCTCTGAGTTCCATATGTCTCTCAGAGAGCTCATCACTCCATATGTCCCTCAGAGAGCTCATCACTCCATATGTCCCTCAGAGAGCTCATCACTCCATATGTCCCTCATAGAGCTCTGAATTCCATATGTCCCTCAGAGAGCTCATCACTCCATATGTCCCTCAGAGAGCTCATCACTCAATATGTCCCTCAGAGAGCTCATCACTCCATATGTCCCTCAGAGAGCTCTGAGTTCCATATGTCCCTCAGAGAGCTCATCTCTACATATGTCCCTCAGAGAGCTCTGAGTTCCATATGTCCCTCAGAGAGCTCTGAGTTCCATATGTCCCTCAGAGAGCTCATCACTCCATATGTCCCTTAGAGAGCTCATCACTCCATAAGTCCCTCAGAGAGCTCATCACTCCATATGTCCCTCAGAGAGCTCATCACTCCATATGTCCCTCAGAGAGCTCATCACTCCATATGTCCCTCAGAGAGCTCATCACTCCATATGTCCCTCAGAGAGCTCTGAGTTCCATATGTCCCTCAGAGAGCTCATCACTCCATATGTCCCTCAGAGAGCTCTGAGTTCCATATGTCCCTCGGAGAGTTCATCATTCCATATGTCCCTCAGAGAGCTCATCACTCCATATGTCCCTCAGAGAGCTCATCACTCCATATGTCCCTCAGAGAGCTCATCACTCCATATGTCCCTCAGAGAGCTCTGAGTTCCATATGTCCCTCAGAGAGCTCTGAGTTCCATATGTCCCTCAGAGAGCTCATCACTCCATATGTCACTCAGAGAGCTCTGGGTTCCATATGTCCCTCAGAGAGCTCTGAGTTCCATATGTCCCTCAGAGAGCTCATCACTCCATATGTCACTCAGAGAGCTCATCACTCCATATGTCACTCAGAGAGCTCTGGGTTCCATATGTCCCTCAGAGAGCTCTGGGTTCCATATGTCCCTCAGAGAGCTCATCACTCCATATGTCCCTCAGAGAGCTCATCACTCCATATGTCCCTTAGAGAGCTCATCACTCCATATGTCCCTCAGAGAGCTCATCACTCCATATGTCCCTCAGAGAGCTCATCACTCCATATGTCCCTCAGAGAGCTCATCACTCCATATGTCCCTCAGAGAGCTCATCACTCCATATGTCCCTCAGAGAGCTCATCACTCCATATGTCCCTCAGAGAGCTCTGAGTTCCATATGTCCCTCAGAGAGCTCATCACTCCATATGTCCCTCAGAGAGCTCTGAGTTCCATATGTCCCTCAGAGAGCTCATCACTCCATATGTCCCTAAGAGAGCTCATCACTCCATATGTCCCTCAGAGAGCTCATCACTCCATATGTCCCTCAGAGAGCTGTGAGTTCCATATGTTCCTCAGAGAGCTCATCACTCCATATGTCCCTCAGAAAGCTCATCACTCCATATGTCCCTCAGAGAGCTCATCACTCCATATGTCCCTCAGAGAGCTAATCACTCCATATGTCCCTCAGAGAGCTCTGAGTTCCATATGTCCCTCAGAGAGCTCATCTCTCCATATGTCCCTCAGAGAGCTCATCACTCCATATGTCCCTCAGAGAGCTCTGAGCTCCATATGTCCCTCAGAGAGCTCATCACTCCATATGTCACTCAGAAAGCTCTGGGTTCCATATGTCCCTCAGAGAGCTCATCACTCCATATGTCCCTCAGAGAGCTCATCACTCCATATGTCCCTCAGAGAGCTCATCACTCCATATGTCCCTCAGAGAGCTCATCACTCCATATGTCCCTCAGAGAGCTCATCACTCCATATGTCCCTCAGAGAGCTCATCACTCCATATGTCCCTCAGAGATCTCTGAGTTCCATATGTCCCTCAGAGAGCTCATCACTCCATATGTCCCTCAGAGAGCTCTGGGTTCCATATGTCCCTCAGAGAGCTCATCATATGTCCCTCAGAGAGCTCATCACTGAATATGTCCCTCAGAGAGCTCATCACTCCATATGTCCCTCAGAGAGCTCATCACTCCATATGTCCCTCAGAGAGCTCTGAGTTCCATATGTCCCTCAGAGAGCTCATCACTCCATATGTCCCTCAGAGAGCTCTGAGTTCCATATGTCCCTCATAGAGCTCATCATTCCATATGTCCCTCAGAGAGCTCATCACTCCATATGTCCCTCAGAAAGCTCATCACTCTATATGTCCCTCAGAGAGCTCTGAGTTCCATATGTCCCTCAGAGAGCTCATCACTCCATATGTCACTCAGAGAGCTCATCACTCCATATGTCCCTCAGAGAGCTCATCACTCCATATGTCCCTCAGAGAGCTCATCACTCCATATGTCCCTCAGAGAGCTCATCACTCCATATGTCCCTTAGAGAGCTCATCACTCCATATGTTCCTCAGAGATCTCATCACTCCATATGTCCATCAGAGAGCTCATCACTCCATATGTCCCTCAGAGAGCTCATCACTCCATATGTCCCTCAGAGAGCTCATCACTCCATATGTCCCCCAGAGAGCTCATCACTCCATATGTCCCTCAGAGAGCTCTGAGTTCCATATGTCCCTCAGAGAGCTCATCACTCCATATGTCCCTCAGAGAGCTCTGAGTTCCATATGTCCCTCAGAGAGCTCATCACTCCATATGTCCCTCAGAGAGCTCTGAGTTCCATATGTCCCTCTGAGAGCTCATCACTCCATATGTCCCTCAGAGAGCTGTGAGTTCCATATGTTCCTCTGAGAGATCATCACTCCATATGTCCCTCAGAAAGCTCATCACTCCATATGTCCCTCAGAGAGCTCATCACTCCATATGTCCCTCAGAGAGCTCATCACTCCATATGTCCCTCAGAGAGCTCTGAGTTCCATATGTCCCTCAGAGAGCTCATTTCTCCATATGTCCCTCAGAGAGCTCATCACTCCATATGTCCCTCAGAGAGCTCTAAGTTCCATATGTCCCTCAGAGAGCTCATCACTCCATATGTCACTCAGAAAGCTCTGGGTTCCATATGTCCCTCAGAGAGCTCATCACTCCATATGTCCCTCAGAGAGCTCATCACTCCATATGTCCCTCAGAGAGCTCATAACTCCATATGTCCCTCAGAGAGCTCATCACTCCATATGTCCCTCAGAGAGCTCATCACTCCATATGTCCCTCAGAGAGCTCATCACTCCATATGTCCCTCAGAGATCTCTGAGTTCCATATGTCCCTCAGAGAGCTCATCACTCCATATGTCCCTCAGAGAGCTCTGGGTTCCATATGTCCCTCAGAGAGCTCATCATATGTCCCTCAGAGAGCTCATCACTGAATATGTCCCTCAGAGAGCTCATCACTCCATATGTCCCTCAGAGAGCTCATCACTCCATATGTCCCTCAGAGAGCTCTGAGTTCCATATGTCCCTCAGAGAGCTCATCACTCCATATGTCCCTCAGAGAGCTCTGAGTTCCATATGTCCCTCGGAGAGCTCATCACTCCATATGTCCCTCAGAGAGCTCATCACTCCATATGTCCCTCAGAGAGCTCATCACTCCATATGTCCCTCAGAGAGCTCATCACTCCATATGTCCCTCAGAGAGCTCATCACTCCATATGTCCCTCAGAGAGCTCTGAGTTCCTTATGTCCCTCAGAGAGCTCATCACTCCATATGTCCCTCAGAGAGCTCTGAGTTCCATATGTCCCTCGGAGAGCTCATCATTCCATATGTCCCTCAGAGAGCTCATCACTCCATATGTCCCTCAGAAAGCTCATCACTCCATATATCCCTCAGAGAGCTCTGAGTTCCATATGTCCCTCAGAGAGCTCATCACTCCATATGTCCCTCAGAGAGCTCTGAGTTCCATATGTCCCTCAGAGAGCTCATCACTCCATATGTCCCTCAGAGAGCTCTTAGTTCCATATGTCCCTCAGAGAGCTCATCACTCCATATGTCCCTCAGAGAGCTCTGAGTTTCATATGTCCCTCAGAGAGCTCTGAGTTCCATATGTCCCTCAGAGAGCTCATTACTCCATATGTCCCTCAGAGATCTCTGGGTTCCATATGTCCCTCAGAGAGCTCATCACTCCATATGTCCCTCAGAGAGCTCATCACTCCATATGTCCCTCATAGAGCTCTGAGTTCCATATGTCTCTCAGAGAGCTCATCACTCCATATGTTCCTCAGAGAGCTCATCACTCCATATGTCCCTCAGAGAGCTCATCACTCCATATGTCCCTCATAGAGCTCTGAGTTCCATATGTCCCTCAGAGAGCTCATCACTCCATATGTCCCTCAGAGAGCTCATCACTCAATATGTCCCTCAGAGAGCTCATCACTCCATATGTCCCTCAGAGAGCTCTGAGTTCCATATGTCCCTCAGAGAGCTCATCTCTCCATATGTCCCTCAGAGAGCTCTGAAATCCATATGTCCCTCAGAGAGCTCTGAGTTCCATATGTCCCTCAGAGAGCTCATCACTCCATATGTCCCTTAGAGAGCTCATCACTCCATAAGTCTCTCAGAGAGCTCATCACTCCATATGTCCCTCAGAGAGCTTATCACTCCATATGTCCCTCAGAGAGCTCATCACTCCATATGTCCCTCAGAGAGCTCATCACTCCATATGTCCCTCCAAGAGCTCTGAGTTCCATATGTCCCTCAGAGAGCTCATCACTCCATATGTCCCTCAGAGAGCTCTGGGTTCCATATGTCCCTCGGAGAGCTCATCATTCCATATGTCCCTCAGAGAGCTCATCTCTCCATATGTCCCTCAGAGAGCTCATCACTCCATATGTCCCTCAGAGAGCTCATCACTCCATATGTCCCTCAGAGAGATCTGAGTTCCATATGTCCTTCAGAGAGCTCTGAGTTCCATATGTCCCTCAGAGAGCTCATCACTCCATATGTCACTCAGAGAGCTCTGGGTTCCATATGTCCCTCAGAGAGCTCTGAGTTCCATATGTCCCTCAGAGAGCTCATCACTCCATATGTCACTCAGAGAGCTCATCACTCCATATGTCCCTCAGAGAGCTCATCACTCCATATGTCCCTCAGAGAGCTCATCACTCCATATGTCCCTCAGAGAGCTCATCACTCCATATGTTCATCAGAGATCTCATCACTCCATATGTCCCTCAGAGAGCTCATCACTCCATATGTCCCTTAGAGAGCTCATCACTCCATATGTTCCTCAGAGATCTCATCACTCCATATGTCCCTCAGAGAGCTCATCACTCCATATGTCCCTCAGAGAGCTCATCACTCCATATGTCCCTCAGAGAGCTCTGAGTTCCATATGTCCCTCAGAGAGCTCTGAGTTCCATATGTCCCTCAGAGAGCTCATCACTCCATATGTCACTCAGAAAGCTCTGAGTTCCATATGTCCCTCAGAGAGCTCATCACTCCATATGTCACTCAGAGAGCTCATCACTCCATATGTCCCTCAGAGAGCTCATCACTCCATATGTCCCTCAGAGAGCTCATCACTCCATATGTCCCTCAGAGAGCTCATCACTCCATATGTCCCTCAGAGAGCTCATCACTCCATATGTCCCTCAGAGAGCTCATCACTCCATATGTCCCTCAGAGAGCTCTGAGTTCCTTATGTCCCTCAGAGAGCTCATCACTCCATATGTCCCTCAGAGAGCTCTGAGTTCCATATGTCCCTCGGAGAGCTCATCATTCCATATGTCCCTCAGAGAGCTCATCACTCCATATGTCCCTCAGAAAGCTCATCACTCCATATATCCCTCAGAGAGCTCTGAGTTCCATATGTCCCTCAGAGAGCTCATCACTCCATATGTCCCTCAGAGAGCTCTGAGTTCCATATGTCCCTCAGAGAGCTCATCACTCCATATGTCCCTCAGAGAGCTCTTAGTTCCATATGTCCCTCAGAGAGCTCATCACTCCATATGTCCCTCAGAGAGCTCTGAGTTTCATATGTCCCTCAGAGAGCTCTGAGTTCCATATGTCCCTCAGAGAGCTCATTACTCCATATGTCCCTCAGAGATCTCTGGGTTCCATATGTCCCTCAGAGAGCTCATCACTCCATATGTCCCTCAGAGAGCTCATCACTCCATATGTCCCTCATAGAGCTCTGAGTTCCATATGTCTCTCAGAGAGCTCATCACTCCATATGTTCCTCAGAGAGCTCATCACTCCATATGTCCCTCAGAGAGCTCATCACTCCATATGTCCCTCATAGAGCTCTGAGTTCCATATGTCCCTCAGAGAGCTCATCACTCCATATGTCCCTCAGAGAGCTCATCACTCAATATGTCCCTCAGAGAGCTCATCACTCCATATGTCCCTCAGAGAGCTCTGAGTTCCATATGTCCCTCAGAGAGCTCATCTCTCCATATGTCCCTCAGAGAGCTCTGAAATCCATATGTCCCTCAGAGAGCTCTGAGTTCCATATGTCCCTCAGAGAGCTCATCACTCCATATGTCCCTTAGAGAGCTCATCACTCCATAAGTCTCTCAGAGAGCTCATCACTCCATATGTCCCTCAGAGAGCTTATCACTCCATATGTCCCTCAGAGAGCTCATCACTCCATATGTCCCTCAGAGAGCTCATCACTCCATATGTCCCTCCAAGAGCTCTGAGTTCCATATGTCCCTCAGAGAGCTCATCACTCCATATGTCCCTCAGAGAGCTCTGGGTTCCATATGTCCCTCGGAGAGCTCATCATTCCATATGTCCCTCAGAGAGCTCATCTCTCCATATGTCCCTCAGAGAGCTCATCACTCCATATGTCCCTCAGAGAGCTCATCACTCCATATGTCCCTCAGAGAGATCTGAGTTCCATATGTCCTTCAGAGAGCTCTGAGTTCCATATGTCCCTCAGAGAGCTCATCACTCCATATGTCACTCAGAGAGCTCTGGGTTCCATATGTCCCTCAGAGAGCTCTGAGTTCCATATGTCCCTCAGAGAGCTCATCACTCCATATGTCACTCAGAGAGCTCATCACTCCATATGTCCCTCAGAGAGCTCATCACTCCATATGTCCCTCAGAGAGCTCATCACTCCATATGTCCCTCAGAGAGCTCATCACTCCATATGTTCATCAGAGATCTCATCACTCCATATGTCCCTCAGAGAGCTCATCACTCCATATGTCCCTTAGAGAGCTCATCACTCCATATGTTCCTCAGAGATCTCATCACTCCATATGTCCCTCAGAGAGCTCATCACTCCATATGTCCCTCAGAGAGCTCATCACTCCATATGTCCCTCAGAGAGCTCTGAGTTCCATATGTCCCTCAGAGAGCTCTGAGTTCCATATGTCCCTCAGAGAGCTCATCACTCCATATGTCACTCAGAAAGCTCTGAGTTCCATATGTCCCTCAGAGAGCTCATCACTCCATATGTCACTCAGAGAGCTCATCACTCCATATGTCCCTCAGAGAGCTCATCACTCCATATGTCCCTCAGAGAGCTCATCACTCCATATGTCCCTCAGAGAGCTCATCACTCCATATGTCCCTTAGAGAGCTCATCACTCCATATGTTCCTCAGAGATCTCATCACTCCATATGTCCCTCAGAGAGCTCATCACTCCATATGTCCCTCAGAGAGCTCATCACTCCATATGTCCCCCAGAGAGCTCTGAGTTCCATATGTCCCTCAGAGAGCTCATCACTCCATATGTCCCTCAGAGAGCTCATCACTCCATATGTTCATCAGAGATCTCATCACTCCATATGTCCCTCAGAGAGCTCATCACTCCATATGTCCCTCAGAGAGCTCATCACTCCATATGTCCCTTAGAGAGCTCATCACTCCATATGTTCCTCAGAGATCTCATCACTCCATATGTCCCTCAGAGAGCTCATCACTCCATATGTCCCTCAGAGAGCTCATCACTCCATATGTCCCTTAGAGAGCTCTGAGTTCCATATGTCCCTCAGAGAGCTCATCACTCCATATGTCCCTCAGAGAGCTCTGAGTTCCATATGTCCCTCTGAGAGCTCATCACTCCATATGTCCCTCAGAGAGCTGTGAGTTCCATATGTTCCTCAGAGAGCTCATCACTCCATATGTCCCTCAGAAAGCTCATCACTCCATATGTCCCTCAGAGAGCTCATCACTCCATATGTCCCTCAGAGAGCTCATCACTCCATATGTCCCTCAGAGAGCTCTGAGTTCCATATGTCCCTCAGAGAGCTCATCTCTCCATATGTCCCTCAGAGAGCTCATCACTCCATATGTCCCTCAGAGAGCTCTGAGTTCCATATGTCCCTCAGAGAGCTCATCACTCCATATGTCACTCAGAAAGCTCTGGGTTCCATATGTCCCTCAGAGAGCTCATCACTCCATATGTCCCTCAGAGAGCTCATCACTCCATATGTCCCTCAGAGAGCTCATAACTCCATATGTCCCTCAGAGAGCTCATTACTCCATATGTCCCTCAGAGAGCTCATCACTCCATATGTCCCTCAGAGAGCTCATCACTCCATATGTCCCTCAGAGATCTCTGAGTTCCATATGTCCCTCAGAGAGCTCATCACTCCATATGTCTCTCAGAGAGCTCTGGGTTCCATATGTCCCTCAGAGAGCTCATCATATGTCCCTCAGAGAGCTCATCACTGAATATGTCCCTCAGAGAGCTCATCACTCCATATGTCCCTCAGAGAGCTCATCACTCCATATGTCCCTCAGAGAGCTCTGAGTTCCATATGTCCCTCAGAGAGCTCATCACTCCATATGTCCCTCAGAGAGCTCTGAGTTCCATATGTCCCTCGGAGAGCTCATCATTCCATATGTCCCTCAGAGAGCTCATCACTCCATATGTCCCTCAGAGAGCTCTGAGTTCCATATGTCCCTCAGAGAGCTCATCACTCCATATGTCCCTCAGAGAGCTCTGAGTTCCATATGTCCCTCGGAGAGCTCATCATTCCATATGTCCCTCAGAGAGCTCATCTCTCCATATGTCCCTCAGAGAGCTCATCACTCCATATGTCTCTCAGAGAGCTCATCACTCCATATGTCCCTCAGAGAGCTCTGAGTTCCATATGTCCCTCAGAGAGCTCTGAGTTCCATATGTCCCTCAGAGAGCTCATCACTCCATATGTCACTCAGAGAGCTCTGGGTTCCATATGTCCCTCAGAGAGCTCTGAGTTCCATATGTCCCTCAGAGAGCTCATCACTCCATATGTCACTCAGAGAGCTCATCA
The DNA here is from genome assembly GCF_947242115.1 of Biomphalaria glabrata. Lineage (NCBI taxonomy): Eukaryota > Metazoa > Mollusca > Gastropoda > Planorbidae > Biomphalaria > Biomphalaria glabrata. The sequence goes on from NC_074727.1 coordinate 11,284,700, forward strand.
CTCCATATGTCCCTCAGAGAGCTCATCACTCCATATGTCCCTCAGAGAGCTCATCACTCCATATGTCCCTCAGAGAGCTCATCACTCCATATGTCCCTTAGAGAGCTCATCACTCCATATGTCCCTCAGAGAGCTCATCACTCCATATGTCCCCCAGAGAGCTCATCACTCCATATGTCCCTCAGAGAGCTCTGAGTTCCATATGTCCCTCAGAGAGCTCATCACTCCATATGTCCCTCAGAGAGCTCTGAGTTCCATATGTCCCTCAGAGAGCTCATCACTCCATATGTCCCTCAGAGAGCTCTGAGTTCCATATGTCCCTCGGAGAGCTCATCATTCCATATGTCCCTCAGAGAGCTCATCTCTCCATATGTCCCTCAGAGAGCTCATCACTCCATATGTCTCTCAGAGAGCTCATCACTCCATATGTCCCTCAGAGAGCTCTGAGTTCCATATGTCCCTCAGAGAGCTCTGAGTTCCATATGTCCCTCAGAGAGCTCATCACTCCATATGTCACTCAGAGAGCTCTGGGTTCCATATGTCCCTCAGAGAGCTCTGAGTTCCATATGTCCCTCAGAGAGCTCATCACTCCATATGTCACTCAGAGAGCTCATCACTCCATATGTCCCTCAGAGAGCTCATCACTCCATATGTCCCTCAGAGAGCTCATCACTCCATATGTCCCTCAGAGAGCTCATCACTCCATATGTCCCTTAGAGAGCTCATCACTCCATATGTCCCTCAGAGAGCTCATCACTCCATATGTCCCCCAGAGAGCTCATCACTCCATATGTCCCTCAGAGAGCTCTGAGTTCCATATGTCCCTCAGAGAGCTCATCACTCCATATGTCCCTCAGAGAGCTCATCACTCCATATGTCCCTCAGAGAGCTCTGAGTTCCATATGTCCCTCTGAGAGCTCATCACTCCATAGGTCCCTCAGAGAGCTCTGAGTTCCATATGTCCCTCAGAGAGCTCATCTCTCCATATGTCCCTCAGAGAGCTCATCACTCCATATGTCCCTCAGAGAGCTCATCACTCCATATGTCCCTCAGAGAGCTCATCACTCCATATGTCCCTCAGAGATCTCTGAGTTCCATATTGTCACTGAATTATTTTATATGTTATGAATGTGGCTGTGGTTATCAATGTAGGCGTGGTGGTGACATTGGGTTCTTGTTACAAATCACTGAATAATGAAATGACGCTGGGTGTAGCAGATACAATAAGTTTAATATAACACCACATAGTGAATACACCATACAATTCGACCCAGGAATGGTCAGTATTAATCCAACAGTAATATACGAATATCACAACTTAGTACTTATTCTATAACCAACTACTTTAAACATCTAACTCTACTGCTTATATCTTAAGTGACTCAATACAAGTGCTTGCTACAAGATCTCTATGTGGACTGCCTGCCTTTAACTCTCTGGTTCACCTAAGGTCAAAAGTGTTCACCTTAGTGCTACATGGGTTGTGAATAAGGTTCACAATATGGAATTAACATACACAATACAGAATTAGGGTTTCTACTCTATGGCACCAACTTTGAGGTGGTGACACATATGTCCCTCAGAGAGCTCATCACTCCATATGTCCCTCAGAGAGCTCTGGGTTCCATATGTCCCTCAGAGAGCTCATCATATGTCCCTCAGAGAGCTCATCACTCCATATGTCCCTCAGAGAGCTCATCACTCCATATGTCCCTCAGAGAGCTCTGAGTTCCATATGTCCCTCAGAGAGCTCATCACTCCATATGTCCCTCAGAGAGCTCTGAGTTCCATATGTCCCTCGGAGAGCTCATCATTCCATATGTCCCTCAGAGAGCTCATCACTCCATATGTCCCTCAGAGAGCTCTGAGTTCCATATGTCCCTCAGAGAGCTCATCACTCCATATGTCCCTCAGAGAGCTCTGAGTTCCATATGTCCCTCGGAGAGCTCATCATTCCATATGTCCCTCAGAGAGCTCATCTCTCCATATGTCCCTCAGAGAGCTCATCACTCCATATGTCCCTCAGAGAGCTCATCACTCCATATGTCCCTCAGAGAGCTCTGAGTTCCATATGTCCCTCAGAGAGCTCTGAGTTCCATATGTCCCTCAGAGAGCTCATCACTCCATATGTCACTCAGAAAGCTCTGAGTTCCATATGTCCCTCAGAGAGCTCATCACTCCATATGTCACTCAGAGAGCTCATCACTCCATATGTCCCTCAGAGAGCTCTGAGTTCCATATGTCCCTCAGAGAGCTCATCACTCCATATGTCACTCAGAAAGCTCTGGGTTCCATATGTCCCTCAGAGAGCTCATCACTCCATATGTCCCTCAGAGAGCTCATCACTCCATATGTCCCTCAGAGAGCTCTGAGTTCCATATGTCCCTCAGAGAGCTCTGAGTTCCATATGTCCCTCAGAGAGCTCTGAGTTCCATATGTCCCTCAGAGAGCTCATCACTCCATATGTCACTCAGAAAGCTCTGAGTTCCATATGTCCCTCAGAGAGCTCATCACTCCATATGTTCCTCAGAGATCTCATCACTCCATATGTCCCTCAGAGAGCTCATCACTCCATATGTCCCTCAGAGAGCTCATCACTCCATATGTCCCTCAGAGAGCTCATCACTCCATATGTCCCCCAGAGAGCTCATCACTCCATATGTCCCTCAGAGAGCTCTGAGTTCCATATGTCCCTCTGAGAGCTCATCACTCCATATGTCCCTCAGAGAGCTGTGAGTTCCATATGTTCCTCAGAGAGCTCATCACTCCATATGTCCCTCAGAAAGCTCATCACTCCATATGTCCCTCAGAGAGCTCATCACTCCATATGTCCCCCAGAGAGCTCATCACTCCATATGTCCCTCAGAGAGCTCATCACTCCATATGTCCCTTAGAGAGCTCATCACTCCATATGTTCCTCAGAGATCTCATCACTCCATATGTCCCTCAGAGAGCTCATCACTCCATATGTCCCTCAGAGAGCTCATCACTCCATATGTCCCCCAGAGAGCTCTGAGTTCCATATGTCCCTCAGAGAGCTCATCACTCCATATGTCCCTCAGAGAGCTCATCACTCCATATGTTCATCAGAGATCTCATCACTCCATATGTCCCTCAGAGAGCTCATCACTCCATATGTCCCTCAGAGAGCTCATCACTCCATATGTCCCTTAGAGAGCTCATCACTCCATATGTTCCTCAGAGATCTCATCACTCCATATGTCCCTCAGAGAGCTCATCACTCCATATGTCCCTCAGAGAGCTCTGAGTTCCATATGTCCCTCAGAGAGCTCATCACTCCATATGTCCCTCAGAGAGCTCTGAGTTCCATATGTCCCTCTGAGAGCTCATCACTCCATATGTCCCTCAGAGAGCTGTGAGTTCCATATGTTCCTCAGAGAGCTCATCACTCCATATGTCCCTCAGAGAGCTCATCACTCCATATGTCCCTCAGAGAGCTCATCACTCCATATGTCCCTCAGAGAGCTCTGAGTTCCATATGTCCCTCAGAGAGCTCATCTCTCCATATGTCCCTCAGAGAGCTCATCACTCCATATGTCCCTCAGAGAGCTCTGAGTTCCATATGTCCCTCAGAGAGCTCATCACTCCATATGTCACTCAGAAAGCTCTGGGTTCCATATGTCCCTCAGAGAGCTCATCACTCCATATGTCCCTCAGAGAGCTCTGAGTTCCATATGTCCCTCAGAGAGCTCTGAGTTCCATATGTCCCTCAGAGAGCTCATCACTCCATATGTCACTCATAGAGCTCATCACTCCATATGTCCCTCAGAGAGCTCATCACTCCATATGTCCCTCAGAGAGCTCATCACTACATATGTCCCTCAGAGAGCTCATCACTCCATATGTTCCTCAGAGATCTCATCACTCCATATGTCCCTCAGAGAGCTCATCACTCCATATGTCCCTCAGAGAGCTCATCACTCCATATGTCCCTCAGAGAGCTCATCACTCTATATGTCCCCCAGAGAGCTCATCACTCCATATGTCCCTCAGAGAGCTCTGAGTTCCATATGTCCCTCAGAGAGCTCATCACTCAATATGTCCCTTAGAGAGCTCTGAGTTCCATATGTCCCTCAGAGAGCTCATCACTCCATATGTCCCTCAGAGAGCTCTGAGTTCCATATGTCCCTCTGAGAGCTCATCACTCCATATGTCCCTCAGAGAGCTGTGAGTTCTATATGTTCCTCAGAGAGCTCATCACTCCATATGTCCCTCAGAAAGCTCATCACTCCATATGTCCCTCAGAGAGCTCATCACTCCATATGTCCCTCAGAGAGCTCATCACTCCATATGTCCCTCAGAGAGCTCTGAGTTCCATATGTCCCTCAGAGAGCTCATCTCTCCATATGTCCCTCAGAGATTTCATCACTCCATATGTCCCTCAGAGAGCTCTGAGTTCCATATGTCCCTCAGAGAGCTCATCACTCCATATGTCACTCAGAAAGCTCTGGGTTCCATATGTCCCTCAGAGAGCTCATCACTCCATATGTCCCTCAGAGAGCTCATCACTCCATATGTCCCTCAGAGAGCTCTGAGTTCCATATGTCCCTCAGAGAGCTCTGAGTTCCATATGTCCCTCAGAGAGCTCTGAGTTCCATATGTCCCTCAGAGAGCTCATCACTCCATATGTCACTCAGAAAGCTCTGAGTTCCATATGTCCCTCAGAGAGCTCATCACTCCATATGTTCCTCAGAGATCTCATCACTCCATATGTCCCTCAGAGAGCTCATCACTCCATATGTCCCTCAGAGAGCTCATCACTCCATATGTCCCTCAGAGAGCTCATCACTCCATATGTCCCCCAGAGAGCTCATCACTCCATATGTCCCTCAGAGAGCTCTGAGTTCCATATGTCCCTCTGAGAGCTCATCACTCCATATGTCCCTCAGAGAGCTGTGAGTTCCATATGTTCCTCAGAGAGCTCATCACTCCATATGTCCCTCAGAAAGCTCATCACTCCATATGTCCCTCAGAGAGCTCATCACTCCATATGTCCCCCAGAGAGCTCATCACTCCATATGTCCCTCAGAGAGCTCTGAGTTCCATATGTCCCTCAGAGAGCTCATCACTCCATATGTCCCTCAGAGAGCTCTGAGTTCCATATGTCCCTCAGAGAGCTCATCACTCCATATGTCCCTCAGAGAGCTCTGAGTTCCATATGTCCCTCTGAGAGCTCATCACTCCATATGTCCCTCAGAGAGCTGTGAGTTCCATATGTTCCTCAGAGAGCTCATCACTCCATATGTCCCTCAGAGAGCTCATCACTCCATATGTCCCTCAGAGAGCTCATCACTCCATATGTCCCTCAGAGAGCTCTGAGTTCCATATGTCCCTCAGAGAGCTCATCTCTCCATATGTCCCTCAGAGAGCTCATCACTCCATATGTCCCTCAGAGAGCTCTGAGTTCCATATGTCCCTCAGAGAGCTCATCACTCCATATGTCACTCAGAAAGCTCTGGGTTCCATATGTCCCTCAGAGAGCTCATCACTCCATATGTCCCTCAGAGAGCTCTGAGTTCCATATGTCCCTCAGAGAGCTCTGAGTTCCATATGTCCCTCAGAGAGCTCATCACTCCATATGTCACTCATAGAGCTCATCACTCCATATGTCCCTCAGAGAGCTCATCACTCCATATGTCCCTCAGAGAGCTCATCACTACATATGTCCCTCAGAGAGCTCATCACTCCATATGTTCCTCAGAGATCTCATCACTCCATATGTCCCTCAGAGAGCTCATCACTCCATATGTCCCTCAGAGAGCTCATCACTCCATATGTCCCTCAGAGAGCTCATCACTCCATATGTCCCCCAGAGAGCTCATCACTCCATATGTCCCTCAGAGAGCTCTGAGTTCCATATGTCCCTCAGAGAGCTCATCACTCCATATGTCCCTTAGAGAGCTCTGAGTTCCATATGTCCCTCAGAGAGCTCATCACTCCATATGTCCCTCAGAGAGCTCTGAGTTCCATATGTCCCTCTGAGAGCTCATCACTCCATATGTCCCTCAGAGAGCTGTGAGTTCTATATGTTCCTCAGAGAGCTCATCACTCCATATGTCCCTCAGAAAGCTCATCACTCCATATGTCCCTCAGAGAGCTCATCACTCCATATGTCCCTCAGAGAGCTCATCACTCCATATGTCCCTCAGAGAGCTCTGAGTTCCATATGTCCCTCAGAGAGCTCATCTCTCCATATGTCCCTCAGAGAGCTCATCACTCCATATGTCCCTCAGAGAGCTCTGAGTTCCATATGTCCCTCAGAGAGCTCATCACTCCATATGTCACTCAGAAAGCTCTGGGTTCCATATGTCCCTCAGAGAGCTCATCACTCCATATGTCCCTCAGAGAGCTCATCACTCCATATGTCCCTCAGAGAGCTCTGAGTTCCATATGTCCCTCAGAGAGCTCTGAGTTCCATATGTCCCTCAGAGAGCTCTGAGTTCCATATGTCCTTCAGAGAGCTCATCACTCCATATGTCACTCAGAAAGCTCTGAGTTCCATATGTCCCTCAGAGAGCTCATCACTCCATATGTCACTCAGAGAGCTCATCACTCCATATGTCCCTCAGAGAGCTCATCACTCCATATGTCCCTCAGAGAGCTCATCACTCCATATGTCCCTCAGAGAGCTTATCACTCCATATGTCCCTTAGAGAGCTCATCACTCCATATGTTCCTCAGAGATCTCATCACTCCATATGTCCCTCAGAGAGCTCATCAATCCATATGTCCCTCAGAGAGCTCATCACTCCATATGTCCCTCAGAGAGCTCATCACTCCATATGTCCCCCAGAGAGCTCATCACTCCATATGTCCCTCAGAGAGCTCTGAGTTCCATATGTCCCTCTGAGAGCTCATCACTCCATATGTCCCTCAGAGAGCTGTGAGTTCCATATGTTCCTCAGAGAGCTCATCACTCCATATGTCCCTCAGAAAGCTCATCACTCCATATGTCCCTCAGAGAGCTCATCACTCCATATGTCCCTCAGAGAGCTCATCACTCCATATGTCCCCCAGAGAGCTCATCACTCCATATGTCCCTCAGAGAGCTCTGAGTTCCATATGTCCCTCAGAGAGCTCATCACTCCATATGTCCCTCAGAGAGCTCTGAGTTCCATATGTCCCTCAGAGAGCTCATCACTCCATATGTCCCTCAGAGAGCTCATCACTCCATATGTCCCCCAGAGAGCTCATCACTCCATATGTCCCTCATAGAGCTCTGAGTTCCATATGTCCCTCAGAGAGCTCATCACTCCATATGTCCCTTAGAGAGCTCTGAGTTCCATATGTCCCTCAGAGAGCTCATCACTCCATATGTCCCTCAGAGAGCTCTGAGTTCCATATGTCCCTCTGAGAGCTCATCACTCCATATGTCCCTCAGAGAGCTGTGAGTTCCATATGTTCCTCAGAGAGCTCATCACTCCATATGTCCCTCAGAAAGCTCATCACTCCATATGTCCCTCAGAGAGCTCATCACTCCATATGTCCCTCAGAGAGCTCATCACTCCATATGTCCCTCAGAGAGCTCTGAGTTCCATATGTCCCTCAGAGAGCTCATCTCTCCATATGTCCCTCAGAGAGCTCATAACTCCATATGTCCCTCAAAGAGCTCATCACTCCATATGTCCCTCAGAGAGCTCTGAGTTCCATATGTCCCTCAGAGAGCTCATCACTCCATATGTCACTCAGAGAGCTCTGGGTTCCATATGTCCCTCAGAGAGCTCTGAGTTCCATATGTCCCTCAGAGAGCTCTGAGTTCCATATGTCCCTCAGAGAGCTCATCACTCCATATGTCACTCAGAGAGCTCATCACTCCATATGTCCCTCAGAGAGCTCATCACTCCATATGTCCCTCAGAGAGCTCATCACTCCATATGTCCCTCAGAGAGCTCATCACTACATATGTCCCTCAGAGAGCTCTGAGTTCCATATGTCCCTCAGAGAGCTCATCACTCCATATGTCACTCAGAAAGCTCTGGGTTCCATATGTCCCTCAGAGAGCTCATCACTCCATATGTCCCTCAGAGAGCTCATCACTCCATATGTCCCTCAGAGAGCTCATAACTCCATATGTCTCTCAGAGAGCTCATCACTCCATATGTCCCTCAGAGAGCTCATCACTCCATATGTCCCTCAGAGAGCTCATCACTCCATATGTCCCTCAGAGATCTCTGAGTTCCATATGTCCCTCAGAGAGCTCATCACTCCATATGTCCCTCAGAGAGCTCTGGGTTCCATATGTCCCTCAGAGAGCTCATCATATGTCCCTCAGAGAGCTCATCACTGAATATGTCCCTCAGAGAGCTCATCACTCCATATGTCCCTCAGAGAGCTCATCACTCCATATGTCCCTCAGAGAGCTCTGAGTTCCATATGTCCCTCAGAGAGCTCATCACTCCATATGTCCCTCAGAGAGCTCTGAGTTCCATATGTCCCTCGGAGAGCTCATCATTCCATATGTCCCTCAGAGAGCTCATCACTCCATATGTCCCTCAGAAAGCTCATCACTCTATATGTCCCTCAGAGAGCTCTGAGTTCCATATGTCCCTCAGAAAGCTCATCACTCTATATGTCCCTCAGAGAGCTCATCACTCCATATGTCCCTCAGAGAGCTCATCACTCCATATGTCTCTCAGAGAGCTCTGAGTTCCATATGTCCCTCAGAGAGCTCTGAGTTCCATATGTCCCTCAGAGAGCTCATCACTCCATATGTCACTCAGAAAGCTCTGAGTTCCATATGTCCCTCAGAGAGCTCATCACTCCATATGTCACTCAGAGAGCTCATCACTCCATATGTCCCTCAGAGAGCTCATCACTCCATATGTCCCTCAGAGAGCTCATCACTCCATATGTCCCTCAGAGAGCTCATCACTCCATATGTCCCTTAGAGAGCTCATCACTCCATATGTTCCTCAGAGATCTCATCACTCCATATGTCCCTCAGAGAGCTCATCAATCCATATGTCCCTCAGAGAGCTCATCACTCCATATGTCCCTCAGAGAGCTCATCACTCCATATGTCCCCCAGAGAGCTCATCACTCCATATGTCCCTCAGAGAGCTCTGAGTTCCATATGTCCCTCTGAGAGCTTATCACTCCATATGTCCCTCAGAGAGCTGTGAGTTCCATATGTTCCTCAGAGAGCTCATCACTCCATATGTCCCTCAGAAAGCTCATCACTCCATATGTCCCTCAGAGAGCTCATCACTCCATATGTCCCTCAGAGAGCTCATCACTCCATATGTCCCCCAGAGAGCTCATCACTCCATATGTCCCTCAGAGAGCTCTGAGTTCCATATGTCCCTCAGAGAGCTCATCACTCCATATGTCCCTCAGAGAGCTCTGAGTTCCATATGTCCCTCAGAGAGCTCATCACTCCATATGTCCCTCAGAGAGCTCATCACTCCATATGTCCCCCAGAGAGCTCATCACTCCATATGTCCCTCAGAGAGCTCTGAGTTCCATATGTCCCTCAGAGAGCTCATCACTCCATATGTCCCTTAGAGAGCTCTGAGTTCCATATGTCCCTCAGAGAGCTCATCACTCCATATGTCCCTCAGAGAGCTCTGAGTTCCATATGTCCCTCTGAGAGCTCATCACTCCATATGTCCCTCAGAGAGCTGTGAGTTCCATATGTTCCTCAGAGAGCTCATCACTCCATATGTCCCTCAGAAAGCTCATCACTCCATATGTCCCTCAGAGAGCTCATCACTCCATATGTCCCTCAGAGAGCTCATCACTCCATATGTCCCTCAGAGAGCTCTGAGTTCCATATGTCCCTCAGAGAGCTCATCTCTCCATATGTCCCTCAGAGAGCTCATAACTCCATATGTCCCTCAAAGAGCTCATCACTCCATATGTCCCTCAGAGAGCTCTGAGTTCCATATGTCCTTCAGAGAGCTCATCACTCCATATGTCACTCAGAGAGCTCTGGGTTCCATATGTCCCTCAGAGAGCTCTGAGTTCCATATGTCCCTCAGAGAGCTCTGAGTTCCATATGTCCCTCAGAGAGCTCATCACTCCATATGTCCCCCAGAGAGCTCATCACTCCATATGTCCCTCAGAGAGCTCATCACTCCATATGTCCCTCAGAGAGCTCATCACTCCATATGTCCCTCAGAGAGCTCTGAGTTCCATATGTCCCTCAGAGAGCTCATCACTCCATATGTCCCTCAGAGAGCTCTGAGTTCCATATGTCCCTCTGAGAGCTCATCACTCCATAGGTCCCTCAGAGAGCTGTGAGTTCCATATGTTCCTCAGAGAGCTCATCACTCCATATGTCCCTCAGAAAGCTCATCACTCCATATGTCCCTCAGAGAGCTCTGAGTTCCATATGTCCCTCGGAGAGCTCATCATTCCATATGTCCCTCAGAGAGCTCATCACTCCATATGTCCCTCAGAGAGCTCATCACTCCATATGTCCCTCAGAGAGCTCTGAGTTCCATATGTCCCTCGGAGAGCTCTGAGTTCCATATGTCCCTCAGAGAGCTCATCACTCCATAGGTCCCTTAGAGAGCTCTGAGTTCCATATGTCCCTCAGAGAGCTCATCACTCCATATGTCCCTCAGAGAGCTCTGAGTTCCATATGTCCCTCTGAGAGCTCATCACTCCATATGTCTCTCAGAGAGCTGTGAGTTCCATATGTTCCTCAGAGAGCTCATCACTCCATATGTCCCTCAGAAAGCTCATCACTCCATATGTCCCTCAGAGAGCTCATCACTCCATATGTCCCTCAGAGAGCTCATCACTCCATATGTCCCTCAGAGAGCTCTGAGTTCCATATGTCCCTCAGAGAGCTCATCTCTCCATATGTCCCTCAGAGAGCTCATAACTCCATATGTCCCTCAAAGAGCTCATCACTCCATATGTCCCTCAGAGAGCTCTGAGTTCCATATGTCCCTCAGAGAGCTCATCACTCCATATGTCACTCAGAGAGCTCTGGGTTCCATATGTCCCTCAGAGAGCTCTGAGTTCCATATGTCCCTCAGAGAGCTCTGAGTTCCATATGTCCCTCAGAGAGCTCATCACTCCATATGCCACTCAGAGAGCTCATCACTCCATATGTCCCTCAGAGAGCTCATCACTCCATATGTCCCTCAGAGAGCTCATCACTCCATATGTCCCTCAGAGAGCTCATCACTCCATATGTCCCTCAGAGAGCTCTGAGTTCCATATGTCCCTCAGAGAGCTCATCACTCCATATGTCACTCAGAAAGCTCTGGGTTCCATATGTTCCTCAGAGAGCTCATCACTCCATATGTCCCTCAGAAAGCTCATCACTCCATATGTCCCTCAGAGAGCTCATCACTCCATATGTCCCTCAGAGAGCTCATCACTCCATATGTCCCTCAGAGAGCTCTGAGTTCCATATGTCCCTCAGAGAGCTTATCTCTCCATATGTCCCTCAGAGAGCTCATCACTCCATATGTCCCTCAGAGAGCTCTGAGTTCCATATGTCCCTCAGAGAGCTCATCACTCCATATGTCACTCAGAAAGCTCTGGGTTCCATATGTCCCTCAGAGAGCTCTGAGTTCCATATGTCCCTCAGAGAGCTCATCACTCCATATGTCCCTCAGAGAGCTCATAACTCCATATGTCCCTCAGAGAGCTCATCACTCCATATGTCCCTCAGAGAGCTCATCACTCCATATGTCCCTCAGAGAGCTCATCACTCCATATGTCCCTCAGAGATCTCTGAGTTCCATATGTCCCTCAGAGAGCTCATCACTCCATATGTCCCTCAGAGAGCTCTGGGTTCCATATGTCCCTCAGAGAGCTCATCATATGTCCCTCAGAGAGCTCATCACTGAATATGTCCCTCAGAGAGCTCATCACTCCATATGTCCCTCAGAGAGCTCATCACTCCATATGTCCCTCAGAGAGCTCTGAGTTCCATATGTCCCTCAGAGAGCTCATCACTCCATATGTCCCTCAGAGAGCTCTGAGTTCCATATGTCCCTCGGAGAGCTCATCATTCCATATGTCCCTCAGAGAGCTCATCACTCCATATGTCCCTCAGAGAGCTCTGAGTTCCATATGTCCCTCAGAGAGCTCATCACTCCATATGTCCCTCAGAGAGCTCTGAGTTCCATATGTCCCTCGGAGAGCTCATCATTCCATATGTCCCTCAGAGAGCTCATCTCTCCATATGTCCCTCAGAGAGCTCATCACTCCATATGTCCCTCAGAGAGCTCATCACTCCATATGTCCCTCAGAGAGCTCTGAGTTCCATATGTCCCTCAGAGAGCTCTGAGTTCCATATGTCCCTCAGAGAGCTCATCACTCCATATGTCACTCAGAGAGCTCTGGGTTCCATATGTCCCTCAGAGAGCTCTGAGTTCCATATGTCCCTCAGAGAGCTCATCACTCCATATGTCACTCAGAGAGCTCATCACTCCATATGTCCCTCAGAGAGCTCATCACTCCATATGTCCCTCAGAGAGTTCATCACTCCATATGTCCCTCAGAGAGCTCATCACTCCATATGTCCCTCAGAGAGCTCATCACTCCATATGTCCCTCAGAGAGCTCATCACTCCATATGTCCCCCAGAGAGCTCATCACTCCATATGTCCCTCAGAGAGCTCTGAGTTCCATATGTCCCTCAGAGAGCTCATCACTCCATATGTCCCTCAGAGAGCTCTGAGTTCCATATGTCCCTCAGAGAGCTCATCACTCCATATGTCCCTCAGAGAGCTCTGAGTTCCATATGTCCCTCTGAGAGCTCATCACTCCATATGTCCCTCAGAGAGCTGTGAGTTCCATATGTTCCTCAGAGAGCTCATCACTCCATATGTCCCTCAGAAAGCTCATCACTCCATATGTCCCTCAGAGAGCTCATCACTCCATATGTCCCTTAGAGAGCTCATCACTCCATATGTCCCTCAGAGAGCTCTGAGTTCCATATGTCCCTCAGAGAGCTCATCTCTCCATATGTCCCTCAGAGAGCTCATCACTCCATATGTCCCTCAGAGAGCTCTGAGTTCCATATGTCCCTCAGAGAGCTCATCACTCCATATGTCACTCAGAAAGCTCTGGGTTCCATATGTCCCTCAGAGAGCTCATCACTCCATATGTCCCTCAGAGAGCTCATCACTCCATATGTCCCTCAGAGAGCTCATAACTCCATATGTCCCTCAGAGAGCTCATCACTCCATATGTCCCTTAGAGAGCTCATCACTCCATATGTCCCTCAGAGAGCTCATCACTCCATATGTCCCTCAGAGATCTCTGAGTTCCATATTGTCACTGAATTATTTTATATGTTATGAATGTGGCTGTGGTTATCAATGTAGGCGTGGTGGTGACATTGGGTTCTTGTTACAAATCACTGAATAATGAAATGACGCTGGGTGTAGCAGATACAATAAGTTTAATATAACACCACATAGTGAATACACCATACAATTCGACCCAGGAATGGTCAGTATTAATCCAACAGTAATATACGAATATCACAACTTAGTACTTATTCTATAACCAACTACTTTAAACATCTAACTCTACTGCTTATATCTTAAGTGACTCAATACAAGTGCTTGCTACAAGATCTCTATGTGGACTGCCTGCCTTAAACTCTCTGGTTCACCTAAGGTCAAAAGTGTTCACCTTAGTGCTACATGGGTTGTGAATAAGGTTCACAATATGGAATTAACATACACAATACAGAATTAGGGTTTCTACTCTATGGCACCAACTTTGAGGTGGTGACACATATGTCCCTCAGAGAGCTCATCACTCCATATGTCCCTCAGAGAGCTCTGGGTTCCATATGTCCCTCAGAGAGCTCATCATATGTCCCTCAGAGAGCTCATCACTGAATATGTCCCTCAGAGAGCTCATCACTCCATATGTCCCTCAGAGAGCTCATCACTCCATATGTCCCTCAGAGAGCTCTGAGTTCCATATGTCCCTCAGAGAGCTCATCACTCCATATGTTTCTCAGAGAGCTCTGAGTTCCATATGTCCCTCGGAGAGCTCATCATTCCATATGTCCCTCAGAGAGCTCATCACTCCATATGTCCCTCAGAGAGCTCTGAGTTCCATATGTCCCTCAGAGAGCTCATCACTCCATATGTCCCTCAGAGAGCTCTGAGTTCCATATGTCCCTCGGAGAGCTCATCATTCCATATGTCCCTCAGAGAGCTCATCTCTCCATATGTCCCTCAGAGAGCTCATCACTCCATATGTCCCTCAGAGAGCTCATCACTCCATATGTCCCTCAGAGAGCTCTGAGTTCCATATGTCCCTCAGAGAGCTCTGAGTTCCATATGTCCCTCAGAGAGCTCATCACTCCATATGTCACTCAGAAAGCTCTGAGTTCCATATGTCCCTCAGAGAGCTCTGAGTTCCATATGTCCCTCAGAGAGCTCATCACTCCATATGTCACTCAGAAAGCTCTGGGTTCCATATGTCCCTCAGAGAGCTCTGAGTTCCATATGTCCCTCAGAGAGCTCATCACTCCATATGTCCCTCAGAGAGCTCATAACTCCATATGTCCCTCAGAGAGCTCATCACTCCATATGTCCCTCAGAGAGCTCATCACTCCATATGTCCCTCAGAGAGCTCATCACTCCATATGTCCCTCAGAGATCTCTGAGTTCCATATGTCCCTCAGAGAGCTCATCACTCCATATGTCCCTCAGAGAGCTCTGGGTTCCATATGTCCCTCAGAGAGCTCATCATATGTCCCTCAGAGAGCTCATCACTGAATATGTCCCTCAGAGAGCTCATCACTCCATATGTCCCTCAGAGAGCTCATCACTCCATATGTCCCTCAGAGAGCTCTGAGTTCCATATGTCCCTCAGAGAGCTCATCACTCCATATGTCCCTCAGAGAGCTCTGAGTTCCATATGTCCCTCGGAGAGCTCATCATTCCATATGTCCCTCAGAGAGCTCATCACTCCATATGTCCCTCAGAGAGCTCTGAGTTCCATATGTCCCTCAGAGAGCTCATCACTCCATATGTCCCTCAGAGAGCTCTGAGTTCCATATGTCCCTCGGAGAGCTCATCATTCCATATGTCCCTCAGAGAGCTCATCTCTCCATATGTCCCTCAGAGAGCTCATCACTCCATATGTCCCTCAGAGAGCTCATCACTCCATATGTCCCTCAGAGAGCTCTGAGTTCCATATGTCCCTCAGAGAGCTCTGAGTTCCATATGTCCCTCAGAGAGCTCATCACTCCATATGTCACTCAGAGAGCTCTGGGTTCCATATGTCCCTCAGAGAGCTCTGAGTTCCATATGTCCCTCAGAGAGCTCATCACTCCATATGTCACTCAGAGAGCTCATCACTCCATATGTCCCTCAGAGAGCTCATCACTCCATATGTCCCTCAGAGAGTTCATCACTCCATATGTCCCTCAGAGAGCTCATCACTCCATATGTCCCTCAGAGAGCTCATCACTCCATATGTCCCTCAGAGAGCTCATCACTCCATATGTCCCCCAGAGAGCTCATCACTCCATATGTCCCTCAGAGAGCTCTGAGTTCCATATGTCCCTCAGAGAGCTCATCACTCCATATGTCCCTCAGAGAGCTCTGAGTTCCATATGTCCCTCAGAGAGCTCATCACTCCATATGTCCCTCAGAGAGCTCTGAGTTCCATATGTCCCTCTGAGAGCTCATCACTCCATAGGTCCCTCAGAGAGCTGTGAGTCTATATGTTCCTCAGAGAGCTCATCACTCCATATGTCCCTCAGAAAGCTCATCACTCCATATGTCCCTCAGAGAGCTCATCACTCCATATGTCCCTTAGAGAGCTCATCACTCCATATGTCCCTCAGAGAGCTCTGAGTTCCATATGTCCCTCAGAGAGCTCATCTCTCCATATGTCCCTCAGAGAGCTCATCACTCCATATGTCCCTCAGAGAGCTCTGAGTTCCATATGTCCCTCAGAGAGCTCATCACTCCATATGTCACTCAGAAAGCTCTGGGTTCCATATGTCCCTCAGAGAGCTCATCACTCCATATGTCCCTCAGAGAGCTCATCACTCCATATGTCCCTCAGAGAGCTCATAACTCCATATGTCCCTCAGAGAGCTCATCACTCCATATGTCCCTTAGAGAGCTCATCACTCCATATGTCCCTCAGAGAGCTCATCACTCCATATGTCCCTCAGAGATCTCTGAGTTCCATATTGTCACTGAATTATTTTATATGTTATGAATGTGGCTGTGGTTATCAATGTAGGCGTGGTGGTGACATTGGGTTCTTGTTACAAATCACTGAATAATGAAATGACGCTGGGTGTAGCAGATACAATAAGTTTAATATAACACCACATAGTGAATACACCATACAATTCGACCCAGGAATGGTCAGTATTAATCCAACAGTAATATACGAATATCACAACTTAGTACTTATTCTATAACCAACTACTTTAAACATCTAACTCTACTGCTTATATCTTAAGTGACTCAATACAAGTGCTTGCTACAAGATCTCTATGTGGACTGCCTGCCTTAAACTCTCTGGTTCACCTAAGGTCAAAAGTGTTCACCTTAGTGCTACATGGGTTGTGAATAAGGTTCACAATATGGAATTAACATACACAATACAGAATTAGGGTTTCTACTCTATGGCACCAACTTTGAGGTGGTGACACATATGTCCCTCAGAGAGCTCATCACTCCATATGTCCCTCAGAGAGCTCTGGGTTCCATATGTCCCTCAGAGAGCTCATCATATGTCCCTCAGAGAGCTCATCACTGAATATGTCCCTCAGAGAGCTCATCACTCCATATGTCCCTCAGAGAGCTCATCACTCCATATGTCCCTCAGAGAGCTCTGAGTTCCATATGTCCCTCAGAGAGCTCATCACTCCATATGTTTCTCAGAGAGCTCTGAGTTCCATATGTCCCTCGGAGAGCTCATCATTCCATATGTCCCTCAGAGAGCTCATCACTCCATATGTCCCTCAGAGAGCTCTGAGTTCCATATGTCCCTCAGAGAGCTCATCACTCCATATGTCCCTCAGAGAGCTCTGAGTTCCATATGTCCCTCGGAGAGCTCATCATTCCATATGTCCCTCAGAGAGCTCATCTCTCCATATGTCCCTCAGAGAGCTCATCACTCCATATGTCCCTCAGAGAGCTCATCACTCCATATGTCCCTCAGAGAGCTCTGAGTTCCATATGTCCCTCAGAGAGCTCTGAGTTCCATATGTCCCTCAGAGAGCTCATCACTCCATATGTCACTCAGAAAGCTCTGAGTTCCATATGTCCCTCAGAGAGCTCATCACTCCATATGTCACTCAGAGAGCTCATCACTCCATATGTCCCTCAGAGAGCTCATCACTCCATATGTCCCTCAGAGAGCTCATCACTCCATATGTCCCTCAGAGAGCTCATCACTCCATATGTCCCTTAGAGAGCTCATCACTCCATATGTTCCTCAGAGATCTCATCACTCCATATGTCCCTCAGAGAGCTCATCACTCCATATGTCCCTCAGAGAGCTCATCACTCCATATGTCCCTCAGAGAGCTCATCACTCCATATGTCCCCCAGAGAGCTCATCACTCCATATGTCCCTCAGAGAGCTCTGAGTTCCATATGTTCGTCAGAGAGCTCATCACTCCATATGTCCCTCAGAAAGCTCATCACTCCATATGTCCCTCAGAGAGCTCATCACTCCATATGTCCCTCAGAGAGCTCATCACTCCATATGTCACTCAGAGAGCTCTGGGTTCCATATGTCCCTCAGAGAGCTCTGAGTTCCATATGTCCCTCAGAGAGCTCATCACTCCATATGTCACTCAGAGAGCTCATCACTCCATATGTCCCTCAGAGAGCTCATCACTCCATATGTCCCTCAGAGAGTTCATCACTCCATATGTCCCTCAGAGAGCTCATCACTCCATATGTCCCTCAGAGAGCTCATCACTCCATATGTCCCTCAGAGAGCTCATCACTCCATATGTCCCCCAGAGAGCTCATCACTCCATATGTCCCTCAGAGAGCTCTGAGTTCCATATGTCCCTCAGAGAGCTCATCACTCCATATGTCCCTCAGAGAGCTCTGAGTTCCATATGTCCCTCAGAGAGCTCATCACTCCATATGTCCCTCAGAGAGCTCTGAGTTCCATATGTCCCTCTGAGAGCTCATCACTCCATAGGTCCCTCAGAGAGCTGTGAGTTCCATATGTTCCTCAGAGAGCTCATCACTCCATATGTCCCTCAGAAAGCTCATCACTCCATATGTCCCTCAGAGAGCTCATCACTCCATATGTCCCTTAGAGAGCTCATCACTCCATTTGTCCCTCAGAGAGCTCTGAGTTCCATATGTCCCTCAGAGAGCTCATCTCTCCATATGTCCCTCAGAGAGCTCATCACTCCATATGTCCCTCAGAGAGCTCTGAGTTCCATATGTCCCTCAGAGAGCTCTGAGTTCCATATGTCCCTCAGAGAGCTCATCACTCCATATGTCACTCAGAGAGCTCTGGGTTCCATATGTCTCTCAGAGAGCTCTGAGTTCCATATGTCCCTCAGAGAGCTCATCACTCCATATGTCACTCAGAGAGCTCATCACTCCATATGTCCCTCAGAGAGCTCATCACTCCATATGTCCCTCAGAGAGTTCATCACTCCATATGTCCCTCAGAGAGCTCATCACTCCATATGTCCCTCAGAGAGCTCATCACTCCATATGTCCCTCAGAGAGCTCATCACTCCATATGTCCCCCAGAGAGCTCATCACTCCATATGTCCCTCAGAGAGCTCTGAGTTCCATATGTCCCTCAGAGAGCTCTGAGTTCCATATGTCCCTCAGAGAGCTCATCACTCCATATGTCACTCAGAAAGCTCTGAGTTCCATATGTCCCTCAGAGAGCTCATCACTCCATATGTCACTCAGAGAGCTCATCACTCCATATGTCCCTCAGAGAGCTCATCACTCCATATGTCCCTCAGAGAGCTCATCACTCCATATTTCCCTCAGAGAGCTCTGAGTTCCATATGTCCCTCAGAGAGCTCATCACTCCATATGTCCCTCAGAGAGCTCTGAGTTCCATCTGTCCCTCTGAGAGCTCATCACTCCATATGTCCCTCAGAGAGCTGTGAGTTCCATATGTTCCTCAGAGAGCTCATCACTCCATATGTCCCTCAGAAAGCTCATCACTCCATATGTCCCTCAGAGAGCTCATCACTCCATATGTCCCTCAGAGAGCTCATCACTCCATATGTCCCTCAGAGAGCTCTGAGTTCCATATGTCCCTCAGAGAGCTCATCTCTCCATATGTCCCTCAGAGAGCTCATCACTCCATATGTCCCTCAGAGAGCTCTGAGTTCCATATGTCCCTCAGAGAGCTCATCACTCCATATGTCACTCAGAAAGCTCTGGGTTCCATATGTCCCTCAGAGAGCTCATCACTCCATATGTCCCTCAGAGAGCTCATCACTCCATATGTCCCTCAGAGAGCTCATAACTCCATATGTCCCTCAGAGAGCTCATCACTCCATATGTCCCTCAGAGAGCTCATCACTCCATATGTCCCTCAGAGAGCTCATCACTCCATATGTCCCTCAGAGATCTCTGAGTTCCATATGTCCCTCAGAGAGCTCATCACTCCATATGTCCCTCAGAGAGCTCTGGGTTCCATATGTCCCTCAGAGAGCTCATCATATGTCCCTCAGAGAGCTCATCACTGAATATGTCCCTCAGAGAGCTCATCACTCCATATGTCCCTCAGAGAGCTCATCACTCCATATGTCCCTCAGAGAGCTCTGAGTTCCATATGTCCCTCAGAGAGCTCATCACTCCATATGTCCCTCAGAGAGCTCTGAGTTCCATATGTCCCTCAGAGAGCTCATCACTCCATATGTCCCTCAGAGAGCTGTGAGTTCCATATGTTCCTCAGAGAGCTCATCACTCCATATGTCTCTCAGAAAGCTCATCACTCCATATGTCCCTCAGAGAGCTCATCACTCCATATGTCCCTCAGAGAGCTCATCACTCCATATGTCCCTCAGAGAACTCTGAGTTCCATATGTCCCTCAGAGAGCTCATCTCTCCATATGTCCCTCAGAGAGCTCATCACTCCATATGTCCCTCAGAGAGCTCTGAGTTCCATATGTCCCTCAGAGAGCTCATCACTCCATATGTTACTCAGAAAGCTCTGGGTTCCATATGTCCCTCAGAGAGCTCATCACTCCATATGTCCCTCAGAGAGCTCATCACTCCATATGTCCCTCAGAGAGCTCATAACTCCATATGTCCCTCAGAGAGCTCATCACTCCATATGTCCCTCAGAGAGCTCATCACTCCATATGTCCCTCAGAGAGCTCATCACTCCATATGTCCCTCAGAGATCTCTGAGTTCCATATGTCCCTCAGAGAGCTCATCACTCCATATGTCCCTCAGAGAGCTCTGGGTTCCATATGTCCCTCAGAGAGCTCATCATATGTCCCTCAGAGAGCTCATCACTGAATATGTCCCTCAGAGAGCTCATCACTCCATATGTCCCTCAGAGAGCTCATCACTCCATATGTCCCTCAGAGAGCTCATCACTCCATATGTCCCTTAGAGAGCTCATCACTCCATATGTTCCTCAGAGATCTCATCACTCCATATGTCCCTCAGAGAGCTCATCACTCCATATGTCCCTCAGAGAGCTCATCACTCCATATGTCTCTCAGAGAGCTCATCACTCCATATGTCCCCCAGAGAGCTCATCACTCCATATGTCCCTCAGAGAGCTCATCACTCCATATGTCCCTCAGAGAGCTCATCACTCCATATGTCCCTCAGAGAGCTCTGAGTTCCATATGTCCCTCAGAGAGCTCATCACTCCATATGTCCCTCAGAGAGCTCTGAGTTCCATATGTCCCTCTGAGAGCTCATCACTCCATATGTCCCTCAGAGAGCTGTGAGTTCCATATGTTCCTCAGAGAGCTCATCACTCCATATGTCTCTCAGAAAGCTCATCACTCCATATGTCCCTCAGAGAGCTCATCACTCCATATGTCCCTCAGAGAGCTCATCACTCCATATGTCCCTCAGAGAACTCTGAGTTCCATATGTCCCTCAGAGAGCTCATCTCTCCATATGTCCCTCAGAGAGCTCATCACTCCATATGTCCCTCAGAGAGCTCTGAGTTCCATATGTCCCTCAGAGAGCTCATCACTCCATATGTCACTCAGAAAGCTCTGGGTTCCATATGTCCCTCAGAGAGCTCATCACTCCATATGTCCCTCAGAGAGCTCATCACTCCATATGTCCCTCAGAGAGCTCATAACTCCATATGTCCCTCAGAGAGCTCATCACTCCATATGTCCCTCAGAGAGCTCATCACTCCATATGTCCCTCAGAGAGCTCATCACTCCATATGTCCCTCAGAGATCTCTGAGTTCCATATGTCCCTCAGAGAGCTCATCACTCCATATGTCCCTCAGAGAGCTCTGGGTTCCATATGTCCCTCAGAGAGCTCATCATATGTCCCTCAGAGAGCTCATCACTGAATATGTCCCTCAGAGAGCTCATCACTCCATATGTCCCTCAGAGAGCTCATCACTCCATATGTCCCTCAGAGAGCTCTGAGTTCCATATGTCCCTCAGAGAGCTCATCACTCCATATGTCCCCCAGAGAGCTCTGAGTTCCATATGTCCCTCGGAGAGCTTATCACTCCATATGTCCCTCAGAGAGCTCATCACTCCATATGTCCCTCAGAGAGCTCATCACTCCATATGTCCCTCAGAGAGCTCATCACTCCATATGTCCCTCAGAGAGCTCATCACTCCATATGTCCCTCAGAGAGCTCTGAGTTCCATATGTCCCTCAGAGAGCTCATCACTCCATATGTCCCTCAGAGAGCTCTGAGTTCCATATGTCCCTCGGAGAGCTCATCATTCCATATGTTCCTCAGAGAGCTCATCACTCCATATGTCCCTCAGAAAGCTCATCACTCCATATGTCCCTCAGAGAGCTCTGAGTTCCATATGTCCCTCAGAGAGCTCATCACTCCATATGTCCCTCAGAGAGCTCTGAGTTCCATATGTCCCTCAGAGAGCTCTGAGTTCCATATGTCCCTCAGAGAGCTCATCACTCCATATGTCCCTCAGAGAGCTCTGAGTTCCATATGTCCCTCAGAGAGCTCTGAGTTCCATATGTCCCTCAGAGAGCTCATTACTCCATATGTCCCTCAGAGAGCTCATCACTCCATATGTCCCTCAGAGAGCTCATCACTCCATATGTCCCTCAGAGATCTCTGAGTTCCATATGTCCCTCAGAGAGCTCATCACTCCATATGTCCCTCAGAGAGCTCTGGGTTCCATATGTCCCTCAGAGAGCTCATCATATGTCCCTCAGAGAGCTCATCACTGAATATGTCCCTCAGAGAGCTCATCACTCCATATGTCCCTCAGAGAGCTCATCACTCCATATGTCCCTCAGAGAGCTCTGAGTTCCATATGTCCCTCAGAGAGCTCATCACTCCATATGTCCCTCAGAGAGCTCTGAGTTCCATATGTCCCTCGGAGAGCTCATCACTCCATATGTCCCTCAGAGAGCTCATCACTCCATATGTCCCTCAGAGAGCTCATCACTCCATATGTCCCTCAGAGAGCTCATCACTCCATATGTCCCTCAGAGAGCTCATCACTCCATATGTCCCTCAGAGAGCTCTGAGTTCCATATGTCCCTCAGAGAGCTCATCACTCCATATGTCCCTCAGAGAGCTCTGAGTTCCATATGTCCCTCGGAGAGCTCATCACTCCATATGTCCCTCAGAGAGCTCATCACTCCATATGTCCCTCAGAGAGCTCATCACTCCATATGTCCCTCAGAGAGCTCATCACTCCATATGTCCCTCAGAGAGCTCATCACTCCATATGTCCCTCATAGAGCTCTGAGTTCTATATGTCCCTCAGAGAGCTCTGAGTTCCATATGTCCCTCGGAGAGCTCATCATTCCATATGTCCCTCAGAGAGCTCATCACTCCATATGTCCCTCAGAAAGCTCATCACTCCATATGTCCCTCAGAGAGCTCATCACTCCATATGTCCCTCAGAGAGCTCATCACTCCATATGTCCCTCAGAGAGCTCTGAGTTCCATATGTCCCTCAGAGAGCTCATCACTCCATATGTCCCTCAGAGAGCTCTGAGTTCCATATGTCCCTCAGAGAGCTCATCACTCCATATGTCCCTCAGAGAGCTCTGAGTTCCATATGTCCCTCAGAGAGCTCTGAGTTCCATATGTCCCTCAGAGAGCTCATTACTCCATATGTCCCTCAGAGATCTCTGGGTTCCATATGTCCCTCAGAGAGCTCATCACTCCATATGTCCCTCAGAGAGCTCATCACTCCATATGTCCCTCATAGAGCTCTGAGTTCCATATGTCTCTCAGAGAGCTCATCACTCCATATGTCCCTCAGAGAGCTCATCACTCCATATGTCCCTCAGAGAGCTCTGAGTTCCATATGTCCCTCAGAGAGCTCATCACTCCATATGTCCCTCAGAGAGCTCATCACTCCATATGTCCCTCAGAGAGCTCTGAGTTCCATATGTCCCTCAGAGAGCTCTGAGTTCCATATGTCCCTCAGAGAGCTCATTACTCCATATGTCCCTCAGAGATCTCTGGGTTCCATATGTCCCTCAGAGAGCTCATCACTCCATATGTCCCTCAGAGAGCTCATCACTCCATATGTCCCTCATAGAGCTCTGAGTTCCATATGTCTCTCAGAGAGCTCATCACTCCATATGTCCCTCAGAGAGCTCATCACTCCATATGTCCCTCAGAGAGCTCATCACTCCATATGTCCCTCATAGAGCTCTGAGTTCCATATGTCCCTCAGAGAGCTCATCACTCCATATGTCCCTCAGAGAGCTCTGAGTTCCATATGTCCCTCGGAGAGCTCATCATTCCATATGTCCCTCAGAGAGCTCATCACTCCATATGTCCCTCAGAAAGCTCATCACTCCATATGTCCCTCAGAGAGCTCTGAGTTCCATATGTCCCTCAGAGAGCTCATCACTCCATATGTCACTCAGAGAGCTCATCACTCCATATGTCCCTCAGAGAGCTCATCACTCCATATGTCCCTCAGAGAGCTCATCACTCCATATGTCCCTCAGAGAGCTCATCACTCCATATGTTCCTTAGAGAGCTCATCACTCCATATGTTCCTCAGAGATCTCATCACTCCATATGTCCCTCAGAGAGCTCATCACTCCATATGTCCCTCAGAGAGCTCATCACTCCATATGTCCCCCAGAGAGCTCATCACTATATATGTCCCTCAGAGAGCTCTGAGTTCCATATGTCCCTCAGAGAGCTCATCACTCCATATGTCCCTCAGAGAGCTCTGAGTTCCATATGTCCCTCAGAGAGCTCATCACTCCATATGTCCCTCAGAGAGCTCTGAGTTCCATATGTCCCTCTGAGAGCTCATCACTCCATATGTCCCTCAGAGAGCTGTGAGTTCCATATGTTCCTCAGAGAGCTCATCACTCCATATGTCCCTCAGAAAGCTCATCACTCCATATGTCCCTCAGAGAGCTCATCACTCCATATGTCCCTCAGAGAGCTCATCACTCCATATGTCCCTCAGAGAGCTCTGAGTTCCATATGTCCCTCAGAGAGCTCATCACTCCATATGTCCCTCAGAGAGCTCATCACTCCATATGTCCCTCAGAGAGCTCTGAGTTCCATATGTCCCTCAGAGAGCTCATCACTCCATATGTCACTCAGAAAGCTCTGGGTTCCATATGTCCCTCAGAGAGCTCATCACTCCATATGTCCCTCAGAGAGCTCATCACTCCATATGTCCCTCAGAGAGCTCATAACTCCATATGTCTCTCAGAGAGCTCATCACTCCATATGTCCCTCAGAGAGCTCATCACTCCATATGTCCCTCAGAGAGCTCATCACTCCATATGTCCCTCAGAGATCTCTGAGTTCCATATGTCCCTCAGAGAGCTCATCACTCCATATGTCCCTCAGAGAGCTCTGGGTTCCATATGTCCCTCAGAGAGCTCATCATATGTCCCTCAGAGAGCTCATCACTGAATATGTCCCTCAGAGAGCTCATCACTCCATATGTCCCTCAGAGAGCTCATCACTCCATATGTCCCTCAGAGAGCTCTGAGTTCCATATGTCCCTCAGAGAGCTCATCACTCCATATGTCCCTCAGAGAGCTCTGAGTTCCATATGTCCCTCGGAGAGCTCATCATTCCATATGTCCCTCAGGGAGCTCATCACTCCATATGTCCCTCAGAAAGCTCATCACTCTATATGTCCCTCAGAGAGCTCTGAGTTCCATATGTCCCTCAGAGAGCTCATCACTCCATATGTCACTCAGAGAGCTCATCACTCCATATGTCCCTCAGAGAGCTCATCACTCCATATGTCCCTCAGAGAGCTCATCACTCCATATGTCCCTCAGAGAGCTCATCACTCCATATGTCCCTTAGAGAGCTCATCACTCCATATGTTCCTCAGAGATCTCATCACTCCATATGTCCCTCAGAGAGCTCATCACTCCATATGTCCCTCAGAGAGCTCATCACTCCATATGTCCCTCAGAGAGCTCATCACTCCATATGTCCCCCAGAGAGCTCATCACTCCATATGTCCCTCAGAGAGCTCATCACTCCATATGTCCCTCAGAGAGCTCATCACTCCATATGTCCCTCAGAGAGCTCTGAGTTCCATATGTCCCTCAGAGAGCTCATCACTCCATATGTCCCTCAGAGAGCTCTGAGTTCCATATGTCCCTCTGAGAGCTCATCACTCCATATGTCCCTCAGAGAGCTGTGAGTTCCATATGTTCCTCAGAGAGCTCATCACTCCATATGTCCCTCAGAAAGCTCATCACTCCATATGTCCCTCAGAGAGCTCATCACTCCATATGTCCCTCAGAGAGCTCATCACTCCATATGTCCCTCAGAGAACTCTGAGTTCCATATGTCCCTCAGAGAGCTCATCTCTCCATATGTCCCTCAGAGAGCTCATCACTCCATATGTCCCTCAGAGAGCTCTGAGTTCCATATGTCCCTCAGAGAGCTCATCACTCCATATGTCACTCAGAAAGCTCTGGGTTCCATATGTCCCTCAGAGAGCTCATCACTCCATATGTCCCTCAGAGAGCTCATCACTCCATATGTCCCTCAGAGAGCTCATAACTCCATATGTCCCTCAGAGAGCTCATCACTCCATATGTCCCTCAGAGAGCTCATCACTCCATATGTCCCTCAGAGAGCTCATCACTCCATATGTCCCTCAGAGATCTCTGAGTTCCATATGTCCCTCAGAGAGCTCATCACTCCATATGTCCCTCAGAGAGCTCTGGGTTCCATATGTCCTTCAGAGAGCTCATCATATGTCCCTCAGAGAGCTCATCACTGAATATGTCCCTCAGAGAGCTCATCACTCCATATGTCCCTCAGAGAGCTCATCACTCCATATGTCCCTCAGAGAGCTCTGAGTTCCATATGTCCCTCAGAGAGCTCATCACTCCATATGTCCCTCAGAGAGCTCTGAGTTCCATATGTCCCTCGGAGAGCTCATCACTCCATATGTCCCTCAGAGAGCTCATCACTCCATATGTCCCTCAGAGAGCTCATCACTCCATATGTCCCTCAGAGAGCTCATCACTCCATATGTCCCTCAGAGAGCTCATCACTCCATATGTCCCTCAGAGAGCTCTGAGTTCCATATGTCCCTCAGAGAGCTCATCACTCCATATGTCCCTCAGAGAGCTCTGAGTTCCATATGTCCCTCGGAGAGCTCATCATTCCATATGTCCCTCAGAGAGCTCATCACTCCATATGTCCCTCAGAAAGCTCATCACTCCATATGTCCCTCAGAGAGCTCTGAGTTCCATATGTCCCTCAGAGAGCTCATCACTCCATATGTCCCTCAGAGAGCTCATCACTCCAAATGTCCCTCATAGAGCTCTGAGTTCCATATGTCCCTCAGAGAGCTCATCACTCCATATGTCCCTCAGAGAGCTCATCACTCAATATGTCCCTCAGAGAGCTCATCACTCCATATGTCCCTCAGAGAGCTCTGAGTTCCATATGTCCCTCAGAGAGCTCATCTCTCCATATGTCCCTCAGAGAGCTCTGAGTTCCATATGTCCCTCAGAGAGCTCTGAGTTCCATATGTCCCTCAGAGAGCTCATCACTCCATATGTCCCTTAGAGAGCTCATCACTCCATAAGTCCCTCAGAGAGCTCATCACTCCATATGTCCCTCAGAGAGCTCATCACTCCATATGTCCCTCAGAGAGCTCATCACTCCATATGTCCCTCAGAGAGCTCATCACTCCATATGTCCCTCAGAGAGCTCTGAGTTCCATATGTCCCTCAGAGAGCTCATCACTCCATATGTCCCTCAGAGAGCTCTGAGTTCCATATGTCCCTCGGAGAGCTCATCATTCCATATGTCCCTCAGAGAGCTCATCACTCCATATGTCCCTCAGAGAGCTCATCACTCCATATGTCCCTCAGAGAGCTCATCACTCCATATGTCCCTCAGAGAGCTCTGAGTTCCATATGTCCCTCAGAGAGCTCTGAGTTCCATATGTCCCTCAGAGAGCTCATCACTCCATATGTCACTCATAGAGCTCTGGGTTCCATATGTCCCTCAGAGAGCTCTGAGTTCCATATGTCCCTCAGAGAGCTCATCACTCCATATGTCACTCAGAGAGCTCATCACTCCATATGTCCCTCAGAGAGCTCATCACTCCATATGTCCCTCAGAGAGCTCATCACTCCATATGTCCCTCAGAGAGCTCATCACTCCATATGTCCCTTAGAGAACTCATCACTCCATATGTTCCTCAGAGATCTCATCACTCCATATGTCCCTCAGAGAGCTCATCACTCCATATGTCCCTCAGAGAGCTCATCACTCCATATGTCCCTCAGAGAGCTCATCACTCCATATGTCCCCAAGAGAGCTCATCACTCCATATGTCCCTCAGAGAGCTCTGAGTTCCATATGTTCCTCAGAGAGCTCATCACTCCATATGTCCCTCAGAGAGCTCTGAGTTCCATATGTCCCTCAGAGAGCTCATCACTCCATATGTCCCTCAGAGAGCTCTGAGTTCCATATGTCCCTCTGAGAGCTCATCACTCCATATGTCCCTCAGAGAGCTGTGAGTTCCATATGTTCCTCAGAGAGCTCATCACTCCATATGTCCCTCAGAAAGCTCATCACTCCATATGTCCCTCAGAGAGCTCATCACTCCATATGTCCCTCAGATAGCTCATCACTCCATATGTCCCTCAGAGAGCTCATCACTCCATATGTCCCTCAGAGAGCTCATCACTCCATATGTCCCTCAGAGAGCTTTGAGTTCCATATGTCCCTCAGAGAGCTCATCACTCCATATGTCCCTCAGAGAGCTCATCACTCCATATGTCCCTCAGAGAGCTCATCACTCCATATGTCCCTCAGAGAGCTCATCACTCCATATGTCCCTCAGAGAGCTCATCACTCCATATGTCCCTTAGAGAGCTCATCACTCCATATGTCCCTCAGAGAGCTCATCACTCCATATGTCCCTCAGAAAGCTCATCACTCCATATGTCCCTCAGAGAGCTCATCACTCCATATGTCCCTCAGAGAGCTCATCACTCCATATGTCCCTTAGAGAGCTCATCACTCCATATGTCCCTCAGAGAGCTCATCACTCCATATGTCCCTCAGAGAGCTCATCACTCCATATGTCCCTCAGAGAGCTCATCACTCCATATGTCCCTCAGAGAGCTCATCACTCCATATGTCCCTCAGAGAGCTCTGAGTTCCATATGTCCCTCAGAGAGCTCATCACTCCATATGTCCCTCAGAGAGCTCATCACTCCATATGTCCCTCAGAGAGCTCTGAGTTCCATATGTCCCTCAGAGAGCTCATCACTCCATATGTCACTCAGAGAGCTCTGGGTTCCATATGTCCCTCAGAGAGCTCATCACTCCATATGTCCCTCAGAGAGCTCATCACTCCATATGTCCCTTAGAGAGCTCATCACTCCATATGTCCCTCAGAGAGCTCATCACTCCATATGTCCCTCAGAGAGCTCATCACTCCATATGTCCCTCAGAGAGCTCATCACTCCATATGTCCCTCAGAGAGCTCATCACTCCATATGTCCCTCAGAGAGCTCATCACTCCATATGTCCCTCAGAGAGCTCTGAGTTCCATATGTCCCTCAGAGAGCTCATCACTCCATATGTCCCTCAGAGAGCTCTGAGTTCCATATGTCCCTCAGAGAGCTCATCACTCCATATGTCCCTAAGAGAGCTCATCACTCCATATGTCCCTCAGAGAGCTCATCACTCCATATGTCCCTCAGAGAGCTCATCACTCCATATGTCCCTCAGAGAGCTCATCATATGTTCCTCAGAGAGCTCTGCGCTCCATATGTCCCTCAGAGAGCTCTGCGCTCCATTTGTCTCTCAGAGAGCTCATCACTCCATATGTCCCTCAGAGAGCTCATCATATGTCCCTCAGAGAGCTCTGCGCTCCATATGTCCCTCAGAGAGCTCATCGCTCCATATGTCCCTCAGAGAGCTCTGCGCTCCATGTGTCCTCAGAGAGCTCTGCGCTCCATGTGTCCCTCAGAGAGCTCTGCGCTCCACGTGTCCCCCAGAGAGCTCTGCGCTCCATGTGTCCCCCAGAGAGCTCTGCGCTCCATATGTCCCCCAGAGAGCTCTTCGCTCTATATGTCCCTCAGAGAGCTCTGCGCTCCATATGTCGCTCCATATGTCCCTCAGAGAGCTCTGCGCTCCATATGTCCCTCAGAGAGCTCATCACTCCGTATGTCCCTCAGAGAGCTCTGCGCTCCATATGTCCCTCAGAGAGCTCTGCGCTCCATGGACTCGGCATTTTTATCTGTACAACGTTTCTCTCTCTCAAAAGTTTCGATTTGCGACTTTTTTTCAGTACGTGGACCAAATGTTTGTGACTCGCTCCCCCATTGATCTCAGACAAACAACATGCTTCACTAAATTCAAGAAGAACATTAAGACCTATGGGTTCAAAACTTTTTTTTTTTTTTAGATTAGTTTGTCACTTTAACTCATGTGTTTATGTCTGTTTTGTTATTGCGAATTGGGTCTACACAATGTTTGTTAACAGCGCTTTATACATAAAATTATTATTAATATGATGACCTCCTAAAGACCTGCTATTTTAATCTGATAACGCACTTTAAATATTATAATAATTATTTTTCGTTATATGTCAAAATTAGTTGTAATTTTCATATAGTACCTTCCGATTGTAAAAATTAATTTGTTTACATTTACATTATCATTATATGCAATACCTCAGGTTTTGAAATATTCATCTCCTTTACTGGATTGAACTGGTAACCTCTTAGCAGACTCTTTGCAAATGCCTCCCCCTCTCCTCCCCCCCCCCAACCATTTTTTTTTAGGTACCTAGACCAGTAGACCGTGACTTTCGTATATCGAAAGGTGCCGCATAGACACTAATTTCCTTTGTTCATTGATCTTTTTCCTTTTTTTTTTTTCAAGGGGTGATATTCAACATTATTTTCTATTCTGTAATATTAATTGGGTTGTTTCCCCTTAAATTTACTCATGGCCAGTCTTCAATAAAATAATACAGCAATAAAAAAAATATTGCCAACATTAATTAGCAGAACTTTGAGAGTGGAAAACGCTGAGAACGAGCAGGCTATAAACATATGATCATATTTATCTACATTTAATGTACTATCAGTTGAGCAGAAGAACACATTAAATAGGTGTGTTTCAAAAGAAGTCCAAAGGGGGGGGGGGGAGTTCTACCGGTGTAAGCCTTTACAGATACAGGAGTGAGACTGGGACTACCATGCTGTTCAAAAAAATTTATAAACAGGTTGGAAAGGGTTCTATTGTTAAGTTTCAAAATGTACCTGAGATTTAAAAAAAAAGCATGTAGTATGATGTAGTCATATGACTTATCGTATTAGGCCCTACCCATGCAACGACATGCCGATGTCGCTGGGTAGAAAAGCGGTTTCGCATTTAATATAAACCTTTATTTATTTAGTTTTATTTATTTTATTTTTTTGATAAGTAGAAGTAGGCTTATATTTAATCGTAGTTTGAACCAGTGCCTGCCAAATATTTGCCGGCGCACCCCCATAAACAAGAAAAAAAAATTTAACAAGCAAAATATAAAAATACATTTTTAAAAAGTTTATCTAACGAGAAGAACCGCAACAAACAGACAGACAGACAGAATGATTTAATATAAGCTTTGTAACTAGGATTACACTGCATTTAAATATGTGGAGGACCTATCCTGGATGGGCAAAGAATTTGTGGAAGCCTCTATTCTCTTTTGAAGACTTTACAGTGCTGACTTTTTTGTGGAGGCTCTGGCCAGGATTTTTGTGGATGTCCCCAACCTTCTTCAAGTTTCAATCACTTAATTAACACATTTAAAAGCATGTTTTATCTATGAAAAAAAAATAGTTGGCCAACTTGTTCATTTAATCTCATTTTTTTAAAATTTTTAATATGCTTATTTTTCTAAATGTTAAATTGGTTAAATGTGGGAGCCTGCGCATATGTTTACAAGTTGCAGGTTTCTACATAATTCCTTCTTTTATTAACCAAAAATGTTGAAATTACATATAGAGAGGAGAATTTTAAGTACGAATATCCTTTCAGACTTGTTGTTTAAAGTATAGTCTTATATTTTTTTCAGTCTTTGTTTTTGTATTTAAATAATGTATCACACTCTACGTTTCTAATTAGTTAAAACTAGTGGTCTTGATAAAATCAATCCTTTTTTTTGGGGGGGGGGGGAGGAGGGGTCTTATGCATCTGTTTTGGGCTAACGCCTTTTTTTTTTTTTGGGGGGGGGGGCTTCATGCCTCTTTTGGTTATTTTGGCCTCATACCGTTTGGTTAGGTGGACACCTACCGCCGATATTATTATTTTTGTAATATAGAATCGTAAAAAAAAATATATATACGTTATGCAAATTTTGCTACTGGCTTTTAAAAATTCATTTTTCTGACAAAGAATGCAAAAATTTTATTACTAAAATGTCCATAGAGTTCTCTGTCATTGTATCACAAAAATAATCTACCGAAAGGTCATTCGTCAAAGGCTAATAGCTTTTGGAAAATGATGTCATCTATTTTTAATTTATAACGTATTACTAGACATAATTTTTAAAGGTCAACTATAGTTCATTCTCTTTTCTTTTACTAATACTGTTTTAAATCATATATAATAGTTTAATTCATATAAATTTCAACATTTTGAAGAAATATGTCTAAAATAGTGTCGAAACAAATTGTAGATTTATCTTTCAAAAGAAAATTTAATTCAAGTGTGTTTATATAACCTTGATTAGATAACGTTGTGTGGCATAGACGTTGAAAGTAGGAATTTAGAGCCAAAGGTACTGGGTTCAGATTCTCAGAGAGAGAGCGTTTTTTTTTTCCTCTTCTTTTTGTGTGTGTGTAATAAATGAAAATCTGTACCATGATAACTTAAAAAAAATAATAATTTTGTCTGAATATATATAAATATATATATATAAATCCTTAGCAGAAAATCGACAGATAGACCGTTTGAATATTGTACGTTGTTCATCTAGCGTTCTTTGTAATTTCATTACTTCTGTATCTTGAATAATGATTTTGACTGTGAGTCGTGTCTCCCAATATGGCCAAACCAGCTCAACTTTTGTCTTTTTACAGTACTGATGAGTTCTTCCTCTCCTGACATACAACATGAGTCTTCTCACTTTCTTTATTTAGAATATTAAAAATCTCCCGATTGTTTTCTATTGTTACATAGTGTGACAAACAGTAAAAAAAAAGTCTGCAGCAAGACATCTTACATAACACGAAGATGACCTTACGACAATCACGCCCATTACAGAGCCCGTTCACAATATTCTATATGATAAGTGCATCTTCTCACATAAACTTTATAGACAGCAGAATTTTATGTTAGTACAATTTTGTGGCGACACCGGTAGGTAATGTTTTCCACCGTAGAGTTGACACATCCCTCGACACTTGACAGTTAGGCCTACACCTGTGCACCGTGCTACTCTGTTTGAAAAGCTCGTTACACGAAAGTATAAAAGCACAGTTAAATTTTTCTCATAAGGCTCATTCATATCTGGATTAACTTATTATTCCATGTCACAAGCAAGTGAGTAGCCTAATTAACTTAGCTTTCACTAAATTTTACAACTGTAACTACTGTAAGGCACAGTAAGGCAGTGTAACAAGAGGATCACAGGATCTAATCGTGATCATCTCTTCTAGATCTATCATGATCTATGTTATTTATGTAGGCCTATTGTAATAATATTATTATTAGTTTATTATAATACTATAACTAGACATATTTAATTATATTATATATTCGATAGATCTAGATCTAGAATTGATCTTTATTATTAACTATATGATCTAGATCTATAGTAGATATCTAGATCTAGATCTAGATAGATATTATACTAAACTACTCACAAGTGCTCCCTCTTACAGTGTAGTGCCTTTAGAGAATGGAATGGGTTGCCTGAATCAGCCAAGAAAACCAACGGTTTAGCAAAGTTTAAGTCATTGATTAACATGCATGACTAGATTGATACATGAAATGCGTAGGACGTAATTATTTTCTTGTTAGAAGTAACGTCTGGAATATATAAGATAAGATATATAAAATTAGTATAATGTTTATCTACTACTTGTCTAAACTCTGCTTAGTCATTGGTTTACTGATTCAGGCAACCCATTTCCATATTATAATGGTTATTAGCCTACATC
Organism: Biomphalaria glabrata; assembly: GCF_947242115.1. Lineage (NCBI taxonomy): Eukaryota > Metazoa > Mollusca > Gastropoda > Planorbidae > Biomphalaria > Biomphalaria glabrata. Next base: position 11,318,480 of record NC_074727.1, read on the forward strand.
AATGTGCTATCTATAATCAAATATACATTGCATTCTGTCTGTCTCCTCTCCTCAACCAAAAAAAAAAAAAAACAACACAAAAACTCAACAGCTAAAGATTGAGTACCCAGCCTTTGAATTGTACGTTCACATCAAAGAGGATCGCTTCTTTCTTTCGAGACCAATACAGACATTTCCGGCCTTTTCTGACGAATATTAAAATATTTTATATCTATCTATCTATCTATCTATCTATCTAATCTGTCTGTCTGTCTGTCTGTCTGTCTGTCTGTCTGTCTGTCTGTCTGTCTGTCTGTCTGTCTGTCTGTCTGTCTGCCTGTCTGTCTGTCTGTCTGTCTGTCTGTCTGTCTGTCTATCTATCTATCTATCTATCTAATCTGTCTGTCTATCTATCTATCTATCTGTCTGTCTATCTATCTATCTATCTATCTATCTATCTATCTATCTATCTATCTATCTATCTATCTATCTATCTATCTATCTATCTATCTATCTATCTATCTATCTATCTATCTATCTATCTATCTATCTATCTATCTATCTATCTATCTATCTATCTATCTATCTATCTATCTATCTATCTATCTATCTATCTATCTATCTATCTATCTATCTATCTATCTATCTATCTATCTATCTATCTATCTATCTATCTATCTATCTATCTATCTATCTATCTATCTATCTATCTATCTATCTATCTATCTATCTATCTATCTATCTATCTATCTATCTATCTATCTATCTATCTATCTATCTATCTATCTATCTATCTATCTATCTATCTATCTATCTATCTATCTATCTATCTATCTATCTATCTATCTATCTATCTATCTATCTATCTATCTATCTATCTATCTATCTATCTATCTATCTATCTATCTATCTATCTATCTATCTATCTATCTATCTATCTATCTATCTATCTATCTATCTATCTATCTATCTATCTATCTATCTATCTATCTATCTATCTATCTATCTATCTATCTATCTATCTATCTATCTATCTATCTATCTATCTATCTATCTATCTATCTATCTATCTATCTATCTATCTATCTATCTATCTATCTATCTATCTATCTATCTATCTATCTATCTATCTATCTATCTATCTATCTATCTATCTATCTATCTATCTATCTATCTATCTATCTATCTATCTATCTATCTATCTATCTATCTATCTATCTATCTATCTATCTATCTATCTATCTATCTATCTATCTATCTATCTAATCTATCTATCATCTTACATATGTTCATCAACCAAGTTTACCTTTCTCACCCCCCCCCATACAGTGTTTCTGAAACTTTTATTTGTGACGCCCCCCAACCCCTAACCTTTTAGCTAGGGATTCTGGGTAAGAAGTCCATGCGTTAAGCGTTTTACTGCATTCTCCAGGCATCAAGTACAACACTGTTTCTTTAAAAAAAAGTTTCCCTTTCAGACCTTGCGAACTGTGGGGCAGATGATGTTTAAGGTCATCTGTTTTTATGGCCAACGCTTAATGAGCAGGGTGTCATGTGGCCAGCTCAACGACCAATCGCCTTCACTTTCCCCTAACTAAATTCAGGTACCCATCAGAGACTCAGGGGCGACCTAAAAATCGGATGTCTCTCACATGTACGTTTGTTGTGGAGTTAATCTCCGTAAGATTATCCTGTTAAGCAAGACGTCTGTTGGCGGGCCTGTTTTGTTGACTCAAAAGACGTCTACAATGGCACGTCACCCGTTATGACGTAAGAAATACAAGTAGACGTATCGGATTGTATTCTTCAATCAATCTGTTTGCTGATTTATGTCTTGAAAACAGTATGAAATTTTCAACTTAGAAGATGAATCGTCACCTAACGTTTTGTTAATATTGTTCTATTGGCGTTTTAAAGTGATTTTGACACATAAACATGAATTTATAAATATGATATGGCTACAACAGATTTTTTTTCGTCTTTACCTTTCAGCCTCACTTGTCAGCCCATTTCACCCCCCCCCCCCCCAATCAGTGTGCAACCCCAGTTTAAGAAACGCCTTAATTGAATTCCTACCAACCCAACATTCAATAGATGTATCTAGTTCTGTATGTTAGCATCCAAGCCATAAAAAAGTTTTTTTTCAGTAACGCCCTGTGTCTCGTGTGTGTATTTAAACGGGCATGAATGTGTTGTGGAGTCTTATCAAAGTGGACCATTGTTGCCCACACTTTAAATGTGCAATGAACTGATAACCAATACAAATATTAAAAAAAATCATTCTTGCTAGGCCTACTAGTATAGATCTAGGTCTCTACAAATGTACAGAGGTACGGACCACTGCATGCCCACTTGAAAGATGTAACATTTAAATGGCGTCTAGTTCGATTTGTTTAAAAAAAAAAGTTTAAAGACCTTTGATTTATTCACAAAGATAATTAAATAATATCTGTACAATAACACTCCATTTATATGCAAGAGTTAATTAAACAGGTAGGAAGTTCCCCCATCAGACCTTGCGGTCTATAGGGCAGGTGATGTAAAGGTCATCTGTTTCTGTGGCCTACAAATACAAAACAAAATCTAATAAAATACTCAGAAAGACACAAAGATAAAGGCACATTCCTCGTTCCATATGCTAGGACAAATTTGTACAAATGCGCCTTCTTCCCTAGTGCTAAGCATGGAATGGGTTGCCTGAGCTAGCCAGGAAAACCAGTGACTTGGCAGAATTTAAGTCATTGGTTAATATGCATGACTAAATGCATGATTCTTTTTTTGAAGTAACGTCTGTATTATATAAGATAAGATAATTACTTTTACAAATTTACATCAAGTGACTTTAGACTTTTAAAAAAGTTAAACTTTGAAATATGTTCGTTGCTTTCAGTAAAGGTTTGGGCTTTGTAGATGGTAGCATGAAGTGACCAGAAAGAGACCTCCCGTGGCGGTGGTTATCCAGCAAATCCTGAAAACCGTATCACCTATCCTTCTGTCTCCGTCTTGCTGAATCTGGCTTCGGGGAGATCCATTTGTTCCTGATCTCAACGGGGGACTTTTCTTCTGGGCTTAGAGCATCTGAAGTGTTTACATTAATGGAGCTGATGAGGAGGATGGGAGTGCCAAAAAGGCATCATTGCTGATAATGCCAGACTCTTCTTCATAATTAGTATGTCTTTAAATAAGCATTCAATAAAATGGCGCACTTATATTTCGTTGATCATGTTTCATTGTCCTCTTTTCCCTAGAACACGCGTAGGACGTAATCATCTTTTTTTGTAGTAACGTCTGTGCTTGATAAGATAAATATCCGTGCTATCGTCTTTCGAAAATGAGCTTGGTTTTTATCGCCGGGTTAGTATGAGTTCATAGAATAGTGCGTGATCGCTAGGGTTTCTTCAGCCTACAAGTACTAGGTAATGTCCGCTCGCACACAAATGTCTGGAAGATTCAATGAAGTTTGTATTCATCATCTTGCCAATGCCGTCTCTCCAACATAAATGTACAAGCCGAAAGCATTTTTATTTTAGAGTCGCAAATTTACACCGGGGGAGGGGGGTCCTTGGGACGTTTTCCACCTTGAATTTACCAACATTTTGTTTACTGTTTTGATCATATTGTTGTATATCAACACAATAACACTCCTACACAATGTTTACATGACACCGTACTCTTGGCTAATTATTAGTATTCACATTTATACGACAACGAACCATTCCAGCTTTATTTATTGGAGTCTTTTAAAATTGTTAACTTTGTTTCTTCTTGGATTAAATACGACAATCTGAACACACAAGCACATTAAGCATGGCAGTTAAAAATCTTCACCTTCATTTTCGTATACAACTCACGAGGGCTAATACCAAATCATGTTTACATATTCCTTTATACATCTCAAACTTTAACCGATTTATTTTATTTCTTTACTAAAAAAAAAAGGCCATACACACATACACACACAAATAATTTGGAGTCTCAAAGAGCTGTACGCCTATATTGACTCTATTTGCAATGGTGAGGTGGGGTTGATTCAAAGCTTTGGAAGCGATTCCTCTCGTTAAATAGTTGTGTGCGTAAATGTGTGTATTCAAACCCTGGTCCTAATGACTTCTCCATATTGTCACAATGAGCCACGTATGTACACTTGAGATAAACCAACGATTTGAACAAAGCCTTAAATTTCCCCTGTACCCATCAGCGTGACAGGTGTGCAAGGGCTGGGGGTTTGGTGAAGGGAGGAATGAAACCTAATCCATTTCGAAACTTTTCCTTTTTTATATTTTACCTGCTAATAGTTTGTACTCCCCCTTTTTTTTCCCCCACTTTGTTCAAAGTAGATATAATTATTATGAAAGGTTTTTTTTTTAGGGATTGGGGGGGGGGGGGACATCGATTGATGTTGAATGTTAAGATTTCAAGTCGACCAGTGCTTTACAATGTGGCCGTGCTGAGTCTTATAGACTTCACTCAAGCCGTTCTCTTGATAGGCGTCACTGTAGTACTTGATTTCCGGTATTCCAAGCTACCCACCCCCTATTTACATGCGTCTAGTTGCTGTTTAATAGAAATTCACTTCTATGTGGCTACTTTTAAGTTCGCTTAGTGCGTTATCGCTAGGTGGTGTTGTCGTTCCCAGGGTCACTGGTTCGAGCCTTGGTCGGAGCAGTCCCTTATTTTCGTCTCATTTTAATTCACTACTGTCTCTCATTTAAAAACTTGTTTCCTGGTGCTGCTGTTCATTTATGTTTAATATGTATGTGGCTACTTTTAATAGACAGGTTGGAAATATTTTGCTCTAAACGGGACAGTATAAAATAATGGGTGGGCCTCTCTCTTGATATCCTACCAAGAACATTTGCTGACCGGGAAAAGTGGAGGGATTTAGTCACAGCACCCCTACGACGAGCTGTCATAGCACACCCCTATTACGAGCTGTCACAGCACACCCCTATTACGAGCTGTCACAGCACCACCCCTACTACGAGCTGTCACAGCACACCCCTACGACGAGCTGTCACAGCACACTCCTAAGGCGAAAATGAAGGGACAGATGACAAACGTGCAAGTCCTCCTGTTCTGCACGGCATGTTGTTGACCTCTTGAAGTCTCAAGCTTCACCTGATTAGTGCACAGTTACCTAATGCTATCTTGACGTTTAACTACAGACCCCGAGTATGTGCACTCAGTTTAAAGTTTGCCCTTACAGCAAATGGGCGTTAGTTTAATAAACTGTCCTCGTACGCTGAACTGTCAGCCTTAGTTGGTCCTTATCTAAACTAGTGCTGCTAAAGCTCTTGAAATTATATACAGCCCGTTCGTTTTCTCTTGCTTAAATCTCGACTCTACCTTTCAGTAGTTCAACAGTGAATGTAGGTACTTGCATGAACTTCGCAGTTCAGTTTTTTTTTTCTTTTGGCATGCCACCGCTGTGTTTGGTGTGTGTGTGTGTGTTTCCTTTAAACCACAGACATTTATTGTACACTTGAAAAGCATAATTGTGTCTGTGTCACTAAAGATTTGTGTACATTTTATGCCTGCCGCCTGGACATTCGTATTCTCTGCTCTAATGGCTTCTGAAAAGTAAAGTAGTCATTTGTCTACAGTCCAGCAAGCAAGTCAGTCGTTTGTATTGGTCTCACTTTTCTTTGTGTTCCAAACAACTTTACTAAGCGCCAGGGAAACATTATGCTTTTCACTTTAACCCTAGGTTGCTAGGCCACGAAGCTTTCCCGCTTTGGACTGTCCTCAAAGGTGTCCCGAGTTCAATCCCTGCTTGTCGTTACCCCCAAGCGCCCTGCGAGGACGTTTGGTTCAGCATATATATCTCTGTAGGAATGCCTGAAATGCATAAACACTGTCCGTTATAAACCCATATTGCCATAGGAACCAAACTAGCCTCATAAGCGGAAATGCTCGCGTTTTAAAGAATAGATAGTAAATATAATAGTAAAACTCGCCGTGGCATAGTCTCTCAAGAGGTTGCATGACTGTTGACAAAACATGCTGTAGTGCAATCTAAATAATGTTATGTGACAATCAAGCGTCAATAAGGAAGAAGACTTACCACCTATAATATTAATAAGGTTAGTTTAGTTTCGTATAAAGATAAGTTTCAGACTAATCCATACCTCCTTTCTATTCTGTTTCATGCTAAATGATAGGACTTTTACAAAGCTTTAAAATATTGTTTTGAAAGCATCCACTAATGAACTCGTTAGTCTTAAATACTGGCAGAAATAGTAAGGTAAGGAATGTTGAACCTTCAATTTACATGTTGATGTTTTGTTCGGCCTTTGACAGCGGTGAAAGCCTTTCACTACTTTAAGGGGAAGTTTTTTCTAGACGAAATCTCAACCGTGATAAATATAAAATAATTAGGAGCATTAAAAGGCGGGCATTTTTTTATATCGAATCTTTGTCTTCTATTTAAGTAAAACGATTATCCTGTGCAGTTATAATTATATATTTTAACTTTAACTTTGAATCTTTCATTGAACAAACAAGATTGCTTATACATTAAAAGCTACATGTCACAGTATTTCTCGCCAATGACACATTAATTTTTTTTTTCGATCTATGTCAAAATATTCATTGATTAAGTTAACAGTTAAAGAGAATTACTGCTTTATATTGTATTTTATTTATAATATATATAGCGCCCTTTCGGTTTAATGGGGAGTGGGGTTTAGGGCCAATGAAATTTGTGTTAAAAGGTTTGAGAATCAGTGCCGACAACACTGTGTGAAAGGGACTTGCAATGATGCGGCCTTGTCAGACATAGTTTGGCTGCTTCCAGGGAGGAGAGAACTATTCGCTATCAGGATTGTATTGGATGTGTGATGGGAAAGCTTTTTTTTTTCCAAACAATTCGCACCCCCCCCCCTTTTTTTTTTCACAACCTAAAGTGGGAGAGTTTCATCTTCTCCGAATTTTGATTTTGTTTTGTTCTGTTTATTTTGTGTTTGTATTTCCTTTATCCTTTAGTGCACACTTGGAGGAACAATTTGTCGTACACTTTGGTTTTAAAGTTTCTATATGTGTTTGTATGTGTGCGCCAGTGACGTTTTAATTAGTTTTGCTGATTACATAGTATCAACTCACTCTGTCTCTCTAGTACAAATTCTTTACACGTTATTTCTCCCACTTCCCATTCTCGGATCAAGTTGAAACTTTACACAACTATTCGTTGCACCTAACAAAACACGAATCAATAAAAAAAAAAACCCAATTATTTAATTAATTATTATTTATTAGTTTTTTAGGTATTAAAAAGGGGAAATAAATGCTACTTATTGAGAGAAGTGGCTGTATATGTGGGCTATTTCCTTTATTACGTTCTGTACCCTTTTTTCCCTCACTGCCTAATCTCCGACAATGCATAAATCAATTTAAAAATAAAATAGTTAATCACCTAGTAGTATTTAATTAAATTTGTGTTACATTTAAAAAAAAAAGCTTATTCCTGCAGGTTTTGAGATATATGGCAGTGTTGTTTTGCGGTTCTTCCCGTTTGTTAAGATTTCAAAATTATTTTTATTATTTTGATTTTTTTTTGACGCAGTTTATAACACTAATGTAGGTCTGTAGATCTATATATAGTATTGCAAAATCCATGTTGAGGCTAGCATTTTGATTAATGGCATCAAATTTTAATAGAAGAAAAAAGTTTGAACGTGTTGTGCATTGCAGCTATGTTCTAAAAATGCTGTGTCATCATCCAGTTCGAACTAATGCATAGAACTGTGAGTGGGAAATTCCCGATTTAATTGAACATTCTCTTATTGACAGCGGCAATGGGAGAGAAAAAAAAAAAGGGGGGGGCGGCTAAAAATATGAGAAATTTTAAAAGTTGGTTATAAAACGCTTTTGTGCTCGACCACCCGTCACATAGTAGGGGGTTCTTCAGATGTGACCTCAATATGTGTCGATGTGTTCAATAATGTGTCATTGTGTGTGACCAGATAAGGGGCACTGCGTCAATACATTGAGTGCGTTGGGTGAGATGAGTGTGTGTCTTGCGTCTCACCAAACCAGTTGCAGACCCACCCGACTAGTGCCGAGAAATGAAAAAAGATTTCGAACTGGTTCTGTTTGTTTAATCTGCTTTCGAAGTTTATTCAGCACTTCATGTTTTTGGAACAAATTTCACAACCTCTTTATTTATTTATTTTTGTTTGGAAAAAAAGGGGGGGGTAGTGGAAAGAGAACGGCTGTATGGGGAAAACTTCGCGTCTGCTTGCTCTACTTAAGCTGATTAGTACATCTATGATTTCTATGGTGTGCGCTTGTGGTGTTTAGGAGAGGGAGAAGGGGGAGGGTGACATGTTCACCTTTTTTTTTTTTAGAGGCAGATGTGGAGAGCGATTATGTTGGGGCATCTTATAAGATTTGTTTGTTGGTGTAAGGTCAGTTTGGGATAGGTCCTTTCTCTGCACACCTAATTTCTAATGATTGTTTCAATAAGACAAAAAAAGATGCTATTAAGTCCAGATAATAGGCTACTTGTCTGTACATTTCAATGGTATGACCCAGTCATTGTAGCGAGTGATATTTTGTATGCCTGCTCTATGGTCAATGGGCTCAATTCGACCCGTTGAAAAATCGAGACATTGAAAAAAAAAAAAACATTGAAAATAAATCAGATCGGCCCGTGATTCGGAAATTTATATGCCCCCCCCCCCTCCTTCTCCTTTTACCGAAATGAGACATTACACCACTGTTCTGTACTATTTAATCTGTTGATAAGCATAATTAGAGTTATACATTTCCACAGGAAAGGCGAGGTATGCAATCTAATGTATTAATACAAAAAATAAGATGACTGGGCCTAGAGAAGGGGGGGGGCTCTATGTGTTGGTCCACAACTAATGTAGTCTAAAGTATACGCTTGTAAAACAAGAAATGTATTCTTTTTTTTTTTTTACACACATGAGCACTATTTACAACATACACAGTGTAAAAAGTAGGATTTTTTTTTAAATATGTCATTAGATGGCGATTACCTTGCACATTCTCTTTGTGTTTTAGAAACTAGATTGCTACAGTCATTTCAGCCAGAACTCTTTTCCCCATTCAAGCCGAATTAAAGTCTTGTTTTGTTACTTGATAAAACTGAAATAGATCCATTAGTTACACATTTAAACAAGCGTTTGTTTGCTTCCAGTCCTGGGTGGCATTTCTCGGATATTTGTGAAATGTACATCCGATGCTTCATGGGGGCCCTCATGCCTTGAAGGGAACTCTCTTCTCAAATTAGATCTATATTTTCTGTTAGAGATTGCATCATTTCATCTCATGGGCACTCAAAGGAGGATTTCGGAATGGTATCTATATGTCAATGATGACTTCCAACAGGTCCCGCCCGTTACAAATGACACCAGACGCTATCTAGTACTTCACACGGGGGTTGTTTCAACATTAAAACAAAACAAAAAACGACCAGCATTCTGTTTGTATTTTATCGACTGAGGTTTTTGTCCTGGACCAATTAGTGTCAGTCAGAGATTAAGGGCATCGATCATTCAGCAGTCTTCTTGTTTTGTGAGTTTTTCTTTTTCTTGTTTTGCGCAGTATGATTGTCTCCCTACGTCACGTGACGTTCTGACGTAATGTCATTAAGCTTATTGATCTCCGGCTTATTTCATGTTTAGCATTACATTTTTGTCCAGCCTCTAAACCTCCTTGTCAGTCCAAGTAATAGCAAGAAAAAAGTGTATTGAAAACTGAGTTCACGCTATGTTGCAGCTTGCAAAGTTCTGTTGCAACTACTACTTTTTCTTTTCTGAAAGCGAACCGTTTAATTTCTAAAATTAATATGCAAAGCGTTTTTTTTTCTTCATAAAAATACACCACTCTTATTTCACACATTTATGTTTTATTTGACGTAATTTAAATATCGGTTTATAGTCTGCAAAACTTTAGGAGTTCGTTTATTTCATTGTATTATATCAATGCCACAGTTATAAACTAAAAGTTTATCTTGTTGTGTGATCTCAATGACACAGTTAAGAACTAAAAGTTCATCTTGTTGTGTGATCTCAATGACACAGTTAAGAACTAAACTCAGTTTTCCGTGAACACTCTCAGAGGCCAATTTCAAATTAATCTCTTAGAGCAGGACATACAAAGATTTTGTCACGATTTAAACTGAAGAAATGCTTAAGATTTTTTTTTTTTTTACCTTTACCTATCCCTTAGTCTGTTGGACCGTTGGGGCACCAGGCAAGATCTGTCGACCGTCTTTCTCCATTCCTCCCTTTTTTTGCCTTGTTTAGAACCTCTCTCAGTGGCAGGCCTGTCCATTCTTTAATGTTGTCCTCCCATCGCTTTTTCTGTCTGCCTTTTCTTCTTTTCCCTGGCACTGTTCCCTGAAGGAAGGTCCTTGCGAGCCCCGTAGATCTTGTAATGTGGCCAAAGGTTTTAAGCTTTCGTCTTTTCACAATAGTTAGCAGGTCGTCATGGGCTCCGATCGCAACAGTAACCCTGTCTCTGATTTCTTGGTTTGTGATGCGGTCTTTGAATGTGATGCCTAGGATCCTTCTGTAGCATCTCAATTCCATTGCTAGGATCCTCCTCTTAAGCTCTGCATTCAACGTCCACGACTCGCAAGCATATAAAAATGTGGCCATGACCAGAGAGCGCATCAGTCTGATTTTGGTGCCGAGGGCTAAGCCCTAATCTTTCCATATTATTTTAAGTTTTGAAAGGGCTGCTGTGGACTGTGCTATTCGGGCCAATAGTTCGGGTTTTGTTCCCTCATCTGAGACAATAGCTCCGAGGTATTTGAAGCTGTTAACACTAGTTAGCTTTTCACCTCCAATACTGATGCCTCTTTTAAAGCCCTGATGGCTATTGGTCATAATTTGAGTTTTTAAAGATTAAAACAAAAAATAACGCCACCCATTTCGTCTAGCCTTTTAGACTATCTGTTGTCTATCTTTCATTGTCTGGACCTGAATGCGTTAACATGTTTGTCTTGTGCGTTATTGTTAGTTAAAAAGTATAATTTTAAACAAATTGTCGTCCATTCTGTCCTGCCTTTTGCAATACCGTTGGTTTATCTTTCATGTCTCTGTCTAAAAATATAAAATGTTATTGTCATTTTAATATTGATGCTATGGGTATGTGTGTGCGTGTGTTTCATTGCGTGACTTATTAATTAGTTGTACTGTTCCCATTGATGATTTGAAAAAAACACGTAATTAACCACCTATGCAAGAATAATTGAGGTAATCGATAAAGTAACCGCAACGATTTGATCAATAATCTATAGCTGTTGATCGATTTTGTTTCCTTGAAAGTTTCTAGATCATCATTAGTTGAGTACTTACATTAAAGTCAAGTTGGTCAATGAGACACAAAATATCTTAATCGAAGAGTTTTTGGACTTTTTTTTCTTGCCCCCCCCCCCCCCCCCCAATTTATGTATTTCTCACCAGTTGGGTATTGCTTCCATATTATGCATGTCTTATGATGGTCTTATCATTTATGTTTGACCTTTCATTTATGTATGTCCAAGTATTTGTGACTCTCTTCTCAGATATGTATGTCCTCTCATGTATGTGTGTCCTTTTAATTTTGTATGTGCCCTCAATTCTGTATGTGCCCTCAATTTTGTATGTCCCCTCAATTTTGTATGTCCCCTCAATTTTGTATGTGCCTACAGTCACGTGCGTAAGTATCCCTAAAATAATAAGAAAAAACAAGAAGCATTTGTCAACACTGAGGACTAGTACACATTGTGTCGTCTCCCCTAAATAGCTCATTGGTTCTTTGTCTCACGTGATCATCCTTTCATTCCGGACAGAAGTGAGTGCACTGCTACATAGCTTTATACCTACCCTGATCCTCCCGCTCATTAATTAGCTTAGTCTAACCCTGAGAAATAGCAGGTAGCAAGCGGAGTTCTATTAGAGGGTGAAGGCCAAACACCGAAAGGCATTAGATGACATTCATAACTGGTGTTCTCTTGTTTACTACGTTGGTATTTAGATCTACCTTCTCCTTTAGCTCAGAGAGGCGAAGACATCACATCGCAATGATGAGGTTACATCAGTTCCATCCTCAGCCCTGTTTCCCATTCTGCTTCCTAAACTTTATCCAGGCTTGCCCCTCCCACTCTTTTTTTTCTCCCTCCTCCCTTCCCTCCCCCCTCTCTAATTTATCTTCATTTAGTTTTAGTCTATGTTTTTTTTTTATTGAAATTCATTATTTAAAGAAATTATAATTTCAAGAGAATTGCGTTTTAATTTTTTGTTGTTTTTTTTTTAAATTATTATTTCAGACATTTTTTTTTTACATATGTCTCGGAGGAAACAATTCTGAAACAATACTGACAAAATTTGTTAAACTGCTACCAAGATATTGACCCATTTCTTAAGATATTCGCCCATTTTTTCGCTTATTTCATATAGGCCTATCTCTGACCTGACCTCCACTTTTTGTTTTTCTTTCTGTGCGCGGTCTTCTGATTGTCTGACCTAACCCCTCACATTTGTTTTCTAAATGAAGATCTGTTTATCATTACATCTAGTCGGTCATGTATCTTTGACGTATCAGACAAGAACACCATTTGAAGGGTTGGATCTGAGTGATTCATTAGAGCCTTGGATAGTTGGCGAACCCTTCCCTTCGTGATTATCTTTTCCGATTCTATCATCCAGTCGTAATATCTGGAACTGTACTTAGGCGAAAAGGAAACAACGTGTCCGTGTGTTGTCAGGTCTCTGCTGATTACTTCCTTCGCTCTTCTTGATTTTTTTTTTAGTTAAAAAGCTTTTTTTTTTCTCCACTAGAATTAATGACTTACAAACTTGTGTTGAACTGAAGGTAATAGCGTAATCATTATTACCTCACTCCCTACTCTCCCCCCCCCCTCTCTCTCTCTCTCGTGAACTTGTGCTTCCTCGCGCTCCTTACAAAAGAGCAGCAGAAAAGGGGGTGGGGGGAAGGAGAGATGCGGCACATTCTTATGGCTGAGGGCGGGAAGTTTGTCAACGTCTGCTCTTGTTCGATTCCTACAGTTTGAACTGCAAGCTCATTACACTAGGAATATCAACAACTGTTACATGGGAGTCCGTAAGTCTTCTTTTATTTATCTGTATCTAGTGATTGTACAGTAACACATAGATATATATACACGAAATGACATGAAGAATAGGACTATTTTACCTTCTTTTTTTATTCACTTTTGACAATACCTTTTGTATCATACTTAAAGGGCATTAAATAATAACAATTCTAGTCTTGACTAGGCTTAGACACATACCATAGTCGTTCTGATTGAGTGATGATTAAAAAAAAAAAGCAAAGCTCTTTATCTGCACTTATGTAGTAGTTTTATTTAGTCACGAGGAAGGCAGGGATTTAAAAAAATGGGGTTTACTATCCCCATGGAAATTCGTTTTATGTAGATTTATGCGTTGTATACACTTTGACACGTTACACAATGCATAACAAGGCATGAACTTGTAAATAAATGTAGTAAGACAGTGTACATGCACCCAAAAGTCCTTCAAACATTACCAGACTAGGCTAGCTATAGAAGTATAGATGATTATATTCCCAAGGGATCGAAGTTGTGTCATTTTTGACATGTATTATGTTTGTGAAGGACTATGGACAAACTGGTTCCAAACAGTCGCAAACCTTTCCACTTGCCATCCCCTCAGCCCACAGGCATGTAGACAGCTTACTCTTTCTTTCAAACGCTAATATTGGGCAGCACTTGGGGCTTTTATTTGGCCTTATTAAATCTTCATCATCTAGTGAAGACTTGACAAGCAGTGTGCTGTTTATTAAAGTTATAAATAGGGGAGACGAATCTATCCAGATTGTGTGCTTATGGACTGGATGAAACACTTCTATTGTTACAACAAAAGCGAATTTGTTCTGAAGTCTACGTTCTCTTCAATTATTGTCTGACCTACTTTTAAGTTGACCTGTCACTATAGATGAGTTCCTGGTTTGACCGATATGCCTCCTGGTTGGCGCGTGTCCGCTATTCAGTGTCTATAGACTGTATTCCCATAAGGATTTCCTCTCCCAAGCATTGAGCACTTATTCTTCTGTTTATGTAGTTTACACATCTGACTGGCACGAGGAGCCTCATGATGGTTGTGTCGGCATTGCTCTTTGCTTTTCTTGAGATTGCTTCGCATTTCAATAATTGCAACATTTCTCGTGCTAAAATATCACATAGCCCAGTGTTTCTGTGACGCCCCCACACTCCGACGAAAAAAAAATAGTCATAAAAAAAAAAATAGTCCGTATTTTTAGTTTTGAAGTAGTGTTTTGTACATAGCATTGAACATTAGAATGGTTCTTTCTTAATTTAGTAGCCGGTTCCGGAATTCCCTCCCCTTAACATGTTGAAGGAAGAATTAAAAAAAAAAAAAGCAAGGGGGTAGTTCTACGGTTTGAGAAACGCAGCGAAAGTTGTTTTGTTTTTTTTACTTTTACTTTGTAATTATATTATGCTTGCTTTATATAATGGTTACATAGTAATATAAATAAAATATTCACTTAACAATAGGCATACATATTCTTGTATGTGGCATGTTGTCTCTCTCTGTCTCTCTTTTGGTCTTTATTGTACACTTCTGTCGATAATGTGCTCCATTGGCGAGGTTAACTTGGTCGAGAGTGCTGTGTTACAACACCAGCTGTTTCTATCTTGCTAACATTTTATGGTGTCTCTTACACGAGGCTACATATCTTGGCTGTGGCTTTTTATGTAGCATTGAATAACTCACTCTCATTTCCATAACAATGAGTTCAGCTTGCTACAGGAGAAAAAAAAAGGCTTCCAACGCAAGGCATATGTGATTTTTAATACGACCAAAATAAATATAGTTATAGTTACATTAATGTATGTTGGAATTTGGTTGTGAATACTGTCATGGTGGGTTTTACGGGTTTAACATGTAGGGGATGATATAATTATAACCGGGTTCCCCACCTCAACAGGTTAATGTATTAATTAAAGATTAACAGCAAACCAAGTTGCCTAATAAACGAACTGTAAATAAGTGGTCAACGATCGTTGAACAATAACAATTTTTGATACTAAATACACATACTTAATATTCAGAATATATATACAAATCATGAGATAAATACGTTAATGCATTATTAATGATGCAAATGAACACAGCTCAGGCACGCACACTCTATTTCGGCCACACGACCTTGTACCTCCAAATACTACAACACGGAGACGCAAGGCTGAAACTGGTTAAAAATACAAATCTATAATATTAGAGCAAAATACCACTCGCTCACTGACTGATTCATTGATCGCGAAATCTCTAAAACTGTCGTACGTATCCCCATGAAATTTCGTACACAGGCTCCTTTTACCTCCTATGTGCTCACTAAGAACGGTTTTTGACAGAATCGCTATCTAGGGACCGCTTTTGGCGAAAAACCGCAAACTTGCTATCAAACCTTTGTTTTAGTTTCGTATTTCCCCAAAATAAGCCTCAATCAATATATAAAGCATTTTTTTAAATATCACGAAAGTAGGACTTCCTGTATATTTTTGTTCCTTTTAGTGACCATTTTAAACTTGCCTTGCGTCATTTCCACTTACTTGTCGACGCGGTCTAAATGAAAAACAAAACCATTTCTTATAGTATTAATAAGATAGATCTAGAGTCTTTTTCTTCTTTTTTTTTGTTTTCAAGAGACAGAGCATCTCCTTTTTTTGAAGTAAGGTCTGTAGTTTATAACGTAAGATAAACCAAATTGAAAGTTCTTTTTATTTAGAAAAAAAAATGTAGAAAGGGGAACTGGAATGTGGCATTCCATTGGCGCCTTTGGAAACTGATGGTAGGAAGAAATGTGTCTCATACCGTACATTGCTTGCATTAAGACTAAATGTTGAAGAAACAAAAAGTAAAACTAACCAAAAAGAAAAGGGGGGGGGGTAGAAAGAAAGAAAAGAACGGGGTGTTCCGGCCATAATTATCAATGCAAACCCTGGAAACATCGATGGTGCGTACTGCTAGTATGATACGCATAAAGAGTTATTTTAATTAGTTTAATATAATTTCTTCAAGTCTTTATCTTGCTGAGAAAATGTTTTTCGCTGTTGAGTTATTTGCAATGACTAGTAAGGCTGAACAAATAGAAATAATAATCAGTAATGGGTTGACGCCTTTCTCTTTCCCCCTCATCTCTCTCTCTCTCTCTCTCTCTCCCTGTGCCTCTTTCTCTCCCTGTCTCCCCTCTTTTATCACGGCTACAATCCTCTTTCTTATCCCCTCGAAGAGCTCTGTTACATCTTGTGCTGGAAGCTTTGTAACAAACATAAGAAGCTCTGCTTCCCCACCCCACACTTGGAGGGTAGTTGACATCAAAGTAGGTCATAGGTCATAGTGGAAACACTTGGGTTGGCTGTTTGAGTCGGGAGGCCGTTTCTTACTCTTGCCTCCATTGCAGTTGACATCATTGCTGGTGTTAGAGCACGATGTCACCCTTGAAGCATCGGTATTTGTCGAACCGGATTGATCGGGCGCAGTGAGGACTTGTAGAACTGTCACGCTTCGGTGGGTGTGTGCGTGATAACGCTTCACGATCTCATCGATCTCCGCCGCTGCCCCACCCTCGCTGACAACGCGCGGTCAAGGACCAGTCCCCGCTCACCACATGCACGTGCAGAGTTACTTAGCTCATTTTGTTTTTTTTAAACGCTTCTAGCAACTCTTTCTGTCAGGTACACATTTTGTACACGCTATTTCTCCCAGAACCAAGCTCGGATCAAGTGAAAATACTTAAAAAAAAAACAACAAAGCTTATATTAAAGTGTAATTGTATCAATTAGTTTGAATCATTCATGTCATTAAATTTGTAATATAATCTAGACTAACAATAATAAATCTGTGCGATTAGATATTATTTTTACTAATTGTTTTTGTTTAGCGCAATAGCATGCTTTTAGCTTTCTGTATGTGCTAAGATCCTATCACTTGTCATACCCATTTTGAAAGGGTATGACAAGTTGGTATCTGGGTGAATGTTGTCGAGATCATTTTTAAAAATGCATTTATAAATTATCTAAAATAAAGTTGAACGACTTGAATTCGAGGGCTCAAGCATCCTCCAGTCTATACAGCAACCACTGTGCCATCGAAGTGCTTATAAAAATAGAAGGTTTTATAGTTATTTATTGTTAGTTTTTAACCTTTAAGCCACGACCTAATTTCTCTATACATAGTATAAGGGGTCTCATTGAACTTATGCCACCACATTTGTAAAGTACTATTCCTTTCCCTTTTTCGATATAATTTTTTTTTTTTTTACCAATAGTTAATTAAGTAGTTGGCTACTTTTTTTAAATTTTTGTACCGTATTCTTGTTTTGTCGGTACAAAAAGAATTATGTAAAATTTCAAATTGATCCGAGATGGGGTGTGGGTATAACGTATACAAACTTTCTACCAGACAGAGTGAGTTGCTATAAGCTTTATAAAAATCTTCTAAGATCTAAGACTTCACTCATTTGATTTCGTACAGTTACGTTAAAAAAAATCCTTTTATTTTATCCTGATTACATAAGACTAGACTGCTAAATTTTGATTTCTGCCTCGTATTGCTATTCAATTTAATGCACCTTTGGATAGTCTGATACGAGTGTACCATAGATAATTCTCTATGCTCTGAGGCTTCGTTCTGAGGCTTCTTACTGCACAATTCAATTCTCTCCCTCTCCCCCTCTCTCTCCCCCTCTATCTCCCCCTCTCTCTCTCTGTTTGTCTGTCTCTCTGTCTGCCTGTCTGTCTGTCTGTCGACATTTGAGATCAAACTCTTCTCAGCTCCAATCGCGCAGTAGCCCCATCCGAATAATAAGCATCGGACCTAATGAGGCGCTTGAAATGTCTCCAACTTTCTTGTCCTGTAATTACGCTAGTCCTAACTTTTATACCACTTTAATGAACTTGTTCCACGGACGCTTTCGAAGCAGTGCGACTCCTCAGGTGGGTCCAACATAACCAGAGGTTTACCTTCTCATTTTCTTTGTCCCGGGTGGTATAATTCAACCTTTTCCAATCTTTTAATACTGGAGAACTCGATTCTCACGTCTTGCTAACGGACCACCAAGTAGATGATCACAAACTACATCTAAGTAATTAAAACTGGGAAATGCACGGACAAGGATGTTATTTAAATCAAGGGGATTTCAACGAGGTATATGTACAATTGATATGTGGTGGTTGTTGTTGCTGCTGTTGCTGTTGTTGTTGTTGTCTTGTGTCACGATGTGCTACTTTTTGATAAATCACTGACTCGGCTAGAATCAGAGAGTTCAAGGTCTAACTCTTATAAGATGTCGAGCCATCCCCTCCATGACGCCAGAGGCATCCATTAGCTCCACTTGGATCGTGACTCTCAGCTTCGATCTGTTCACAAATACAACCTTCGTGTCGTGTTGGCCGTTTTGTCGAGGTTAGTCAAACAGAGCGGGCCAGGTAATGAGGCCACAGGCCGGGCTATTTGTGTAAGTGTGTGGCGGATGCTCACACTATTTTAATGACTCACCCAGAAAAAATATATGTGGCGTTATTCTTACACGCCCAGCGTATGTATTACATAAGAATAAGGTCTAGGGTGTATGAAAAGATAATATCGTCAATCTTGCTCAATCATACCTTCATTTGCAGCAACATTTGGTCATGCAATATTGCCTGGTATTTATCGTCACATGATATTAATGGTCGTCTTATGTAAACAAGCCTGTCAATGATGTGAGACGAAACGCGTGCAATTGCTCGTTTGTCATACCACGTGGTCTGCCCTATGGCAGAAAGATTCGACTGTTATTGATGAGTTAGTGACGAACTTGTGTGTCTAAGTATGGCTGCAGTATGGCTTGATATGGGGAGTAAGAGTCTTGTTAGTTTTTGTTCCAACTTTTGGAGATAAATAATTTTATAGCCAGGAAGAAAAGATTGAAATCATATTTTTCAATAATAAAAAAAATATAATTAAAAAACACTTTCTCATTAATGTTCCAATATGAATGATTTATTTTCTGAAACGGCTGTGCCTTTCTATCAAATCTAGTCGTATTTATTTGAAGATGGGGACTTGTTCCACTGTTTTGTTTATGACACTTTCTTTTTTTTTTTTATTGGACTTGTCATGTTGATATTCACTTCGGCTAGTAATCCCGTGTTAACGCATAGTCTCAGATATTAGCAGTTCAAATTGGAAGTCATACAAATTGAAACGTGTATTTTAAAAAAGTCTATATCAACCATAGGTTTATTTTAATGGTTCAAAATACATTTGGTTTATTAAAAATCGAAGTCGAAAGAGTTTCCAAAGTAATATCAATTTGTTTCAACGCGCAAAGTTGTATTGACAAGAATGTAGACACTAAGGACGATTCGTAAAATAGAATTATGTCCCCCCCCCCCCCCAAACGAAACAAAGATTCTTATAAAGGAAACACATTCTTATAAAGGAAACAAAGATTCTTAAGATAATAGTGAACTTTTACTTGTTGTTTTTATTCTCAGAAAGGGGTCTGCTGGAGTGTTATGAAGTGTGTGTGTGTGTTTCTATGGTGACGTTGGGACGAGGTTAGCGATTGGTTGTGAATGATTCAACATAGATGGCGTTGTCCTCCTTTGGTGTTAGTTAGGACAGACGACCCCAGAACGTGAGACTGAAAGGTTGTCTCATTCTAGTGAGTTAGATTTTGTTAATAAATATTATAAACAAAGCTTACTACAGTTATTTTATCTCATTTCAACTTCATTTTGTTTTTATTATAAACAAAGTTATTTTTAGTATTGCTCACAAGGAAGTTATTCAAGTTCTTAGAAGTGTTATTAAAGTTATATAACGCTACAACGGTTTAATTGTCTACCAGCAGTTTCGTGCTACAAGTACCGGTTATAACAATAAGGTACTTGAATTAAAAAAAAAAAAAAACACTCTACAAAGGTTGCGCCAAAAGTCGAAATTTTAGGTCAGTTTGGTCGCTTTGGGTCAGTAATTCCGAAATCGTAGCCTCCCCCTTTTTGTTCTTTTTTTTTAAGTTAGTGACCAGTTACTGGACAACTATAGTTAGTTTATTGATATTGTATACACTCAAAATATGAATGAATGAATGCTCAAAAACAAATCTATGCCCTGGTTATGTCTTTGAGACGTGATAGAATATTTCTTTTTGTTGCGCCAGCAGGCAGCAGTCGTGTTTTTTCGTCTCTCGTTTTGGAGGATTTTTGTGTTGCTATTTTCTAGAGCTAAGTGATCTTTCTTATACCATTAGATTTGTGTTGATTTCGTCTATAGATTGGTGTATTTAGTTTGATAGATTTAAGTCACGTTAATTAAATTTAATTAGTTTTTGTATTCATTTACTATCCTTTAGTTTAACAAGCATCTATATAAACAGTAACAGAGTGATACTCATAGCCCGAGGGATTGATGTGCTTGGTAAAACCGTGTACCGTGGCCACTACATAGCAGTCGGAGCGCAAACCTGTGTGTCATCAGTCCTAGTGTGTCAAATCACCGTACTGGAGTCATGGACGCTAATCTATTACGTCGCATAGGACGCACATGTGTGTTACTCAAATCACGACTAGACAGCGAGGTTTTCCGAAATATTCGTCGACTTGGCATCGGGCGTAAACTGCCGACAGTTCGTGGGTCTAGGGCTGGGCGTCTTATTCGCCTATGGTATAACCTACCGCAATTCAACTCAACAGATACATGTCACACAGTTTCCAGGACTCTTAACTGTGTTGTTAACCCCACCCCTACCCCTGTTATTTCTTCTACGACAGAGTTCAGCAGTTCCCTACTAAACTGTTTTATTAACCACCCCACCCCTATTGCTCCTCACACAACAGAGGTCAGATGTCCCCATCAAAAACCTATAATTCGGGATATTACTCCTCCGGTGTCTTCAAAATGTGCTACGCCTCTGGTGACTATATCCTCCAGTCTGCTTAAAATAATGCACCTCAACGCCCAGTCATGCAGTAACAAAACCCTTGAGCTTGCAGACACCATCACTGATGATAGCTACGACATCGTTTTCCTTAGTGAGACATGGTTTAAAGAAGTTGGTGATGAGCCAAGAACCATTGAGCTAACGCCCCCAGGCTTTATTTTAAAGAGTCTACCTCGAAAAACAGGCAGCGGAGGGGGCTTAGCAATACTGTACAGAGATAGTCTAGCTAAGTATGTAACAATAAGACCTGAAAGCTCAACGTACACGACCTTTGAGATGTGCGAGTTTCGCCTTTCCCACCACAGTAGAACACTGACTTTTATTTTCCTGTACCGCCCACCACCAAGCAAGAGAAATAAACTGACAACAAAAGTTTTCATCGAAGAATTTCAAGACCTCCTTGACAGTCACATATCAACAAAAGATCTATTTGTCATAGGCGATGTGAACTTGCATTTTGACAGTGAAAATGAGACATACGCGATGTCGCTGAAAAATGCGCTAAAGGATCGCAACTTAGACCAACTGATAAATGTTCCGACACACGTCAAAGGCCATACTCTTGACTGGATTGTTACAAATGCAAGTGAGCTTGTAGCCAAATTCAATGTCTCAGACCGCGGCTTGTCAGATCATTTTCTCGTAAACTTTGAAATGCGCCTATCAAAAGCAAAAAGGCCAAAGAAAAACGTGACTTCCCGTAAACTTAAAGCCATAGATATTGCCTCCTTCAAAATGGACGTGACCTCTTTGCTGTTGCAACAGAGCAACACAGACGTTCTCAGCAATTACAATTCTTGCTTGAAAAAGTTGCTGGACAGCCATGCACCTCTTGTCACTCGTACAGTCTCAGTTAGGCCATCTGCACCCTGGTTGACGGAAGACATAAAGACTGCCAAACTTATTCGCCGACGTGCCGAACGTACATTTCAAAAGACAGGTCTGACGATACATCGACAAATATACATACGAGAAAAAAACAAGGTTAACCGTATGATTAGAGACGCAAAAGCTAGTCATATTCGACAAAAAATCGAAAATTCTGATTCTTCAAAGGAGCTATTCAGGATCACCGCTGAAATGTTAGGGGGAGCAAATAACGAACGTTTGCCGTCATCTATCCCATTATCTGAACTTCCTGATTCCTTCAATAGATTCTTCATTGGGAAGATTGAGCAGATTAGAAATGACATGCCATCCCTCTCATCACAGCTTGACCACTCTCCAATTTTTCAAAATACTCCTTTTTGCGAGTTTCAGCGTGTATCTGAAGATTATGTCAAAAGTACTATTTTGAAGATGCCAAATAAGTCATGTGACCTTGATCCCATTCCAACCTCCTTGCTCCTTGAATGTTTAGATGAGCTTGTACCTACAATTACCAACATTGTGAACTCTTCACTGACTTCAGGCATTGTACCACAGCAATTTAAGCATGCACTTGTCAGGCCCTTATTAAAGAAATCCAGTCTTGACCCGGAATGTCTAAAAAACTATCGCCCGGTTTCAAATCTTCCCTTCCTGTCAAAGCTTCTGGAGCGCATCGTGTTAGTGCAAATTCTTTCTCATCTTGAACAGTACTGTCTCTTGGAAGAATTTCAATCTGCATATAGGAAGTGCCGTAGCACAGAGACAGCAGTGGTCAGGGTACTAAACGACTTACTTCACAATTCCGACAAAGGCCACATATCAATTCTTTCTATGCTGGACTTGTCCGCAGCCTTTGATACGCTAGACCATGAAATTATGATGGCCAGATTCTCTGCAACTTTTGGTTTAGCAGGAGTCGTCCTAAAGTGGCTTGGATCCTACCTGACGGAACGCACCCAAAGTGTCGTTGTTAGCGGGACGGAATCAACAAGCTTACTTTTGAAGTACGGAGTACCCCAAGGATCAGTTCTAGGCCCAGTACTGTTCACTATGTACACATATCCACTCAGCGGTGTCATACGGCCAACCGGCATCTTATACCATTTCTTTGCCGATGACTCACAGTTATACGATTCATCAGTACCCTCAGAGGTGTCCCATCTGGCAGAGAATATCAGTGGTACCGTTGCAAGGGTGAGCGATTGGATGGTTGAAAATAAACTCAAGATGAACGAAGACAAGACAGAAATAATTAAGATTGGCACTAGGAACAATGTCTCAAAAGTTGAAAGCACAGATTCTCTCTTTATCACGAACTGCCATGTTCCTTTTGTTCATGTAGTGCGGAATCTTGGAGTTTTCTTCGACTCAACACTATCTTTCGACCCACACATAAATCAGCTCTGCAAAGGTCTTTATCTGCAGCTGCGCAGATTAGGCCAGATCCGACCATATTTAACAACGGAGTCAACAAAAACGCTAGCTGTGGCATTCATACTCTCCCGCCTTGACTACTGCAACGCCGTGCTAGCAGGTATACCTGATGACAAAATAGCCAAGCTGCAACGTATACAGAACAACGCCGCTCGAATAGTCCTTAAAAAAACTAGACAAGATTCTGCTACTACGCTCTTGCGCACGCTCCATTGGCTTCCCGTGAAAGCGAGAATCGATTACAAGGTCGCCACACTTTGTCATCAGTGTATATATAACAATGAGATGCCCTTGTACCTTAGCGAACTGATTACTCCATATGTCCCCCAGAGAACCCTGCGCTCAATGGACTCAACGCTTTTAGTAGTGCCACGTTTCTCCCTCAAAAGCTACGGTCTGCGTGCTTTTTCAGTTCACGGACCAAAGGTTTGGAACTCACTCCCCATTGATCTCAGACAGACAACATGCTATACCACTTTTAAGAAGAACATTAAGACCTACTTGTTTAAAACTTTTTTAGATTAACTGTTATTTCGGCAGTTGTGTTTATGTTTGTAATGTTGTTACAGCGCCTTGAGCCTACATTTTGTTTGTTAACAGCGCTTTATAAATAAAATTATTATTATTAATTGGTTGACAACACGACTGCTAACCCGTAATGGAACCTTGGGGACACTTTTTGGTTACCCCTAAAAAAATGTCTGACGTCAAAATCAAACAACATTATTAGCTAATAGCAAAAGCAGTTTTCTAATCAAATTGGTGTCAGAAGCTCTTTCTTTTCAGTGCAAGTGTGTGTCACGACAATGTCGCACATTTAATAGCCAGATTTCTGTGGACTTCTGCTTGATTCTCTCGATTATTCTATTCGATGTCAAACGACTACAAGTCTAGACTTTCAATAAGTTAAGAGAACGAAAAAAAGCCGTTTTTGAACGGAAGTGTATTTGTCAAAGAATATCTGGTGTATAGAAACAAGAACAACCTCAGTGAAATGAACAGCCTCTGTGAAATGAACAGCCTCAGTGAAATGAACAGCCTCTGTGAAATGAACAGCCTCTATGAAATGATCAGCCTCTGTGAAATGAACAGCCTCTGTGAAATGAACAGCCTCAGTGAAATGAACAGCCTCTGTGAAATGAACAGCCTCTGTGAAATGAACAGCCTCAGTGAAATGAACAGCCTCAGTGAAATGAACAACCTCTGTGAAATGTCTAAAGCCAACGAAGGGAGCTTTTCAAATAAAGTGTGAAGGACATGGAGAGGCGGTCCCAGTTAAGTCAACTGAGTCATGGTGGGGATAAGAGTCTCGTTAAACAATTGCATGACTTTGAAATGAAGAAGTTCACACCTTAATTGTAGAGGATGTGTTGTAGACTCTTTCGTTTCTCGTGTCTGATTTTATTTGTTTATTTACGAACAGAAATCGTTTCTTTATAAGACTAAATCAAACTAGAACTATTTCAGAGTAGTTTGAGTGCAATAACATCTGAACATGATGATTTAGCACGGGGTAATGAAATATATGTATGGATTGATACCCCTTGCTTCACGAACGTGTGCAGACAAGGGGAAAAAAATCGTTAGTCTAATCTTTCTTTGAACGCGCGCGTCATTACCGTACTTGTGCTGACGTATTTCTATATCGATGCGCGGTGTTTTTTTTTTTTTTTTGTCAACCACACGTCATGGGAGGGGGACGGTCGAGTGCAGTGTCATCAATGCTACAGAGGCTGGCCTGTATTGACACTGATGGTGTTCCACGCGAGAAGATGATGACAAAGCGGGAAGTCCCGAAATAGAGCTCGTTCTAACAGAAATAGTCCAAAGATATAGATCTGTCTAAATATAGTAACGACAAAAAAAAAAGACAGTGGTGGGCTATGTTTTGTGTTTCATTTCTTGCTAAGAATAGAATTTCAACGATCTTTTGTCCTCTAGAGAGAACAGACTCATCAATTCTTTTTGCCTAACGAAAGTAATTACATTTAAGTTTAAAAAAAAAAAGGGGGGGGGGGGGTTTCTGGTGGGCTGAATTACTGTTTTACTGCGAATCGTTGAGGCTGGTTAGCCGAGGAGAAGTGTCATTTACATTATGTTTAAAATAGATATAACGTCGGATATCGGCAACGATTTAAGAAAAAAAAAAAAAAGAACGAAATGTTTACGGAATAAAATGATCTGAGATAACTAGCAATGCTTAGGTAGACATTATGTTGTCAGGACTGGAAACTGGGTCATTTGATTGTGTGTGGGTGTGTGGTTTTGTAATTGGTTTCACCTTCATCTGTGGCGTGTCAGTTGAACTTTTCAGACATCTCATTTAGACATCTCATAGACACCACATTTAGACATCGCATAGAGACACCACATTTAGACATCACATAGAGACACCACATTTAGACATCACATAGAGACACCACATTTAGACATCACATAGAGACACCACATTTAGACATCACATAGAGACACCACATTTAGACATCACATAGAGACACCACATTTAGACATCACATAGAGACACCACATTTAGACATCACATAGAGACATCACATTTAGACATCACAAATACCACATTTAGATATCACACAGAGACATCAAATTTAGACATCACAGACACCACATTTAGACATCACATAGAGACACCACATTTACACATCACAGACATCACATTTAGACATCACACAGAGACATCACATTTAGACATCACAGACGCCACATTTAGACATCACATAGAGACACCACATTTAGACATCACAGATATCACATTTAGACATCACAGAAAACACATTTAGACATCACACAGACATCACATTTAGACATCACAGACACCACATTTAGACATCACAGACACCACATTTAGACATCACAGACACCACATTTAGACATCACACAGAGACATCACATGGGTCGGGGTAAAAAAAAAATTCAATTTTTACAAAATCTAACATTCATTTGTTATAAAGAACAAAAGAATCGCTCCACAAGTTGTACTCCTCATTCAGTTTCGGACTCGACCTTATTGTAAGATGTACTAAAGTGTTATCGTATTTTTCTAAAACAGTATCTTTTTTAAAAAATCACCTAGCTTATCAACACTTCATTTATTTTGTACACCGGATACACCAAAAGCAAGTTATTTTTAGTTTTCCCGCCATCTATTTATATATATATATATATAATTCTCTTCATGGCTCAAGAGTTTTGGACGCCAAGTAATGGAAAGATCACTCTTTTATCTCTGCAAGTCGGGCGGAGACTAGAGTTACCCCACGTAATTTTAGAGGCGAAAAAAAAAAAAAGAAAAGGAAGGGGGGGGGAGAACAAGTAGTATTTACCCGTCACTAAATAGCAGGGCCGGACTTAACCATTGTGAGGCCGAATGCGAAACGGATTCCACAATAACGGGTATTGCATAATGCCGTGTTTTTTTTTATCGCGCGTAGAATTGGCGTTTTACATATTGAATGACAACCCAAAATGACAATTTTTGTCTATATATTTCAGAAGATTTGTATGAGTTTTCAAAAGATTTTAATAATGTCCGGATATTTCCAGGACTTTTTCGTATATTTTGCAATTTCAAATCGACAGTAGGCCGCGGGAAATCTGTTATAAGTTATACAATGGTTTATTTTAATAATTTATACACCTAGAATTAGCGGGTCCTATGAAAGTGCTGTGCCCACTGCGGACGCTTAGGCTGCAGTGGCCTACGGCCGGCCCTGCAAAATAGCGGCGTATGCTACACCGCCGGTCGACTAGTGAATGAAAATGTGCAATATTTATGGTTATGGACTAAACTGATCCAGTGCTCCAAAAGTAGATGCACTTCTTCCGTTCACATGACGGACTCTTAGTTAAACCTGACTATATTTTAATCCTTTTGGGGGGGGGGGGAATCTTCAGAGCTCAGCATTTGGCATTACATACTAAAAGACAAGTACCATCAAGTCTAGTCTAAAGTGACCCATTTATTTTGGTGACATTGATGAACTATGGTTACACACACTTTTTTTTTAATAGCGCATGCATAATTAATTGGTTAGCCTAGATTTCGACTAATGTAATACGTATAGTGTCATTCCGCTCAAATTCAATGAGACCATGGTAACTGTTGGGGGAGAGGGGGGGCTGTGGGAGTGCTCACGTATAGTCAGAGACATTGGTAACTAAGTTCTGGGTCCAACGTCGCCAGCGCTATTTACTAATGCATAAAATACAGGGCCTGGGATCGACACTCGGCAACTCGACCAGTCTTGTCTGCACTCTAGTCACGTGACTTTCTCGCCGTTTATCTTTTGCTCAAAATTAGCACTCTGAAAAAAAAAAGAAAGTGTAAAGCGGGAGGGGTGCGGTGTCTCTAAAGTCAACTGTGACTTAAACTCCACCCACCTCGTGTTTGTTTTGAAATTCCTAATAAGCATGACTTTGTTTCGCAAATAATTTATTTTTGGCTTTTAAAATCAGTAAGCCAGACTTCTTTCCATCGATTGGCCATCTTTGATATGACTGTTAGGTACTGCAGAGCTGACGACAGTTTTAAGCCTGTATTTATTTTTTCGAGCATAGATATTTCTTTAATAAAAATAAATTATACAATAGGAAATAGATTATACAACAGGATTGTTTTCGCATTACATGAGATCTTGTTATACATGTCAGTCATATAAATCTAGCAACAATTTTTTTTCTGTAATTAAAATATTCATAATTAACTTCCATTTATGAACTGAAAGAGCAAAGAGAAGAAAAAAAATGGGGATAAGTTGATGTGTTACGAAGCATTAGTCGTGAAGGCGAGCTGCTTAACGCGCCGTGAACTAGGATCAAAAGAGTTTTTCATTAAAATCTTTGGCAAACCTTGATTCGACAAACCGGCGAATCCCAAACTCTGCACCAGGTTGTGAAACAAGAGCTGGTAAGCGTTCCATTGTCAGCGGCTATTTCGCATACTTAAGGCCAGTTTGATATATAGGTATATATATATGTTATTTGACATATCATATCTTATCTTATAAATTAGAGACGTTTCTTCAGAAGAAGATAATTATGTCCTAGCCGTATCCATGTATTAGTCGTGCATATTAATTAGAGACTTAAACTCATTGGTTTTCCTGGCTGATTCAGGCAACCCATTCCATGCTGTATGGTAGAAGGAGCCCTAATTTTTCCCAGCACATGGAATAATAAATATTCCTTTATCATTGCATCCCTCTACGTATTTCATTAGGTTGTGTTTTTGTATTTGTAAATTAGGGTTGAGTGTTTGATGTATTACGAGATCAAATGTCTCAGAGCTTTATTTCTTGAAACATTGTTACGCTCACACTTCCAAATCCCAGATCTGCCTCAGGCTGCGCTTGTAGTTTGTCCAATTCTAAATGCGAAGTCCAGACAGACTGCCGAGGTAGAAAACAGTAACCTAGCAACAGTGAAGTCTGTTGGTTGAATGTAAGGGCTTAAGTCCAGGCTCTGTTTGGCGGCAGATTAACTGGAGGCTTTGCCCTGATTGCAGATTAAACGTTACTCTTCGCCCCCCACCCCTCTCCTCCTTTTTTTTTTGTATTCTTCGTTTTACTTCTGGTGGCTAGACTAGGTCTAATGTTGACAGTGGCATTGTAACACGCTGTAAACTGAGATAGATAGATAGATAGATAGATAGTGTATTATATGTTTTTAATATTGATATAAAGATTATACAAGTTCATATGATATGCATACTTCTTAGGGTTACATAATTTGGTCTATAATGTATATAAAGGGGATCTAATGTAGGACATTTAGTCTGTGATGCTTTTGATTTTTATCCTTCTGAAAATTGTATTTTCGTTTACCAATTTTCTTTCCGATACCCCCTACAGGGGGGGGGGGTGTCGAGTACTCACCAGAGTCAAGCGTATTTCAGACATTGTGAAATGCTACCGATTTCCTCCCCGAGATTTTTCGTTTTACTCAAGTACCTCTTGAATTATTTCCCTTGTTTCGAGCGTTGCGCCTCTTCTTTCCCTCCCTCCCATTGTATATTCTTTCATCCAATGCTATTATTTTGAAACAACACTACTGAGTGTTTTGGATAGGGTTAAGCAACGGTCTTCTCATTACATTACACTTTGTGTGGCTTGTGGAAATGATTAGGTTTAAACATTTTGATTCCTAACATTTTGTTTGTTTTTAAATCGTACCAATCTCGTGCACCACTCCATCTGCTCTCAAGAACTTCCGGTCTTTTCGTCCCCCCCCCCTTCTCCCCCTAGCTTCCACTCAAGCATATTTCCATTAGCTGTTTTTGATTTTTTAAAGTCAAGAATGCAGTCTATAATAAAGTCAAGAATGCAGTCTATAATAAAGTCAAGAATGCAGTCTATAATAAAGTCAAGAATGCAGTCTATAATAAAGTCAAGAATGCAGTCTATAATAAAGTCAAGAATGCAGTCTATAATAAAGTCAAGAATGCAGTCTATAATAAAGTCAAGAATGCAGTCTATAATAAAGTCAAGAATGCAGTCTATAATAAGCAGCACCGTGTGGTTTGAGCGTGTTCTCCCCATTTGCTAAAGAACTTAAAAACCAGTCTTTGCCAACTAGCAGGAAATTATTTTCTACCATCTATTTTGTTTGATATTTCAAAGAAAATGTTTTTGCTTATTCCTTTTACTTTCGTCCTTAAAGCCTTGCCCCCTCAGCCCCACTTTCAAAGCAATTCACTGTGATGTAGCAAAAAAAAAAAAAATGGGCGCAAGCCTAGCACGTGCGTCAATGTAGATATCTGTCGCGTGCGAGTTTCCCACGGTCACTTGTACTCACAACAGAAATGAAATTTAACAGATAGAGGCTAAGTGTTTTTTTTTTCGGTAATTTTTATTTTCATCTAAGTGACGCTTTTTTTACCCCTTCCCCCTCACTGCAGAAATGCCAGTTGAGCGTTGTTTTTTTTTAAACTAATTTTTATCAAGTGACTATCTGGTCCGCTTCCGGATCTTCCAAATAGGAGCCTTATTTTTTTCTAACGTTTTTCAAAAACTCTTGGATCCACTGTGCCGCCAGTGATGGAAGGGCATTAGGGATATACACCGAATGATCGCTGCCAACTACAAATGTATGACAACTATATGAACTGGAGCATGGGCGGAGCAAGGTTACTCCTTGGACATGGCTAGAGGACGTTCATTTCTCACTGTCCGTCCGCTTGTAAACAAAATGAGTTCGTAGTCAGCTGAAACCTTAAGAAAGTGCTAGTACACCACTGACTCCCCAATGCAGCCATCCCTCTTTACTTATGCTGCTTTATCTAAAGTGATTTGTTTTAGATTCCATTCCTTGGTGTCAGAACTCTGTATCACTGCGGTCGACATTTTGCCCAAAGAGCGGTATTGGTGGATGTATTCCTATTTCCACTTTCGAAATACTTGGCGCATGCTAGATGTCTGTCAGTGTCTGCACATGATCTGGAAAATATGCTACTGGGTCTGCTAAGCCAGATGAAATACTGCAATAGTCTTTTATCTTAAGACTTTAAACGACTTAAGAACAATGGCTTTTAGATGGATTATTAGTTTATGATTGTCTATTTAAAAAAAAAACGTATTACGTTGTTTTTTTTTAAGTCTTTTTGTTTTGGTGCTAATGTATATTTATCTTTAAATAGTTATATTTTTCAAACAAAGCTCATATTAATAATCTGTTTGTTATTTTGATTTTGCAGGAAAGCTGGGTATTATATTTTGGAGCCTCTACTGAAACTTCTAGTCTCTGACGCTGTGTCTTTGTCACAACTATCGTCTGGGTCCAAAGCGTCATCCTCTGGACAGCCCCGGCCACTTCTCGCGTGTGCTTTGGCGCCAGAAAGAAAAACGCATCCGTGGAATGCTCATGGTAGGCCACAGGTGAGGTGAGCAAACATCTTCCGTCAGGTATAGTCTTCTTGAGGTGCGGTGAGCAAACATCTTCCGTCAGGTATAGTCTTCTTGAGGTGCGGGGGGAGAAGCGGAGAGAGAAGAGGAAGAGGGGGTGAGTCAGTCTGTCATTGATTGTGGTCTGTCTTACTCCAGCAGGCAGATGATGATCTAAATATTGAAAGAGACTAAAGGAAGTGCGACCACTCCATTCATTCTAGTTTCTGTTCGGATTGCACGTGACTCACACACGCACACACAATCTCGGACTGTCTCTATGTGGACAAGACACACAAATCAACAGCTGTGTGGGGTTTGGCTATTACATTTTTCACATAGGAATTGAAACTTGTTGCAACGGACTGTAGGTGGATAACACATGAGGTCTGAGTAGCCCCCCCCCCCAGCTCGTGTCCAGCTGTGAGCTGGCCAGCTAATGGCTGTTTCCAGTCACAAAGGCATGGATGACTACTGGAATGAGTTTCAGACGATCGAACAGAGTGACTCCCACAGCGATGAGGATGAGCTGTCAAAAACCCCTGATGGTGAGTAACTGGTCATTTTAATCTCTCTTAAGTAGCTAGAACTAAAATTTTGAAGATCTCTACACATTATAGAAATACAGTCATCGGCTTAGTAAAAAAAATAAATTAAAAGAACCAGAGCTGTACACATATAAATCAAAGCAAAGTCATATATCTATATACCTGAGAACATTATCTTCAGCAGATCGTATCAATCCATATGTGAAACCGTAATTATCAAACTGTCGGGCAAATGTAAAATGATTCTTAGTTGACTTCATTTAGTAACTTCTTGATGTTGCGTATAATATAGATCTCAATGCAGCTCTGTCTCCCAAGCTGTCCTAGTTGGTGTTTTTTTTTTCCATATAAGATCTGCATCGCTGTGTTCAAAATATTTTAAGATGATTATATTTTGAAAAAGTATAACGGTCAAACCAGAGTTCTCACTGTGAGGCCCATCAGCTAAATAGTCCCTGTCAACAAATTCTAGGAAAATCGCTAGGGCCGTTTTCGAAATTCGAGTCAACAACCCATGAAGAGTTGTCAAACTAATAAGAGGCATTGTTATAAAGCTAATCTGGTATCTATTTTTAAACTCCTTTATTCCCCCCCTCTCTCACCCCCCCCCCCCCTTTTTTTTTTTTAAATAACGAACTGTTTAAAAACTAGCCTCTCTCTGATTTAAAGGGAAATACATGGCACGTTTTATTGTGAACCATGAATAGCATTGTAGTATATTTTTTTTTTATTCTACGGTGTTCGTTCAATGTAGCAGGCCTACTTTTCCTAGTCACCTAAATTCATTATTGAAAAAGACTGCGAGGCCATTCTCTCCATTGCTGGTGTAAAATGGATCTAGTTTCATTTCATCTTTGAAGTCACACTCGAATTTCCTTTTGTCTCGCAACTACGTGTCATTTAACTGCGATTAACCGCCCTCTATGACTTGTACATCACTATCGTATACGCTGTTGTCATGGGGTTTTATTTCTGAGGCTAAATCAATACCTTTACCGGGTGAACCTTCTCGAAGGTGTGTTACTTAAACTTTCTACACAAATTATCCACACATTATCTATTTCGTATCAAACAAAAAAGCTAACCCGGTAAAGTGCAACTCAGTAGACATATCATTTTTTTACAAAGCTTATATCAACTCACTCTGTCTGTCTGGCAAAACGTTTGTGCACGTGATTTCTCCCACACCCAATCTCGGATCAAGCTGAAATTTTACACAATTGTTTCTTTTACATTACAACACAAGAATTTTAAAAAAATAATTTAAAAAAAAAAAAAGAACCAATTAGTTAATTAACTATTGGTAATTAATTATTTTGTTTGGTATCTCGAACAAGGGAAATAAATCGTACTTGACACTACTTGACAGATCTTGTGGTATAAGTTGAATTAGTCCCCTTGAGGACCTTCGCCTTAACCCCTTAGTGCATTTAAGATACACCTTCTTCCCTCTCCCTTCCCAAGTGTTCCAGACGTGATAGCATCACATAGCCGCATAGCGCATTGAAAAAGCCTAAAGCTAAAGAAAAACAATTGGTAACAATATTTCCAATCGTACAGATTTATTACGTTGGGGTCTATAAGTACGTCACAGATTCAAACTAATTGATGCAATTCTACTTAATATAGGGATAAATAAATTTGTACAAATTCTTAAATTCTTCCCTAGTGCTATTAGAGCATGGAATGGGTTGTCTGAGCCAGCCAGGAAAACCGGTGACTTGGCAGAATTTGTTATTGGTTAACATGCATGACTAGGGGGGGGGGGGGAAATGGAGAAAGACGGTCGACAAGTCTTGCTTGGTACCCCAACGGTCCAACAGACTAAGGGATAGGTAAAGGTAAAGGCAAACATGCATGACTAGATGCATGACGCGTAGGACGTAATCATCTTCTTTTTTGAAGTAACGTCTGTATTATATAAGATATTAGATAAGATAAAAAGGGGGGGGTGATAAAAATTGCTTACCTGTTCATGCCAATAGATACAGTATTTAGAATTTAGACTATGGGGAAATATATTATAAGATGATCTTAGCTGGGTCCAGATGTACAATTGTAAAGTGCATTACTTTGGTTCACTACATCATGTCTTGTTTTGGTTCACTATATCGTTTCTTGTTTTGGTTCACTATATCGTTTCTTTTTTTGGTTCACTATATCGTCTTGTTTTGGTTCACTACATCATGTCTTGCTTTGGTTCACTACATCATGTCTTGTTTTGGTTCACTACATCATGTCTTGTTTTGGTTCACTACATCATGTCTTGTTTTGGTTCACTACATCATGTCTTGTTTCGGTTCACTACATCATGTCTTGTTTTGGTTCACTACATCATGTCTTGCTTTGGTTCACTACATCATGTCTTGTTTTGGTTCACTATATCGTTTCTTGTTTTGGTTCACTATATCGTTTCTTGTTTTGGTTCACTATATCGTCTTGCTTTGGTTCACTACATCGTGTCTTGCTTTGGTTCACTACATCATGTCTTGTTTTGGTTCACTACATCATGTCTTGCTTTGGTTCACTACATCGTGTCTTGCTTGGTTCACTACATCATGTCTTGCTTTGGTTCACTACATCATGTCTTGTTTTGGTTCACTACATCATGTCTTGTTTTGGTTCACTACATCATGTCTTGCTTTGGTTCACTACATCGTGTCTTGCTTTGGTTCACTACATCATGTCTTGTTTTGGTTCACTACATCATGTCTTGTTTTGGTTCACTACATCATGTCTTGCTTTGGTTCACTACATCGTGTCTTGCTTGGTTCACTACATCATGTCTTGCTTTGGTTCACTACATCATGTCTTGTTTTGGTTCACTACATCGTGTCTTGCTTTGGTTCACTACATCATGTCTTGCTTTGGTTCACTACATCGTGTCTTGCTTTGGTTTACTACATCATGTCTTGCTTTGGTTCACTACATCATGTCTTGCTTTGGTTCACTACATCATGTCTTGCTTTGGTTCACTACATGTCTTGCTTTGGTTCACTACATCATGTCTTGCTTTGGTTCACTACATCATGTCTTGTTTTGGTTCACTACATGTCTTGCTTTGGTTCACTACATCATGTCTTGCTTTGGTTCACTACATCATGTCTTGTTTTGGTTCACTACATGTCTTGCTTTGGTTCACTACACCGTGTCTTGCTTTGGTTCACTACATCATGTCTTGCTTTGGTTCACTACATGTCTTGCTTTGGTTCACTACATCATGTCTTGCTTTGGTTCACTACATGTCTTGCTTTGGTTCACTACACCGTGTCTTGTTTTGGTTCACTACATCATGTCTTGCTTTGGTTCACTACATGTCTTGCTTTGGTTCACTACACCGTGTCTTGTTTTGGTTCACTACATCATGTCTTGCTTTTGTTTTTTTTGTTTCAGAGGGTGAGATTGAAGAAGCCTGGTTGAAGCGCGCTGGCTACAGTCATGTGATCAGTCAGTTCAAAGGTAAGCTCAACTCTTCTATGTGTACTCTGTAGACTTCATCTTTCCATGTATTTGATAATGAGGAACAGGTTGTCAGAGCATAATGGAATAGCATTTTTTTTCCTGCTAAACTTTCCAATTTTCTTTGAGTCATGATCCACATAATTAGTATGATTACTAGCTTACATTATTTATCTGTATTGCTTCAATTGAATGTTCCTATTTACTATTTTGTAAATTCTATGTACCACCATATTATTTTATTATTAAGAAATGTTATTCCTTTCAGCTATAATAATAGTAGCCTAAAGCAGTGGCGTAGCAATGGTGTGTGTGTGGGTGGGAATTTGAAAATACCCCTGCGCCCCCACTTGAGGGGTGCCTCCAAATGAGTGTTTGAAATAAACAATAAATAAATACTAAATATTACCCTATTATCTCATGTCATGATGTCGAATGTTAAAATGCAGGGTCCCCTAGAGAGGTCAAGCCCCCAAATTTCTAGCTATGGCACTGGCCTAAAGTTGATTTTGTTTTTTCATTACGTTTCTTCATTAAAAATATGGGATGTGTGGCTAAGAGGTTTAAACTGCTTGGCTACCTATCAAGTGGGCATGGCTACCAATCAAGGGGGGCTCGAGTTCGACACCCCACTGGCAAAGAGTTGTGTTTACTGAGCTCCCTAAGGCAGCACAGAAAACCATCTCCCAGATACTCCCTCCACTCAATAGTCCACAAAAGAGTTTGGGCCATAGTGCTAAATGCATGAACATTTGCGCTATATAAAAGCAAGTTTTTGTATGTTAAAAATATTGTGTCCTAAAGCATTGCTTCTATCTTGAATGAAACCATTTTTTTTTATTTACAGAGGGTGGGGACATCTCTGAAGCTGACCTGGATCTGATGACCAGCTCACTCACCCATGCCCAGAGAGAGGCTGTCAGAAAACGCATCAATATCCTTACCACCACCATGCGTAAAAAAGACAAGGTCACCAAAATTCATGTCAAGGACATTTTTGCAGCCCCTAAAGGTCAAATATAAGTAAACTGTAATTGTTTATATAGAAGCTGGCTGGCAATGTTAGTGTTTTAAGCAATTCAGAGTATGATAAGATAATAAAATTGTATGATAAGATACAATTTTATATTAAAATGATTTAAGATGTTGTCTTATTATTTTATTCTTTTATTTATTTAAAAAAATAATTTTGTATAGATTAATTGTTTTGAAAATACAATTTTAAAATAGAGCTAATAAGGATTCACTCCTTATGTTAACTTGTTCATTTTCAGTATTTCTGAAACAGTAT
Organism: Biomphalaria glabrata; assembly: GCF_947242115.1. Lineage (NCBI taxonomy): Eukaryota > Metazoa > Mollusca > Gastropoda > Planorbidae > Biomphalaria > Biomphalaria glabrata. The sequence continues at coordinate 11,354,923 of NC_074727.1, forward strand.
AAATGGGTTTACATTTTGTTCTGATCAAACTATTTACAGATGTACACGTACACACAAGTCATGCCAACACCTTGCCTCAAGCTTACACCGCTCCGAAAAGAAATACCACCAAATCACCTGACCAGCGTCCATCCAGTCCCTTTTCTCACAAGGGTGGCTACTCCATGGCAGGTGGTACAAATGAAATCACATCTTATGTGGACGCAGGTAGGGTGAACAGTTGATTCAGTCGTGTGATAAACATTCTGGTACTACATTTTAGGAGCACAACTACAGTTAAACATTTAAGGACAGTTTTTTGTGGTTTCAAATTACCTTCTTTTAAAACAATGCAGAAATTAACCCCCCAAAAATTACTTAATACTAGAGCAGAATAATTTCATAAAAGATGAACAGTACTATGTAGTATTAAAGTCATTGTACTTGCATCTTTGAAATGTAAAATAATAGAAATTGAGAACTTTGAAATAACTAGGTTTGACAGTATCTTCTTTAATATTTTGATGAGAAGGGGGAGTTAACAGAAATAGTCATAATCTGTTTTGTTTTCCTTACCTTGGATCTGCATTATTCTTTTCTGTGGCATCAAGTGCTTATGTCGCCTATGCATACATCAGTATACCTTAAAAGTGGGCAACATGGGGTTCTCCTGCCTTCTATTAGATCACCATACAAAATGTCTTGTGGGAGTTGACTTTGTGGCATTCTGTGAACATGTTGAAGCCAGCCAGGGAATCAACTACTGATATTAGCGTGAATGTCCTGGCACCCCCTGCTCCTCCCAACTTTTCCTCTTTGGTTATTTTATCTTTTTCAAGAATCTGCCCTAAGCATCATAGGTGGAAGATATTCAGCTTTTTTTCCTGTCCAGAGTAGGTTAACCATGATTCACTACCATATAGCAGAGTGCTCATCACACAGGTCTAGTAGACTAGGGTTTTGATATTGGTAGTCAGTAATGTTTCACACTCTTTTCTGCAGCCATAACATGGTGTTTATCACTTTGACTATTCTGGAGATGATAAAGTCAAGATAGCAGAAATGTTAAACAATTTCCAATGGCTGGCTATTAATCGTTATGAGAGGAGCAGCATTTGTGTTATGAACTAGTATTTTGGTCTTGCTTTGATTAATATTTAAGTCAAACTTCTGGCTTGCAGCAAACAGTCTGACAATCAGGGTCTGAAGCTGAGTAGCAGATTCAGCAAAAATAGCTGCATCAACAGTTTAGAAGAGTTATCTGATGCGTGTCTCCTTAACTTTGGTTTTAGCCTTCAATCTTTAAAAGCCTAATGCAGTAGGCAGGAAAAGAATATGCCAAATAGAGTAGGTTCATAACATCTTATATGTTCATTATGTCTTTATCGTCAGGTGTGGCCACATTAGGTATTCATCATCGTACAAAAAGTAAAAATGAAGCCAATCATCTCTACAACTTTTCTGACACTTCTGATGACATGGAGATTCACCTTGACTTCACCACAGAAGAGTTAGAAAAGGTAAGTAAACTTGCTTTTTTTTCCCCCTTGAGATAAACATCATGACATATATACATGTATTCAAAAAAGCTCATTCTAGACAGTTTTTTTGTTAAGTACAAACATTTAAAAAAATATGACAGGTTTACAAACCATATACTGAGTTATATATTAGTCAAATAATAATAATAATAGTATCAGAAAATATGAGACTATCAATTGTTTTGTTTTTAATAATAATATTTAATAATAGTAATTAATTAGCATAAAATATGTATAGGCCTATATCTGTTTAAAATAAAACAACTGTTCTCAATAAAAGTTTAAATTACTTCAAGTTTACATGCTTATTTTATCTATTAAATATTCCAAGTACATTATATTGCAATATGACAATTGTAATTAATGTGATACAGTTCCTGCCCTAGACTAGTTGCTAGATGTTTGCTTCACACTGTTGTTGTAGGCATGCTTGCATTCCAACTCCTGGCTTGTTGTTGTTGTGTTCTCAGATCACTTGTTTAAATGAAAACATAATCTTTGACTCTGACATTTTGTTCATTTTTTGTAACACAAATCTTTTTCTTTCATCATATACATTCTTAATTGACAGATATATCTAAGATAAATACTTGTTATATGCATTGTTTCTTTTACTCTTCATTTGTTTTTTGTTTGTTTGTATTGGGGTCCAACTTATTGTCCAATAGTATTTAAATGTAAGGGGGAGAAGAGGAAGTCACTTGGAAACTGAATTAAAGAGAAAGGGCAGGTCAATTTACAAATATGAACAAAATATTATAAAAGTTCACCACTAGATGTCTGAAATGGAAAAGTTTCTCTAATTATCCTTTTGGATCTGTGCACATCTCCCATTCATATGCTGCAACTGTTCAAAAGAGTTGGCCTATCTAGAGTCTTTCCCTAAAGCAAATGTTGCAATCATCTAATGAAGATCCATCACCTTTGAAAACAACCACTTTATGGATAAAGACATTAGTATAGTATGAACAAATTGTCAGACAAATTTCCTTATGGATAATAAAGATTATTATGATTATTAAACCATAGAATATTGTTATTTGTTAACTTTTTCAGACATTGAGTAAACGTAACATTACAAACAAAGTCATTGTGTTTGAACCACAAACAAAGTTATTGTGTTTGAACCACAAACGATGTCATTGTGTTTGAACCACAAATAAAGTCATTGTGTTTGAATTACAAATAAAGTCATTGTGTTTGAACCACAAATAAAGTCATTGTGTTTGAACCACAAACAATGTCATTGTGTTTGAACTACAAATAAAGTCATTGTGTTTGAACCACAAACAATGTCATTGTGTTTGAACCACAAATAAAGTCATTGTGTTTGAACCACAAATAAAGTCATTGTGTTTGAACCACAAATAAAGTCATTGTGTTTGAACCACAAACAAAGTTATTGTGATTGAACCACAAACAAAGTCATTGTGTTTGAACCACAAATAAAGTCATTGTGTTTGAACCACAAACAAAGTCATGTGTTTGAACCACAAATAAAATCATTGTGTTTGAACCACAAACAAAGTCATTGTGTTTGAACCACAAATAAAGTCATTGTGTTTGAACCACAAATAAAGGCATTGTGTTTGAACCACAAACAATGTCATTGTGTTTGAACTACAAATAAAGTCATTGTGTTTGAACCACAAACAATGTCATTGTGTTTGAACCACAAATAAAGTCATTGTGTTTGAACCACAAATAAAGTCATTGTGTTTGAACCACAAATAAAGTCATTGTGTTTGAACCACAAACAAAGTTATTGTGATTGAACCACAAACAAAGTCATTGTGTTTGAACCACAAATAAAGTCATTGTGTTTGAACCACAAACAAAGTCATTGTGTTTGAACCACAAATAAAGTCATTGTGTTTGAACCACAAATAAAGTCATTGTGTTTGAACCACAAATAAAGTCATTGTGTTTGAACCACAAACAAAGTCATTGTGTTTGAACCACAAATAAAGTCATTGTGTTTGAACCACAAATAAAGTAGCGGTTATATCAGAATATTCTGGGGGCATGGTGGCTGCATGGTAAAGCGCTTGCTTCCAAACTGAGGAGTCTTAAGTTTGAATAGCTATTAAGACTCTGGACTTTTGAACTTTGGAATCTTAAGACACCCCTGATTGCACCTAACTCTGATGGGTAACTGACATTATTTGGGGTATGCCAAGTACAGTTGGTTCGAGTTTGTCGTTGTCCTAACCACTTGATACACTCCTTAACCATTGGCCGTAGTAGCAGATGACCTTTACATCTTCTGCCCTATAGATTGCAAGGTCTGGAAGGGGGTACTTTACTTTATTTGTTGTATATATCAGAATATTTCAATGTTTTTGTTTGTTAAACTGTGATGTTGCTAATAATCCTAAGTTCCACTACATGAATAGATGCATGTGTAGATTTAGTAATGATTGTATTGCTTGACTGCCTTGACGCTCACATCCTTTTGTTGAAACTTATGTTTCAAGTGTGTTTTTTTAACAGTCTTTTTAACAGACTTTTGTTGCAGCACAATTCCTGTTCAAACAATAATAAGCTTGTTATGACATTCACTGTTCACAAAATGCCTCATGTTGTGTAAAGTGTGCACATTTGTGTTTAGTTTAGAAGTAGAGGCGCTAGTTTATGCACTTTTTTTTTAATACACATTTTGTTATCATTTCTTTAACTGTAGCACGATCAATATTTTCTCAATAATTTCTACAATTTCTATTTATTAAGACCTTTTAAAATAAGCCAAAAAAAAAATATATATATATATATATAATTGATACATTATTTCCACTTCATTTATAACAAATATTTCAATGAGTTGTTTCCCTTTAAAAAAAATAGTTATATCTTTTTAAGACAATCAGGTTTTCTTTTCCCATCTCATTCCACAGTTGCTTTGTAAATGTATGTGTTTCATATTGTTATTTTATCTTGTCATCACTATCTTGTTCACTCATCAAAGTAATTTAGTATTCATATAAACCATTTCAATTACTGGATCAATCAAACATCTAGTATCAGAAGAAGATTGTGTCCCTTTATTACTCTAACATGATTGTGTCACTGAACTATATACATGTAGGTTACCTTTGTCAAGCATGCATGAAGTCTTGTGCTCCTAAACTTGTAACAATGTATGCATGACTGTGTATGTTGAGAAGTATTGGCGGTTGGGCTGTCCACATAAATTACCAACCATTCTTGGTCACATGTAGCTAGTGTTTCTTGAGCACATTTAACCTAACATCTCAAAGCATTGTCTAGTTTTCTTTCCTAACAGCACAGTTTGGCTAATTCTAGTGTAGACTTAGATTTTCTTGTTTTTCTACTTTTTTAAATTGATTAAAGCTAGTTTTTGATGTGTAGAAGTTTTTTTCTTAAAATGCTAAATCATAATTTTTTTTAAAAATTATTTTTAAAGCTTTTTTTTTTCTATAAATTTTTAAACTTCAGAATATCAAGTTGTATTTAATTACTATAGAATAAATTGTTAATGATTCAAAGGTGCTTTTAAAAAAGAAATTCTGAACTAAACTGTTAAAAATATTGTTTGAATAGATTAAGTGAAGTATCTTTTTATGTTTCTTTTTTGTTCCATGAAACATTCTTCAGCCCTTTTCTCCTGTAGCAACTTTCCCAGACCCTCACAGAATAGAACTCCCAGTAAGTACAGTTACCATACCAAATCTTTCACAGCTTTAGAAAAGTGGTTAAAACATATACACATTATTGCTTAGTATATGAATCGACAAACTTAAATTAATTAAATTATTTAAATACTTCTACACCTCTCCTTAAGATAATTCCCTCCCCCCTTCCCCCCCCCCCCCCCCAAACTGATGGTCATCCATTCCTTCCTGTCATTTTCCTTTTCCCTCTTGTTCTTAAATGTTCAGACATCTGGTCATTACTGTTGATGTTTTCGTTTCTGAAAAATGGTTAGAAGATCATCATAATCATCAATCTTTTGTTCCTGTCTCATACTTGGTAACTTCAAATGAAGTCTAATTAGGTCAAATCAGTTTTCTGAAAGATATCTCTTCAAGTCGTAAACTTTTCATCCCTTTCGCAGACATTAAAATGGCTATTTAAAATATACCCTTTTTCTCAGAACAGTTCTTTTAGTGGTTTTATTTTTAGATGAAGCAAACTCTGACTTATCAATCTCTATAAAAATCAACTCTTATTCATGTACTGTTGAACCAGTCCCATTACACATTCTCCTGGCTTACAGTAGAAACTTGAGTGCTGTGAAAGATTTGTATGATAGCAGTTAAGACTTATCACTACACATGATGTGACAGGCTGTGTGAACTGAGGATTGTATATGATTGTTGTGTTTGTTACAGTACTAACTGTGTACACTGACATCTATGTAGCCATTAACAATCATGTCTGTAGACTTCATGTTGTACAATGTAGCCTACACATTGAATGTTGTGAATATGGGATATGGAATGTGCAACGAGTGTTGTGAAAATGTATCCATTTATTGTTGTAATGGTATAAATTAGATTGTATGATGTAGATGTAGTGATTTTTTTTCTCCACTTTGTAGACATTAAAGGCATACTAATTATGATTCAACAGATGTCTTAAGTATTGTAAAAAAATTATGGCATTTTTTACGCAAGCTAGTATTACCAAAATAATTTTCTAAATAGTGACTAAACAGACTGGCATTTTATTGTTTATTTAATCTGCATCTTTATTGAACAGATGGGCCCCAAACACGTTAGGACAATTCACATGACTTGCTATGTCTAAGGTGGTTATCATTGAAGTATTTGGTCTATGACAAATATAAGAAAATTATTTACCTCAACTATTTGGCATCAGACGCAAACACACATATATATGGTCATGTCAGTTTGAAGATCACTGTCCCTACCAGGCTTTCTCAAGTTTTGTTCAAATCTACAGAGCTGTGCAAACAACTGTCTATCAAAGTTAAAGATTAGATGTATTAAGTCATTCTCATAAGACACTGATGTAGACCTTTCCTTACAGACTTCATGACAGCCATTTTGTTTGTTGTGTTTCACACGTAACTGACTTCATCGAAACAAAAGTGTTAACTTGCTGCATGGAACTGATAGAATATATAATATTCACTGATATTCACCGATGCGAAAACAACCCTACAAAGCTTATAAAACTCTTATATTAAAAATCTCAGAACAGCACTCACAAAGCTCAACAACAACAGCAAAAAAACTTTTATTCAATGGATACCAGCTCATATACAACTAGAAGGAAATGAGAAGGCTGACATATTAGGCAAGAACTGACTCACAAATAAACTCTGCACTCTATCCAGAAGAATTGAAGAAATTAATTGTAAATAAAATAAATGAGAAATGGACAATTCTCATCCAAATCACAAGAAAGATGATGCTTACTTTAAGCTATCCTAACAAGACCAACGTCAAATCAGGACCGGACACAACAGAATGCGACAACACATGTACCGGAAGCTCAAAATTGAAACCAGTGAAATCTGCCCATGTGGAGTATCACCAGAGAATGCCGACCACATCCTCCAAAACTGCTCTCATTACCAAGAGACACTAGCCCCAAAACACCCCAATAGAAAGAAAACTATATGGAGAGCTTCCTGATTTAGAAACCACTGCACAGTTCATCTCATATATTGGTTTAGCCATCTGAACACTCCAACATAACAATGAGAACGAAGAAGAAGAAGAAGACTGATATTTGACTTGTCAACATTAGTACACATTGTGAACTGAGCCAGATAAAGTTATTGTACACTTTGTGAACAGAGTCATATAAAGTTATTGTATACATTGTGAACAGAGCCAGTTAAAGTTATTGTACACATTGGGAACAGAGCCAGATAAAGTTACTGTACACTTTGTGAACAGAGCCAGAAAAGGTTATTAGGGAAGCAAGTCAAAATGTTACCAAGGTCATTTTATTTGTTAGTACAACTTCATTCAGTGACTTTTGAACAAGTTTTTTTTCTTTTTTTTTATTGTTCCATATCTCACATTTATATCACTTTTTGATCTGTTTATTTTTTTAAATTGACTTTTTAACAAACAAACAAAATTACCATCAACTGACAGATTTGTTAAGAAGAAAAATCATAATAAGATTATTTTAAAAATTCTTTAAAAGACTATCTTCATTATTTTCATCTTGTTTAGCTTGTCTCATATGCATTTCTTGCATTGGTTTTTTTTTTCCACAACTATTGTACAGTGTTCATGTATTAAAGGATTTGTCATTCTTAAGTTACTTTTATCACACACTTATGTAAGTGATGATTCAATAGGAAAATGAAATGCAAAATAAGACAGTCCTGGGTTATTTCATTGGTTTATCTATTAGTTAATACATTCATACTTGGAGGTTGTTTGCTATCTGATTAATGTAAATAGAACATCTGTATTTTTACTAAAGCCCAAAGAAGTATATGGTCTAATATTTAGACTACTGTTCCAGGCCTTTGATGTCAGTTCTGACCCTCTAGGCATCACTTACATTGGTGATCTAGCAGACTGTGATATAGAGAGAGTCAGGGAGCTGGCCTTTATAGAATTAACTGCCCTGCTTGATGCTTACAACATAGATCATAAACCTATGAAACGCAAGAGAAAGGTCAAAGGTAGGCAACTCTTGTATTCTTAGTTTTATAATGTTTTACGTGTTTCAGGTGTTCCTTCAGAATTGAAGATAATCTACATCCTAGTCCAGATCACCCGCAGGACAACAGGGGATGGCAGCTGGCAGGGGATGAAGATAATCTACATCCTAGTCCAGATCACCCGCAGGACAACAGGGGATGGCAGCTGGCAGGGGATGAAGATAATCTACATCCTAGTCCAAATCACCCGCAGGACAACAGGGGATGGCAGCTGGCAGGGGATGAAGATAATCTACATCCTAGTCCAAATCACCTGCAGGACAACAGGGGATGGCAGCTGGCAGGGGATGAAGATAATCTACATCCTAGTCCAAATCACCGCCAGGACAACAGGGGATGGCAGCTGGCAGGGGATGAAGATAATCTACATCCTAGTCCAAATCACCCGCAGGACAACAGGGGATGGCAGCTGGCAGGGGATGAAGATAATCTACATCCTAGTCCAGATCACCCGCAGGACAACAGGGGATGGCAGCTGGCAGGGGATGAAGATAATCTACATCCTAGTCCAAATCACCCGCAGGACAACAGGGGATGGCAGCTGGCAGGGGATGAAGATAATCTACATCCTAGTCCAAATCACCCGCAGGACAACAGGGGATGGCAGCTGGCAGGGGATGAAGATAATCTACATCCTAGTCCAAATCACCCGCAGGACAACAGGGGATGGCAGCTGGCAGGGGATGAAGATAATCTACATCCTAGTCCAAATCACCCGCAGGACAACAGGGGATGGCAGCTGGCAGGGTATGAACCAGGGACAAATCAAGATGATGAAATAAAAGTCCAGTCTACATACGTCCCGACCAGGCAGCCATCCGGTCATACCAGCATACCATTAAATAAAAACTAATTTTGTTTCACTAAAAAAAGAAACATCTGTTGTAAGCAAGAGAGATATTAATCATGCCTTCATGGATTACACTTTATGAGTCTTTATAGTTAAGTACAAGAACCAGCTACGTTTTAAAATGTCCTCTGTCTACCTGATCTACTTTAGTGGACTCTAAAATGGCATCAAGTCCTAACTGAAAAACCTATGTCTGTTTCAATCAGAACTCTGGCTTGGTAGCATGTTGCTCTACCACCTGTGCCTCAACAGCACAATTTGAGTTTTTAAATGCATATTTTAAAAAAATGCATTACTGCTATGGGTAATTGTTTAATAATGTTTCTTACTTTGGGCAATTTTTTTTTATGTTCTTACTTTCTGTGTAGTCTAATTGTAGGCATTTTATTTTTCTTAAAATCATTAACAAAATGTATTTTCTGCTTGTCAAACTCTATAGTTGATCTCAGTTAGTTGCTTTTTTCAACAAATATAATCTTAATTTTACTCGAAAGCTTATGTTGGTTACTCTCTCCATGTTTGAACGCAATTGAAGAGGTAAAAGTGAACGAGTAATCTCCATTAAAATCCATCCTCCCTTATGTTTTATGTTTTTCAATGGATTCCACTTGTTCTTTTTCTCCAACTATTTTAATGGTCAGAAATATTTAATTCCACATGTACGTTTTAGATCAAGGAATATTTGGTCTCCCTCTGAAACTGTTAGTGGAACAAGATCAGAAGAGGTCACCCGGAACTAAAGTGCCAGTTGTGTTTCAAGCAGTAAGTCACATGATTTTCCATCCAGTCTATTAGTTATTTGTTTTGCCTTGAAGTCATGTTCCAAATTTTTGTTTACACTTTGTAGAGATAATGACTTTATGTCACTCAAAGTGTTTGTAATTGAGATCAGCATGTTTTTTTTTTCTAGATGATTGATTACTTGGAAAAAGAAGGTTTAAACACTGAGGGCATCTTCAGGGTGTCTGCATCAGATGCTAGAACCAAAGTATGTTAATTACTTTTAGATTTACTGCAGGAACTATATTTACTTTTAATTAAGCAATTCAATGTCATTGTTTACTATAAATTATTTAAACTGAACCTATAGTACCATCATGACTTCTCAAAACAAACCTATGAAAATAATTCTCCTTAGTGCTTAACATTTAGTTTTTATCTACAAGAATTCTCCAGAACTAAGGTTCATTAAAAATGTTTTAAATGTTTCATCAAACATCTATAACTTACGATTAAGGTGGAAATTAGCCAGATTATTACATTTTATTGGAATATATGAAAGATGACAATACCTTTTTTCTTTTATCGCACGTAGGATTGTGTTTTTCCCCCAATTTTGTCAATTTTTCAGGAGATTTTTATGAGTTTTCATGAGGTTTTAATACAATTTCCATGAATTTTTCGTATATATTTTGCAATTAAATAATTACACCTAGAATTAGCGTGGGGGCCTATGAAAGCGCGGGCTCACTGCGACCGCATAGGTTGCATTGGCCTAAGACCGGCCCTGCTTAAAATGCAGTTTTCGTTTCTTTTTTTTACTTGAATTATCAAATATTTGATGCCATTCAATGAATTAATTTTTTTAACAACCATGTTTGTTCTATTTTATAGCAACTCCGCCAGGATCTAGAAGACAAATTATATCAGGGTCTCTTCTCATGGGGAGATGCAGGTGTCCATGATGTAGCAGTTGTGTTCAAACAGTTTCTCCGTGAATTGCCCTCTCCGCTTCTTTCCAATGAAAATTTTGATGCATTTCCTCAAGTTTGCAGTAAGTCTCTTAGTAGTTTGTAGTAAGTCACTTAGAAGTTTGAAACTCTGAACTCAAACCTCTGCTGCCTTGCAGCTATACCCAAAGGCTTCGGGAGTCAATCCTGAGGAAAAATCAGGAGCCAGTGATCCTTTGGTAGCTTGCAGCACACAGTACTACACCCTGGCAGAGCCCCTGTACTGCTGATCCCCTAACTGTATCTGCACTTGCCTTTCCTTTGGATAGATCAACTGTGTGGAGAGCAGGGAAACTGCTGTGTGGTCGACATCATTTCGACTGTACCTAATACCCAGGCATTCTCACATTTCCAAGATATGATCCATAGTTGATGGAGGCCATATAGTGTTGTAGAAAGCCAGCAAATATTGGGGAAAGTCAGCTTTAAAAAATGAAATAAGACTCAATGTGCAGAATATTTTGATCACTACTATTTGCTATGTAACTTCTGTGTTAAATTCTTATTTCACATGGCAAATAAAATTATTACTTTATTTTTAATGTCTTGATAGACTTGGTATTAAAATTTTTCAACAAGTTTTCCTTTTCCTAAAGAAGCATATACCTACATACAATTTGATAAATTAATAATAATGATGGCTATGTCTTTGATTCAGAATATTTTGGAGGAGTGCAGTGTTTCACATGATTACATAAGCCCTGTCTTTGGCAATGGCTTTTCTTTAGATCTCTAATGCATGTCCTGCAACCTTTGTGAGAGCTCTCCAACTGTCTCTTTCAGAGGCCGTCTGCTCCTGCCATCTAGTGATAAATTATGTACTAATAAAAAAGTTTATTCAAAAAAATTTCTTCCATTCCCAGATATCCCTGACCTCCTGAAACAGCTGAAAGCTTTAAACTTGTTGATCATACTGTTGACAGATGAACACAGAAACACACTCAAGGTGAATACTAGTCTTTGTGGGTAGATTTGATCCTTTATAATTTTGTTTAATTTCATTCTTAAATGATTTCCATTGTAATAACTACTGAGTTTAATTGAAAATATTTAATTGGATTTAAAAGCATTATATGGACCCACAACTTCTAGTCTTAATAGATTGGTTTTTATTATTAATTTTGTAGTTTTAAAAAAAATGTATCTGTGCTCATATTCTATTTACAGATTAAAAAAAAAAGCAATCTTTCTTGTTCTTTTATATGATGTACTTTTAATGTGTATATATGTTTTTAAAAAAGTAATATTTTACTAAATTCACCTACACACACTTTAGCACCAAGGTCTTGTAGCTACACACTGTAAGGAATTAGTCTTTATCAAGTTGTTGTAACATGAATTATTGATTTCTAAAGATAACTTCTTTTTTATTTAAACACATGAACATCACAACAAATTTATGAATAAAATACCGGCTTAGTTTTCACACAACTGAGCTACATAGATCATTCAACATTCAGTCAACCTGATGAAACTATAGAACTCTACCAACATATATCCTATAGAACTCTACCAACATATATCCTATAGAACTCTACCAACATATATCCTATAGAAGTCTACCACCATATATCCTATAGAACTCTACCACCATATATCCTATAGAAGTCTACCACCATATATCCTATAGAAGTCTACCACCATATATCCTATAGAAGTCTACCACCATATATCCTATAGAACTCTACCACCATATATCCTATAGAAGTCTACCACCATATATCCTATAGAAGTCTACCACCATATATCCTATAGAAGTCTACCACCATATATCCTATAGAAGTCTACCACCATATATCCTATAGAACTCTACCACCATATATCCTATAGAAGTCTACCACCATATATCCTATAGAAGTCTACCACCATATATCCTATAGAAGTCTACCACCATATATCCTATAGAACTCTACCAACATATATCCTATAGAAGTCTACCACCATATATCCTATAGAAGTCTACCACCATATATCCTATAGAACTCTACCACCATATATCCTATAGAACTCTACCACCATATATCCTATAGAACTCTACCAACATATATCCTATAGAAGTCTACCAACATATGTCCTATAGAACTCTACCAACATATGTCCTATAGAAGTCTACCACCATATAGCCTATAGAAGTCTACCACCATATATTCTATAGAAGTCTACCACCATATATCCTATAGAAGTCTACCACCATATATCCTATAGAACTCTACCAACATATATCCTATAGAACTCTACCAACATATGTCCTGAAACTGAAAACCTCAAGAGGAATATAAAGACAGCAAGCAGATACTGATGTCAAGGCAAGAATTGGAAAAGCAAGGGTCGCCTTCATACAGCTTAAGAAAATCTGGATGGCAAGAGAAATTTCCTTGACAACAAAGATTAGTCTCTTTAACTCAAATGTTAAGGCCATTATGCTTTATGGAGCTGAGACCTGGAGAACAACTAAAACTGCCATTAGGAAAGTACAAACTTTCATTAACACCTGCCTATGAAGAATCCTTCGCATTCGTTGGCTAGACACCATCAACAACAGTGACCTCTTGCAAAGAACCAACAAACTCCTGTAGAAGAAGAAATCAGAAAGAGAAGTTGGCGCTGGATTGGGCACACTTTACGCAAATTGCCAACTAGCATCACAAGGCAGGCATTGAAGTGGAACCCATATGTCAAAAGAAAGAGAGGGCATCCTAGAAGCACTTGGCGACGTGAACTAGAGGCAGACATTTTAAATTTTGGTTACACCTGAAACAAGATGGAAAAGATGGCCCAGGACAGGGGACTATGGCAGCCCATACTCCAATAGGGGTGACGGGCTGTAAGTAAGTAAAGTCAACAAAAAAGCAATTTATCACTATCATACCCATGATTGGATTCGACTCTGGATACACTGGACATACACTCTACCTTTTCTTGAAAACCTATGCAGTAAATCATTCACCACACACTATTCACATCAAAACAAACAAAAAAAAAACACCCACTCCCAACACACAACCATTATCATCTAATCAAATAATGCATTTAGCATTCATAATGTTAGAGTAAGATTTCCTATTTCTAAACTGTCTCTGCAGTTGCTGAATGTCATTAAAAAGTGATTCTTGTTTGCTTTTCAAGGTGCTGCTTCGTTTCCTAAGGAAAATTGTGTCCCACAGTAACATGAACAAAATGGGCTTAAACAACATTGCTATGATCATGGCACCCAACCTATTCCTTCTACATGCACGCAGCAAAGAGAAACTCCACTTGGAGACAGAGTTGAAAAAGGCTGAGAGTACTTCTAAAATAGTGACAATGTTGATACACTATCAAGACAGTCTTTGGACTGTAAGTTTATACAACAATGTATGGGAGGGGCTGGAGTTGATCATTATGTAGAAACATATATGCACTGACCAAAACTATTTTTAACTTCATTAAAAATATATTTCACTTCAAACAAGCATTCTTGGTATAAACAATCTACATAGCAAAGAAAAAACATATTCTTTGTAAAAAAATTAAAGGATTATCTTTTTTTTTAAATTAAGCACAAATTGTAATAGTTCTGATGGAGACAGTTACCTCCAAAGGTCTGAACCAAAGTCCTTGAGGTCAAGTAGCTCAAAATTAGGAAAATCTGGCAGAATGTTATTGTGCTGGCCTTGTGGATAGATTTTTAGTATTTGTCTACTAAAGAGCTACACTTCTTCTTAAGAGCTCAAGGTCTTTACAAAAAAAAACAATAATATCTTATTAAATGAATTGAGATTGGTTCTTGGCCTGCTTATCTGCAGAATCTGTAATAGGGAAAATATAACTTGGTGATGAAACATGGCACACATTCTATTTATAAGCTGTTGTCAACTGAACTTGAACTCTTTGCAATGAATCTTTTCATTTTAAAGTGTAGAAAATCATAAAAGTCTTGCTATTACAATACAATGAAGCACAATTGTATTGTTTTATTCTTCAGCATTTTCGGTTTTGTTCTTAGAAATTTCTTAAAGTCTTGAATTCATGTATGTATCTTTCTAGGTTCCTTCCAGTTTTATTGCTCAATTGAGACATCAGTACACAGTGGAGGCTCACAGAAAGGCGGACAAAAGTTTGGTAAATACTTCATTGGTTTTAGTTGGAATAGAGATTGTATTTTCTGATCTAAACAATTGGTTCCCAGAAGGAATTGTATTTGAGTCGAAGACAGTATTCGGATTTGCGATAACATTATTTGATCTTTTTTTTTTATTTTCACCCTTAAAATTTTTTTGTTTTTGTCTGTGGAATAAAAACAGTTGATGTCCTCTCAGGGTCACTAAACCTTGTTTCTGTCTGCTTTCTATGATTTCAGTTATCAAAGTTTTCTAGAAAAAAAGAGAAGACAGAAGACAAGTACAAAAAACTTCCTAACAATGATCAGGTAATATAAGCTTAATTTGTAGTAGTCTGGACTGATGGCAGGATCAAATCTATTAGTATGAGATAAAATTTAAATGTAGACCATTGAAAACAAATTGTTTTGCACAATTACAAATCAAACTAGTAAAAAAGGCAAACAAAAAATGTGCATCCCTCATTTATCTGACACAACACACATACCATTAGAATACCTTTCAAGAATGAGATATGAGTTAGGTTTCATATTCATCATTGGCTTCATATTTATCAATGCAGAAGGGATATCTCTCAATAAAAGATGGAGAGACATTCCCTGAAGAAAATGTTTCTCTGAATTTAGCCCTTGACAAATTGTTTCCCAAAAATTAAACTGTACTCATTGTTTTCACCAAATGAAAGAAATTTCAAATTTTCAGAAAAAAAAATGTTCATGTTTACAATTTTTTTTTTTGGTTTATTTCCTACTATTGTTTTATTTGTATTGACTGTTTTGCAAGAGTTTGACAAAATAGTTTCTTAAGTGTAAAGCTAGCTACTTTCACCAGCCTAAAACTAATATGAATCATTTCCTTTATTGTTCACAAATTGGACCTTCAGAACTATTATACCTAGTTATAAAAAAAAACGGTGTAAATTTAGTTTTATCTTGATTTGTAAATTACACACATTCCTTCTAGAAAGCATATCTATACTCCTATTCTGATACTTTTATAGAGAAATTGGGTGATGAAAATAGAAAACTAGTTCCCCATGACCACATTGTGCCCAAAGTTTAGTTACAATACTTTTTTAGCAAGCCTTGGTCTTGTGATCTATTTACATTGAGTACATTCACTTTATACTTGGAATTGACTAACTTTGTACATATCTTATATCAGTTGGAGTCTCAGGATGTTGTGATCAAAGTCCAGGCGCCTCATCTTACCAAGAGCTCAGCCCTTGTACAGTTGGACAATTCTACAACTGCAGCTGATGTGGTAGATAAGTTTAAATGTGAAAATGGAGAGTTGACAAGAGAAAATAGGCAAGACATTTTTTAGATGTTGCTTTTGTTCTGGCAGGCATTTTATACAAAGAGGGACACAAAGTACATTTTTTTGTGGTAATTTTAATAGGGTTATCTTTCATTACACAGACTTTTGCTGCATTTTGTTTTCATCAGGCTTACCTTTCTTTGCATATACTTTGAAAGTATTTTGTTTTCATCAGAACATTGGAATTACAATTTTTGTTTCTTTAGCAACACTGGCCAAAACACACTCTTCAAAACACACTCTTCAAAACACACTGTTTTAAGCCACTGTTCCAAACGACTGTGCAAAACACACTGTTTTAAGCCACTGTTCCAAATGACTGTGCAAAACACACTGTTTAAAAGACATGATTAAAAAAAACACTGTTCTAAAGACATTGTTCCCAAGACACTGTTCAAAACACACTTCTCAAAAGGCATTATTCAAAACACTGTTCAAAAGACACTGTTCCTAAGACACTGTTCAAAAGTCACCAACACTTGTCAATTTGCAATGTAAAACCACTTGTGTTTTCTAATTACCACAATCTGTTACATTTGAAATGCTTTTATCCAAGAATAACCACTTTACAAAAGGTTTATGTATAAATTCTCTTTAATGTTTTTTTTCACAGTACCATTGGTGAAGTGGAGACATCTGCTGGTCATGTTTATAGAAATCCAAACAACGCACACTATGCTCATGATACAGACTATCTGTTTGAAGTGGGAGGAAATATTGGTGAGCTGAGTATTTTAAGACATATTCATTACTTCTATAGCCTGTCTAAACAAGGGAATCTAAATAGCTAACTACACTTGTTAGGTTATATACCATTAATATAACTGTCAAATAGATATATAAAGCATTAGAATTTAGGTTTTTATTTAAGGCTAGGATGTAATGATCTTCATTACTGAAGGAACATCCAAAGTTTGTAAAACAGAAATATACTCAAATAATACAGTCTAGAGTACCGGTATTCTTCTTTCTGAAGGAGTTTTAGTTATTTATATACAAGAAGACTTCAAGATTTAGCTGTGTATTTATGTTGAAAAGAACTATATTTCAATGCCCATAAATGACCAAATTAGGTTATGTATGTTGTCTGTGATTTAAAAACAAAACAACACATTTTATGTTTTTGTACTAATTTTTTTTTTCTTGTTTCCTAGCTGAACGGTGTTTAGATCCTCGCACTAAAATGATGGAGCTCTATCATGTGAATCCAACAGCCGAATGGGTCATCAAGTCCAGGAAATACAGATAGTGATGAGCAGAAGCTCTTCTTTCATTCTATCTTGTTCCGGCCTAAACTTCAGGAGTAGCTTGGTATGGCCAGTGCACCTCTACTGTTGAAGAAAACATTTGCAGCTCATTGCCCTATAGTATTAGTGTTGGAGCACTCTGACATAATAGTCCTACAATGATGTGATGGTGATACATTTTAAATATGGTCCCTTGAAAAATCAGAGATTTTGATATTAGGAGTTAGGATCATTTTGAGTATTTATGTGTACATTGTTATTTAATGTGGAAAATTGTCCAAAAGTGACCATAACTTGCTGTTCTGAGGGACTAAATATGAACATCACTAACTCCCTGCTCTCTATGCATTTTAATAACTTCTATCTCTTGCTTATAGATGCACAGACTCTTAAAATATAATTTTGACATAAGTTATTTGTGTCAAAAGTATTCTGCAAAAACAATCACATTTTGTTCAGACTGGTTTTTATTTAGCTTCAAGTTCATCAATAATAAAGAATGTGCTGCTCAATGTAGCTATGTTAAAGTTCTGATTATTTGGACATTTGTTCTTAAATCCCAGAAAGCTCTGTACTAAGATGTCAAACAAATTGTGCTGTTGTTTTTATTTTACATACTTAGACATAGTGAGACATTTGTTTTGACATAAAGAGGTTTGATTGTCCATGCATTTGTAACTACTCTTAGGCAGCCTAGAGATATGCCATGACACACACTTTATTGGACAATAGTTTGAATGCCATATGTATGCTTTTGTTTTTCTTTTTGTTACATTTTTTCCTCTTGCATTTATAAATCTTTGTTAAAAGTAGAGCTGTGTTAATGTGAAAGGTCAGTGCAAAAACAAAACCTTGGAACTTTTGTGATAGCATTCTTGCTGTTCTTGTGACTGTTGTAACTAACAATGTGAATAAATTGAGCTTGATTCTAGGTCTGCATGTGAGAGAGAGAGAGGACTTTCACAGAAATATATTCAAGTGTCAATGCACTATTAGTGCAAATGTTTATTTTATACTGATAAAATGTCAATGATTTCTTATTTGACTTACTTTAAAGCAATACATCTTGTGGTTTTCTGTGTATGACATGTTGTATGACACCTGGGGAGTCCAGGATTGAAGGCAAAGTTACAAAAAGAAAGTATTAATATGATTTTTAATCTGATGAACCAAAAATATTTTCCCCCATCTTTTAACACAAAATCTCAATTCAAAATGGAATCAAATTCTTGAACTAATGAACATTAATTCTGGGTATAGATCTTTTCATCTTTTTAAAAATCATTCCCCTCTTTTTACACATAGAATTGACCAAATGCTTAGTATCTCAAAGAAAATAAATACATTTCTAATAGTAAATGCATATCACACTTAACGTGGTTCTATGTAGTGGGAGATATATGAAATTAGAGTAAGATTTTTGGTCAATTCAGTTCCGATAGTAACATGATACTTCTGAACAATGTTCTTCCACTTTGTTTAATCAAGTCAATCACTTATCAATCCTTGCATTAGATTTCTGGGTTGTTTTTTTTTAAATGTAATATGGCTAAAAAAAAGAAAAAAGAGAATAAAATGGAGTAGGGGGAATGAAGGAACTTTGATTAAAATACAGGAAAAGTAAAAGATGAATTATGAAAGCAAATCTTTGTTGTTGATAGACATGCTACCTTTCTTTTCTTTGCATTATAGGAATAACATTTCTCAGTTAATCCTTTCATTGGAATAAAAGGTTAACAAGTGCCAAAAAAATATAGGCTATCAATATATTGGAAATTGATAGATTTAACAAGACCTACATGACTGATATATATATATATATGTATATATATACATATATATATATATATTGATATATATACTATAATGTAGAATGTGAGGTGTATGTATGTTACTTATAGACATCAAAACCGCTTGACCAATCTTGATAAAACTTGGCAGGAATGTGTCTTGGGTACCAACTTAATTAGACCTTAGTGTATGTATTGTAGCCCTAAAACAAACTTAAGACCCTAAAAAAAAATAAAGTTGTCCGACTCTATTACAGCTATAGTATTTTATGGATCTAGGCCATGTCTACAATGTTGACATGAGAAAAGATTGAAAGGATTTAGACCTAGATCTAATTTTAAGAAATACACTTTGCGCAGATAGTTTTTTACTTTGACACATGAAAATACAAAAGAATATCCATTGATTTCATTATATAATAAAAGTAACCTTCAATTTTGTGTTTCAAAAGCATTTTTTACATAAATTAGTTCTTTATATCTGTGACTACAGATTTCCTGACGAACATTCTTTCATTAGACAATACCGTAATGAATCGCGTACTAAAAATTAATTCGTTTAATTGTTTACTTTATAATCCCATTCCTAGATCTAAAACTCTAATTCAACTCTTAGATGATAAAACTTCTCTTCGCACAGATAGTTTTATACATTAACACACGAACATACTAATTATAGTCCATTCATTTCATATTTTGATCAAATAAACATTAAAATTTGGTTTTCTAAAGCATTTTTAAGAGACTACATTCGTTTACGAAAGCTGCGAAGCCGAGTTGATATAGGCCTAGATCTATATAATATTCATTCATGAATCCTGTACTAAAAATTATTTCGTTTAATTGTTCACTTTATAATCCCATTCATTTAACAAAGCGATCGCTCTTTTCGTTTTTAATAGATATGCATGTATCGGCTTCGGGTAAACCAATTTTCGCAAAACTAATTTTATTTTTGTAGCGAAAGAAAAAAAACTTGAAAGGATCATTAGCTAACTTTAACATACATCTAAATCCAATCCACTAGATAAGTAAACAAAAACTTAGACCCGCAGGCCGCGGGTAATGTCAGGCTAGTAAAAAAAATATATATATATATATGAGTTTATTTATATTTATTTTATTGTAACTATATATGAAGATGTTTTCAGCTAAGAAGAAATGGTTGTGTGTGCAAAATGCATAAATCCTTTACCATTGAAAAGATCTAAAACAAATTAAACATTTTTATAAAAATAAGTTATTTTCTTTCCCGTCAGACATGTGGTTATACACTGTATGCTTACTCATTAAGCCATTAGCTTCAGAAATGTCCAGTATGAATGTACTATATATACTAATGGTTTGATGTGAAAGAAGGATTTTAACAAGCCAACCATTAGTGTCAATCAGCTTGTTAGATAGTTTGGTAAGAAATAAATGTAATTATTGGTCCTGTGATTATTGAATGAACTACATGCCTTTTATGTAATAAAGCAAACAAAAATCTGTAGATATATTTAATAAAAAAAAAAATCAATTACTTGGTTATTTGAAAACACATTTAATATTTACTACAGTATCTTTTACTTTTTACACTATTTAGTCTCAGTAACTTGCAAGATAGATTCAAATGAAAATAAAATAGTTATTATAGAGAAACAATGTCTCTAATTAATACTTACAAAACATGTTTGCTTAGAATGGTAATTTGAAGGCAACAAATAAAATGTTATGTAAATATCTATTTGACAAATCATCCAAAGAAAAAGTGTGCATGATAAAATTTTATGTGTGTATTAGGCAACTATGTATTCTATTTATTATTTGTATTAATAACTGATGGCACCAATTATGACATGAATGAGTATACATATTAAAGACAATTGTTATTTCTCTACATTAAGAGTTCCGAATCTTCTATTAACTGAAATGTATATAAGGTGGTTTTGATTAGTGTTCAATCATCAATATTATATGTTCAGTGATTTATGTGATGGTAATGACATTGGAAAGTTAATTGAGGTGAACAATATTTCTTGACATTTCATATCATTTTAACAATACTTGCAGCTCCTAATGTTATTAAATAGATTACAAGTTGGCAAGAGAGACACGTTTTCTGGGCCATTTCTTCCCTTAACACACGTCTGCTGGTATGTTGTCTTCCCTTGAACACAAGTCTGCTGGTATGTTGTCTTCCCTTGAACACAAGTCTGCTGGTATGTTGTCTTCCCTTGAACACACGTCTGCTGGTATGTTGTCTTCCCTTGGACACACGTCTGCTGGTTTGTTGTCTTCCCTTGAACACACGTCTGCTGGTTTGTTGTCTTCCCTTGGACACACGTCTGCTGGTTTGTTGTCTTCCCTTGGACACACGTCTGCTGGTTTGTTGTCTTCCCTTGGACACACGTCTGCTGGTTTGTTGTCTTCCCTTGGACACACGTCTGCTGGTTTGTTGTCTTCCCTTGGACACACGTCTGCTGGTTTGTTGTTTTCCTTTGGACACACTTCTGCTGGTTTGTTGTCTTCCCTTGGACACACGTTTGCTTGTATGTTGTCTTCCCTTGAACACAAGTCTGCTGGTATGTTGTCTTCTCTTGAACACACGTCTGCTGGTTTGTTGTCTTCCATTGAACACACGGCTGCTGGTTTGCTGTCTTTCCTTGGACACACGGCTGCTGGTTTGTTGTCTTCCCTTGAACACACGGCTGCTGGTTTTTTGGCTTCCCTTGAACACACGGCTGCTGGTTTGTTGTCTTCCTTGGACACACGTCTGCTTGTTTTTTGTCTTCCCTTGAACACACGTTTTCTGGAATAGATGCATGACGCGTAGGACGTAATCACCTACTTTTTTGAAGTAACGTCTGTATTTTATAAAAAAAAAAAAAAAATTGCTTCATTACAATCAAGAGGAAGAGTACAAGTTATATGTTGATTATGTTATGATTAGTTTGTCATCGTAACTCTCGTGTTTATGTCTGTTATATTACCATAGCACCCTGAGCCTACAATCCTACATTATGTTTGTGAAAAGCGTTATATAAATTACATTATTATTCTATGGCCTCCTTCAGTCGCGAAGCGACTATGGATCATCTCATGGAATTGAGATGAATGCCTGGGCATTAGTTGTGGTCGGAACGATGTCGCCCACACATCAGTTTCCCCCTCTCCACGCAGCTGATGTATCCAAAGGAACGGCAGTCCGATACAGTTTGGGTTCAGCGGCGTCGCAGGTTCTGCCAGGGTGAAGCACTGGGTTCTGCAAACTGCCTTAGGGTCGCCAGCTCCTGATTTTTCTCAGGGTTGACTCCTGAAGCCTTTCCCATGATTGGGTATAGATGCAAGGCAACAGAGGTTTGAATTCAGAGTTTTCCTTCTCCTAGGTGGGTAGCCAGCCATGGCTAACGAGCCCCTACTGCCCGAAGCTTACTTGTTAAGGCGCCAGTTACTCGCCTTTGCCCCTTCTGTTAGTGAGAACAGTTCCGCCGGACTCAATATCTGAGATACACGTGAAGGCCTAGAGTTAGACTGGTAGTCATAAGCTTCCTAATGGCATGCGTCACATTATTATTATTACAATTATTATTGTTGTTACTTACTATAAGTAACAAAAAAAAATCCCAACTCTAGAAAATGTGCAGTTTTAGAACGTAAAGTAGAAACAGTAATCATCTTCAGATATTATTTTTAATGATGTTTTTTCACCATATTGATTCGTATTAAATAATTAAAAAAACAACATACTCTCGACTTTTTGTGTACATTTATTTGAATTAATGTGTATCTAGCTACGTCACAAGGAGCCATATGGGCGTGACGATTCTTAGGTTACGAAGTAAAGCCAAAGTAGAGCCTAGA
Organism: Biomphalaria glabrata; assembly: GCF_947242115.1. Lineage (NCBI taxonomy): Eukaryota > Metazoa > Mollusca > Gastropoda > Planorbidae > Biomphalaria > Biomphalaria glabrata. The sequence goes on from NC_074727.1 coordinate 11,377,999, forward strand.
AAGAGGTCGATAAATTTAAGGAACAACAACTTAGAAGGAAAAAAAAACAACATATCAATCTCCGAAGATCCAGAAGATTGAAGTAGATTCTACGTTTGGCAATGAACCATCTGGTGACCATACCTCGGCATCAAGCCGTTCTTAATTATACCCTGAGACGTCTGCTTACAAATGCTGCAAGTGGTAATCCAATAACATCGCTGAAAGGAAACCATACCAAAGTTCATCCGTCTTGGACTGACAAAAGTAAGTGTTTTTTTTTTTTTTAACCTGTTTTCGATAGATCATATTCAAAGACTAATTATCTAGATCTAGTATATAATGTCTATCTGAATTGATCTATCTAGATCTCGATAGAGAATAGACCTAAAATTTCTAGCTCTCAATCTTTTAGTTTTAATTAAGTCTAGTCTAGATCTCTCCAGACTATTTTTTTTTAATTGTCGTAAGAATTGAGTCGAACACTTGAAACTGTAGTCTACGCCCTCCGTCTGCCTGTCTGAACGACTGTTCTGTCTGGGAGGGATCTAAGCAAATGTAGCCCTAATTCGTTAAATTTCTAGATCTAGTAAAAGTATTTCCGATGGCTCGTATCCCAAGACTCTTGGCTAAGGGGCGAGGCCGGCGGGGAAACTCCCTCCATATTCCTGCTCTGCAGGGGCGACTGGGTGTCAAAATCTGCGCGGGCATTTCTATAAAATCTGGCCCACAAATTATACGCCAGCGCAGTGGCGTAGCAAGGTACTCTTGGGTCTGGGTTCAAGAATATGTTAATGGGCCCCACGCCCCCAAATGAATCATTTAAGACCATATTTAAGTACTATTTAGCACACTGAACATAATGCACCCGTGGGTGCTTTTGTTGAAACAATAACTGAAGGCTATTGTTACATTGTACTGTCAACACGTATTGGAAGACCATCATGGCCTTGGCATCGTAAGTAAGTTAAAGAAAGATGGTGATATTTTATTAATTAAGAGTATTTGTTCAGTCAAACCATCAAGACTTCTGGTTCGGACAACTATGAAAACCTACAAATTTCTCTCTGATTACAATTTCTTTGGGTAGTTCGTCATTGGAGTTCATGCAATTTTAATAAATTTGTAGTTCTCTTTGAGGGCTGTAAATCATGATATCATAGTGGATCTACTTTAGTATTTTTTCTAAAATTGCATTGCCCAACAGGTCTATTTACTCTATTATATCTTTGAATCTGTGAGTCGAGGTAAAGGCTTATGTTTTTGATTTCTTTAGAATTTATGTACTGCTAAGACATTATCGTTGTTACTTGTGTCACCAAAACGACACTCTTCGCGATGACAACTAAATGAAAGGTTGTTGCATGCTAAAGTTAAAACTAACATTCACTATGCGATTAATTACTTTCAGCCAGTAATTATCCACTTCTTCAATGTGTTCTTTGTTTGCATCATCCACCGTTCTCAGTCTTTCATGTTGTCTGTATGTTTGGCAAGTTTGTTGCCGAAGTTAAGTCATCATAGGCCTATCTTTTTTTTTTTTGACGATACGGTTGAAAAACAAACAACATTGATGCTGTGTCAGGGTATGTTACATTTATATGTGTATTTATGTTTATGTATGTTGTGTGTGTGTGTGTGTGTTTGTTTTCTTGTAGTCTCCCTTGTTCTACTGTTCAGTATGTTCACGGTTTACTCTTAAGTGTGTCAGTAGTGTGTATAAGTCTCTGTTGGTTGTTTTCTCCTTGTTTCACGTTAATAAAAATGGAGTGTGACTTTTAAACATCAGTATTGTTAGTGTATTGTGATAATATAACAGGGTATAAACCCGAGACCATCGAGACCACCCGAACGACTTTCTAGTGCACATACTAGACGACAAGGCAGCCATTCAAGTGAGAGACAGTATTCCATGATAAATGTAATTATCGCTCTATCTAAATTTGTTTTTTGTTATAATCCTCCTCCCTAATTCAGTCATGGTAATTAGCTAAAATGTCAACAGCTTTAACGTTTCCGTAAGTAACAGAATATGATGTCTCTTTTGCATGTTTAATATCTAATTTTAAGTCTAGGCCTATATATAGATTTCTGGTAATAGAAAAATGAAAACAAAAAGGATGTTTACAAAAAAAAAGCACAAAAAAGGTAAAACTATCAACTGTTTAATTAACATAGAGGAACAAAAAGAAATAATGGGAGTATGGGACCCAACGGTCACCTACAATAAACCTGATGAAGGCATTTCCTTACAATGACTGTAGGTGAAAACACGGTTTAATGTTTTGAAATTAATATGATGTTTGATATGACGTTTATGATATTTTAAGGAAACTTTTAAATTTTGAACCATTTGTTACAAAATTACAGTGTAGGACAGGCCACAGTTGGTCATTAGTCATGGGACCAAGTGATATGAAACCCCTGCGCGCCATGCAGTGCCGTATTTAGAGCTAAAAAAGCCTTAACCTATTTCAGTTATGGGCCCCATACAAGTCTAAATATTGTATGTAACTGCTAAATATTTCTTGTAGGCCCTAAGCTAGAGCTTATAGAGGTAAATCCAACCCTGGCCCATGGTTGTTACACCATCGGGTGTGGGCCCCTAAATGGTTGTGGGTCCGGGTTCATTGAACCCCTTCGCGCCATGGATGCTACGCCACTGCGCCAGCGGCCACATGATGGGCATCCGATTAAATATGTCCTCAAGTGCATTGTTTAAAGTTTAATAATGTATCGGAAGTAGTTAGCAGTTAGCAATACAGCAATATGAATACTTTATTCGATTATTTTGAAACTATCTACTATGTGCTATCACTAAATGAATAAAGTATAGGACTTGGAATGGGAATCTCTCATTTACTCAATGTATCATAAAGATACTGGCAAAATATATCATAGTTTATGAGAACTGATTTGGTTTTCGAAGTTGGTAACAATAATATCTCTGATCGCCGGGCCTCCCTCAGGGGCGGGCCTGGGGAGGTTGACCCACTTGCCACGCCCTAAGGCCGCTACTGGCCCCCACTGTGTGAGTACTGTGACTCTTATCTCATCTTGGAACATCATCATTAGCAAACTCCATTTGAGTGAAGGCTTGAGAGGCTCAAATCCTCTCTTGCAAAAGCCCTGGACAGAAACTCTGCTGTCTTGTGTAGTGCATAAATGTCGCCATACAGGTCGAGAATTGTTGGTTTCCCAGACCTGTCGAGACGGAGATCAGCAAGTCTGGAGCAGTCAAACAGAATATGAGGCACGGTTTCCTCTTCCTCCCCGCAGCGGGGGCACCGTGAAATTTGGCCATAGCCGTGAGAAATATGAGCCAACAGGACAATGGCCTGTCCTGCACTGTGCTATAATACCTTGCTCAGGCCTGGACAGCCTTCACCACGGGGAAGTGCGGTCAGGGCGCCTCATGCGCTCCCAGACTCCATGGGCTTTTGGGGAAGTGTCCCAGCACAACCACTTTTCCATTTCTGTTTTTTGAATTGTAGCAAGGGCATGATGAAAACTTACAGCCTGTTCAGTTGGTGGAATTAGCCCTCCTTAGTGGGCCAAGGAGCCTGCAACAGTGTTGCCAGTCACACCTATGTGACTCGGTACCCACTGCATTATTACAGGGGTGCCATAGCGTTGTTTTATGTTCTTGGAACATAACCTGCTTGATTACGCCAGATACCAGGATATTAGAGGGAAATATTTTAAAGCGGACAACTTCAAAACACTGTTTGCAAATGTAGACCCTTGGAAAATATTGGGCTTTATCTGGGAGGTGGGATTGACTACGAAAATTTGATTTGATGTTGGGCAAAGTAATTGTAACTAAATACATATTTACAACAAATTTTTATTAAATTATATAATTTTTTACTATTTGAGTTATGAAATGACTTTATTTTTAATATCTAAGTTGTATAACATTTAGGTTATTAAGGGGGAGTAACCCTGAAGGGATAATGGGCACGATATAGCCTATATTGTGCCGATGTGCAAAAAAAAACAACAAAAAACAACAAAATATCAAATATTTATTGGTCCATCCCACCATTCTTAACTTGGAGCTGTGCAATAAGGAGGCCAGGAGTATGCAATTTATGATGCTCAGAATGTATGAAAACGCCTGACGCCGGGTTCCGTTCCGCACCCCACTCAGAGAGCTTACAGCGCTCCCCAAAGATTTCCAAGCTGTTGGCTAAGGGAGACACGAAGAACCTTTTTTTTTTGGTCTACAAGGTAAAATCTTGAGAAACACTATATTAAGGTGATCGTTAATTTTCAATATGACTCCATGTGAATAGAATAGTTGAAAGACTTGTAACTCATTAACATAAAACTCACACAAATATAATTGTGTAACAAACTGAAACAAGAAAGATCTAGATCTGTATGCCAGACAAATTTAATTTACCAAATTTTGTACATTTCCGAACTCCTCACCCCCTCCCCTCTGTTAACATATTTTTCATTCGCATTTCGTCAAAAGTTTCACAGTAATTCACCTTCACCTATCCCTTAGTCCGTTGGGGCACACACAAGATCTGTCAACCGTTTTTCTCCATTCCTTTGCCATGGATATAATTTCATTCAGTGAAAGGCCCGTCCATTCTTTGATGTTGTCTTCCAATCGCTTCCTCTGTCTTCCTCCTCTTCTTCCTGGTACTGTTCCCTGACGGAAGGTCATTGCGAGCCCTGAGGACCTTGTGATGTGGTCAAGGAGTTTGAGTTAACATTCTTTGACAGTGGTTAGCAGGTCATCATGGGGTCCAATAGCTGTACCTGTTTCTAATCTCTTCATTCGTGATGCGGTCTTTGTGAGTGACATCTAGGATCTTTCTGTAACATCTTAGCTCCATTGCTATGATCGCCTTCTTGAGATTTTCAGTCAGCGTGCATGTTGGAATACGGCCGTGACCAGGGAGTGCATCAGTCTGATTTTAGTGTAAAGGGCTATTCTTTTGTCTTCCAGATTGTTTTGCGTTTTGCAAGTGCTGCCGTAGACTGACTTTCTGGCTAGTAGTTCAGGTTTGGTTTCTTCGTTTGAGCCAATAGCTCCAAGGCACCGGTATTTAAAACTACCAACTCTCGTCAGCTTTTCGCCACCAATGCTGGTGTCCTTTTAAAAGCCTTGTTGGCTATTGATCATAATTTGTGTATTTTTCGGCATTGATTTGCATACCATATGCTGCGGATGTCTTGTCTATGCGCATCACCAAGTCAGCTAATTCTTTTTCTGTTCCTAACAGACCATCTATGTCGACCGCAAAGCGCAAGTTAGTAATTCTTCCTGCATTGCTTACATAACCTTCGTAGCCCTCGAGAGCTACTTCTATTAACCATTCAAAGAATATTATGAAAAGAGTTGGTGAAAGTATGCAGAGTCTTGTCTCACTCCAACTTTGGTTTTAATCCAGTCTCCATTGTTGTTGTTGAAGTACTAGTGGCCTGTTAATAGAGGTGTTGGATAACTTTTGTTATGTTTTGATTGACATTGTGTTTTTCCATTGTCGCCCAGAGTGCTCCATGCCACACTCTGTCGAAAGCTTTCTTGAAGTCAATGAAGACATGAAAAAGGTTCTGTTGGTGTTGACAGTATTTCTCGCAGAGTAGCCGCATTGAAATAGTAAAACAAGTGTTGTTGTTTTTTATAATATAATAGACACAATACTGGTGTGGTAGACGCTTACAAGGATATCCCACACACACATACACACCGGCTTTTTAAAAATCTAATCTCAATGGTCTATTGATTTTTTTCTTCAAATTTCTTTCATTTCGATGTATCTAGATGAAGACCCAAAAACATCAAAATCTCAGTCCACTTGTAGGCCTATGTGGAGCAATTTTTACGGCTTAAACTCCTCCCTGCGGATTGGTAACAAGTCAAAATTAATTTCAAACTATGAGAACAGCGAGGACCAGGTAACTTGATCTTTTGGTATTTAGATTAGTGAAGAACCAACTTTTATGCACTATTCAAACAATATAAATAAAGATTTTGACGACTATAATATTTTTATTGAACTAAAATACGGTAGGGAAGACATTTGTATAGTTAGCCTACCTATCAAAATTAGGCTAATGCGATGTATGAAGGTTTGATACTAGTTCCTTCTAGTTAGGTTGAAGTTGTGATGTGGGGCCTACATGTTACAGAGAGAACTGTTCATTGTTCACCTAGCTCTGACACACCTTATTCAAAATTTCAGTATTGAAAAAAAAGCTTCACATAAACATTCCACAAATTCTCTAAGTATGGGATATAAACCGGTTTTTGACAGGTTCTTATTTTGGAATAATTGTTTGAAATGTTTATTGGAGTTTAATTTTAATTCAAGCTAAGTGTTCATTTTCACTACTTCAGCTTACATTAAGTGGCATGCTCCAAATATACCAACAGTCAGTCAATTCAGCCTCTTTGATGCGACAAATCATGAGCTAGCTGACATATACCAAAAGTTATTGTTTTCTTCTTCTTCTTCTTCTTCGTTCTCATTGTTATGTTGGAGTGTTCAGATGAGTAGACCAATACATGAGATGAACTGCGCAGTGGTTTCCAAATCAGGGAGCTCTCCACATAGTTTCCTTTCTATTGGGTTGATTTGGGGCCAATGTCTTTATTATTGTTTGAAACCTTAAATGTGGTCAAAGAAATTTCATCAATTAATTGTGCTTTAACATTTAATTTACAATCATTAAATCAACTCTATTAAAAGGGTGTCCACACTAAATATATCTATACTATACTGTATAGATCAAGTTAGAATCATATGGAATCAATTGTAGTCTTTTCTTTGAAGTCATAAATAAGTACATGTATCTAATCTAGTCTAATGTAGTCTCATGATCAAGAGTTTAGATCTAGTTCTAGATTCTAATTGTGTTTATTCTGCAGAACCAAGCTGTGCCTCATTGCAAAGAAAACTCATCAGGTAAAATAATTTATAATTTACTTGAAGCTAAGCAAATAGGCCTATTGGTATAAGTTTTTTCTAAAGCTAAAAGCCTTTCAAATTAACATTTTTCCATTACATAAAGGCTCAGATAAGTTGAGAGTTAGGTGTAAACATTTTTTTTTACAAATACTCTTCCAGATTTAAACAATTCAAAGGATTTAAAAAAGGTAATCCATGTTCATAGTATATTTCATTTCATTTTGTAATAACTATATAGGTCTGAATTTAGCCTGTCATGTTAGCACTTACTGCACTAAATAGTTTTTTTAAAGGGCAACAACTCAACTTTTTTTCTTTCTATCTTTTGTCTTAGCTAAAATTTTACTTTCCTGACAACAATAAATATATCGCCAACTGGAACAATTTATTAAACAACACATACGAAGGACTGTTGGGCTACAAAGTCAGTGTTTTATCCCACCTGAAGCAACCACTAGGGCCATTGCCTCCATGTTCAAGAAATTTTCACACATCCACATGCCAATCTGCCAATCGACCTGCTCCTTTACCTGTGAGTTCACCAATGTTTATGTTGTAATTTAGTATCAGTAACTTGAATTATTTCAGTATTTTACTTAAGTGCTGTCTAGAATCTTTGTTTGTCACAATGTGTAAAAAAATATTATTTATTTTTGAGAAAGAACTACATCTAGGACTGCATCTTTTTTTCAAAATTAGCTTTTGTTTAGAACTTCATTTAGGCAATAGCCTGTTATGTGCATATGTTTCAATCTCTTGTGTGGACATGACAGGTATGTGGGAGAAAGTTTCCTTGCTGCCTTAAGTATTCAACACAACTTAAGTTGAACTGTAGCCTCTTGAAAGATAGCCAAGCAGCTTATGCCACTGAGCCATAATAATATTAATATTTAGACTTTTTTTTCTGAATTGTGTGTGTGGGGGGGTCTGCTGTATAGCTGATCACAAAACTAACTGATGTATTAGGTGACTAATGCAAGTCATTTAAGAATGATTTGTTAAAATTCATAACATATAAATTTTAGATGATTTTTCATTTTAAATATGAGTAATTTTAATTTCAAGGCATCATGTACAAATATCCAACAAATGTACAACATACACATAAGATAAACTTTCTTTTCAGCAATCTGATTTTTAAAGAAACAAACTTTTATAAACTGCCATCAACTTAGTTGTTTAATTCTAAAAAATCAGCAGTAAATTATTTATAGAATTTATGTGGAAAGACAATAAGAGTATTAATTTCTATGTAGTATTAGTTTTTTTTTAATCATTCATAATAAAATAGTTATCACACTAAATTATATACAAGTATATCATGTAAATCAAATCAAGTAAATTATCACAGACATTCTGTGTGTAAATAATATATAATGCATATTATAAAGTAAATAACTTTCAAAATTGTTTGTATATTTAAATGTTCAGCCATATGAACCACCAAGAGATGCTCTAGGTCTGACCTATATATCTGACCTTAATGAAGAAGATGCTGAACGAATAAAAAATGTTGCATATGAGGAACTGAAACTATTATTGGAGAAGCACAATATTGCATATACAAAGACGAAGGCAAAGAAACGAACTACAGGTTTGTTCTTAATAAACGAGAATTTAACCAAAACGAATTTTTTAAATTTTAATAGATACACCTTTTCTGGTGTTACTCTGTTAATGAATATATATACTGAGCTTTATCCGGGGAGAGGAGCCCCACTTTGTGAGTACTATGACTCTCTTCTCACTGTGGAACATATCCTCATTGATTGCCCCAGATACCAGGATATTAAGGGAAAATTATTTAGAGCACTTAACTTAAAAACACTGTTTAATAGTGTCGGCCTGGGAAGGTACTGGGCTTTGTCCAGGAGGTGGGGTTGTCTGCAAAGGTTTGATTTGTGAAATTGTGAACATGTAATATTTACAAAAGATTTTTATTAAATTTTTACTAACTTTACTATTTTAACTGTATGGAATTTAGCTCTGGTGAAATGAAGGGAGAGTAATCCTTGAAGGATTATGGGCACGGCATGGCCTAAATTGTGCCGATGTGCCAAAAACTCAAACTCTTATAAATATTTTTTTATACATATTTACAACATATTTTTATTAGATTATAAAAATTTTTACTATTTCAGTTGTGAGTGTACCTTATTATTAATAACTTAGTTGTGTAAATTTAAGCACTTAACCTTTAAAGGGGAAGTAACCCTTTAGGGATCATGGGCATTGCATGACCTAAATTGTGCCAAAAAACCCTAATCATCAAATACCAAGATCTCTCCTTATAATATATTGTTAAAAAACAATTGCATTCTTGTCTAGGCTCTCAATAGCTCTATTTTATAAACTCAATAAGTATTGTGAACAATTTTGTCTGCAGATAGTGGACTATTTGGGACAGCACTTGAAGTACTTGTTGCAAAGGATATTAAGAAAAATAGACTTGTTTCTGATCTGAAAGTTCCAGCTGTATTTTCATTGGTGAGTTTAGTTTCTATGTTATTTTTATTGGTGAGTTTAGTTTCTATGTAATTTTTATTTGGTAAGAAAAAAGAGTACTTTATCCATTCAGCTGATTTGATAAAAAACTTGAAGGAAAGTAGTTTAAATTGTCTTTCAACTGATCAGCATCTGTGGTTTAAAAGATATAATTTTGTCTAATCAATTTTGTTTCTTTCTCAAATGAGAGCCTCTCTCTACATAAGCAACTTCAGCCATACTCTGATCACAGTCTGACAATTAGCATGTTTTTTTTTAGTATTTATAAATCTGGACCTATTGAAATTTTCCTCACAATATTGTGTTGTTTTTTTAGTCCATTAAAACTTTTTGAAAACTTTAACCACACTAATAGAGCTCTGTACCTTTTGTTAGATGGTTCGATTCATTGAGGAAAATGGCATGCTCGTACAAGGGATCTTCAGGGTACCAGGATCAGCCGAAAGAATCAAAGTATGTAAATTAATATTAAAAATACAATATTATAATAATGTGTCATCATTTTAATTATCCTAAAAATTTTTTTTATTGCTAAAAGAAAGAAAGAAAATAAATATATAAAAAATGTTATCATAAATGTTTCAATATTCTTGGTAACAGAATCTGTTAACCTTGTGGCAGTCCTGTTTATTATAATGGTTTGCATTGTAGTGATGCTTGCTTAGTTTTGTAGATTATATCCAGCTGTAGACTGGGATGATGCACTGTACAAGTAATTGTGAATTTCATCTGCAAACCAACACTAAATTGTAATGTAGATATAATTGACTAATACAATTGTGTAACTGAACAGAACTTTTGAGGGATTACTGGCACGACATGGCCTAAAGTGTGCTGATGTGCCAAAAACCCAAAATACAAATACCGGTCATTTCATCACCATTCACTTAATCCCAATCCCTGGTAATTTCATCCCCCGGTCATTTCATCCCATTCTTTTTATCATCTGATCATTTTATCTAACAAATAGTAATTTTAAAATTATGAAATAAGCAATATTTAATATAGTCATTTTACTTGCTAAATATGTTGTAATTAACTCTTCTTAAAGTAACATTCTTTAGATGTGCTCTCTCAAATTTCAAAGGTTATAATCACTTATATTTCTGTCATTGACCTAAGGAAAATATTTTAAAGAATTATAAAGACTTGACAATGTAGTTACATTTTTATTTTCTTTTTTTTTTTTAATTTTATTGTATTTATTTATTGTTAGGCTTTTAGAAAAGAGCTAGAGGAAAATTTCTACAAGATACCTAACTATTCTATATACGACCACACAAATATCAGTGAGTTGACTGTTCATGAAGTATCCTCAGCCTTTAAGGCCTTCCTCAGAGAACTACCAGCATATCTGATATCCAGTGAAAGAATGGAGTGTTTCCCTAATATTAAAAGTTTGTACTGTGGTTGACTTGTATATATCATCTTTTTATTAGACATCTATTTTTGACCCACCATGGTTTTGTTGTTTATTTTTACCATACACAATGTTCTCTGTCTCCACTTGTGTATATGATTCACACATTAGGCAACTTACAAATACAAATAGGCTTACTCCCTTGCAAAGGGGCATAATTTGACAACATACATTTATAAACATAATGTTTGTCTCATAAGCCAAATGACATGACAAAACAAAAATTTGGTTAGTTAATTTTGATGAGTTGATAGATTAATAAGAAAATTATTTTTTTTAAAGAATTTATTTTGTATTATAAATTATTATATAAAGCAATGCTAATATTAGAACAACTGAATACTTTGTCAGCTTATCATTATGTAAATTTGACACCACTTTTGGTTTATTGACAACCTTTACTAAAATTACATAATGTTTTCTTTGTTTTTCACAGCGCTGCCCTTCACAGAACAAATAAAAGCCACCAATATGTTCATTTTATCCATGAAAGAAGAATACAGAGACACACTGCAGGTACAAGATACATTCAATGTTTCTATGTTTTATCTAGGCAAACTTTTCAAATACATTGTTTCAAGACTAAGACTAAGACTGCTTTATTGATCCTTATGGAAATTTGTTGTGATTTCAAGGACTCTTTTCTCATATAAAGACAACACAACAGAAAAATACACATAAATAGAACAGACACAACATAAAGAGTTCATTCAGCGACTACACACAGGTATCTTTGTGCTTTTCATGTTTCCTGATCAATGAGTAGCATTATTAGTCTGACCTAATAAGGAAGGAACGAGTTTTTGTACTGCTCTGTTCTTGTCTTGATCGCCCACTTCGCCACGACTTGATGTAGTTATGATGGAGCAGGCAGCCGTTGTCTTCCAAGATTTTTTTCTGAGACATTTTTGTTCAAAACGTTCATTTAAATATGGTAGTGTTGTGTGTGTGATTTTTGATGCCCTTTTTATAATGTTTTCTAAGCGGCGCAACAGTTTAGATGAACCTCGTCTTGCCAACAAGTTATTCCATATTTTATAATATTTTGCATAGTTGCGCCGTAAAAATTACTACAGGGGGCTGAAGGCTTTGCACTGGGGTTTTGTGCCTCCTCATGTGGCTGGTGAGACCTACGTGAGCCCGGAATGTTCGGCTGCTCACTGGGCAGCTTATTCCAGCTGGAGCTAGTGTCATTGGCCTTGCATTTTTTCTCTGATAGGTTTCTTCTGCCTCTTGTATAAAATTTAGCTCTTGTGATATGGAGAATAACCCTTGAGGAATTATGGGCACGACATGGCCTTAATTGTGCCGATGTGCCAAAAATCTAAAACTTAAACTCAAACTCATAGACATAGTAGCACTATTTTAATTGTGAATAGAACTTGTTTTAATGACTTAACTGTATAAATTTAGCTCTTGTGATATGAAGAGAGAATAACTCCTGAGGGAATACGGGCACAACATGACCTAAATTGTGCCAAAAATACAATGCAATACAATACATTCTTCTGGAGCGGTAGAAGCACTGAAGTACGGACATGAATCTTTTGTCAGCTTTGTCATACTTTGTGGAATGAAGGGAGAGTAATCTTTTAGGGATTACGGGCACCACATGGCCTAAAGTGTGAGGATGTGACAAAAAACTCAAAACTCAAACTCAGCTTTGTCATAAAAACATCATTAGTAACTTAACTAGTTGGGCTTCCTAACTCATGACTCAAAATCTGCCTTTACAAAACGGAAAGAAACACATTTTCGGATGAAGTCATAGCTAAGTTGCATGAAGAATTAAACTCCACCATACTTGATTTACCAAAAACAGAAAAGCTACTCATTCTCGGTGACTTCAATGCAAGAGTCGGCTCTTACCATCACATCTGGAAAGTAAGTCTTAGGCTAATTCAGGGTAGGTTAGTGCATCAGCAACGGACTACTACAACTTTTTTTTTAAAGAAGCTATCCAAAGCCCAGCACTAAGCATACTTGACCTATGGAGAGAAAGCTGATTTGATAACAGTACTGAGATCAGAAAACTATTAGATGAAAATCACAAGCTCCATAAATTGTATCTGAACAACCCATACTCCCAGTCCATTATATATAGTTCGTCCATCGTGGTTCGATGATGACCACTTTGTCATCCAGAAGGCTGAGGGCTTTGCACTGGGGTTTTATGCCTCCTCATGTGACTGGTGAGACCTATGTGAGCCCGGAATCTTCGGCCGCACACTGGGCAGGTTATTCCAGCTGGAGCTAGTGTCGTTTGCCTTGCTTTTCTTCTCTGGCGTTTTTCTTCTGCCAGCGTTGTTTTCTTTTCCTCAGCAACCTGTGCGCCAGTTTTCACAGCACGACGCCATGATGCTCTGTCATGTGCCTCTGTCTCCCAGGTGCCTGGGTCGATGCTGAACGCCTCAGAGAAGCTTTGAGGGTGTCCCTGAAGCGCTTTCTTTGACCACCTTGCGAGCGCTTTCCTTCGCTTAGTTGGCCATACAATAGTCGTTTAGGGATGCGGTGGTCTTCCATTCTGCAGACGTATCCTGCCCATCGCAGCTGGGACTGCATCAGGATTGTGTGGATGCTTTGCAGACACGCTCTTCGAAGGACTTCAGTATCTGGTATTTTGTCTTGCCATTTGACATTCAATATTTTTCTCAGACATGTCATGTGGAAGTGGTTCAGTTTCTTTGCATGTTTTCTGTACACTATCCATGTTTCTGAGGCATAGAGCAATGTAGGGAGAATGACGGATCTATAGACCCCTAGCTTTGTATTTGTTGTGATACCACGTCTGTTCCAGACATTTTTAGACAGTCTGCCATAGGATGCACTGGCCTTGGCGATACGCAGGTCAATTTCACTATCGATTTTTCCGTTTCTGGAGATTGTGCTGCCAAGATATGTGAATTTGTCCACTGCATTTATATCCTGTCCATTTATAGTGATGCTTGGATCCGAGTAGGCTTTCTCAGGAGCAGGTTAATATAAGACTTCAGTCTTGTTTGTGTTAATGATAAGGCCAAAGTCTGAGAAACCCAGTCCATTAAAGATGCATTCACAAACATTGATAAAAATGTGCAAAAACAGTTACGCCAAATGTAAGTTACATGGCAAAAGCAAGAAAGTGGAAACAATAATGGAAACTGATCTTGCCAGTCAACAGCTTTCAAGGAAAAAAGCCCCGCGAAGCTGACTCCATTACCGCAGAGGTCTACAAAAAAGATGGATTAGCCCTGATTGAAAGACTTCATGAGCTGTGGTAACAAGGGTCACATCCATACAAGTGAAAAAGAAACCGCCAAATCTGCGACAACAACAGAGGATTAGCTCTTCTTTCTCTTGCTGGGAAGATGACATGATCTTTGCAAGGCAGCTTCCAGGAAAAATGCTGATGTGCCAAAACCCAAAAGCATTTGACACTGTTAGCAGAGAAGGACTATAGAAGATCATATCAAAGTATGGATGTCAAAAAAAATTCATATCCATGGTGAGATTATTTCATGTTTTTTGATACAATACCTGTGGCCACCTTTTGTGGGCAAACACATTCGTATACACATATGCACACACTTCTATGTGAAAACAAAAACTCTCACTCAGAGTATCTTACAAAAAAAAATATTCACCCCTTTAAATTATAAAATAATTTTGAACCCAATGCATATAAAATTTTGGTTTCTGCTTTAAAAAAAAGGTCTTCTTAAGATTGATGAATTTGACTATTGAAAACAAGAGCGTCACACAAATGGATGATCAAAATCTGGCCACTTGTCACGCTCCAAATGTCTTTGCAATGCCCAAAGGTTCAGAGACAGATATGACAAGAATTAATGACAACTTTGGCTATTTTAAAACATTAACAAATTACAACAAAAAACTATTTGCTGTAAGTCAAGGCTTTTCTAATAGTCATCATATTTGTTTCGATGTTTTCTATATTTTATGTGTTTTTTTTTATTAATTTTATAGCAAATGTATATATTTTTTTTTACTAATTTTGTTAATATTGATACGATTTATTCTCCTAATCAGGCCTTCTGTAAACACTGCTAAACACACAACACATCAAGAACATGACAACAATGCTCCAAATAATCTGGTGCTTTAATAATGGTCAATTAAAACAGCCAATATGACACAATTGGCAATACATCAACACTAAAAATGCTGTACTGTACATCACATTACTAAACTAATAAACTCTTCCTGGACTGGTACATTCACTTCAGGACTCCACCAGGACCGACTTCATGGCAGACTAACAGTCCCGGTCTACCTGTCTTGAACTGCCCTGACTTACACACACTGTCTCTGGTCCACACAGGCTAATGATCAGATGACCATAACCCGGGTCCTATTCATGTGCAAAGTTCATGCCAGTACTGTCACTTGCCCTTGGATATAGCAGGCTAAACTGTATTACTGGCCTGTGTCACATATGTCAGCTGATCACACACAGTTAACCCTATTGCGTTGTGAATAGGTTTACAACAATATATTACCTCCTTTGTCTAGAACCAAATCATTATACATGTGACAATTTTTTTCATAGGTTCCCCCCAACTTTATAAGTCAAATTAGGCAACAATATGCAACTGGAGTTTCTGCAAAGCCAAAACGAAAATTTGTAAGTGTTCTACCATTTGTTGGTTCAAATATAACAAAGTAGATAGTGTCTACTGCTTAGCTTTTTCTACTACCAGTATTGTTGAAATGTTTGTATGTTAAAAATTGGTTTATAAGGACAATTTGACTCCACAAAAATACAAATTTGTTGGAGAATGTTAATTATCTGTTGTAGTCTTTTGTTTAGGGTCAAAGTGTGTTTCAATTAAGTTCAAAATGTCTTCTAATTAAATGTTTGTATTTTTCTCAGATTTCCAAGTTGTTAGGAAAGAAATCAAAAGGTGAAGAAATACCCCCACCAAGGGAAGAATTGGTAATTTTTACAAAACTTATTTAAAATTTGTACAGTTAACACATTGTTATAGTACTTCTTCAATTGCATTACATAAAGCAGCTAAAATGGGCTTTGATTATGTAACAAAGGTTTATAACATTTGTGAGATTAGAAATTAAAATTTTGCTAATTCTTGGATCTCCCTGGGTAGTTGTCAACCTATTTTAGTTTGTCAACCTGTTCTTTTTCTTTGTTGTAGGGGTGCTGTGACATTTCACATACCACATCCCTCCACTTTTCCTGGTTAGCAGCTGTTCTTAGCAGGAAATCAAGAGAGAGGCCCATTTCATTCTTTTATGTTATCCAACCAGCTTTTCTTTGGATGACCCTTTCTTTGACCTGAGATTGCCCATTTATGGTCAAGCTAGGAGTAAATCTTTGAGAGTTTCCATCATAATATGCTCCAGAACATTGATATTGACCATTGGGAAGACATAGCCTTAGACCACACTAGCTGGAGAGAGACAGTGACCAAGAAAGCTATGAACAGCGAGAAAACATTGGTCTCAGCTCTTGAAGAAAAGCGTCCCATATGAAAAATGGCCGGTTCCTTTACCACCAAAGTGAAAGCCACCTTGACCTACAATATATGTGGACGAGAGTGTCTCTCCGAAATAGGGCTCCACAGCCATATGAAAAAGTGTTCAAGATAAATCATAGTCCTTCTAAGACCATTATGCTCTAGAAACAAGTTAAAGATAGCTGGAGATGGAATGCATCCTTCCTCCATTTCTATGGATATCCTAAAAATTTCTCCAATTTGATTGTTCAGAAGTACTAAGCTATTCACATTTTGATAAAGGGTTTTAATAACATCAATAATGTTTTCATCTATGTTGAACTTCATCACTTAAATATTTGTTCAGCAATATTTCTACCTGCTCTGAAGCCTGCCTGTTCTTCTGTAATTTGGAAAGTACCTGCTCAGCATTTTTCTTGAATCTGTTGAGAATTATTCATAGCAGTAACTTGCTTGGTGACTGATCAGACTTATCATTCCATACTTTTGCACTGTCTCATGTTGTATTTCTTGGGCAGTGGAATAATTAATGCTTTATGAAATTAATTATACAAATTTTAATTTGGCTGACATATCCATCCTTATTAATGACAAATCTACTTCATCATTAATCATTTATGTATATTTAGATGTAGAACATGATCAGTTGACATGACCTAATGGATTAGTAATAATTGATTTGTTCATTTCACAAGAAACTTTTTTTAAAATATTGTAAACACTTTTCTCTTAAAACAGTTTTGAGTTTCTATTCCCCCCCTGCCCTCCCCCCCTCAAAAAAAAATATATGAAATCAAGATTTAGTCTAAATGTTAATTTAAAACAAAGAATGAGCCTGTGGCATCTAATATTGACCTAATATGTGTATGAATATTTGTCATCAGATGAGATTAAAAGAAGTTCAAATTGAAGTTCATGCTCCACAAATGACCAGGGAAAGTGCTGTCATCACAATCAATGAGTCAACAACGGCTAAGGATGTTATATATCAGTACGAGGCTATTCCTAAGTAAATACTCTGCAGGATTGTCAATAAAATGCTGGTTCATCTCTTTGCAATGTGCTTTGAATCTAACAGCAACAATATCAGGGTTTTTCGTATTAAATGTCTTGTCAGAAATGTTAGAAGTTTGTGATATTAGCAACTGATTTGATCCCAGGCTATAGATTGTTTATTATGCTATGGACCCCTTCCCTTTTATAACTTTCTCTCTCTCTCCTCCCCCCCCCCCCAACTTAACAAAAGTCTTCTTTACATTATCTGTTTTTCAGTTATTTTGAGATATTTGATAAGCTCTATATGTGTCAGGAAAAATTTTTTAGAACACACACCTTGAAAACACTATTCGACAATGTCGACCCTGGGAAGGTACTGGGCTTTGTCCGGGAGGTAGTTGTCTATGAAGATCTGATTTTCGAACTGTGAACATATAATATTTACATAAGATTTTTACCAAATTATTAAATTTTTACTACCTTTACTATTTTAATGTGAATAGACCTTGTTTCTAATGGTTTGACTGTATAGAAGTTGGCCCTTGTTGTGTAAAGAGAGAGTGATCCTTAGGGATCACGGGCACGACATGGCCTAAATTGTGCCAATGTGCCTAAACTCAAAACTCAAACTCAACTCCTACACACAATCTCTGAATATTCAACTTTTCAGCTCTTTACTGAACTATTTCAAAAGCTCTCTAATGCTTTTCAGAAAGAAACTTTTTTAACATTGCATCCTATTCATCAAACACTCCCATTTTATTGGAGCCAGAAACCCCTCTTTTTTTTTTTTACATCCACCCTCAATGTTACCCACTAATAAATTTGGATGAACTTTCAGAACCATTTTAGAAGATGCCAGAAGAAATATTGCTCAGGGAGAGAATGAAGACAGAGCTATTGAATATTTGTGTGAAGTTGGTGGAAATATAGGTCAGTAAAATATTTTAGAGCACACAGCTTAAAAATGATGTTTGATAATGTTGACCCTGCAGTGGCGTCACTAGGCAGGTGCGGGGGTGCGGTCCGCATTGGGTGACACCCACCTGGGGGGGACACCCAAGTGGAAAAGAATAGTAATTTGAAAGAAAAGACAACTTAGATGACAATAAGTGATTTGCTAGATACCCAAACATACTTTGATCTATATATTTTAATTTACTTTATTTTTTTAATAAACACAAATATAATCTAATGACCCTCAAGCCCATTAAAAGCGTGCATGTTATACTATGGTGTTTCTCAAACTGGGGGGGGGGGGGGGGATGACAAATTAAGTTGAATTGTTGAATATCGTTATTTTGACGATTTTTGTGTGACAAAAATAAAAGCTCCGCAGAGTAAGTTCTTACTGAACAAGAAAATGATCTCAAGTCAAACATAGTGCGCTATGTGTAACTCAAATATACATAGTATAACGGTGTTGACCAATGTTGACTCCTAATCTTATTAGCTTGCGACTTTTTCTATTTTAAATTTTAATGAATAGTGTCTTCAGATTGCATGAAATAATTTAATATTGGAACCTCCTTGCCTGTTATATTTTAATCTTTTTTTGTTACATGATTTCTGCATATTACGAGAAACAAAGTGCTTTGTGGATGCCAGGGAAAAAAAAGAATTATGAAGCCCAGAATGCAAGAATGCACCTGGCAAAGCTTATGGAGCTTCCCCTTATTTAAAAATCAACATTTACAAAACCAAAGGCTCAATTTATTAACTTTTAATGAATATTTACTTCATACTTTTCGATTCTGAACATAATGTGAATATGTATAGAAAATTAAACCAGAAAATTGTATCATAATTATGTCTTTAAGTATCTTTTCTTTTTCTCTACATTCTTAAAAGCCTTCCGAAACCCATTGTTAGAGCCTTCATCTATTTCCCCTTTTAGGTACCTAGCTGACTAAGGTGGTGCGATAAAACAAAATGTCTAGGGAAAAACAGAGGAAAAAGTTTGAGAAGCACTATTCATTTGCCTCGAATGTTTCTTACACTTCAAATTTGATTCATCCACCTTTTCTTAATTTATTTTTGTTTAACCTGCGATTTCTTACTTAGTTTTAAAACCAAAGAAAATGAGTTTCTGAAGTACAGAAACACTCAAAAAAGCTTGACCAATAAATGACATAGGGGGACAGCGAACATTTTTTGGTCTAGAATCTAAAATATTTTAGATGGTAATAAACGTCTAAGAAAGAAAAACATGTTCAGTTAATGTAAAGTCCATTTCTTATTTAATAAACTTACATTTTAATATATGTAGTAACCATGGATAAAATGTTATAATCAATCACAATTAAAATAGAATAGATACTCATTTTACATTTGTGTAACAATATTGGGAAATGTTTGGAGACTGTTGTTTGGGATGGGGGTGACACCCACCCTAGTGACGCCACTGCCCAGGGAAGGTACTGGGCTTTGTCCGGTAGGTTGGGTTGTCTGTGAAGGTTTGATTTGTGATAGGGCAAAGAAATTGTGAACATACAATATTTACAACAGATTTTTATTAAATTAATAAATATTTATTATCTTAACTTTGAATAAACCTTGCTTTTAATGACCTAACTGTATAAAATGTATCTCTTGTGATATGAAGGGAGATTAACCTTTGAAGGATTACATGACCTAAATTGTGCTGATGTGTTACAAACTCTGTAAAAATAGCTTAAAGAAAGCCATAATATAAAATCAAAATCTGCTACCCATTGTAAGGTTTATTCATTCAGTATCTAATGTATAAGGCCAAGAGTCTCATGGAACAGTTTGTTTTAGTTGAATTAGTTCTGTGACCAATTATTATTGAAGGTTCTCTTGTTAGTAGATGAAGTTATATCCTTATTTAAAAGCCTGTCACTCCATTTAAGAAAAAGTATATGTACTGATACTGTCTTTATATATATGAATATATATATATATATATATATATATATATATATATATTAGTTCTGTGTCAAATGTTATCTTCACTATAGGTGAGCGTTGCCTTGACCCTGAAGCTAAAGTCTTGGAAGTGTACCGTGTTAATCCCACAGCTGAATGGATGATCAAAACCAAGAAAGGGAGATAAGTATTTACAAAAACAGGAATCGGTCTGTTAAGTGAGCTAATTTTTGTTTTCAAATAGAAAATTGATTAAAGGAAAGGAGAAACATGTCTTAGTTATATTCATTCTATTTTATATATAAACTGTTCTGCTTATGATTACATTACAAACAAACAGTAGAGAACCATTAAATTAAATTTGTATGAATTACATTCATTTGATTATACCAAATTCTGTAGATTTTTTAAATCTGTAGTCTATAGCAATGTTGTGTAAAAATGCATCTATTAATTGGTTTGAAAACCTTTTACCAACAGAGACAAATTTACAAGAAAATATTTGTTTTGTGACATCATAGTTGACAAATGTAGACTAAATGCTTATGTGGATCTAGCCTATTCTCTTATTACTAATACAATATTATTTGACTATTACTATTGCAACATTTACATCAGTTATATCTAGGCCTACTACAAACAGAATTAGAAGATTGTGAAATGCAGATATTGTATCAATAAATGAGAAATAAATACTGTAATGTTCTACTTTTTATTTTGTTAAGTTCTATTTCCTGTATTCCTTCATATCATCAACATCAATCAATTATGTCATAATGTAACTACACTCTAATAACTGATACATGCAGCATACATTATTAGTTTATCTGGAAAACTGGAACTTAATTCCTCACTTGGCACAACAATGGGGGCTAACCAACATGAAAACTAGTCAATAAATCACTCCTTAGGTTCATAATAAAAATAGGATTGATTGTAATGAATTTAATATTTAAAGCATTAAAAAAAATTAAGGACAGTTGAGCTGACCTTATTGTTGGGGTAATTGAATTAATATCTTCCAAAGTAATTGTCTTGTCTCATTAAATCTTTAGGCTTGTGAAATTTTTTCTAATAATGAACTGAACAGACTGATGATATAAAACAAATAATGAACTGAACAGACGGATATAAAACAAATAATGAACTGAACAGACTGATGATATAAAACTGATTATATAAAACAAATAATGAACTGAATTGACTAATGATATAAAACAAATAATGAACTGAACAGACTGATGTAAAACAAATAATGAACTGAACAGACTGATGATATAAAACTGATGATATAAAACAAATAATGAACTGAACAGACTGATGTAAAACAAATAATGAACTGAACAGACTGATGATATAAAACTGATGATATAAAACAAATAATGAACTGAACAGACTAATGATATAAAACAAATAATGAACTGAACAGACTGATATAAAACAAATAATGAACTGAACAGACTGATGATATAAAACTGATGATATAAAACAAATAATGAACTGAACAGACTAATGATATAAAACAAATAATGAACTGAACAGACTGATATAAAACAAATAATGAACTGAACAGACTGATGATATAAAACTGATGATATAAAACAAATAATGAACTGAACAGACTAATGATATAAAACAAATAATGAACTGAACAGACTGATATAAAACAAATAATCAACCAGTGATCCTTTGATACTGCTGATCCGTAACTGTGTGGCACTTGCCTTTCCTTTGGATAGATCAACTGTGTGGAGAGCATGAAACTTTAAGGTCATCATGTACTATGTATTAAAATTTGTTAACAAGTTTTCCTTTTCCTAAAGATACAGATACATACATACATGCTGATAAAATAATAATAATGGCAATGTCTTTGATTCAGAAGATTAATGATGAGTGCAGTGTTTCACATGACTACACAAACTCTGTTGGAGCTAAAACTGTTATTTAAGTCTTCTTTGCATCTTCATGCCTGCCTTTGGCAAGGGCTTTTCTTTAGATCTCTAATGCATGTCCCGCAACCTTTGTCTGTTCTCATATTCTATATAGTTTACAGCTAAATGCAATCTTTATTGTGCTACACAAAGCATTAGAACTAATTTTTTTAATTAAGGCTAGGAAGTAATAATCTTCACTACTGAAGGAACATCCAAAGTTTGTAAAACTAACAAATACAGTCTTAAGGAGTTTTAGTTTATATACAAGAAGACTTCAAGATTTAGCTGTGTTTTTATGTTGAAAAGAACTATATTTTAATGCCCATAAATGACTATATTAGGTAATGTATGTTGTCTGTGCACATGAGAGTGATTTAAAAACAAAACATCACATCTTATGTTTTTGTACTAATTTTTTTTTCTTGTTACCTAGCTGAACGGTGTTTAGATCCTTGCACTAAAATGATGGAGATCTATCATGTGAATCCAACAGCCGAATGGGTCATCAAGTCCAGGAAATACAGATACTGATGAGCAGAAGCTCTTCTTTCATTCTATCTTGTTCCAGCCTAAACTTCAGGAGTAGCTTGGTATGGCCAGTGCACCTCTACTGTTGAAGAAAACATTTGCAGCTCATTGCCCTATAGTATTAGTGTTGGAGCACTCTGACATAATAGTCCTACAATGATGTGATGGTGATACATTTTAAATATGGTCCCTTGAAAAATCAGAGATTTTGATATTAGGAGTTAGGATCATTTTGAGTATTTATGTGTACATTGTTATTTAATGTGGAAAAGTGTCCAAAAGTGACCATAACTTGCTGTTCTGAGGGACTAAATATGAACATCACTAACTCCCTGCTCTCTATGCATTTTAATAACTTCTATCTCTTGCTTATTGATGCACAGACTCTTAAAATATAATTTTGACATAAGTTATTTGTGTCAAAAGTATTCTGCAAAAACAATCACATTTTGTTCAGACTGGTTTTTATTTAGCTTCGAGTTCATCAATAATAAAGAATGTGCTGATTATTTGGACATTTGTTCTTAAATCCCAGAAAGCTCTGTACTAAGATATCAAACAAATTGTGCTGTTGTTTTTATTTTACATACATAGACATAGTGAGACATTTGTTTTGACATAGAGGTTTGATTGTCCATGCATTTGTAACTACTCTTAGGCAGCCTAGAGATATGCCATGACACACACTTTATTGGACAATAGTTTGAATGCCATATGTATGCTTTTGTTTTTCTTTTTGTTACATTTTTTCCTCTTGCATTTATAAATCTTTGTTAAAAGTAGAACTGTGTTAATGTAAAGGTCAGTGCAAAAACAAAACCTTGGAACTTTTGTGATAGCATTCTTGCTGTTCTTGTGACTGTTGTAACCTACAATGTGAATAAATTGAGCTTGATTCTAGGTCTGCATGTGTGAGAGAGAGAGAGAGAGAGAGAGGACTTTCACAGAAATATATTCAAGTGTCAATGCACTATTAGTGCAAATGTTTATTTTATACTGATAAAATGTCAATGATCTTATCTTATATAATACAGACGTTACTTCAAAAAAGAAGATGATTACGTCCTACGCGTCATGCATTTAGTCATGCATATTAACCAATGACTTAAATTCTGCCAAGTCACTGGTTTTCCTGGCTAGCTCAGGCAACCCATTCCATGCTCTAATAGCACTAGGGAAGAAGGAAGAATGATTTCTTATTTGACTTACTTTAAAGCAATACATCTTGTGGGTTTCTGTGTATGACATGTTGTATGACACCTGGGGAGTCCAGGATTGAAGGCAAAGTTACAAAAAGAAAGTATTAATATGATTTTTAATCTGATGAACCAAAAATATTTTCCCCCATCTTTTAACACAAAATCTCAATTCAAAATGGTATCAAATTCTTGAACTAATGAACATTAATTCTGGGTATAGATCTTTTCTTTTCATCTTTTTAAAAATCATTCCCCTCTTTTTACACATAGAATTGACCAAATGCTTAGTATCTCAAAGAAAATAAATACATTTCTAATAGTAAATGCACATCACACTCAACATGGTTCTATGTAGTAGGAGATATATGAAATTTGAGTAAGATTTTTGGTCAATTCAGTTCTGATAGTAACATGATACTTCTGAACAATGTTCTTCCACTTTGTTTAATCAAGTCAATTACTTATTAATCCTTGCATTAGATTTCTGGGTTGTTGTTTTTTAAATGTAATATGGCTAAAAAAAAGAAAAAAGAGAATAAAATGGAGTAGGGGGAATGAAGGAACTTTGATTAAAATACAGGAAAAGTAAAAGATGAATTATGAAAGCAAATCTTTGTTGTTGATAGACATGCTACCTTTCTTTTCTTTGCATTATAGGAATAACAGTTCTCAGTTAATCCTTTCATTGGAATAAAAGGTTAACAAGTGCCAAAAAAATATATCAATATATTGGAAATTGATAGATTTAACAAGACCTACATGACTGATATATATATATATATATATATATATATATGAGTTTATTTATATTTATTTTATTGTAACTATATATGAAGATGTTTTCAGCTAAGAAGAAATGGTTGTGTGTGCAAAATCCATAAATCCTTTACCATTGAAAAGATCTAAAACAAATTAAACATTTTTATAAAAATAAGTTATTTTCTTTCCCGTCAGACATGTGGTTATACACTGTATGCTTACTCATTAAGCCATTAGCTTCAGAAATGTCCAGTATGAATGTACTATATATACTTATGGTTTGATGTGAAAGAAGGATTTTAACAAGCCAACCATTAGTGTCAATCAGCTTGTTAGATAGTTTGGTAAGAAATAAATGTAATGATTGGTCTTGTGATTATTGAATGAACTACATGCCTTTTATGTAATAAAGCAAACAAAAATCTGTAGATATATTTAATTTAAAAAAAAATCAATTACTTGGTTATTTGAAAACACATTCAATATTTACTACAGTATCTTTTACTTTTTACACTATTTAGTCTCAGTAACTTGCAAGATAGATTCAAATGAAAATAAAATACTTATTACAGAAAAAATGTCTCTAATTAATACTTACAAAACATGTTTGCTTAGAATGGTAATTTGAAGGCAACAAAAAAAAATGTTATTTAAATATCTATTTGACAAATCATCCAAAGAAAAAGTGTGCATGATAAAATTTATGTGTGTATTAGGCAACTATGTATTCTATTTATTTTTTGTATTAATAACTGATGGCACCAATTATGACATGAATGAGTATACATATTAAAGACAATTGTTATTTCTCTACATTAAGAGTTCTACATTTTCTATTAACTGAAATGTATATAAGGTGGTTTTGATTAGTGTTCAATCATCAATATTATATGTTCAGTGATTTATGTGATGGTAATGACATTGGAAAGTTAATTGAGGTGAACAATATTTCTGGATATTTCATTTCTTGTATCATTTAAACAATACTTGCAGCTTCTAATGTTATTAAATAGATTACAAGTTGGCAAGAGACACGTTTTCTGGGCCATTTCTTCCCTTAACACGTTTGCTGGTTTGTTTTCTTCCCTTGAACACACATCTGCTTGTTTGTTTTCTTCCATTGAACAAAAGTCTGCTGGTTTGTTGTCTTCCCTTGAACACACGTCTGCTGGTTTGTTGTCTTCCCTTGGACACACGTCTGCTGGTTTGTTGTCTTCCCTTGAACACACGTCTGCTGGTTTGTTGTCTTCCCTTGAACACACGTCTGCTGGTTTGTTGTCTCCCATTGAACACACGTCTGCTGGTTTGTTGTCTTCCCTTGGACACACGTCTGCTGGTTTGTTGTCTTCCCTTGGACACACGTCTGCTGGTTTGTTGTCTTCCCTTGGACACACGTCTGCTGGTTTGTTGTCTTCCCTTGGACACACGTCTGCTGGTTTGTTGTTTTCCTTTGGACACACTTCTGCTGGTTTGTTGTCTTCCCTTGGACACACGTTTGCTTGTATGTTGTCTTCCCTTGAACACAAGTCTGCTGGTATGTTGTCTTCTCTTGAACACACGTCTGCTGGTTTGTTGTCTTCCATTGAACACACGGCTGCTGGTTTGCTGTCTTTCCTTGGACACACGTGTGCTTGTTTTTTGTCTTACCTTGAACACACGTTTGCTGGAATAGATGCATAACGCGTAGGACGTAATCCCCTACTTTTTTGAAGTAACGTCTGTATTTTATAAGATTAGAGAAGTGCTTCACTCCTTTTGACCCACACATATTGCCGACTGAAACAACCAAAGTGCTTCACTACAATCAAGAGGAAGAGTACAAGTTCTATGTTGATTGTTATGATTAGTTTGTCATCGTAACTCTCGTGTTTATGTCTGTTATGTTACCATAGCACCCTGAGTCTACAATCCTACATTATGTTTGTCAAAAGCGTTATATAAATTACATTATTATTCTATGGCCTCCTTCAGTCGCGAAGCGACTATGGATCATCTCATGGAAATGAGATGAATGCCTGGGCATTAGTTGTGGTCGGAACGATGTCGCCCACACATCAGTTCCCCCCTCTCCACGCAGCTGATGTATCCAAAGGAACGGCAGTCCGATACAGTTTGGGGTCAGCGGCGCAGGGTCTACCCTTGAACACACGTCTGCTGGTATGTTGTCTTTCCTTGAACACACGGCTGCTGGTTTGTTGTCTTCCCTTAAACACAAGTCTGCTGGGTTCTTCAAACTGCCTTAGGGTCGCCAGCTCCTGATTTTTCTCAGGGTTGACTCCTGAAGCCTTTCCCATGATTGGGTATAGATGCAAGGCAACAGAGGTTTGAATTCAGAGTTTTCCTTCTCCTAGGTGGGTAGCCAGCCATGGCTAACGAGCCCCTACTGCCCGAAGCTTACTGGTTAAGGCGCCAGTTACTCGCCTTTGCCCCTTCTGTTAGTGAGAACAGTTCCGCCGGACTCAATATCTAAGCTACACGTGAAGGCCAAGAGTTAGACTGGTAGTCATAAGCTTCCTAATGGCATGCGTCACATTATTATTATTACAATTATTATTGTTGTTACTTACTATAAGTAACAAAAAAAAAATCCCAACTCTAGAAAATGTGCAGTTTTAGAACGTAAAGTAGAAACAGTAATCATCTTCAGATATTATTTTTAATGATGTTTTTTCCACATATTGGCCCATATTAAATAATAAAAAAAAAACATACTCTCGACTTTTTGTGTACATTTATTTGAATTAATGTGTATCTAGCTACGTCATAAGGAGCCAGACGGGGGTAACGATTCTTAGGTTACGAAGTAAAGCCAAAGTAGAGCCTAGAAAGATGGTTGGGTTTGGGTTTTAGGCACATCGGCACAATTTTAGGCCATGTCGTGCCTGCATTCCCTTTAAGGACTAGAAAGAGGTCGATAAATTTAAGGAACAACAACTTAGAAGGAAAAAAAAACAACATATCAATCTCCGAAGATCCAGAAGATTGAAGTACGTTTGGCAATGAACCATCTGGTGACCATACCTCGGCATCAAGCCGTTCTTAATTATACCCTGAGACGTCTGCTTACAAATGCTGCAAGTAGTAATCCAATAACATCGCTGAAAGGAAACCATACCAAAGTTCATCCGTCTTGGACTGACAAAAGTAAGTGTTGTTTTTTTTACCTTTGTTAAGGTTTGTTTTCGATAGATCATACTTTTTTAATCATAGACTAATTATCTAGATCTATCTAGTATATAATGAATAATGTCTATCTGAATTGATCTATCTAAATCTAGATCTCAATAGAGAATAGGCCTAAATTTCTAGCTCTCAATCTTTATTTTTAATTAAGTCTAGTCTCTACAATCTAGATCTAGAAGAATTTATGTACTGCTAAGACATTGTCGTTGTTACTTGTGTCACCAAAACGACACTCTTCGCGATGACCACTAAATGAAAGGTTGTTGCATGCTAAAGTTAAGACTAACATTCACTATGCGATTAATTACTTTCAGCCAGTAATTATCAACTTCTTCAATGTGTTCTTTGTTTGCACCATCCACCGTTCTCAGTCTTTCATGTTGTCTGTATGTTTGGCAAGCTTGTTGCTGAAGTTAAGTCATTATTAGGCCTATCATTTTTTTTTTGACGATACGGTTGAAAAACAAACAACATTGATGCTTTGTCAGGGTATGTTACATTTATATGTGTATTTATGTTTATGTATGTTGTATGTGTGTGTGTTTGTTTTCTTGTAGTCTCCCTTGTTCTACTGTTCAGTATGTTCACGGTTTACTCTTAAGTGTGTCAGTAGTGTGTATTAGTCTCTGTTTGTTGTTTTCTCCTTGTTTCACGTTAATAAAAATGGAGTGTGACTTTTAAACATCAGTATTGTTAGTGTATTGTGATAATATAACGGTATAAACCCGAGACCATCGAGACCACCCGAACGACTTTCTAGTGCACATACTAGACGACAAGGCAGCCATTCAAGTGATAGACACTATTCCATGATAAATGTAATTATCGCTCTATCTAAATTTGTTTTTTGTTATAATCCTCCTCCCTAATTCAGTCATGGTAATTAGCTAAAATGTCAACAGCTTTAACGTTTCCGTAAGTAATAGAATATGATGTCTCTTTAGCATGTTTAATATCTAATTTTAAGTCTAGGCCTATATATAGATTTCTGGTAATAGAGAAATGAAAACAAAAAGGATGTTTACAAAAAAAAAAAAAGCACAAAAAAAATTAAACTATCAACTGTTTAATTAACATAGAGGAACAAAAAGAAATAATGGGAGTATGGGACCCAACGGTCACCACCAACGCACCGTCACCTACAATAAACCTGATGAAGGCATTTCCTTACAATGACTGTAGGTGAAAACACGGGTTAATGTTTTGAAGTTAATATGATGTTTGATATGACGTTTATGATATTTTAAGGAAACTTTTAAATTTTGAACCATTTGTTACAAAATTACAATGTAGGACAGGCCACAGTTGGTCATTAGTCATGGGACCAAGTGATATGAAACCCTTACGCGCCATGATGTGCCGTATTTAGAGCTGAAAAAGCCTTAACCTATTTCAGTTATGGGCCCCATACAAGTCTAAATATTGTATGTAACTGCTAAATATTTCTTGTAGGCCCTAAGCTAGAGCTTATAGAGGTAAAACAACCCTGGCCCATGGTTGTTACACTATCGGGTGTGGGCCCCTAAATGGTCGTGGGTCCGGGTTCATTGAACCCCTTCGCGCCATGGATGCTACGCCACTGCGCCAGCGGCCACATGATGGGCATCCGATTAAATATGTCCTCAAGTGCATTGTTTAAAGTTTAATAATGTATCGAAAGTAGTTAGCAGTTAGCAATACAGCAATATGAATACTTTATTCGATTATTTTGAAACTATCTACTATGTGCTATCACTAAATGAATAAAGTATAGCACTTGGAATGGGAATCTCTCATTTATTCAATGTATCATAAAGATACTGGCAAAATATATCATAGTTTATGAGAACTGATTTGGTTTTCGAAGTTGGTAACAATAATATCTCTGATCGCCGGGCCTCCCTCAGGGCGGGCCTGGGGCGGTTGACCCACTTGCAACGCCCTAAGGCCGCTACTGGCCACCACTGTGTGAGTACTGTGACTCTTATCTCATCTTGGAACATCATCATTAGCAAACTCCATTTGAGTGAGGGCTTGAGAGGCTCAAATCCTCTCTTGCAAAAGCCCTGGACAGAAACCCTGCTGTCTTGTGTAGTGCATAAATGTCGCCATACAGATCGAGAATTGTTGGTTTCCCAGACCTGTCGAGACGGAGATCAGCAAGTCTGGAGCAGTCAAACAGAATATGAGGCACGGTTTCCTCTTCCTCCCCGCAGCGGGGGCACCGTGAAATTTGGCCATAGCCGTGAGAAATATGAGCCAACAGGACAATGGCCTGTCCTGCACTGTGCTATAATACCTTGCTCAGGCCTGGACAGCCTTCACCACGGGTAAGTGCGGTCAGGGCGCCTCATGCGCTCCCAGACTCCACGTGCTTTTGGGGAAGTGTCCCAGCACTCAAACCACTTTTTCATTTCTGTTTTTTGAATTGTAGCCATGATGAAAACTTACAGCCTGTTCAGTGGATGGAATTTGCCCTTCCTGGTGGGCCTAGGAGTCTGCAACAGTGTTGCCAGTGACACCTAAGTGACTCGGTACCCACTGCATAATTACAGGGGTGCCATAGCGTTGTTTTATGTTCTTGGAACATAACCTGCTTGATTGCGCCAGATACCAGGATATTAGAGGGAAATATTTTGAAGCCGACAACTTCAATACACTGTTTGGAAATGTCGACCCTTGGAAAATATTGGGCTTTATCTGGGAGGTGGGATTGACTACGAAAATTTGATTTGATGTTGGGCAAAGTAATTGTAACTAAATACATATTTACAACAAATTTTTATTAAATTATATATTTTTTTACTATTTGAGTTATGAAATGACTTTATTTTTAATATCTAAGTTGTATAGCATTTAGCACTTAAGCTATTAAGGGGGAGTAACCCTGAAGGGATTATGGGCACGATATGGCCTATATTGTGCCGATGTGCAAAAAAACAACAACAAAATATCAAATATTTAAGTATTGGTCCATCCCACCATTCTTAACTTGGAGCTGTGCAATAAGGAGGCCAGGAGTATGCAATTTATGATGCTCAGAATGTATGAAAACGCCTGACGCCGGGTTCCGTTCCGCACCCCACTCAGAGAGCTTACAGCGCTCCCCAAAGATTTCCAAGCTGTTGGCTAAGGGAGACACGAAGAACCTTTTTTTTGGTCTACAAGGTAAAATCTTGAGAAACACTACATTAAGGTGATCGTTAATTTTCAATATGACTCCATGTGAATAGAATAGTTGAAAGACTTGTAACTCATTAACATAAAACTCACACAAATATAATTGTGTAACAAACTGAAACAAGAAAGATCTAGATCTGTATGCCAGACAAATTTAATTTACCAAATTTTGTACATTTCCGAACTCCTCACCCCCTCCCCTCTGTTAACATATTTTTCATTCGCATTTCGTCAAAGGTTTCACAGTAATTCACCTTCACCTATCCCTTAGTCCGTTGGGGCACACACAAGATCTGTTAACCGTTTTTCTCCATTCCTTTGCCATGGATATAATTTCATTCAGTGAAAGGCCCGTCCATTCTTTGATGTTGTCTTCCAATCGCTTCCTCTGTCTTCCTCCTCTTCTTCCTAATACTGTTCCCTGACGGAAGGTCATTGCGAGCCCTGAGGACCTTGTGATGTGGTCAAGGAGTTTGAGTTAACATTCTTTTGACAGTGGTTAGCAGGTCATCATGGGGTCCAATAGCTGTACCTGTTTCTAATCTCTTCATTCGTGATGCGGTCTTTGTGAGTGACATCTAGGATCTTTCTGTAACATCTTAGCTCCATTGCTATGATCGCCTTCTTGAGATTTTCAGTCAGCGTGCATGTTGGAATACGGCCGTGACCAGGGAGTGCATCAGTCTGATTTTAGTGTAAAGGGCTATTCTTTTGTCTGTCCAGATTGTTTTGCGTTTTGCAAGTGCTGCCGTAGACTGACTTTCTGGCTAGTAGTTCAGGTTTGGTTTCTTCGTTTGAGCCAATAGCTCCAAGGCACCGGTATTTAAAACTACCAACTCTCGTCAGCTTTTCGCCACCAATGCTGGTGTCCTTTTAAAAGCCTTGTTGGCTATTGATCATAATTTGTGTATTTTTCGGCATTGATTTGCATACCGTATGCTGCGGATGTCTTGTCTATGCGCATCACCAAGTCAGCTAATTCTTTTTCTGTTCCTACCAGACCATCTATGTCGACCGCAAAGCGCAAGTTAGTAATTCTTCCTGCATTGCTTACATAACCTTCGTAGCCCTCGAGAGCTACTTCTATTAACCATTCAAAGAATATTATGAAAAGAGTTGGTGAAAGTATGCAGAGTCTTGTCTCACTCCAACTTTGGTTTTAATCCAGTCTCCATTGTTGTTGTTGAAGTACTAGTGGCCTGTTAATAGAGGTGTTGGATAACTTTTGTTATGTTTTGATTGACATTGTGTTTTTCCATTGTCGCCCAGAGTGCTCCATGCCACACTCTGTCGAAAGCTTTCTTGAAGTCAATGAAGACATGAAAAAGGTTCTGTTGGTGTTGACAGTATTTCTCGCAGACTAGCCGCATTAAAATAGTAAAACAAGTGTTGTTGTTTTTTATAATATAATAGACACAATACTGGTGTGGTAGGCTCTTACAAGGATATCCCCCCCACACATACACACCGGCTTTTTAAAAATCTAATCTCAATGGTCTATTGATTTTTTTCTTCAAATTTCTTTCATTTCGATGTATCTAGATGAAGACCCAAAAACATCAAAATCTCAGTCCACTTGTAGGCCTATGTGGAGCAATTTTTACGGCTTAAACTCCTCCCTGCCGATTGGTAACAAGTCAAAATTAATTTCAAACTATGAGAACAGCGAGGACCAGGTAACTTGATCTTTAGTATTTAGATTAGTGAAGAACCAACTTTTATGTACTATTCAAACAATATAAATAAAGATTTTGACGACTATAATATTTTTATTGAACTAAAATACGGTAGGGAAGACATTTGTATAGTTACCTATCAAAATTAGGCTAACGCGATGTATGAAGGTTTGATACTAGTTCCTTCTAGTTAGGTTGAAGTTGTGATGTGGGGCCTACATGTTATAGAGAGAACTGTTCATCGTTCACCTAGCTCTGACACAGCTTATTCAAAGTTTCAGTATTGAAAAAAAAAGCTTCACATCAATTAATGGAGATGCAAACATTCCACAAATTCTCTAAGTATGGGATATAAACCGGTTTTTGACAAGTTCTTATTTTGGAATAATTGTTTGAAATGTTTATTCTTCTTCTTCGTTCTCATTGTTATGTTGGAGTGTTCAGATGAGTAGACCAATACATGAAATGAACTGCGCAGTGGTTTCCAAATCAGGGAGCTCTCAATATAGTTTCCTTTCTATTGGGGTGATTTGGGGCCTATGTCTTTATTATTATTTGAAACCTTTAAGGTGGTCAAAGAAATTTCATCAATTAATTGTGCTTTAACATTTAATTTACAATGATTTAATCAACTCTATTAAAAGGGTGTCCACACTAAATATATCTATACTATACTGTATAGATCAAGTTAGAATCATATGGAATCAATTGTAGTCTTTTCTTAGAAGTCATAAATAAGCACATGTATCTAATCTAGTCTAATGTAGTCTCATGATCAAGAGTTTAGATCTAGTTCTAGATTCTAATTGTGTTTATTCTGCAGAACCAAGCTGTGCCTCATTGCAAAGAAAACTCATCAGGTAAAATAATTTATAATTTACTTGAAGCTAAGCAAATAGGCCTATTGGTATTAAGTTTTTTCTAAAGCTAAAAGCCTTTCAAATTAACATTTTTCCATTACATAAAGGCTCAGTTAGAGTTAGGTGTAAACATTTTTTTTTTTTTTTTTTCAAATACTTTTCCAGATTTAAACAATTCAAAGGATTTAAAAAAGGTAATCCATGTTCATAGTATATTTCATTTCATTTTTGTAATAACTATATAGGTCTGAATTTAGCCTGTCATGTTAGCACTTACTGCACTAAATATTTTTTTTAAAGGGCAACAACTCAACTTTTTTTTCCCCTATCTTCTGCCTTAGCTAAAATTTTACTTTCCTGACAACAATAAATATATAGCCAACTGGAACAATTTATTAAACAACACATACGAAGGACTGTTGGGCTACAAAGTCAGTGTTTTATCCCACCTGAAGCAACCACTAGGGCCATTGTCTCCATGTTCAAGAAATTTTCACACATCCACATGCCAATCTGCCAATCGACCTATTCCTATTCCTGTGAGTTCACCAATGTTTATGTTGTAATTAATATCAGTAACTTGAATTATTTCAGTATTTTACTTAAGTGCTGTCTAGAATCTTTGTTTGTCACAATGTGTAAAAAAAATATTATTTATTTTTGAGAAAGAACTACATCTAGGACTGCATCTTTTTTTTCAAAATTAGCTTTTGTTTAGAACTTCATTTAGGCAATAGCCTGTTATGTGCATATGTTTCAATCTCTTGTGTGGACATGACAGGTATGTGGGAGAAAGTTTCCTTGCTGCCTTCAGTATTCAACACAACTGAAGTTGAACTGTAGCCTCTTGAAAGATAGCCAAGCAGCTTATGCCACTGAGCCATAATAATATTAATATTTAGACTTTTTTTTCTGAAATGTGTGTGTGTGGGGCTCTGCTGTATAGCTGATCACAAAACTAACTGATGTATTAGGTGACTAATGCAAGACATTTAAGAATGATTTGTAAAAATTCATAACATATAAATTTTAGATGATTTTTCATTTTAAATATGAGTAATTTTAATTTCAAGGCATCATGTACAAATATCCAACAAATGTACAACATACACATAAGATAACCTTTCTTTTCAGCAATCTGATTTTTAAAGAAACAAACTTTTATAAACTGCCATTAACTTAGTTGTTTAAATCTAAAAAATCTGCAGTAAATTATTTATAGAATTTATGTGGAAAGACAATAAGAGTATTAATTGCTATGTAGTGTTAGTTTTTTTTAATTATTCATAATAAAATAGTTATCACACTAAATTATATAAAAATATATCATGTAAATTATCAAGTAAATTATCACAGACATTCTGTGTGTAAATAATATATATTGCATATTATAAAGTAAATAACTTTCAAAATTGCTTGTATATTTAAATATTTAGCCATATGAACCACCAAGAGATGCTCTAGGTCTGACCTATATATCTGACCTTAACCAAGAAGATGCTGAACGAATAAAAAATGTTGCATATGAGGAACTGAAACTATTATTGGAGAAGCACAATATTGCATATACAAAGACGAAGGCAAAGAAACGAACTACAGGTTTGTTCTTAATAAACGAGAATTTAACCAAAACAAATTTTTAATCATTATTTTAATAGATACACCTTGTCTGGTGTTACTCTGTTAATGAATATATATACTGGGCTTTATCCAGGGAGAGGAGCCCCACTTTGTGAGTACTGTGACTCTCTTCTCACTGTGGAACATATCCTCATCGATTGCCCCAGATACCAGGATATTAAGGGAAAATTATTTAGAGCACTTAACTTAAAAACACTGTTCAATAGTGTCGACCTGGGAAGGTACTGGGCTTTGTCCAGGAGGTGGGGTTGTCTGCAAAGGTTTGATTTGTAAAATTGTGAACATGTAATATTTACAAAAGTTTTTTTAAAATTTTTACTAACTTTACTATTTTAACTGTATGGAATTTAGCTCTGGTGAAATGAAGGGAAAGTAATCCTTGAAGGATTATGGGGACTGCATGGCCTAAATTGTGCTGATGTGCCAAAAACTCAAACTCTTATAAATATATACATATTTACAACATATTTTTATTAGATTATAAAAATTTTTACTATTTCAGTTGTGAGTGTGCCTTATTATTAATTACTTAGTTGTGTAAATTTAAGCACTTAACCTTTAAAGGGGAAGTAACCCTTTAGGGATCATGGGCATTGCATGGCTTAAATTGTGCCAAAAACCCTAAACATCAGTACCAAGATCTCTTTTTATAATATATTGTTAAAAAACAATTGCATTCTTGTCTAGGCTCTCAATAGCTCTACTTTATAAACTCAATAAGTATTGTGAACAATTTTGTCTGCAGATAATGGACTATTTGGGACAGCACTTGAAGTACTTGTTGCAAAGGATATTTATAACAATAGACTTGTTTCTGATCTGAAAGTTCCAGCTGTATTTTCATTGGTGAGTTTAGTTTCTAAGTTA
The DNA here is from genome assembly GCF_947242115.1 of Biomphalaria glabrata. Classification (NCBI taxonomy): domain Eukaryota; kingdom Metazoa; phylum Mollusca; class Gastropoda; family Planorbidae; genus Biomphalaria; species Biomphalaria glabrata. The sequence goes on from NC_074727.1 coordinate 11,414,006, forward strand.
TTTTTATTGGTGAGTTTAGTTTCTATGTAATTTTTATTTGGTAAGAAAAAAAAGTACTCTATCCATTCAGCTGATTTGATACAAACTTTGAAGGAAAATAGTTTAAATTGTCTTTCAACTGATCAGCATCAGTGGTTTAAAAGATATAATTTTGTCTAATCAATTTTTTTTTCTTTCTTAAATGAGAGCCTCTCTCTACATAAGCAACTTCAGCCATACGCTGATCACAGTCTGACAATTAGCATGTTTTTTTTTTAGTATTTATAAATCTGGACCTATTGAAATTTTCCTCACAATATTGTGTTGTTTTTTAAGTCCATTAAAACTTTTTGAAAACTTTAACCACACTAATAGAGCTCTGTACCTTTTGTTAGTTGGTTCGATTCATTGAGAAAAATGGCATACAAGGGATCTTCAGGGTACCAGGATCAACCGAAAGAATCAAAGTATGTAAATTAATATTTAATTTACAATATTTAAATAATATGTCATCATTTTAATTATCCTAAAATTTTTTTTTATTGCTAAAAGAAAGAAAGAAAATAAATATATAAAAAATGTTATCATTAATGTTTCAATATTCTTGGTAACAGAATCTGTTAACCTTGTGGCAGTCCTGTTTATTATAATGGTTTGCATTGTAGTGATGCTTGCTTAGTTTTGTAGATTATATCCAGCTTTAGACTGGGATGATGCACTGTACAAGTAATTGTGAATTTCATCTGCAAGCCAACACTAAATTGTAATGTAGATATAATTGACTAATACAATTTTGTAACTGAACAGAACTTTTGCAACACTAAGCATATTTTTGGCTATAAAATTTAGCTCTTGTGATTTAGATGGAGAGAAACCCTTGAGGGATTACAGGCACGAATGGCCTAAAGTGTGCCGATGTGCCGAAAACCCAAAATACAAATACCGGTCATTTCATCACCATTCACTTAATCCCTGGTAATTTCATCCCCCGGTCATTTCATCACATTCTTTTTATCATCTGATCATTTTATCTAACAAATAGTAATTTTAAAATCATGAAATAAGCAATATTTAATATAGTCATTTCAATTTACATGTCAAAAAGTGTGACACATTAGATAAGAACAAAATGAAATGCAATTAAAACTATAAAAATTTAACTTTTATGAAATGACCGGGAACCATATTTTACTTGCTAAATATGTTGTAATGAACTCTTCTTAAAGTAACATTCTTTAGATGTGCTCTCTCAAATTTCAAAGGTTATAATCACTTACATTTCTGTCATTGACCTAAGGAAAATATTTTAAAGAATTATAAAGACTTGACAATGTAGTTACATTTTTATTTTCTTTTTGTTTAAATTTTATTGTATTTTCATTGTTAGGCTTTTAGAAAAGAGCTAGAGGATAATTTCTACAAGATACCTAACTATTCTATACACGAGCACACACAAATCAGTGAGTTGACTGCTCATGAAGTATGCTCAGTCTTTAAGGCCTTCCTCAGAGAACTACCAGCATATCTGATATCCAGTGAAAGAATGGAGTATTTCCCTAATATTAAAAGTTTGTACTGTGGCTGACTTGTATATATCATCTTTTTATTAGACATCTATTTTTGACCCACCTTGGTTTTGTTGTTTATTTTTACCACACACAATGTTCTCTGTCTCCACTTGTGTATATGATTCACACATTAGGCAACTTACAAATACAAATAGGCTTACTCCCTTGCAAAGGGGCATAATTTGACAACATACATTTATAAACATAATGTTTGTCTCATAAGCCAAATGACATGACAAAACAAAAATTTGGTTAGTTAATTTTGATGAGTTGATAGATTAATAAGAAAATTATTTTTTTTAAAGAATTTATTTTGTATTATAAATTATTATATAAAGCAATGCTTATATTAGAACAACTGAATACTTTGTCAGCTTATGTAAATTTGACACCACTTTTGGTTTATTGACAACCTTTACTAAAATTACATAATGTTTTCTTTGTTTTTGACAGCATTGCCCTTCGCACAACAAATGAAAGCCACCAATATGTTCATTTTATCCATGAAAGAAGAATACAGAGACACACTGCAGGTACAAGTTACATTCAATGTTTCTATGTTTTATCTAGGCAAACTTTTCAATTACATTGTTTTAAGACTAAGACTAAGACTGCTTTATTGATCCTTATGGAAATTTGTTGTGATTTCAAGGACTCTTTTCTCATATAAAGACAACACAACAGAAAAATACACATAAATAGAACAGACACAACATAAAGAGTTCATTCAGCGACTACACACAGGTATCTTTGTGCTTTTCATGTTTCCTGATCAATGAGTAGTCTGACCTAATAAGGAAGGAACGAGTTTTTGTACTGCTCTGTTCTTGTCTTGACTTGATGGAGCAGGCAGCTGTTGTCTTCCAAGATTTTTTTCTGAGACATTTTTGTTCAAAACGTTCATTTAAATATGGTAGTGTTGTGTGTGTGATTTTTGATGCCCTTTTTATAATGTTTTCTAAGCGGCGCAACAGTTTAGATGAAGCGTCGTCTTGCCAGCAAGTTATTCCATATTTTATAAAATTGTGCATAGTTGCGCCGTAAAAATTACTACAGGGGGCTGAAGGCTTTGCACTGGGGTTTTGTGCCTCCTCATGTGGCTGGTAAGACCTACGTGAGCTCGGAATGTTCGGCTGCTCACTGGGCAGCTTATTCCAGCTGGACCTAGTGTCATTGGCCTTGCATTTTTTCTCTGACAGGTTTCTTCTGCCAGCGCTGTTCTCTTGTATAAAATTTAGCTCTTGTGATATGGAGAATAACCCTTGAGGAATTATGGGCACGACATGGCCTAAATTGTGCCGATGTGCCAAAAATCTAAAACTTAAACTCAAACTCGTAGACAGAGTAGCACTATTTTAATTGTGAATAGAACTTGTGTTTATGACTTAACTGTATAAATTTAGCTATTGTGGTATGAAGAGAGAATAACTCCTGAGGGAATACGGGCACGACAAAACCTAAATTGTGCCATAAACCCAAAAATACAATGCAATATAATACATTCTTCTGGAGCGGTAGAAGCACTGAAGTACAGACATGAATCTGAGGTCAGCTTTGTCATACTTTGTGGAATGAAGGGAGAGTAATCTTTTAGGGATTACGGGCACCACATGGCCTAAAGTGTGACAATGTGCCAAAAAACTAACTCAAACTCAGCTTTGTCATAAAAACATCATTAGTAACTGAACTAGTTGGGCTTCCTAAAGGAATTAGTGACAGGCTCATGACTCAAAATCTGCCTTTACAAAACGGAAAGAAACACATTTTCGGATGAAGTCATAGCTAAGTTGCATGAAGAATTAAACTCCACCATACTTGATTTACCAAAAACAGAAAAGCTACTCATTCTCGGTGACTACAATGCAAGAGTGGGCTCTTACCATCACATCTGGAAAGTAAGTCTTGGGCTATATTCAGGGTAGGTTAGTGCATCAGCAACGAACTACTACAACTTTTTTTTTAAAGAAGCTATCCAAAGTCCAGCACTAAGCATACTTGACCTATGGAGAGAAAGCTGATTTGATAACAGTACTGAGATTAGAAAACTATAAGATGAAAATCACAAGCTCCATAATTTGTATCTGAACAACCCATACTCCCAGTCCATTATATATAGTTCGTCCATTGTGGTTCGATGATGACCACTTTGTCATCCAGGCGGCTGAGGGCTTTGCACTGGGGTTTTATGCCTCCTCATGTGACTGGAGAGACCTATGTGAGCCCGGAATGTTCGGCCGCACACTGGGCAGGTTATTCCAGCTGGAGCTAGTGTCGTTTGGCTTGCTTTTCTTCTCTGGCGTTTTTCTTCTGCCAGCGTTGTTCTCTTTTCCTCAGCAGCCTGTGCGCCAGTTTTCACAGCACGACGCCATGATGCTCTGTCATGTGCCTCTGTCTCCCAGGTGCCTGGGTCTATGCTGAACGCCTCAGAGAAGCTTTGAGGGTGTCCCTGAAGCGCTTTCCTTGACCACCTTGCGAGCGCTTTCCTTCGCTTAGTTGGCCATACAATAGTCGTTTAGGGATGCGGTGGTCTTCCATTCTGCAGACGTGTCCTGCCCATCGCAGCTGGGACTGCATCAGGATTGTGTGGATGCTTTGCAGACACGCTCTTCGAAGGACTTCAGTATCTGGTATTTTGTCTTGCCATTTAGTATTTTTCTCAGACATGTCATGTGGAAGTGGTTTAGTTTCTTTGCATGTTTTCTGTACACTATCCATGTTTCTGAGGCATATTGCAATGTAGGGAGGATGACGGCTCTATAGACCCCTATCTTTGTATTTATTGTGATATTACGTCTATTCCAGACATTTTTAGACAGTCTGCCATAGGATGCACTGGCCTTGGCAATACGCAGGTCAATTTCACTATCGATTTTTCCTTTTCTGGAGAGTGTGCTGCCATAATATGTGAATTTGTCCAATGCATTTATATTCTGTCCATTTATAGTGATGCTTGGATTCGAGTAGGCTTTCTCAGGAGAAGGTAAATATAAGACTTCAGTCTTGTTTGTGTTAATGGTAAGGCCAAAGTCTGAGAAACCCAGTCCGTTAAAGATGCATTCACAAACATTGGTAAAAATGTGCAAAAACAGTTACGCCAAATGTAAGTTACATGGCAAAAGCAAGAAAGTGGAAACAATAAAGGAAACTGATCTTGCCAGTCAACAGCTTTCAAGGAAAAAAGCCCCCGGAGCTGACTCCATTACCGCAGAGGTCTACAAAAAAGATGGATTAGCCCTGATTGAAATACTTCATGAGCTGTGGTAACAAGGGTCACATGTGTCAAAACCCAAAAGCGTTTGACACTGTTAGCAGAGAAGGACTCTAGAAGATCATGTCAAAGTATGGATGTCAAAAAAATCATATCCATGGTGAGATTATTTCATGTTTTTTTGATACAATACCTGTGGCCACCTTTTGTGGGCAAACACATTCATATACACATATGCACACACTTCTATGTGAAAACAAAAACTCTCACTCAGAGTATCTTACAAAAAAAAATATTCACCCCTTTAAATTATAAAATAATTTTGAATCCAATGCATATAAAATTTTGGTTTCTGCTTTAAAAAAAAGGTCTTCTTAAGATTGATGAATTTGACTATTGAAAACAAGAGCGTCACACAAATGGATGATCAAAATCTGGCCACTTGTCACGCTCCAAATATCTTTGCACTACCCAAAGGTTCAGAGACAGATATGACAAGAATTAATGACAACTTCGAATATTTTAAAACATTGACAAATTACAACAAAAAACTATTTGTGGTAAGTCAAGGCTTTTCTAATAGTCATTATATTTGTTTCGATGTTTTCAATATTTTATGTGTTTTATTTTTTTTATTCATTTTATAGCAAATGTATTTATTTTTTTTTTACTAATTTTGTTAATATTGTTACAATTCATTCTCCTAATCAGGCCTTCTGTAAACACTGCTAAACACACAACACATCAAGAACATGACAACAATGCTCCAAATAATCTGGTGCTTTAATAATGGTCAATTAAAACAGCCAATATGACACAATTGGCAATACATCAACACTAAAAATGCTATACTGTACATCACATTACTAAACTAATAAACTCTACTGTTTCTATCTCTTCCTGGACTCGTACATTCACTTCAGGACTCCACCAGGACCAACTTCATGGCAGACTAACAGTCCCGGTCTACCTGTCTTGAACTGCCCTGCCTTACACACAGTCTCCGGTCCACGCAGGCTTATGATCAGATGACCATAGCCCGGGTCCTATTCACGTGCAAAGTTCATGCCAGTACTGTCCCTTGCCCTTCGATATAGCACGCTAAACTGTATTACTGGCCTGTGTCACATAAGTCAGCTGATCACACACAGTTAACCCTATTGCGTTGTGAATAGGTTTACAACAATATATTACCTCCTTTGTCTAGAACCAAATCAATATACATGTGACAATTTTTTTCATAGGTTCCCCCCAACTTTATAAGTCAAATTAGGCAACAATATGCAACTGGAGCTTCTGCAAAGCCAAAACGAAAATTTGTAAGTGTTCTACCATTTGTTGGTTCAAATATAAAAAGTAGATAGTGTCTACTGCTTAGCTTTTTCTACTACCGTTATTGTTAAAATGTTTGTATGTTAAAAATTGGTTTATAAGGACAATTTGACTCCACAAAAATAAAACTTTGTTGGAGAATGTCAATTATCTGTTGTAGTCTTTTGTTTAGGGTCAAAGGGAGTTTCAAATAAGTTCAAAATGTCTTCTAATTAAATGTTTGTATTTTTCTCAGATTTCCAAGTTGTTAGGAAAGAAATCAAAAGGTGAAGAAATACCCCCACCAAGGGAAGAATTGGTAATTTTTACAAAACTAATTTAAAATTTGTACAGTTAACACATTGTTATAGTACTTCTTCAATTGCATTACACAAAGCAGCTAAAATGGGCTTTGATTATGTAACAAATGTTTATAACATTGACCATTGGGAAGACATAGCCTTAGACCACACTAGCTGGAGAGAGACAGTGACCAAGAAAGCTACGAACAGCAAGAAAACATTGGTCTCAGCGCTTGAAGAAAAGCGTCCCATACGAAAAATGGCCGGCTCCTTTACCACCAAAGTGAAAGCCACCTTGACCTACAATATATGTGGACGGGAGTGTCTCTCCGAAATAGGGCTCCACAGCCATATGAAAAAGTGTTCAAGATAAATCATAGTCCTTCTAAGACCATTATGCTCCAGAAACAAGTAAATGATAGCTGGAGATTGAATGCATCCTTCCTCCATTTCTATGGATATCCTAAAAATTTCTCCAATTTGATTGTTCAGAAGTACTAAGCTATTCACATTTTGATAAAGGGATTTAATATCAATAATGTTTTCAGCTATGTTGAACTTCCTCATCACTTGGCAAAATGCCATCATGCCAATTTTTTTTTTTTTAAAGTTTTTAAAGTTGTGTACCAGTTTCTTTTGGTGTTGAAAAAATTATTCATTTAACAGTCTGATGTTAAATATTTGTTCAGCAATGTTTCTACCTGCACTGAAGCCTTCCTGTTCTTCTGTAATTTGGAAAGTACTTCCTAAACATTTTTCTTGAATCTGTTGAGAATTATTCACAGCAGTATCTTGCTTGGTGACTGATCAGATTTATCATTCAATACTTTTGCACTGTCTCATGTTGTATTTCTTGGGCAGTGGAATAATTAATGCTTTATGAAATTAATTATACAAATTTTAATTTGGCTTACATATCCACCCTTATTAATGACAAATCTACTTCATCATTAATCATTTATGTATATTTAGATGTAGAATAGGATCAGTTGACATGACCTAATGGATTAGTAATAATTGATTTGTTCATTTCACAAGAAACTTTTTTTAAAATATTGTAAACACTTTTCTCTTAAAACAGTTTTGAGTTTCTATTCCCCCCCTGCCCTCCCCCCCTCAAAAAAAAAATATATGAAATCAAGATTTAGTCTAAATGTTAATTTAAAACAAAGAATGAGCCTGTGGCATCTAATATTGACCTAATATGTGTATGAATATTTGTCATCAGATGAGATTAAAAGAAGTTAAAATTGAAGTTCATGCTCCACAAATGACCAGGGAAAGTGCTGTCATCACAATCAATGAGTCAACAACGGCTAAGGATGTTATATATCAGTACGAGGCTATTCCTAAGCAAATAAATACTCTGCAGGATTGTCAATAAAATGCTGGTTCATCTCTTTGCAATGTGCTTTGAATCTAACAGCAACAATATCACGGTTTTTTGTTTTAAATGTCTTGTCAGAAATGTTAGAAGTTTGTGATATTAGCAATTGATTTGATCCCAGGCTATAGATTGTTTATTATGCTATGGACCCCTTCCCTTTTATAACTTTCTCTCTCTCTCCTCCCCCCCCCCCCGACTTAACAAAAAGTCTTCTTTACATTATCTGTTTTTCAGTTATTTTGAGATATTTGATAAGCTCTATATTTTTGGAGTTGGTCCCTCCACTGCTCCTTCTAATTGGCACAACCTGCTTTATAATGACACCCTTCCCAACCATATACTTTAATACCAATGACTTTGATTACTGGTATCACTTATTCTCTCTTCTTCCTCCACCCAGTGCCTTAGGAAATAGTCCTACATACAATCTGTGATAGTCCTACATACAATCTCTGATAGTCCTACATACAATCTCTGATAGTCCTACATACAATCTCTGATAGTCCTACATACAATCTCTGATAGTCCTCATTGATTGCCCCAGATACCAGGATGTCAAGGAGAAATTTTTTAGAACACACACCTTAAAAACACTATTCGACAATTTTGACCCTGGGAAGGTACTGGGCTTTGTCCGGGAGGTAGGATTGTCTATGAAGATCTGATTTTTGAACTGTGAACATATAATATTTACATGAGATTTTTACCAAATTATTAAATTTTTACTACCTTTACTATTTTATCTGTGAATAGACCTTGTTTCTAATGGTTTGACTGTATAGAAGTTGGCCTAAATTGTGCCGATGTGCCTCAAATCACAAAATCACAAAAATCCCACACAAACACATTCTTCTGGACTGAGAAGTTATAAGTTCACTTTTCTAGCTTTCCCCGTTTCCACCCCTACAAAAAAAACAACTGATTTTACATACAATTGCTAACTTCAGTTGTAATTCAATATTTAAGTATTTCCTAGCTTTTGGTTGGACCCTTTTTTTTTTATCATTCTTGACATCATTCTGTCACCCAAGAATTATCTTTTTTTTTCTAACATCCACCCTCAATGTTACCCACTAATAAATTTGGATGAACTTTCAGAAGCCTTTTTGAGGATGCCAGAAGAAATATTGCTCAGGGACAGAATGCAGACAGAGCTATTGAATATCTGTGTGAAGCTGCCAGAAGACAAAATGCTCAGGGAGAGGATGAAGACAGAGCTATTGAATATCTGTGTGAAGTTGGTGGAAATATAGGTCAGTAAAATATTTTAGAGCACACAGCTTAAAAACACTGTTTGATAATGCTGACCCTGCAGTGGTGTACTAGGCAGGTGCGGGGGTGCGGTCCGCATTGGGTGACACCCACCAGGGGGTGACACCCAAGTGGAAAAGAATAGTAATTTGAAAGAAAAGACAACTTAGATGACAATAAGTGATTTGCTAGATACCCAAACATACTTTGATCTATATATTTTAATTTACTTTATTTTTTTAATAAACACAATATATAATCAAATGACCCTCAAGCCCATTAAAAGCGTGCATGTTATACTGTGGTGTTTCTCAAACTGGGGGGGGGGGGGGGATGACAAATTAAGAGTTGAATTGTTGAATATCGTTATTTTGACAATTTTTGTGTGACAAAAATAAAAGCTCCGCAGAGTAAGTTCTTACTGAGCAAGAAAATGATCTCAAGTCAAACATAGTGCGCTATGTGTAACTCAAATATACATAGTATAACGGTGTTGACCAATGTTGACTCCTAACTTTATTAGCTTGCGACTTTTTGTATTTTAAATTTTTATGAATACTGTCTTCAGATTGCATGAAATTATTTAATATTGAAACCTCCTTGCCTGTTATATTTTAATCTTTTTTTGTTACATGATTTCTGCATACTACGAGAAACAAAGTGCTTTGTGGATGCCAGGGAAAAAAAAGAATTATGAAGCCCAGAATGCAAGAAGGCACCTGGCAAAGCTTATGGAGCTTCCCCTTATTTAAAAATCAACATTTACGAAACCAAAGGCTCAATTTACTAACTTTTAATGAATATTTACTTCATACATTTTGATTCTGAACATAATGTGAAAATTTATAGAAAATTAAACCAGAAAATTGTATCATAATTATGTCTTTAAGTATCTTTTCTTTTTCTCTACATTCTTAAAAGCCTTCCGAAACCCATTGTAAGAGCCTTCATCTATTTCCCCTTTTAGGTACCTAGCTGACTAAGGTGGTGCGATAAAACAAAATGTCTTGGGAAAAACAGAGGAAAAAGTTTGAGAAGCACTATTCATTTGCCACGAATGTTTCTTACACTTCAAATTTGATTCGTTGACCTTTTCTTAATTTATTTTTGTTTAACCTGCGATTTCTTACTTAGTTTTAAAACCAAAGAAAATGAGTTTCTGAAGTACAGAAACACTCAAAAAAGCTTGACCAATAAATGACAAAAGGGGACGGCGAACATTTTTTGGTCTAGAATCTAAAATATTTTAGATGGTAATAAAAGTCTAAGAAAGAAAAACATGTTCAGTTAATGTAAAGTCCATTTCTTATTTAATAAACTTACATTTTAATATATGTAGTAACCATGGATAAAATGTCATAATCAATCACAATTAAAATAGAATAGATACTCATTTTACATTTGTGTAACAATATTGGGAAATGTTTGGAGACTGTTGTTTAGGATGGGGGTGACACCCACCTTAGTGACGCCACTGCCCTGGGAAGATACTGGGCTTTGGGTTGTCCGTGAAGGTTTGATATGTGATAGGGCAAAGAAATTGTGAACATACAATATTTATAACAGATTTTTATTAAATTAATAAATATTTATTATCTTAACTTTGAATAGACCTTGCTTTTAATGACCTAACTGTATAAAATGTATCTCTTGTGATATGAAGAGAGATTCACCCTTGAAGGATTACATGACCTAAATTGTGCTGATGTGTTACAAACTCTGTAAAAATAGCTTAAAGAAAGCCATAATATAAAATCAAAATCTGCTACTCATTGTAAGGTTTATTCATTCAGTATCTAATGTATAAGGCCAAGAGTCTCATGGAAAAGTTTGTTTTGTAAAATGTTTGTTGTAAAATGTTTTACATGTTTCGGATGTTCCTTCAGAGTTGAAGATAATTACTTCCTAGTCCAAACCTCCCGCAGGACGACGGGGGATGGGAGCGGGCAGGGTTTGAACCCGGGACCATCGATAAATCTGAACGACAGTCCAGCGTGCAAACCGCTGTTGAATTAGTTCTGTGACCAATTATTATTGAAGGTTCTCTTGTTAGTAGTTGAAGTTATATCCTTATTTAAAAGCCTGTCACTCCATTTAAGAAAAAGTATATGTACTGATACTGTCTTTATATATATGAATATATTTATATATATATATATTAGTTCTGTGTCAAATGTTATCTTCACTATAGGTGAGCGTTGCCTTGACCCTGAAGCTAAAGTCTTGGAAGTGTACCGTGTTAATCCCACAGCTGAATGGATGATCAAAACCAAGAAAGGGAGATAAGTATTTACAAAAACAGGAATCGGTCTGTTAAGTGAGCTAATTTTTGTTTTCAAATAGAAAATTGATTAAAGGAAAGGAGAAACATGTCTTAGTTATATTCATTCTATTTTATATATAAACTGTTCTGCTTATGATTACATTACAAACAAACAGTAGAGAACCATTGAATTAAATTTGTATGAATTACATTCATTTGATTATACTAAATTCCAAAAATTTGTTTAATCTGTAGTCTATAGCAATGTTGTGTAAAAATGCATCTAATAATTGGTTTGAAAACCTTTTACCATCAGAGACAGATTTACAAGAAAATATTTGTTTTGTGACATCATAGTTGACAAATGTAGACTAAATGCTTATGTGGATCTAGCCTATTCTCTTATTACTAATACAATATTATTTGACTATTACTATTGCAACATTTACGTCAGTTATATCTAGGCCTACTACAAACAGAATTAGAAGGTTGTGAAATATAGATATTGTATCAATAAATGAGAAATAAATACTGTAATGTTCTACTTTTTATTTTGTTAAGTTCTATTTCCTGTATTCCTTCATATCATCAACATCAATCAATTATGTCATGTAACTATGTAACTACACTCTAATAACTGATACATGCAGCATACATTATTAGTTTATCTGGAAAACTGGAACTTAATTCCTCACTTGGCACAACAATGGGGGCTAACCAACATGAAAACCTGTCAATAAATCACTCCTTAGGTTCATAATGAAAATAGGATTGATTGTAATGAATTTAATATTTAAAGCATTAAAAAAAATTAAGGACAGTTGAGCTGACCTTATTGTTGGGGTAATTGAATATCCTCCAAAGTAATTGTCTTGTCTCATAAAATCTTTAGGCTTATGAAATGTTTTCTAATAATGAACTGAACAGACTGATGATATAAAACAAATAATGAACTGAACAGACATATATAAAACAAAAAATGAACTGAACAGACTGATGATATAAAACAAATAATGAACTGAACAGACTAATGATATAAAACAAATTATGAACTGAACAGACTGATATAAAACAAATAATGAACCGAACAGACTGATGATATAAAACTGATGATATAAAACAAATAATGAACTGAACAGACTAATGATATAAAACAAATAATGAACTGAACAGACTGATATAAAACAAATAATCAACCAGTGATCCTTTGATACTGCTGATCCCTAACTGTATGGCACTTGCCTTTCCTTTGGATAGATCAACTGTGTGGAGAGCAGGAAACTTTAAGGTCATCATGTACTATGTATTAAAATTTGTTAACAAGTTTTCTTTTTCCTAAAGATACATATACATACATACATGCTGATAAAATAATAATAATGGCAATGTCTTTGATTCAGAAGATTAATGATGAGTGCAGTGTTTCACATGACTACACAAACTCTGTTGGAGCCAAAACTGTTAAAGTCTTCTTTGCATCTTCATGCCTGTCTTTGGCAAGGGCTTTTCTTTAGATCTCTAATGCATGTCCCGCAACCTTTGTGAAAGCTCTCCAACTGTCTCTTTCAGAGGCAGTCTGCTGCCAGTTACTTTCATGTAGTGATAAATTTTATACTAAGAAACTTTATTTTTAATTTTTTCCATTCCCAGATATCCCTGACCTCCTGAAACAGCTGAAAGCTTTAAACTTGTTGATCATACTGAAGACTGATGAACACAGAAACACACTCAAGGTGAGTGCTAGTCTGTGTGGTAAGATTTGATGATTTTTAGTTTCATTTCAATGATTTCCATTCTAATGACAACTTAGTTTAATTGAAAATAGTTAATGGAATTTTTAAGCATTATATGGATCCACACGTTCTAATCTTAGTAGATTGGTTTTTATTATTAATTTTGTAGTTTAAAAAAATATATCTGTTCTCATATTCTATATAATTTACAGCTAAATGCAATCTTTATTGTGCTACACAAAGCATTAGAACTAATTTTTTTATTTAAGGCTAGGAAGTAATAATCTTCACTACTGAAGGAACATCTAAAGTTTGTAAAACTAACAAATACAGTCAAAAGATAGTCTTCTTTCTTCTTTCTGAAGGAGTTTTAGTTATTTATATACAAGAAGACTTCAAGATTTAGCCATGTATTTATGTTGAAAAGAACTATATTTTAATGCCCATAAATGACTATATTAGGTAATGTATGTTGTCTGTGCACATGAGAGTGATTTAAAAACAAAACAACACATTTTATGTTTTTGTACTAATTTTTTTTTTCTTGTTTCCTAGCTGAACGGTGTTTAGATCCTCGCACTAAAATGATGGAGCTCTATCATGTGAATCCAACAGCCGAATGGGTCATCAAGTCCAGGAAATACAGATAGTGATGAGCAGAAGCTCTTCTTTCATTCTATCTTGTTCCAGCCTAAACTTCAGGAGTAGCTTGGTATGGCCAGTGCACCTCTACTGTTGAAGAAAACATTTGCAGCTCAATGCCCTATAGTATTAGTCCTACAATGATGTGATGGTGATACGTTTTAAATATGGTCCCTTGAAAAATCAGAGATTTTGATATTAGGAGTTAGGATCATTTTGAGTATTTATGTGTACATTGTTATTTAATGTGGAAAATGTGTCCGAAAGTGACCATAACTTGCTGTTATGAGGAACTAAATATGAACATCACTAACTCCCTGCTCTCTATGCATTTTAATAACTTCTATCTCTTGCTTATAGATGCACAGACTCTTAAAATATAATTTTGACATAAGTTATTTGTGCCAAAAGTATTCTGCAAAAACAATCACATTTTGTTCAGACTGGTTTTTATTTAGCCTCGAGTTCATCAATAATAAAGAATGTGCTGCTCAATGTACCTATGTTAAAGTTCTGATTATTTGGACATTTGTTCTTAAATCCCAGAAAGCTCTCTAATAAGATGGCAAACAAATTGTGCTGTTGTTTTTATTTTACATACTTAGACATAGTGAGACATTTGTTTTGACATAAAGAGGTTTGATTGTCCATGCATTTGTAACTACTCTTAGGCAGCCTAGAGATATGCCATGACACACACTTTATAGGACAATAGTGTGAATGCCATATGTATGCTTTTGTTTTTCTTTTTGTTACATTTTTTCCTCTTGCATTTATAAATCTTTGTTAAAAGTAGAGCTGTTAATGTGAAAGGTCAGTGCAAAAACAAAACCTTGGAACTTTTGTGATAGCATTCTTGCTGTTCTTGTGACTGTTGTAACCTACAATGTGAATAAATTGAGCTTGATTCTAGGTCTGCATGTGAGAGAGAGAGAGAGAGAGAGAGAGGACTTTTCACAGAAATATATTCAAGTGGCAATGCACTATTAGTGCAAATGTTTATTTTATACTGATAAAATGTCATTGATTTCTTATTTGACTTACTTTAAAGCAATACATCTTGTGGGTTTCTGTGTATAACATGTTGTATGACACCTGGGGAGTCCATGATTGAAGGCAAAGTTACAAAAAGAAAGTATTATAAGATTTTAATCTGCTGATTCAAAAATATTTTCCCCCTTCTTTTAACAAAAAATCTCACTTCAAAATGGAGGTGTACGTGTAAATAAAAGTGAGCTACAAGATAGAATCAAATTCTTGAACTAATGAACTTTAATTCTGGGTATAGATCTTTTCTTTTCATCTTTTTAAAAATCATTCCCTTCTTATTACACATAGAAGTGCTTTTTCATTTGATTGAATTGACCAAATGCTTAGTATCTCAAAGAAAATAAATACATTTCTAATAGTAAATGCACATCACACTCAACTTTTGTTTTGTAAAGGGCACATTTCGTAGTGGGCAGTTCTTTTAGAAGCTAGTTTTAAGCACATATATACTTGTTGAAAATATTTCTATGAAGTATTAGTTGTTATTTTTAGAATTGTGTGGAACTTGGTGCATTGTTTGGCTGCTCTGTAAGTGGGTATATAATACTCTAAGTGCCCACCTCCTCCCCCATAATAAATGAGAGATGATGGGAGGCTTGTTGTTTACAATATCTTGAAAATCAATCAGATATTTACTTACCTAAATGTTTAACAGTTCATCACTCAATTATACATTGCTATATTTTAGAAGCAAGGTAATCTAAGTGCTTCAATGTGAGAAACTAAACAGTTGTAAGATTTTTGGTCAATTCAGTTCCCATGATATTTCTGAACAATGTACTTCCACTTTGTTAAATCAAGTCAATCACTAATCAATCCTTGCAGTAAAAGATGGATTCTAAAAGCAAACCTTTGTTGTCGATAGACATGCTACCTTTCTTTTCTTTGCATTATAGGAATAATAGTTCTCAGTTAATTCATTTCTATGGAATAAAAGGTTAACAAATGCCCAAAAAATATATCAATATATTGGAAATTGATAGATTTAACAAGACCTACATGACTGATGTATATATATAAATATATATATATATACATGTGTTTATTTATATTTATTTTATTTGTAACTATATATGAAGATGTTTTCAGCTAAGAAGAAATGGTTGTGTGTGCAAAATGCATAAATCCTTTACCATTGATTGAAATGATCTAAAACAAATAAACATTTTTATAAAAATAAGTTATTTTCTTTCCCATTGGACATGCATACACTGTATGCTTACTCATTAAGCCCTTAGCTTCAGAAATGTCCAGTATGAATGTACTATATATACTTATGGTTTGATGTGAAAGAAGGATTTTAACAAGCAAACCATTAGTGTCAATCATCTTGTTAGATAGTTTGGTAAGAAATAAATGTAACTATTGGTCTTGTGATTATTGAATGAACTACATGCCTTATATGTAATAAAGCAAACAAAAATCTGTAGATATATTTAATTTAAAAAAAATCAATTACTTGGTTATTTGAAAACACATTCAATATTTACTACAGTATCTTTTACTTTTTACACTATTTAGTCTCAGTAACTTGCAAGATAGTTTCAAATGAGTCTAAAATAGTTATTACAGAGAAAAAATGTCTCTAATTAATACTTACAAAACATGTTTGCTTAGAATGGTAAGTTGAAGGCAACAAAAAAAAAACGTTATGTAAATATCAATTTGACAATTCATCCAAAGAAAAAGTGTGCATGTTAAAATTGTGTGTGTGTATTAGGCAACTATATATTCTATTTTTTGTATTAACTGATGGCACCAATTATGACATGAATGAGTATACATATTAAAGACAATTATTTCTCTACATTGAGAGTTATCACTCTTCTATTAACTGAAATGTATACAAGGTGGTTTTGATTAGTGTTCAATCACCAATATTATATGTTCAGTGATTTATGTGATGGTAATGACATTGGAAAGTTAATTGAGGTGAACAATATTTCTGGACCTTTCACTTCTTGTATCATTTAAACAATACTTGCAGCTCCTAAATGTTATTAAATAGATTACAAGTTGGCAAGAAAGAGACGTTTTCTGGGCCATTTCTTCCCTTGAACACACCTCAGCTGGTATGTTGTCTTCCCTTGAACACAAGTCTGCTGGTTTGTTGTCTTCCCTTGGACACACGTCTGCTGGATTGTTGTTTTCCCTTGAACACACGTCTGCTGGTTTGTTGTCTTCCCTTGGACACACGTCTGCTGGTTTGTTGTTTTCCCTTGAACACACGTCTGCTGGTTTGTTGTCTTCCCTTGAACACACGTCTGCTGGTTTGTTGTCTCCCATTGAACACAAGTCTGCTGGTATGTTGTCTTCCCTTGGACACACGTCTGCTGGTTTGTTGTCTGCCCTTGAACATAAGTCTGCTGGTATGTTGTCTTCCCTTGGACACACGTCTGCTGGTTTGTTGTCTTCCCTTGGACACACGTCTGCTGGTTTGTTGTCTTCCCTTGGACACACGTCTGCTGGTTCGTTGTCTTCCCTTGAACACACGTCTGCTGGTTTGTTGTCTCCCATTGAACATAAGTGTGCTGGTATGTTGTCTTCCCTTGAACACACGGCTGCTGGTATGTTGTCTTCCCTTGAACACTCGTCTGCTGGTTTGTTGTCTTTCCTTAAACACAAGTCTGCTGGTTTGTTGTCTTCCCTTGGACACACGTCTGCTGGTTTGTTGTCTTCCCTTGAACACACGTCTGCTGGTTTGTTGTCTTCCATTGAATACACGTCTGCTTGTTTGTTGTCTTCCCTTGGACACACGTGTGCTGGTTTGTTGTCTTCCATTGAACACAAGTCTGCTGGTTTGTTGTCTTCCCTTGAACACACGTCTGCTGGTTTGTTGTCTTCCCTTGAATACACGTCTGCTTGTTTGTCTTCCATTGAACATAAGTGTGCTGGTATGTTGTCTTCCCTTAAACACAAGTCTGCTGGTTTGTTGTCTTCCCTTGGACACACGTCTGCTGGTTTGCTGTCTTTCCTTGGACACACGTCTGCTTGTTTTTTGTCTTCCCTTGAACACACGTTTTCTGGAATAGATGCATGACGCGTAGGACGTAATCACCTTCTTTTTTGAAGTAACGTCTGTATTTTATAAGATAAGAGAAGTGCTTCACTCCTTTTGACCCACACATATTGCCAACTCAAACAACCAAATTGCTTCACTACAATCAAGAGGAAGAGTACAAGTTATATGTTGATTATGTTATGATTAGTTTGTCATCGTAACTCTCGTGTTTATGCTGTTATGTTACCATAGCACCCTGAGCCTACAATCCTACATTATGTTTGTGAAAAGCGTTATATAAATTACATTATTATTCTATGGCCTCCTTCAGTCGCGAAGCGACTTAGATCATCTCATGGAAATAAGATGAATGTCTGGGCATTAGTTGTAGTCGGAACGATGTCGCCCACACATCAGTTCCCCCCTCTCCACGCAGCTGTATCCAAAGGAACGGCAGTCCGATACAGTTTGGGGTCAGCGGCGTCGCAGGTTCTGCCAGGCTGAAGCACTGGGTTCTGCAAACTGCCTTAGGGTCGCCAGCTCCTGATTTTTCTTAGGGTTGACTCCTGAAGCCTTTCCCATGATTGGGTATAGATGCAAGGCAACAGAGGTTTGAATTCAGAGTTTTCCTTCTCCTAGGTGGGTAGCCAGCCATGGCTAACGAGCCCCTACTGCCCGAAGCTTACTTGTTAAGGCGCCAGTTACTCGCCTTTGCCCCTTCTGTTAGTGAGAACAGTTCCGCCGGACTCAATATCTGAGATACCCGTGAAGGCCTAGAGTTAGACTGGTAGTCATAAGCTTCCTAATGACAAGCGTCACATTATTATTATTACAATTATTATTGTTGTTACTTACTATAAGTAACAAAAAAAAATCCCAACTTTAGAAAATGTGCAATTTTAGAACGTAAAGTAGAAACAGTAATCATCTTCAGATCTTATTTTTAATGATGTTTTTTCCCCGTATTGGTTCGTATTAAATAGTTAAAAAAAACAACATACTCTCGACTTTTTGTGTACATTTATTTGAATTAATGTGTATCTAGCTACGTCATAAGGAGCCAGACGGGGGTGACGATTCTTAGGTTACGAAGTAAAGCCAAAGTAGAGCCTAGAAAGAGGGTTGGGTTTGGGTTTTGGTTTTAGGCACATTGGCACAATTATAGGCCATGTCGTGCCTGCATTCCCTTAAGGACTAGAAAGAGGTCGATAAATTTAAGGAACAACAACATAGAAGAAAAAAAAAACAACATATCAATCTCCGAAGATCCAGAAGATTGAAGTACGTTTGGCAATGAACCATCTGGTGACCATACCTCGGCATCAAGCCGTTCTTAATTATACCCTGAGACGTCTGCTTACAAATGCTGCAAGTGGTAATCCAATAACATCGCTGAAAGGAAACCATACCAAAGTTCATCCGTCTTGGACTGACAAAAGTAAGTGTTTTTTTGTTTTTTTTTTACCTTTGTTTTCGATAGATCATAGACTAATTATCTAGATCTAGTATATAATGAATGTTGTCTATCTGAATTGATCTATCTAAATCTAGATCTCAATAGAGAATAGGCCTAAAATTTCTAGCTCTCAATCTTTTAGTTTTAATTAAGTCTAGTCTCTACAATCTAGATCTAGAAGAATTTATGTACTGCTAAGACATTGTCGTTGTTACTTGCGTCACCAAAACGACACTCTTCGCGTTGACCGCTAAATGAAAGGTTGTTGCATGCTAAAGTTAAAACTAACATTCACTATGCGATTAATTACTTTCAGCCAGTAATTATCCACTTCTTCAATGTGTTCTTTGTTTGCATCATCCACCGTTCTCAGTCTTTCATGTTGTCTGTATGTTTGGCAAGCTTGTTGCTGAAGTTAAGTCATTATACTTATAGGCCTATCATTTTTTTTTGACGATACGGTTGAAAAACAAACAACATTGATGCTGTGTCAGGGTATGTTACATTTATGTGTATTTATGTTTATGTATGTTGTATGTGTGTGTGTTTGTTTTCTTGTAGTCTCCCTTGTTCTACTGTTCAGTATGTTCACGGTTTACTCTTAAGTGTGTCAGTAGTGTGTATAAGTCTCTGTTGGTTGTTTTCTCCTTGTTTCACGTTAATAAAAATGGAGTGTGACTTTTAAACATCAGTATTGTTAGTGTATTGTGATAATATAACAGGGTATAAACCCGAGACCATCGAGACCACCCGAACGACTTTCTAGTGCACATACTAGACGACAAGGCAGCCATTCAAGTGAAAGACACTATTCCATGATAAATGTAACTATCGCTCTATCTAAATTTGTTTTTTGTTATAAGCCTCCTCCCTAATTCAGTCATGGTAATTAGCTAAAATGTCAACAGCTTTAACGTTTCCGTAAGTAACAGAATATGATGTCTCTTTAGCATGTTTAATATCTAATTTTAAGTCTAGGCCTATATATAGATTTCTGGTAATAGAGAAATGAAAACAAAAAGGATGTTTACAAAAAAAAAAAAAGCACAAAAAAGGTAAAACTATCAACTGTTTAATTAACATAGAGGAACAAAAAGAAATAATGGGAGTATGGAACCCAACGGTCACCTACAATAAATCTGATGAAGGCATTTCCTTACAATGACTGTATGTGAAAACACGGGTTAATGTTTTGAATTTAATATGATGTTTGATATGACGTTTATGATATTTTAAGGAAACTTTTAAATTTTGAACCATTTGTTACAAAATTACAGTGTAGGACAGGCCACAGTTGGTCATTAGTCATGGGACCAAGTGATATGAAACCCCTACGCGCCATGCAGTGCCGTATTTAGAGCTGAAAAAGCCTTAACCTATTTCAGTTATGGGCCCCATACAAGTCTAAATATTGTATGTAACTGCTAAATATTTCTTGTAGGCCCTAAGCTAGAGCTTATGTTGCATAGAGGTAAATCCGACCCTGGCCCATGGTTGTTACACTATCGGGTGTGGGCCACTAAATGGTCGTGGGTCCGGGTTCATTGAACCCCTTCGCGCCATGGATGCTACGCCACTGCGTCAGCGGCCACATGATGGGCATCCAATTAAATATGTCCTCAAGTGCATTGTGTAAAGTTTAATAATGTATCGAAAGTAGTTAGCAGTTAGCAATACAGCAATATGAATACTTTATTCGATTATTTTGAAACTATCTACTATGTGCTATCACTAAATGAATAAAGTATTGCACTTGGAATGGGAATCTCTCATTTACTCTCAATGTTAACAAATTCCTGCTACTATATTCTCATGTATATGGACATACAACTATTCATCCTCCATTATTTAACTGCCCATCTCACATGGTCATGGGGGCACGGTGGCCGAGTGGTTAAGCGCTTGGCTTCCGAAGCTGGCGTTTTGGGTTCGAATGTCGATGCAGGCTCTGAATTTGAATTTCGGGAATTTTAGGGCGACCCTGAGTCCACCCAACTCTAAAGGGTGCTTTACTTTAGTTTGGAAAAGTAAAGGCAGTTGGTCGTTGTGCTGGCCACATGACACCCTGCTTGTTAACCGTTGGCCAAAGAAACGTATGACCTTGGCATCATATGCCCTATACGCAGATACTATACTGATAAAGCCTACTGTTCAAGATAATAAACTCATTCTGAACGACTTCGTAGCGGAGTCAACTAGAGATCATATGACAACTCCACCAAACCAATTAGAATTCGTATGTGACATGGCCTAAATTAGTGATGCCCAAACCACGGCCCGCGGGCCATATCCGACCCGCGACGTGGTTCCATCCGGCCCGCCGCAACGTCTGCTCTAAGTGTAGAAATCTACCTTCCGAACAAAAAAATAAGTTGAAAAAATGTATCTTTACCTACGTTTGGTCCCTCACTTTTTCTCTGATGGATTGGTATCATAATCTTTAACATTTGTGTGTTTATAAAATGGGACTCTAAATGTAGAGTCTACCTGGAAAAGTTAACAGATCTTTACCTTTTTTTTGTTGAACATGATAATAAGCCAACATATTTATTTTTTAAAGAAAGTGTGGCTGTTTAATAAAACAACATAAAAAGGGCATTATTAAAATTAATAAGGTGGCATTCTTGGTTTGAGCCGCGAATAAAAGATTGTTAAACTATGCCTAGATATTGGAGGATCCATGGAAATATTTATCAAAAAGAGACCACAACATAAGCCGGTGTTGCTCACATTTAAGTAGAGGAATAGACGTATTGTCTGACGCGTAAAAAATATAATAACCTATTAATTAAGTATCAAATCCATAGGTTTCTACCAAAATAGTTTCAGAACAATTTCATTTCATTTAAATAACTTTTCGTTCATGTGGCCCGCGAGATGAGTGTTGGAAATTATAATGACCCGCGGGTCGAATTGGGTTGAGCATCACTGGCCTAAATTGTGCCGATGTGCCTAAACTCGAAACTCAAACTGGACATGCCATCTATAGGACACTTGGAATGCTGTTGGTCCTTTTATAGATTCATTCTAAAATATTCACACTAATGTCGATCACTAGAAATAAAGGCTTAAGTTTCTTGTTTATCGTTTAGTTTAGATAAGCCAACGAATTGAAGTCTACTAGAAGCACTAGATCTATATACGGATGGAGGGTATTTACGACAATGCTTTAGATCAGTTGTCCTATTAGACTTTAAAGTGTATAACAGTAATGCAAAACCTAATTCGAGCGGGCCATTTTAATTTCCGACCCTTGTGTCGCGGGCCACATCAACGAATAGGAACAAAAGAGATGAAATTGACTTGAAACTATTTTTTATTTGAGACCTGTGGGGTTTAGTACTTACATTGTTTAAGAGATATGTAGAGTTTATCTTTTCTTTTACGCATCGCAAAATAGCTTCATTGCTCTACTTACACCGACTCATTTTCTTGTCTCTATTAAATCCTCCAATCTCTAGTCTAGGCGTTATTTAACAATCTTTTATTTGCGACATATATGTTGACTTATTATCATGTTCCACACAAAAAAAAAATGTACACTTCCGTTTACTTTTCCTACATTCTGAGTCCAGTTCATAAACGCACAAAAATTAAAGGTCGTGTTAACAATCTATCAGAGAAAACCAAACCTTACGTAGGTAAATATATATTTTCAACTTTTTTTTCCTACACTTTGTACCGACGTTTCGGCGGGCCGGATGGAAGTATGTCACGGGCCCGATCTGGCCTGCGGGCCGTATTTTGGGCATCACTGGTCTATAAGATTTTTAAAAAATCACGACACTCAAAGCACTATAGACGGATGTAGGGTATTTACGACGATGCTTTAGATCAGTAGGCCTATTAGACTTTAAAATGTATAAGATTTTTTTTTTAATCACAACACTCAAAGTGTCACTTTTAAAAAGAATAATATAAAATCTTTAAAAAATTTACTGACATTCATGCGGCCATTTCGGTGGCCCTACCGCCCCATTTGGGTTCCGGCCCACCGGGCATTTGCCCGAATGCCCATATAGCCAGTCCGCTCCTGCCTTCTCTGTACCACATCCGTGTCATCATCTGTGCGGGTGTCCTCCATAAAACGATCCATTTTGGAACGTTGTGCGATGATGGGGCCATCATGGGGCTCTCTTCCATACACGCCAGTGCAAAGAACTCGCCCCTTGGTCATCCCAAAGGGGGGGAGGTGTTTCCGTTTTACTTCCCTTTTTGACATAATCGTCTGCTGTAGTGACAGTTTAGATCTAGAGATTAAATATATAGATAAATAAACATAAAAAACACAATTTCCAAAACAGGACATAGAGAACTACATCATGCTAATCTTCTAGCACCAGCAGGCAGTACAGCTGCAAAAACAAAGCTCATATTTGGCATTGTGTTTAGCCACATCAATCTAGGGTTTAATTTTTTTGGTGTGCGTGATTTTTTAACACACCCAAGTGTGGGTAGCATGTCAAAACTTCAAACCAGTCACTTTTGTTGTTGTTGTATACTTAGGACCGAGTGATGAAGTCTAGTTCATTTGTTCTACTGGTTGCTTGAATGTATTTGTTGCAATGTGTACAGTTTTAAAGTTTGTGTAACCCATCGAAAATACAAAATTGTCCCACTTTGCATAGCTTACCTTTTGAAAGAGTTTATTTCCAAATTTAAAGTAGAAAAATGATTGTCTTACACTCAGGCTAAATAAGTTTACATACTTGTGAGTATTGTGACTCTCGTCTCACCGTGGAACATATCCTCATTGATTGCCCCAGATACCAGGATATTAGGGGGAAATTTTTTAGAGCACACAGCTTAAAAATGCTGTTTGATAATTTCGACCCTGGGAAGGTACTGGGCTTTGTCCGGGAGGTGGAGTTGTCTGTGAAGGTTTGATTTGTGAAATTGTGAACATATAATATTTACAACAAACAGATTAGGCCAGATCCGACCATATTTAACGACGGAGTCAACAAAAACGCTAGCGTTCATACTCTCCCGCCTTGACTACTGCAACGCCATGCTAGCAGGTATACCCGATGACAAAATAGCCAAGCTGCAACGTATACAGAACAACGCCGCACGAATAGTCCTTAGAAAAACAAGACGAAATTCTGCTACTACGCTCTTGCTCACGCTCCATTGGCTTCCCGTGAAAGCGAGAATCGATTACAAGGTCGCCACACTTTGTCATCAGTGTATATATAACAACGAGATGCCTTTGTACCTTATGAACTGATTACTCCATATGTCCCCCAAAGAGCCCTGCGCTCAATGGACTCAACGCTTTTAGTGGTGCCACGTTTCTCCCTCAAAAGCTACGGTCTGCGGGCCTAAATTGTGCCGATGTGCCTAAACTCAAACTTTTTCAGTGCACGGACCAAAGGTTTGGAACTCACTCCACATTGATCTCAGACAACATGCTACACCACTTTTAAGAAGAACATTAAGACCTATCTGTTTAAAACTTTTTTAGATTAATTTTTATTTTGGCTGTCGTGTTTGTGTTTGTAATGTTATTACAGTTCCTTGAGCCTACATATTGTTTGTTAACAGCGCTATATAAATACAATTATTATTATTATTATGTATACGTACCATTTTTTTTCTTTTACTGTAATGCGACATAACTTTTAAAAATTACTGAACATTCAATGAGTTTTTGAAAGGAACAGTAAAAATAATTTAAAAATGGGAAATTGTTATCTAGAGGTTTTAAGTGTTTGGGGATATCCTGTGATACTGTTCGTATCCGGAAATATTGTACGTATTTGAAATTAAATACCGCGAAAATCTACAACTTCGCGTGCGGACTAAGCGAAAGTCAAGAAAACACTGTATACTTGTTGAGTTATTTTAATTAAAAATCAATTTGTCAAAAGTTGCATTTATGTTACTACAAATGCTGTGAATGACTCTTTCATATATAATTTTCATTAAACAAAGATAAGTTCAAACTTTATCACTACGCATTTTCATAATTAAATCCGTTTGGACGTCGATGTTTAAATATGAAATATAGGATTTGGATTGGTTGCTTCCACCTACGTGCTTTTTATTAAGAACGGTTAAACGATGATAGCCTCTTAGAAGCGGCAGTCATAAGATGCTGTCTTTACCGAAACTGAACGGTATTTTGAAACCAAAAATTGTATGTTAAGAGCTTAAATAGTAATTGGTAGGCTTATCATAAAGATGCTGGCGAAATAAATCATAGTTTATGAGAACGGATTTGGTTTTCGAAGTTGGTGACAATAATATCTCTGATCGCCGGGCCTCCCTCAGGCGCGGGCCTGGAGCGGTTGACCCACTTGCCACGCCCTAAGGCGCTACTGGCCCCCACTGTGTGAATACTGTGACTTGGAACATCATCATCAGCAAACTGCATTTGAGTGAATGCTTGAGAGGCTCAAATCCCTCTTGCAAAAGTCCTGGACAGAAACCCTGCTGTCTTGCGTAGTGCATAAATGTCGCCATACAGGTCGAGAAATGTTTGTTTCCCAGACCTGTCGAGACGGAGATCAGCAAGTCTGGGGCAGTCAAACAGAATATGAAGCACGGTTTGCTCTTCCTCCCCGCAGCGGGGGCACCGTGAATCGAAATTTGGCCATAGCCGTGAGAAATATGAGCCAACAGGACAATGGCCTGTCCTGCACTGTGCTATAATACCTTACTCAGGCCTGGACAGCCTTCACCACGGGGAAGTGCGGTCAGGGCGCCTCATGCGCTCCCAGACTCCACGGGCTTTTGGGGAATTGTTCCAGCACTCAAACCACTTTTCCATTTCTGTTTTTTGAATTGTAGCCAGGGCATGATGAAAACTTACAGCCTGTTCAGTGGGTGAAATTAGCCCTCCCTAGTGGGCCAAGGAGTCTGCAACAGTGTTGCCAGTCACACCTATGTGGCTCGGTACCCACTGCAATATTACAAGGGTGCCATAGCGTTGTTTTATGTTCTTGGAACATAACCTGCTTGATTGGGCCAGATACCAGGATATTAGAGGGAAATATTTTGAAGCGGACAACTCCAAAACACTGTTTGGAAATGTCGACCCTTGGAAAATATTGGGCTTTATCCGGGAGGTGGGATTGACTACGAAAATTTGATTTGATGTTGGGCAAAGTAATTGTAACTAAATACATATTTACAACAAATTTTTATTAAATTACATATTTTTTTACTATTTGAGTTATGAAATGACTTTATTTTTAATATCTAAGTTGTATAACATTTAGGTTATTAAGGGGGAGTAACCCGGAAGGGATAATGGGCACGATATAGCCTATATTGTGCCGATGTGCAAAAAAACAACAACAACAAAAAAATATCAAATATTTAAGTATTGGTCCATCCCACCATTCTTAACTTGGAGCTGTGCAATAAGGACGCCAGGAGTATGCAATTTATGATGCTCAGAATGTATGAAAACGCCTGACGCCGGGTTCCGTTCCGCACCCCACTCAGAGAGCTTACAGCGCTCCCCAAAGATTTCCAAGCTGTTGGCTAAGGGAGACGCGAAGAACCTTTTTTTTGGTCTACAAGGTAAAATCTTGAGAAACACTATATTAAGGTGATCGTTAATTTTCAATATGACTCCATGTGAATAGAATAGTTGAAAGACTTGTAACTCATTAACATAAAACTCACACAAATATAATTGTGTCACAAACTGAAACAAGAAAGATCTAGATCTGTATGCCAGACAAATTTAATTTACCAAATTTTGTACATTTCCGAACTCCTCACCCCTCCCCTCTGTTAACATATTTTTCATTCGCATTTCGTCAAAGGTTTCACAGTAATTCACCTTCACCTATCCCTTAGTCCGTTGAACCGTTGGGGCACACACAAGATCTGTCAACCGTTTTTCTCCATTCCTTTGCCATGGATATAATTTCATTCAGTGAAAGGCCCGTCCATTCTTTGATGTTGTCTTCCAATCGCTTCCTCTGTCTTCCTCCTATTCTTCCTGGTACTGTTCCCTGACGGAAGGTCATTGAGAGCCCTGAGGACCTTGTGATGTGGTCAAGGAGTTTGAGTTAACATTCTTTTGACAGTGGTTAGCAGGTCATCATGGGGTCCAATAGCTGTACCTGTTTCTAATCTCTTCATTCGTGATGCGGTCTTTGTGAGTGACCATTCAAAGAAGATACTGAAAAGAGTTGGTGAAAGTATGCTGAGTCCAACTTTGGTTTTAATCCAGTCTCCAATGTTGTTGTTGAAGTACTAGTGGCCTGTTAATAGAAGTTTTGGATAACTTTTGTTATGTTTTGATTGACATTGTGTTTTTTCCATTGTCGCCCAGAGTGCTCCATGCCACACTCTGTCGAAAGCTTTCTTGAAGTCAATGAAGACATGAAAAAGGTTCTGTTGGTGTTGACAGTATTTCTCGCAGAGTAGCCGCATTGAAATAGTAAAAAAAGTGTTGTTTTTTTTGGATAATATAATAGACACAATACTGGTGTGGTAGACGCTTACAAGGATATCCCACACACACATACACACCGGCTTTTTAAAAATCTAATCTCAATGGTCTATTGAATTTTTTCTTCAAATTTCTTTCATTTCGATGTATCTAGATGAAGACCCAAAAACATCAAAATCTCAGTCCAGTTGTAGGCCTATATGGAGCAATTTTTACGGCTTAAACTCCTCCCTGCCGATTGGTAACAAGTCAAAATTAATTTCAAACTATGAGAACAGCGAGGACCAGGTAACTTGATCTTTAGTATTTAGATTAGTGAAGAACCACTTTTTATGTACTATTCAAACAATATAAATAAAGATTTTGACGACTATAATATTTTTATTGAACTCAAATACGGTAGGGAAGACATTTGTATAGTTACCTATCAAAATTAGGCTAACGCGATGTATGAAGGTTTGATACTAGTTCCTTCTAGTTAGGTTGAAGTTGTGATGTGGGGCCTACATGTTATAGAGAGAACTGTTCATCGTTCACCTAGCTCTGACACAGCTTATTCAAAGTTTCAGTATTGAAAAAAAAAAGCTTCACATAAATTAATGGAGTTGCAAACATTCCACAAATTCTCTAAGTATGGGATATAAACCGGTTTTTGACAGGTTCTTATTTTGGAATAATTGTTTGAAATGTTTATTGGAGTTTAATTTTAATTCAAGCTATGTGTTCATTTTCACTACATCAGCTTACATTAAGTGGCATGCTCCAAATAAGTTTTCCAACAGTCAGTCAATTCAGCCTCTTTGATGCGACAAATCATGAGCTAGCTGACATATACCAGAAGTTATTGTTTTCTTCTTCTTCTTCTTCGTTCTCATTGTTATGTTGGAGTGTTCAGATGAGTAGACCAATACATGAGATGAACTGCGCAATGGTTTCCAAATCAGGGAGCTCTCCATATAGTTTCCTTTCTATTGGGGTGATTTGGGGCCAATGTCTTTATTATTGTTTGAAACCTTTAAGGTGGTCAAAGAAATTTCATCAATTAATTGTGCTTTAACATTTAATTTACAATGATTAAATCAACTCTATTAAAAGGGTGTCCACACTAAATATATCTATACTATACTGTATAGATCAAGTTAAAATCATATGGAATCAATTGTAGTCTTTTCTGAGAAGTCATAAATAAGTACATGTATCTAATCTAGTCTAATGTAGTCTCATGATCAAGAGTTTAGATCTAGTTCTAGATTCTAATTGTGTTTATTCTGCAGAACCAAACTGTGCCTCATTGCAAAGAAAATTCATCAGGTAATATAATTTATAATTTACTTGAAGCTAAGCAAATAGGCCTATTGGTATTAATTTTTTTCTAAAGCTAAAAGCCTTTCAAATTAACATTTTTCCATTACATAAAGGCTCAGATAAGTTGAGAGTTAGGTGTAAACATTTTTTTTTTACAAATACTTTTCCAGATTTAAACAATTCAAAGGATTTAGAAAAGGTAATCCATGTTCATAGTATATTTCATTTCATTTTTGTAATAACTATATAGGTCTGAATTTAGCCTGTCATGTTAGCACTTACTGCACTAAATATTTTTTTTTAAAGGGCAACAACTCAACTTTTTTTTCCCTATCTTTTGCCTTAGCTAAAATTTTACTTTCCTGACAACAATAAATATATAGCCAACTGGAACAATTTATTAAACAACACATACGAAGGACTGTTGGGCTACAAAGTCAGTGTTTTATCCCACCTGAAGCAACCACTAGGGTCATTGCCTCCATGTTCAAGAAATTTTCACACATCCACAAGCCAATCTGCCAATCATGTGAGTTCACCAATGTTTATGTTGTAATTAATATCAGTAACTTGAATTATTTCAGTATTTTACTTAAGTGCTGTCTAGAATCTTTGTTGGTTACAATGTGTAAAAAATATTATTTATTTTTGAGAAAGAACTACATCTAGGACTGCATCTTTTTTTCAAAATTAGCTTTTGTTTAGAACTTCATTTAGGCAATAGCCTGTTATGTGCATATGTTTCAATCTCTTGTGTGGACATGACAGGTATGTGGGAGAAAGTTTCTTTGCTGACTTCAGTATTCAACACAACTGAAGTTGAACTGTTGGGGGGGGGGGGGGGGTCTGCTGTATAGCTGATCACAAAACTAACTGATGTATTAGGTGACTAATGCAAGACATTTAAGAATGATTTGTTAAAATTCATAACATATAAATTTTAAAATTTTAGATGATTTTTCATTTTAAATATGAGTAATTTTAATTTCAAGGCATCATGTACAAATATCCAACAAATGTACAACATACACATAAGATAACCTTTCTTTTCAGCAATCTGATTTTTAAAGAAACAAACTTTTATAAACTGCCATCAACTTAGTTGTTTAAATCTAAAAAATCTGCAGTAAATTATTTATAGAATTTATGTGGAAAGACAATAAGAGTATTAATTGCTATGTAGTGTTAGTTTTTTTTTAATTATTCATAATAAAATAGTTATCACACTAAATTATATACAAGTATATCATGTAAATTATCAAGTAAATTATCACAGACATTCTGTGTGTAAATAATATATAATGCATATTATAAAGTAAATAACTTTCAAAATTGTTTGTATATTTAAATATTTAGCCATATGAACCACCAAGAGATGCTCTAGGTCTGACCTATATATCTGACCTTAATGAAGAAGATGCTGAACGAATAAAAAATGTTGCATATGAGGAACTGAAACTATTATTGAAGAAGCGCAATATTGCATACACAAAGACGAAGGCAAAGAAACGAACTACAGGTTTGTTCTTAATAAACGAGAATTTAACCAAAACAAATTTTTAATCATTATTTTAATAGATACACCTTGTCTGGTGTTACTCTGTTAATGAATATATATACTGGGCTTTATCCAGGGAGAGGAGCCCCACTTTGTGAGTACTGTGACTCTCTTCTCACTGTGGAACATATCCTCATCGATTGCCCCAGATACCAGGATATTAAGGGAAAATTATTTAGAGCACTTAACTTAAAAACACTGTTCAATAGTGTTGACCTGGGAAGGTACTGGGCTTTGTCCAGGAGGTGGGGTTGTCTGCAAAGGTTTGATTTGTGTAATTGTGAACATGTAATATTTACAAAAGATCTTTATTAAATTTTTACTAACTTTACTATTTTAACTGTGAATAAACCCTGCTTTTAATGATTTAACTGTATGGAATTTAGCTCTGGTGAAATGAAGGGAGAGTAATCCTTGAAGGATTATGGGCACTGCATGGCCTAAATTGTGCCGATGTGCCAAAAACACAAACTCTTATAAATATATACATATTTACAACATATTTTTATTAGATTATAAAAATTTTTACTATTTCAGTTGTGAGTGTACTTTATATTAATAACTTAGTTGTGTAAATTTAAGCACTTAACCTTTAAAGAGGAAGTAACCCTTTAGGGATCATGGGCATTGCATGGCCTAAATTGTGCCAAAAAACCCTAAACATCAAATACCAAGATCTCTCTTTATAATATATTGTTAAAAAACAATTGCATTCTTGTCTAAGCTCTCAATAGCTCTATTTTATAAACTCAATAAGTATTGTGAACAATTTTGTCTGCAGATAGTGGACTATTTGGGACAGCACTTGAAGTACTTGTTGCAAAGGATATTAAGAAAAATAGACTTGTTTCTGATCTGAAAGTTCCAGCTGTATTTTCATTGGTGAGTTTAGTTTCTATGTTATTTTTATTGGTGAGTTTAGTTTCTATGTTATTTTTATTTGGTAAGAAAAAAGAGTAATCTATCAATTCAGCTGATTTGATACAAACTTTGAAGGAAAGTAGTTTAAATTGTCTTTTAACTGATCAGCATCAGTGGTTTAAAAGATATAATTTTGTCTAATCAATTTTGTTTCTTTCTCAAATGAGAGCCTCTCTCTACATAAGCAACTTCAGCCATACTATGATCACAGTCTGACAATTAGCATTTTATTTTTTGTATTTATAAATCTGCAACCTATTGAATTTTTCCAAACAATATTGTGTTGTTTTTTTTAGTCCATTAAAACTTTTTGAAAACTTTAACCACACTAATAGAGCTCTGTATCTTTTGTTAGATGGTTCAATTCATTGAGGAAAATGGTATGCTCGTAGAAGGGATATTCAGAAAATCAGGATCAGCTGAAAAAATCAAAGTATGTTAATTAATTTTTAAATTACAATATTTAAATAATATGTCATCATTTTAATTATCCTAAAATTTTTGTTATTGCTAAAAGAAAGAAAGAAAATAAATATATAAAAAATGTTATCATAAATGTTTCAATATTCTTGGTAACAGAATCTGTTAACCTTGTGGCAGTCCTGTTTATTATAATGGTTTGCATTGTAGTGATGCTTGCTTAGTTTTGTCGATTATATCCAGCTGTAGACTGGGATGATGCACTGTACAAATAATTGTGAATTTCATCTGCAAGCCAACACTAAATTGTAATGTAGATATAATTGACTAATACAATTGTGTAACTGAACAGAACTTTTGCAACACTAAGCATATTTTTGGGTATAAAATTTAGCTCTTGTGATATAGATGGAGAGAAACCCTAGAGGGATTACAGGCACAACATGGCCTAAAGTGTGCCGATGTGCCGAAAACCCAAAATACAAATACCGGTCATTTCATCCCCATTCACTAAATCCCTGGTCATTTCATCCCTCGTCATTTCATCCCATTCTTTTCATCATCTGATCATTTTATCTAACAAATAGTAATTTTAAAATCATGAAATAAGCAATATATTTAATATAGTCATTTCTATTTACATGACAAAAGTGTGACACATTAGATAAGAACAAAATGAAATGTCATTAAAACTATTGTGAGCAGGTCAGGCAGGTGCGAGTGGGAGGACCTATTCTCTGCTGCTCAACATTAAATTATTTAACAGTAGGCAGATGTTTGCGCTACTGGGTGGGCTCAATCTGCGCACCTCGGTATGGTGACCAAGGGGCTAGAGTCACCTAAGTAACCAGACAACTAACTATACTAACTTAACTAAATGAAAACAAGATAACAAACTTTAGTTTATGATAAATAAAACAAAAAGAAACTTTATTTACATACAAAAATAAATCAATAATAAAATATAATATATACACTAACTTGACTAATCACTACTACTGAACCCATCAACTAACTAAAACCCTCTAAATCTACACCACTACAAAACACTAACAAACTAACCAAACCAACTATCTAACTAAATCACTACAACTACTATACTAGACCTAGATCTACACAAACACACTACAATAAACTAGTCTAGATCTACAATATCCTACTACTACAACCATAACACTAAAACAATAACACCTTAGTTAGTACCTTACTATTCACTAAGAACAGAAACAGACTATAAGTATAACTACATCTATAACATAACTAAACCACTAATAAGGCAACACTACAGAAACAAAATAACACTAGATTCCCTAGAATTAGAATAGATCTACAACAGCAGTTATAGGCAGCAGCTATTTCAGCAGTTATTGCAGCAGCTAAAAGCAGCAGTTAAAAGCAGTAATAATAGCCTGCAAAACATACATGCAAAACTATATTATATTCTATTAGGACTGATGGACGCCGCCATCTTCAATATAGCATGTTGCCAACTATTATGACAAATAGTCCAAGTAGAAAATAAAATAACTACCTTACTGTCCTTACACATAGTGTGACATAGATCTAGTAAAAAAAAAAAAAATAGTTACAAATAGATCTAACCTATAGGCCTACAACAAAAATACATATAAAACTAGCTCTGGGAGCGCAAGCTCACACTATACAAATTTAACTTTTATGAAATGACCGGGAACCATATTTTACTTGCTAAATATGTTGTAATGAACTCTTCTTAAAGTAACATTCTGTAGATGTTTTCTCTTAATTTTTAAAGGTTATAATCACTTATATTTCTGTCATTGACCTAAGGAAAATATTTTAAAGAATTATAAAGACTTGACATTTTTATTTTCTTTTTTTTTTTAATTTTATTGTATTTATTCATTGTTAGGCTTTTAGAAAAGAGCTAGAGGATAATTTCTACAAGATACCTAACTATTCTATACACGAGCACACACAAATCAGTGAGTTGACTGCTCATGAAGTATGCTCAGCCTTTAAGGCCTTCCTCAGAGAACTACCAGCATATCTGATATCCAGTGAAAGAATGGAGTATTTCCCTAATATTAAAAGTTTGTACTGTGGTTGACTTGTATATATCATCTTTTTATTAGACATCTATTTTTGACCCACCTTGGTTTTGTTGTTTATTTTTACCACACACAATGTTCTCTGTCTCCACTTGTGTATATGATTCACACATTAGGCAACTTACAAATACAAATAGGCTTACTCCCTTGCAAAGGGGCATAATTTGACAACATACATTTATAAACATAATGTTTGTGTCTCATAAGCCAAATGACATGACAAAACAAAAATTTGGTTAGTTAATTTTGATGAGTTGATAGATTAATAAGAAAATTATTTTTTTTAAAATTTATTTTGTATTATAAATTATTATATAAAGCAATGCTAATATTAGAACAACTGAATACTTTGTCAGCTTATGTAAATTTGACACCACTTTTGGTTTATTGACAACCTTTACTAAAATTACATAATGTATTCTTTGTTTTTGACAGCATTGCCCTTCGCACAACAAATGAAAGCCACCAATATGTTCATTTTATCCATGAAAGAAGAATACAGAGACACACTGCAGGTACAAGATACATTCAATGTTTCTATGTTTTATCTAGGCAAACTTTTCAAATACATTGTTTCAAGACTAAGACTAAGACTGCTTTATTGTTGTGATTTCAAGGACTCTTTTCTCATATAAAGACAACACAACAGAAAAATACACATAAATAGAACAGACACAACATAAAGAGTTCATTCAGCGACTACACACAGGTATCTTGGTGCTTTTCATGTTTCCTGATCAATGAGTAGCATTATTAATCTGACCTAATAAGGAAGGAACGAGTTTTTTGTACTGTTCTTGTCTTGATCGCCCACTTTGCCACGACTTGATGGAGCAGGCAGCTGTTGTCTTCCAAGATTTTTTTCTGAGACATTTTTGTTCAAAACGTTCATTTAAATATGGTAGTGTTGTGTGTGTGATTTTTGATGCCCTTTTTATAATGTTTTCTAAGCGGCGCAACAGTTTAGATGAAGCGTCGTCTTGCCAACAAGTTATTCCATATTTTATTATATTTTGCATAGTTGCGCCGTAAAAATTACTACAGGGGGCTGAAGGCTTTGCACTGGGGTTTTGTGCCTCCTCATGTGGCTGGCAAAACCTACGCTGCCTGGTCGTGCGGTTTGTGCGCTGGACTGTCGTTCGGATTTATCGACCGTCGAGGGTTCAAACCCTGCCCGCTCCCATCCCCCGTCGTCCTGCGGGAGGTTTGGACTAGGAAGTAAACTATCTTCAACTCTGAAGGAACATCCGAAACATGTAAAACATTTTTACAAGCAGCTTATTCCAGCTGAACCTAGTGTCATTGGCCTTGTATTTTTTCTCTGACAGGTTTCTTCTGCCAGCGCTGTTCTCTTGTATAAAATTTAGCTCTTGTGATATGGAGAATAACCCTTGAAGAATTATGCCCACGACATGGCCTGAATTGTGCCGATGTGCCAAAAATCTAAAACGTAAACTCAAACTCATAGACATAGTAGCACTATCTTAATTGTGAATAGAACTTGTTTTAATGACTTAACTGTATAAATTTAGCTCTTGTGATATGAAGAGAGAATAACTCCTGAGGGAATACGGGCACAACATGACCTAAATTGTGCCAAAAATACAATGCAATACAATACATTCTTCTGGAGCGGTAGAAGCACTGAAATACGGACATGAATCTGGGGTCAGCTTTGTCATACTTTGTGGAATGAAGGGAGAGTAATCTTTTAGGGATTACGGGCACCACATGGCCTAAAGTGTGAGGATGTGCCAAAAAACTCAAAACTCAAACTCAGCTTTGTCATAAAAACATCATTAGTAACTTAATTAGTAGGGCCTCCTAAAGGAATTAGTGACAGGCTCATGACTCAAAATCTGCCTTTACAAAACGGAAAGAAACACATTTTCGGATGAAGTCATAGCTAAGTTCAGGGGCGGACTGGCTATATGGGCATTCGGGCAAATGCCCGGTGGGCCGGTATCCTAATGGGCCGGTAGGACCACAGTAAGCATCTTATTTTTTGAAATCACGTCTGTATTTTATAAGATAAGGGCCGCATGGATGCCACTATTAAACTGTTAAATTTTTTATAGTATTCCTTTTTCAGGGGAAGGGGTCTCTGAGCGAAGTATTTTCTTAAAAATCTCTTACAGACTACTTAGACTACTAATTTAATCTAACATATTTTCCGAAATTATGTAATAGCCTACTTATGTAGAGCTTCATCTTTTTAGGGCCTATACACTTTGCGATTAAAAAGCAACATAAAGCCTTTATTCCTTATAAGGACATAGTGTTCACAGTAACTATGTGTAGGCCTACATTTTGCGATTAAAAAGCAACACAAAGTATTTATTCCTTATAAGGACATAGTGTTCACTGTAAGCATATGTACAGCTATCGATACATTATCAAATTTAACATAATGATTTTGAGGACAGGTAGACCTAGAACTGGATTTCCATCATATAATATACAATTTATGGGCCGGGTGATATAGAAATGCACAGGCCGTTTTTGATACCCAGTCCAACCCTGGCTAAGTTGCATGAAGAATTAAACTAAGAGTGGGCTCTTACAATCACATCTGTAAAGTAGTCTTAGGCTAATTCAGGGTAGGTCAGTGCATCAGCAACGGACTACTACTACTCCAGACCTGTGCGAAACACAAGCTGCTTCTATCAAATAAAATATTTTAATCTCCCAACGAGAACGCGAACTTCCTTGATGCATCGCCACTCAAGACATTGGCAACTTATAGACTATACCGTCACCAGACAATCTGACCACCAGGACATGCATGTCACCAAATCTTGCTGTGGTACAGAATGTGGAACAAACTACCGCCTCATCGTCACAAAACTAGACATTCAAATACAACCAAAAGGCTAAACATGGCCTCAAGCCCACCCCTTTAGCTGGGAATGTTTTTTTAAAAGAAGCTATCCAAAGCTCAGCAACCTTTGCGCCAGTTTTCACAGCGCGACGCCATGATGCTCTGTCATGTGCCTCTGTCTCCCAGGTGCCTGGGTCTATGCTGAACGCCTCAGAGAAGCTTTGAGGGTGTCCCTGAAGCGCTTTCTTTGACCACCTTGCGAGCGCTTTCCTTCGCTTAGTTGGCCATACAATAGTCGTTTAGGGATGCGGTGGTCTTCCATTCTGCAGACGTGTCCTGCCCATCGCAGCTGGGACTGCATCAGGATTGTGTGGATGCTTTGCAGACACGCTCTTCGAAGGACTTCAGTATCTGGTATTTTTTCTTGCCATTTGACATTCAGTATTTTTCTCAGACATGTCATGTGGAAGTGGTTCAGTTTCTTTGTATGTTTTCTTTACGATGTCCATGTTTCTGAGGCATAGAGCAATGTAGGGAGGATGACGGCTCTATAGACCCCTAGCTTTGTATTTGTTGTGATACCACGTCTGTTCCAGACATTTTTAGACTACCTTTACTATTTTAACTGTGAATAGACCTTGATTTTAATGATTTAACTATATAGAATTAAGCCCTTGTGTAGAAAGAGAGTAGTCCTTAAGGGACTGCAGGCACGACGTGGCCTAAATTGTGCCGAAAATCAAAACCACAAACCACCACAGTCTGCTATAGGATGCACTGGCCTTGGCGATACGCAGGTCAATTTCACTATCGATTTTTCCGTTTCTGGAGAGTGTGCTGCCAAGATATGTGAATTTGTCCAATGCATTTATATCCAGTCCATTTATAGTGATGCTTGAATCCGAGTAGGCTTTCCCAGGAGCAGGTAAATATAAGACTTTAGTCTTGTTTGTGTTAATGGTAAGGCCAAAGTCTGAGCAACCCGGTCCATTAAAGATGCATTCACAAACATTGGTAAAAATGTGCAAAAACAGTTACGCCAAATGTAAGTTACTTGGCAAAAGCAAGAAAGTGGAAACAATGAAGGAAACTGATCTTGCCAGTCAACAGCTTTCAAGGAAAAAAGCCCCCGGAGCTGACTCCATTACCGCAGAGGTCTACAAAAACGATGGATTAGCCCTGATTGAAAGACTTCATGAGCTGTGGTAACAAGGGTGACATGTGCCAAAAGCATTTGACACTGTTTAGCAGAGAAGGACTCTAGAAGATCATGTCAAAGTATGGATGTCAAAAAAATTATATCCATGGTGAGATTATTTCATGTTTTTTGATACAATACCTGTGGCCACCTTTTGTGGGCAAACACATTCATATACACATATGCACACACTTCTATGTGAAAACAAAAACTCTCACTCATAGTATCTTACAAAAAAAAAATATTCACCCCTTTAAATTATGAAATAATTTTGAACCCAATGCATATAAAATTTTGGTTTCTGCTTTAAAAAAAGGTCTTCTTAAGATTGATGAATTTGACTATTGAAAACAAGAGCGTCACACAAATGGATGATCGAAATCTGGCCATTTGTGTAGCTCCAAATATCTTTGCACTACCCAAAGGTTCAGAGACAGATATGACAAAAATGAATGACATCTTTGGCTATTTTAAAACATTAACAAATTACAACAAAAAACTATTTGCTGTAAGTCATTATATTTGTTTCGATGTTTTCAATATTTTATGTGTTTTATTTTTTTTTATTCTTTTTATAGCAAATGTAGGCTATTTATTTTATGTTTTTTTTTTACTAATTTTGTTAATATTGTTACAATTCATTCTCCTAATCAGGCCTTCTGTAAACACTGCTAAACACACAACACATCCAGAACATGACAACAATGCTCCAAATAATCTTGTGCTTTAATAATGGTCAATTAAAACAGCCAATATGACACAATTGGCAATACATCAACACTAAAAATGCTATACTGTACATCACATTACTAAACTAATAAACTCTACTGTTTCTATCTCTTCCTGGACTCGTACATTCACTTCAGGACTCCACCAGGACCGACTTCATGGCAGACTATCAGTCCCGGTCTACCTGTCTTGAACTGCCCTGCCTTACACACACTGTCTCTGGTCCATGCAGGCTTATGATCAGATGGCCATAGCCCAGGTCCTATTCACGTGCAAAGTTCATGCCAGTAGTCCCTTGCCCTTCGATATAGCATGCTAAACTGTATTACTGGCCTGTGTCACATATGTCAGCTAATCACACACAGTTAACCCTATTGCGTTGTGAATAGGTTTACAACAATATATTACCTCCTTTGTCTAGAACCAAATCATTATACATGTGACAATGTTTTTCATAGGTTCCCCCTAACTTTATAAGTCAAATTAGGCAACAATATGCAACTGGAGTTTCTGCAAAGCCAAAACGAAAATTCGTAAGTGTTCTACCATTTGTTGGTTCAAATATAACTAAGTAGATAGTATCTACTGCTTAGCGTTTTCTACTACCATTATTGTTGAAATGTTTGTATGTTAAAAATTGGTTTATAAGGACAATTTGACTCCACAAAAATACAACTTTGTTTGAGAATGTTAATTATCTGTTGTAGTCTTTTGTTTAAGGTCAAAGTGTGTTTCAATTAAGTTTAAAATGTCTTCTAATTAAATGTTTGTATTTTTCTCAGATTTCCAAGTTGTTAGGTAGGAAATCAAAAGGTGAAGAAATACCCCCACCAAGGGAAGAATTGGTAATTTTTACAAAACTAATTTAAAATTTGTACAGTTAACACATTGTTATAGTACTTCTTCAATTGCATTACATAAAGCAGCTAAAATGGGCTTTGATTATATAACAAATATTTATAACATTTGTGAGATTAGAAATTAAAATTTAGTAAATTCTTGGATCTCCCTGGGTAGTTATCAACCTATTTTAGTTTGTCAACCTGTTCTTTTTCTTTGTTGTAGGGGTGCTGTGACATTTTACATACCAAATCCCTCCACTTTTCCTGGTTAGCAGCTGTTCTTAGCAGGAAATCAAAAGAGAGGCCCATTTCATTCTTTTATGTTATTCAACCAGCTTTTCTTTGGAGGAGTAAATCTTTGAGAGTTTCCGTCATAAAATGCTCCAGAACATTGATATTGACCATTGGGAAGACATAGCCTTAGACCACACTAGTTGGAGAGAGACAGTGACCAAGAAAGCTATGAACAGCGAGAAAACATTGGTCTCAGCTCTTGAAGGAAAGCGTCCCATACGAAAAATGGCCGGCTCCTTTACCACCAAAGTGAAAGCCACCTTGACCTACAATATATGTGGACGAGAGTGTCTCTCCGAAATAGGGCTCCACAGCCATATGAAAAAGTGTTCAAGATAAATCATAGTCCTTCTAAGACCATTATGCTCTAGAAACAAGTTAAAGATAGCTGGAGATAGAATGCATCCTTCCTCCATTTCTTTGGATATCCTAAAAATTTCTCCAATTTGATTGTTCAGAAGTACTAAGCTATTCACATTTTGATAAAAGGATTTAATAACATCAATAATGTTTTCAGCTATGTTGAACTTCCTCATCACTTGGCAAAATGCCATCATGCCAATTTTTTTTTTTAAAGTTTTTAAAGTTGTGTACCAGTTTCTTTTGGTGTTGAAAACATTATTCATTTAACAGTCTGATGTTAAATATTTGTTCAGCAATGTTTCTACCTGCGCTGAAGCCTGCCTGTTTTTCTGTAATTTGGAAAGTACCTCCTCAGCATTTTTCTTGAATCTGTTGAAAATTATTAGTAGCAGTAACTTGCTTGGTGATTGATCAGACTTATCATTCCATACTTTTGCACTGTCTCATGTTGTATTTCTTGGGCAGTGGAATAATTAATGCTTTATGAAATTAATTATACAAATTTTAATTTGGCTTACATATCCACCCTTATTAATGACAAATCTACTTCATCATTAATCATTTATGTATATTTAGATGTAGAATAGTATCAGTTGACATGACCTAATGGATTAGTAATAATTGATTTGTTCATTTCACAAGAAATTTTTTAAAAACTTTTGTAAACACTTTTCTCTTACAACAGTTTTGAGTTGCTA
Source organism: Biomphalaria glabrata (assembly GCF_947242115.1). Classification (NCBI taxonomy): domain Eukaryota; kingdom Metazoa; phylum Mollusca; class Gastropoda; family Planorbidae; genus Biomphalaria; species Biomphalaria glabrata. The sequence goes on from NC_074727.1 coordinate 11,454,812, forward strand.
TTCCCCCCTACCCCCCCCCCCAAAAAAAAAATATATGAAATCAAGATTTAGTCTAAATGTTAATTTAAAACAAAGAAGGAGCCTGTGGCATCTAATTTGAGTTTCTGTCTTATAACATGATTAACAATATTGACTTCTTTTCTTCTGTTTCTAATTGGTCATAATTCCGAAATATTGATTTATTCATTGATAAAATATCTTGTTGATGTTAACTGTTATAAATCTACATTTAATATTGACCTAATATGTGTATGAATATTTGTCATCAGATGAGATTAAAAGAAGTTCAAATTGAAGTTCATGCTCCACAAATGACCAGGGAAAGTGCTGTCATCACAATCAATGAGTCAACAACTGCTAAGGATGTTGTATCTCAAACCAAACCAACCATATATCGGTACGAGGCTATTCCTAAGTAAAAAGTAAATAAATACTCTGTAGGATTGTCAATAAAATGCAGGTTCATCTCTTTGCATTGTGCTTTGTATCTAACAGCAACAATATCAGGGTTTTTCGTTTTAAATGTCCTGTCAGAAATGTTAGAAGTTTGTGATATTAGCAATTGATTTGATGCCAGGCTATAGATTGTTTATTATGCTATGGACCCCTTCTCTTTTATAACTTTCTCCCCCCCCCCCGACTTAACAAAAAGTCTTCTTTACATTATCTGTTTTTCAGTTATTTTGAGATATTTGATAAGCTCTATATTTTTGGAGTTGGTCCCTCCACTGCTCCTTCTAATTGGCACAACCTGCTTTATAATGACACCCTTCCCAACCATATACTTTAATACCAATGACTTTGATTACTGGTATCACTTATTCTCATTTTCCTCCACCCAGTGCCTTAGGAAATAGTCCTACATACAATCTCTGATAGTCCTGCATACAATCTCTGATAGTCCTACATACAATCTCTGATAGTCCTACATACAATCTCTGATAGTCCTACATACAATCTCTGATAGTCCTGCATACAATCTCTGATAGTCCTACATACAATCTCTGATAGTCCTACATACAATCTCTGATAGTCCTACACACAATCTCTGATAGTCCTACATACAATCTCTGATAGTCCTCATTGATTGCCCCAGATACCAGGATGTCAAGGAGAAATTTTTTAGAACACACACCTTGAAAACACTATTCGACAATGTCGACCCTGGGAAGGTACTGGGCTTTGTCTGGGAGGTAGGGTTGTCTATGAAGATCTGATTTTTGAACTGTGAACATATAATATTTACATAAGATTTTTACCAAATTATTAAATTTTTACTACCTTTACTATTTTAACTGTGAATAGACCTTGTTTCTAATGATTTGACTGTATAGAAGTTGGCCCTTGTGGTGTAAAGGGAGAGTGATCCTTAGGGGATCATGGGCACGACATGGCCTAAATTGTGCCAATGTGCCTAAACTCAAAACTCAAACTCAACTCCTACACACAATCTCTGAATATTCAACTTTTCAGCTCTTTACTGAACTATTTCAAAAGCTCTCTAATGCTTTTCAGAATGAAACTTTTTTAACATTGCATCCTATTCATCAAACACTCCCATTTTATTGGGGCCAGAAACCCCTCCTCCCATTTTAACTCTCCAGTAACATTTTTGGCCTGTGATATTTATAGTTTATTATGTTGCATTGGCCCACTTATATTGACCTCCCACACAAACACATTCTTCTGGACTGAGAAGTTATAGGTTCACTTTTCTAGCTTTCCCCATTTTCACCCCTACATAAAACTGATTTTACATACCATTGCTAACTTCAGTTGTAATTCAATATTTAAGTATTTCCTAGCTTTTGGTTGGACCCTTTTTTTTATCATTCTTGATGTAATTCTGTCACCAAGAATTATCTTTTTTTTTAACATCCACCCTCAATGTTACCCACTAATAAATTTGGATGAACTTTCAGAACCATTTTAGAAGATGCCAGAAGACAAATTGCTCAGGGAGAGGATGAAGACAGAGCTATTGAATATCTGTATGAAGTTGGTGGAAATATAGGTCAGTGAAATATTTTAAAGCACACAGCTTAAAAACGCTGTTTGATAATGTTGACCCTGCAGTGGCGTCACTAGGCAGTTGCGTCACTAGGCAGTTGCGGGGGCGCGGTCCGCATTGGGTGACACCCACCAGGGGGGGACACCCAAGTGGAAAAGAATAGTAATTTGAAAGAAAAGACAACTTAGATGACAATAAGTGATTTGCTAGATACCCAAACATACTTATGATCTATATATTTTAATTTACTTTATTTTTTTAAAAAACACAAATATAATCAAATGACCCTCAAGCCCATTAAAAGGTGCATGTTATACTGTGGTGTTTCTCAAACTGGGGGGGGGGTGACAAATTAAGAGTTGAATTGTTGAATATCGTTATTTTGACGATTTTTGTGTGACAAAAATAAAAGCTCAGCAGAGTAAGTTCTTACTGAACAAGAAAATGATCTCAAGTCAAACATAGTGTGCTATGTGTAACTCAAATATACATAATATAAAGGTGTTGACCAATGTTGACTCCTAACTTTATTAGCTTGCGACTTTTCTATTTTAAATTTTAATGAATAGTGTCTTCTGATTGCATGAAATTATTTTATATTGGAACCTCCTTGCCTGTTATATTTTAATCTTTTTTTGTTACATGATTTCTGCATACTACGAAAAACAAAGTGCTGTGTAGATGCCAGGGAAAAAAAAGAATTATGAAGCCCAGAATGCAAGAAGGCACCTGGCAAAGCTTATGGAGCTTCCCCTTATTTAAAAATCAACATTTACAAAACCAAAAGCTCAATTTATTAACTTTTAATGAATATTTACTTCATACATTTTGATTCTGAACATAATGTGAATATTTATAGAAAATTAAACAAGAAAATTGTATCATAATTATGTCTTTAAGTATCTTTTCTTTTTCTCTACATTCTTAAAAGCCTTCCGAAACCCATTGTTAGAGCCTTCATCTATTTCCCCTTTTAGGTACCTAGCTGACTAAGGTACTGCAATAAAACAAAATGTCTAGGGAAAAACAGAGGAAAAAGTTTGAGAAGCACTATTCATTTACCTCGAATGTTTCTTACACTTCAAAATTGATTCGTCCACCTTTTCTTAATTTATTTTTGTTTAACCTGCGATTTCCTTATTAGTTTTAAAACCAAAGAAAATGAGTTTCTGAAGTATAGAAACACTGAAAAAAGCTTGACCAATAAATGACTAAGGGGGACGGCGAACATTTTTTGGTCTAGAATCTAAAATATTTTAGATGGTAATAAAAGTCTAAGAAAGAAAAACATGTTCAGTTAATGTAAAGTCCATTTCTTATTTAATAAACTTACATTTTAATATATGTAGTAACCATGGATAAAATGTCATAATCAATCACAATTAAAATAGAATAGATACTCATTTTACATTTGTGTAACAATATTGGGAAATGTTTGGAGCCTGTTGTTTGGGATGGGGGTGACACCCACCCTAGTGACGCCACTGCCCAGGGAAGGTACTGGGCTTTGTCCAGTAGGTTGGGTTGTCTGTGAAGGTTTGATTTGTGATAGGGCAAAGAAATTGTGAACATACAATATTTACAACAGATTTTTATTAAATTAATAAATATTTATTATCTTAACTTTGAATAGACCTTGCTTTTAATGACCTAACTGTATAAAATGTATCTCTTGTGATATGAAGGGAGATTAACCCTTGAAGTATTACATGACCTAAATTGTGCTGATGTGTTACAAACTCTGTAAAAATAGCTTAAAGAAAGCCATAATATAAAATCAAAATCTGCTACTCATTGTAAGGTTTGTTCATTCAGTATCTAATGTATAAGGCCAAGAGTCTCATGGAACAGTTTGTTTTAGTTGAATTAGTTCTGTGACCAATTATTATTGAAGGTTCTCTTGTTAGTAGTTGAAGTCATATCCTTATTTAAAAGCCTGTCGCTCCACTGAGCACATTGGTTTAATAGCTATTCACTTAAACCCCTTCTCAATACAAACAAGTCAAACCTGTGTATTTAAGAAAAAGTATATGTACTGATACTGTCTTTATATATATATAAATATATATATATTAGTTCTGTGTCAAATGTTATCTTCACTATAGGTGAGCGTTGCCTTGACCCTGAAGCTAAAGTCTTGGAAGTGTATCGTGTTAATCCCACAGCTGAATGGATGATCAAAACCAAGAAAGAGAGATAAGTATTTACAAAAACAGGAATCGGTCTGTTAAGTGAGCTAATTTTTGTTTTCAAATAGAAAATTGATTAAAGGAAAGGAGAAACATGTCTTAGTTATATTCATGCTATTTTATATATAAACTGTTCTGCTTATGATTACATTACAAACAAACAGTAGAGAACCATTGAATTAAATTTGTATGAATTACATTCATTTGATTATACCAAATTCTGTAAATTTTTTTAATCTGTAGTCTATAGCAATGTTGTGTAAAAATGCATCTATTAATTGGTTTGAAAACCTTTTACCATCAGAGACAGATTTACAAGAAAATATTTGTTTTGTGACATCATAGTTGACTAATGTAGACTAAATGCTTATGTGGATCTAGCCTATTCTCTTATTCTCTCAAATACAATATTATTTGACTATTACTATTGCAACATTTACATCATTTATATCTAGGCCTACTACAAACAGAATTAGAAGGTTGTGAAATATAGATATTGTATCAATAAATGAGAAATAAATACTGTAATGTTCTACTTTTTATTTTGTGAAGTTCTATTTCCTGTATTCCTTCATATCATCAACATCAATCAATTATGTCATAATGTAACTACACTCTAATAACTGATACATGCAGCATACATTATTAGTTTATCTGGAAAACTGGAACTTAATTCCTCACTTGGCACAACAATGGGGGCTAACCAACATGAAAACCTGTCAATAAATCACTCCTTAGGTTCATAATGAAAATAGGATTGATTGTAATGAATTTAATATTTAAAGCATTAAAAAAAATTAAGGACAGTTGAGCTGACCTTATTGTTGGGGTAATTAAATTAATATCCTCCAAAGTAATTGTCTTGTCTCATAAAATCTTTAGGCTTATGAAATGTTTCCTAATAATGAACTTAACAGACTGATGATATAAAACAAATAATGAACTGAACAGACTAATGATATAAAACAAATAATGAACTGAACAGACTAATTATATAAAACAAATAATTAACCAGTGATCCTTTGATACTGCTGATCCCTAACTGTATGGCACTTGCCTTTCCTTTGGATAGATCAACTGTGTGGAGAGCAGGAAACTTTAAGGTCATCATGTACTATGTATTAAAATTTTTTAACAAGTTTTCCTTTTCCTAAAGATACATATACATACATACATGCTGATAAAATAATAATAATGGCAATGTCTTTGATTCAGAAAATTAATGATGAGTGCAGTGTCTCACATGACTACACTTTTTCTAATCTTAGTAGATTGGTTTTTTATTATTAATTTTGTAGTTAAAAAAAATATATCTGTTCTCATATTCTATATAATTTACAGCTAAATGCAATCTTTATTGTGCTACACAAAGCATTAGAACTAATTTTTTTATTTAAGGCTAGGAAGTAATAATCTTCACTACTGAAGGAACATCCAAAGTTTGTAAAACAAACAAATAGTCAAATGATACAGTCTTCTTTCTGGAGGAGTTTTAGTTATTTATATACAAGAAGACTTCAAGATTTAGCTGTGTATTTATGTTGAAAAGAACTATATTTCAATGCCCATAAATGACCAAATTAGGTTATGTATGTTGTCTGTGATTTAAAAACAAAACAACACATTTTATGATTTTTGTTGTAATTTTTTTTTCTTGTTTCCTAGCTGAACGGTGTTTAGATCTTTGCACTAAAATGATGGAGCTCTATCATATGAATCCAACAGCAGAATGGGTCATCAAGTCCAGGAAATACAGATAGTGATGAGCAGAAGCTCTTCTGTCATTCTATCTTTTTCCGGCCTAAACTTCAGGAGTAGCTTGGTCTGGCCAGTGAACCTCTTCTGTTAAGAAAACATTTGCAGCTCATTGCCCTATAGTATTAGTGTTGGAGCACTCTGACATAATAGTCCTACAATGATGTGATTGTGATACGTTTTAAATATGGTCCCTTGAAAAATCAGAGATTTTGATATTAGGAGTTAGGATCATTTTGAATATTTATGTGTACATATATAAAGTTGTTATTTAATGTGGAAACTGTGTCCAAATGTGACCATAACTTGCTGTTCTGAGGGACTAAACATGAATATCACTAACTCCCTGCTCTCTATGCATTTTAATAATAACTTCTATTTCCTGCTTATAGATGCATAGACTCTTAAAATAATTTTAACATAAGTTATTTGTGCCAAAAGTATTCTGCAAAAACAATCACATTTTGTTCAGACTGGTTTTTATTTAGCTTTGAGTTCATCAATAATAAAGAATGTGCTTAGTTTTTATTTAGCCTCGAGTTTATCAATAATAAAGAATATGCTCAATGTAGCTATGTTAAAGTTCTGATTATTTGGACATTTGTTCTTAAATCCCAGAAAGCTCTGTAATAAGATGGCAAACAAATTGTGCTGTTGTTTTTATTTTACATACTTAGACATAGTGAGACATTTGTTTTGACATAAAGAGGTTTGATTGTCCATGCATTTGTAACTACTCTTAGGCAGCCTAGAGATATGCCATGACACACACTTTATTGGACAATAGTTTGAATGCCATATGTATGCTTTTGTTTTTCTTTTTGTTACATTTTTTCCTCTTGCATTTATAAATCTTTGTTAAAAGTAGAGCTGTGTTAATGTGAAAGGTCAGTGCAAAAACAAAACCTTGGAACTTTTGTGATAGCATTCTTGCTGTTCTTGTGACTGTTGTAACCTACAATGTGAATAAATTGAGCTTGATTCTAGGTCTGCATGTGAGAGAGAGAGAGGACTTTCACAGAAATATATTCAAGTGTCAATGCACTATTAGTGCAAATGTTTATTTTATACTGATAAAATGTCAATGATTTCTTATTTGACTTACTTTAAAGCAATACATCTTGTGGGTTTCTGTGTATGACATGTTGTATGACACCTGGGGAGTCCAGGATTGAAGGCAAAGTTACAAAAAGAAAGTATTAATATGATTTTTAATCTGATGAACCAAAAATATTTTCCCCCATCTTTTAACACAAAATCTCAATTCAAAATGGAATCAAATTCTTGAACTAATGAATATTACTTCTGGGTATAGATCTTTTCTTTTTATCTTTTTAAAAATCATTCCCCTCTTATTACACATAGAAGTGCTTTTTCATTTGATAGAATTGACCAAATGCTTAGTATCTCAAAGAAAATAAATACATTTCTAATAGTAAATGCACATCACACTCAACTTTTGTTTTGTAAAGAGCTCATTTCGTAGTGGGCAGTTCTTTTAGAAGCTAGTTTTAAGCACGTATATACTTGTTGAAAATATTTCTATGAAGTATTAGTTGTTATTTTTAGAATTGTGTGGAACTTGGTGTATTGTTTGTCTGCTCTGTAAGTGGGTATATAATACTCTAAGTGCCCACCTCCTCCGCCATAATAAATGAGAGATGATGGGAGGCTTGTTGTTTACAATATCTTGAAAATCAATCAGATATTTACTTACCTAAATGTTTAACAGTTCATCACTCAATTATACATTGCCATATTTTAGAAGCAAGGTAATCTAAGTGCTTCATTGTGAGAAACTAAACAGTTGTCCCCTCCCCCCTCCCCCAAAATGTAAAATTCCTCAACGTGGTTCTATGTAGTGGGAGATATATGAAATTAGAGTAAGATTTTCGGTCAATTCAGTTACGATAGTAACATGATACTTCTGAACAATATACTTCCACTTTGTTAAATCAAGTCAATCACTTATCAATCCTTGCATTAGATTTCTGTAGTTTTTTTTTATGTAATATGGCTAAAAAAAAAAAAGAGAATAAAATGGGGGGGGGGGGAATGAAGGCACTTTGGTTAAAAATACAGGAAAAGTAAAAGATGAATTATGAAAGCGAATCTTTGTTGTTGATAGACAGCTACCTTCTTTTCTTTGCATTATTGGAATAACATTTCTCAGTTAATCCTTTCATTGGAATAAAAGGTTAACAAGTGCCAAAAAAATATATCAATATATTGGAAATTGATAGATTTAACAAGACCTACATAACTGATGTATGTATATAGAGGAGTTTATTTATATTTTTTTTTATTTGTAACTATATATGAAGATGTTTTCAGCTAAGAAGAAATGGTTGTGTGTGCAAAATGCATAAATCCTTTACCATTGATTGAAAAGATCTAAAACAAATTAAACATTTTTATAAAAATAGGTTATTTTCTTTCCCATTGGACATGCATACACTGTATGATTACTCATTAAGCCCTTAGCTTCAGAAATGTCCAGTATGAATGGTTTGATGTGAAAGAAGGATTTTAAGAAGCCAACCATTAGTGTCAATCAGCTTGTTAGATAGTTTGGTAAGAAATAAATGTAACTATTGGTCTTGTGATTATTGAATAAACTACATGCCTTATATGTAATAAAGCAAACAAAAATCTGTAGATATATTTAATTTTAAAAAAAATCAATTACTTGGTTATTTGAAAACACATTCAATATTTACTACAGTATCGTTTACTTTTTACACTATTTAGTCTCAGTAACTTGCAAGATAGATTCAAATGAAAATAAAATAGTTATTACAGAGAAAAAATGTCTCTAATTAATACTTACAAAACATGTTTGCTTAGAATGGTAATTTGAAGGCAACAAAAAAAACGTTATGTAAATATCTATTTGACAAATCATCCAAAGAAAAAGTGTGCATGTTAAAATTGTGTTTGTGTATTAGGCAACTATGTATTCTAATTATTTTTTGTATTAATAACTGATGGCACCAATTATGACATGAATGAGTATACATATTAAAGACAATTGTTATTTCTCTACAATAAGAGCATATGAACTTCTATTAACTAAACTGTATATAAGGTGGTAGGGGCGTAGCTAGGGATTAGGGGGCCCGGGGGGATTGACCTATTGTGGGGCCCCTTGCATTTTGACATTCGACATACGACACGAGATAATGTACGCAAAAAATATATAAGCCCAAAATTAAATTGGTTCAGTATATCAGTAAACTTTACAAAAAATAATCAAGACTCTTTTTAACAAATAATACCGTTGTTTATTTAGCTAAATAATGCACAAGTGACGAATCACAATTCATATCGCTTAATGTCGTGCATTCTGTGCAGCAAAGACATCTATAACATCATCTACATCGATATTTTCTAGTATTTGTGACTTCACTGACATTAAAGCCATGATAAGCCTTTCATGCGTCATTGTGCTCCTCAGATAGTTTTTGATTAACATGAGCTTTGAGAATGATCTCTCACATGACGCAATGGTAGTGGCCTGAGTTAGCGGTATTCGGAGGAGTTTGCAAGGTTTGAGCACACGTAATTACCATATGAAGCCTGTTTCCGCAATATGTCTATTGGTGATTGTATCACTAGCTTGTTGATGAAAAGTGCTCGTGCATCAATGACATCGTTGAACAAGCGATTTGCCATTTATTTCATCATACAAACAGGAAAAGTAACACAGTTTGTCATAAGCGTGTCATCATCCAACAGGTGTCTTGGTTCAAGAAGAAACCCAAAGGTATCCATTTTCTTTCCAGCCTTTATAATCTGTCCTTCATCTCCATATGAAATCTGTCCAGCACTTCTGTCGCAACACGTTTGAATTGCAGTTCTATTGACAGTCCTACATTAGAACTCAACTTCCCATCAAGTCTTTTCTTTTTTCTGGTTGTTTTGATTACAGGGAATCCATAGTATTCACTACCTTCTTTTGCTTTTTCGATGGACTGGGTTTTGTCAGTTTCTCATCATTTTGCAGAAAGCATGAAAGGGTACTAATTTCTTATCTTATCTTATATAATACAGACGTTACTTCAAAAAAGAAGATGATTACGTCCTACGCATCATGCATTTAGTCATGCATATTAACCAATGACTTAAATTCTGCCAAGTCACTGGTTTTCCTGGCTAGCTCAGGCAACCCATTCCATGCTCTAATAGCACTAGGGAAGAAGGAGTATTTGTACAAATTTGTCCTAGCATATGGGACGAGGAATGTGCCTTTATCTTTGTGTCTTTCAGAGTATTTTATTAAATTTTGTTTTTGTATTTGAAGATTATGGTTCAGTGTTTTATGTATGATTGCTACTTTACTTTTGAGCCTTCTGTCCTGAAGGCTTTCTTTAGTAGCTTCCCGTACGTGCAGTCCAGACTTTTGTAGTTTCTTCTGAACTATATTAATTGGGCGCAGGAGCTTTGACCAGAATTCCAGATATGCAAAAAAAATTCTTAATTTTCCACTGCATGAAGAAGATTCTGTGCTAATATTATATGATATTACGTCATTGTTGGTTGTTTATGTTTTGTGCGAAAGGAAAAGGATTCAAAGCATACAAAAGTTGGAAAGATCCATATCTCGTTATGCTCAAGTATAGAAATACTCCGATAAGCGGACTGTCGTATTCACCATCACAACTGCTGATGAGTAGAAGACTTAGGGACATCATTCCAACTAATCCCAAACTATTGAAACCATGGGTAGCTGAAAATGCAGAGACATTACTCAATGAACGACAGATGAAAAGCAAAGTGAAATACGATGCAAAAGCAAGACTACCTAAAGATTACTCTGTCGGAGAGAAAGTGAGAGGTCGTCTAGGACAATTATGGCAGAAAGCAGTTGTCATTAAAAAAAACATTCATCACCCATATCTTACATCATAAATACAAATGAGGGAAAAACATACAGACGAAATCAACGGTTTTTAAACAAGCTACGAAGACATCTCTGGGTACTATGATACCGATGAAGACAATGAACAGCAAACTGTTGGAACAAACAAAACAGACGGTTATAGACCAACATCTAGAGAACTTGTGCCAGTCAAGACAACCAGAAGTGGTCGAATTGTTAAGGTTCCTAGTAGATATCAGTCTTAAGAACTTTAAAAGGAAGGATGTGATAATAACTTCAAAAGGAAGGATGTGCTAATATTAAATGATATTACGTCATTGTTTGTTGTTTATGTTTTATGCGAAAGCAAAAGGATTTGACGGAAATAAAAAGAGAGTCTTCTATGTCTACTTTGATAATCACTGTCTCCATTATTATTAACTAATGTATACAGTATGTTAATGTTAATACCTATCTGTGACAATAGAACAGATTCTGTGCACTGCTTCTAGTGTCCATTCTTTCAGTTGTTGATTCAAAAAGGTTCTCCAACAGTATGATGATTTTGTCGAGATGCAAGGAAACTGCCGACGTAGCTTCTTCTCTTGTATTACTCTCTTTTTTTTAAATACCGGCTTCAGGGGTGGACTGGGTATCAAAATCGGCCCGGGCATTTCTATACCATCCTGCCCATAATTTATATTTTATAAGATGGACATCCGGTTCTAAGTTACCTGTCCTTAAAATCATTCTGTTAAATTTGATAATGTATCGATAGCTGTACACATGCTAACAGTAACACTAAGTCCTTATAAAGAATAAAGGCTTTATGTTGCTTTTTAATCTCAAAGTGTATAGGCCCTAAAAGGTTTAAGCTCTATGGACGTAGGGCATTGTAGGCTATTACATTATTTCGGAAAATATGTTAGATTAAATAAGTAGGCCTTAGTAGAGTCGGTAAAAGATTTATTTTTTTAAATACTTCGCTCAGAGGCCCCTTCTCCTGAAAAAGGAATACTATAAAACATTTAACAGTGGCATCCATGCGGCCCTTATCTTATAAAATACAGACGTGATTTAAAAAAAGAACATGCTTACTGTGGTCCTACCGGCCCATTTGGATACCGGCCCACCGGGCATTTGCCCGAATGCCCATATAGCCAGTCCGCCCCTGACCGGCTTGATCTTCTTTCAGTTTGACCCATCTCTGGGGTTAATTTGGAAAAAAAAATTTAACAATTTATGTACAGTTCCAAAAAAAGTGACAATTGTTGGATCTATCTCAGCAGAATGAAAAGCAGCCAGGTTGAGAGAGTGATTATCACAGTTCAGAAATGTCGCTTTTAGATTTATGCCCAACAGACGTATCCGCAGGCTAGACAGACTGCCTCTCATTGTGGCTGCGTTCCCATAGAAAGAATAACATTTTTTTAAATTTCACAAATAAAAAAAATATGCCATGATTGTGAAATTTCCTCTGACGAAAAGACATACATTAAGGTTTTTTGATTCATTTTCCCACCTTTGCAATTCATTCTTTTATCACTCTATAAGAAAGGGTTGTTTTGTTTTGTTGTTGTTTTTTTGTTGTTGTTTTTCTTTTGTCCATTAGATTGAGAAAAGATGAATAAAGTGGTAATAACTCGAGTGTGAAGTTTAATTCTGAAATTAAAGAAGCCAAACCCGAATAATGGACAATTCTAGCATTATTAAGAATAACTATTGGATCTGTTATACCCGATTCTGTAAATTTTGCTCAAGGTTAATTAGCGTAACCTTAAAATACTCGCCATTTAAATATATTATTAGTAAAGGTAACAAGATACTGTCGCGTAGTTATCCTAACTCTTTTTTTTATTTCCTACTCATAGTAGCCTACTTGTACGGGGCGAGAGTGCCTTGTATGTTTGTTTTGAATTGTTTTGCTACGTCACTAAGTCCGGTGACATCTATTGGTCATTCTTTGTCATGAGGCAGTTCACCATCTGACTTTGGTTGGAACGGACGGTGTGTTGGTCCGTAAAAGGTTATTATATCTATATTATGTACTAGTTTCTCGGACTTATTATTCAGTAGGATTTTTGGACCCCTGTTTAGGGTGAGTTATTCGTTTGTATGAGGTTGTCACTATTTCTAGTTTTAGAGTAGAAGTTAAGTTTTGTGTTTATTTCGTTTATAGGGTGTCAGTGTTGGAGTTGTATATACTGAGCTCGAGTCTGTGCTAGTGTGGGCGTCGCTTGCCGTCTCAGAAATATATATTACAGTTTTCAGTGTCATTGTCAAATTGGCGATCATCTGAGGTCTAACTTTACTATTACCGAGGTTGGCAGTTTTGTGACGCCAGTCGGTCAGAGTCTGGTGGACTAAGAAACCAGGGTGACAAGTTGATAGCAGTAGCAAAGGTGCTTAAATTAATTGTTGAATAATATCTTTATATTTATATATTATATATATATATATTGTCTATTTATCATCTTCATTGTACATACACATATATCAGTTTCATACAATTAAATTCATTTAATTTTTGTTATTTAAACTATTCACATAGTTGGTCACTCTATGTATGACTGTGTGTGAGTATGTCTTGTCAGGTGGAACCCCGGGACCTTAATTGTATACTGCTATTCTAAACCTGACAGATACCTGGAATTTGCTGTATATCATACAGTTTTATTCGTGGCAACAAAGAGAGAGAAAGGCTATTCTTAGTTCTTGCTGCAAGCATATGTTTGATCTCTTTCTTAAGGAAAATAAATCGGTAACAAATTGCATTTTAAAATGTAAAACTAACTTTAAAATGATCTGTGTGGGGAAAAAATATTTTGTCAACAAAGTCAACGTACTGATAGACCTAGATCTAGGTTTAGTATTTGTTATAAATTTAATCTATAAATTTTGAAAAAGGAGACACCCGTTGACACTATTTGTCAATGAAATATATTATGTATTTACAAACATAATTTCAGACACCCATTTGGGGGACCCTTCAAGTGGATTTACGTCAGTGCGTCACAAACTCAAAATAGCCTACATAATTTTTTTAAAACTAAAATATGCATATTAAATACACATGGGGAGGCGCTGTGGTTGAGCGGTAAAGCGCTTGGCTTCTGAACCGAGGGCTCGGACTCGGGTTCGAATCCTGGTGAAGATTGGGATTTTTTTTTCTTTCGGGATCCCTGGGCGTCTCTGAGTCCACCCAGCTCTTCGTAGGCTAATCGTACCCTCTCAGTTGCGTCCTACAGCCAACTGGTATTCTATATCACCCCTTCACCGGTGACTCATAGTTGTACGATTTCTCGGTTCCCTCATATGTGTCCCATCTGAAACAAAAATCAGTGGAACCATTGAAAGGGTGAACGACCTGGGTGGTTGTGAACAAACTCTGGATGAATGGAGTTATCACGGAAGTAGATCAAATGGCACTGGAAACTAAATTAAAAAATAGAGCGTACAGATTCACTAATAGTAAAAAACTGCTAGGTTTCTTTTGTCCGCGTAGTTTGAATTCTAAGTTTTCTTTGACTCAACTTCTTTTGACCCACACACATGCCAACTCAAACAACCAAAGATAAAGGCACGTTCCTCATTCCATATGCTAGGACAAATGTGTACAAATGCTCCTATTAGAGCATGGACTGGGTTGCCTGAGCCAGCCAGGAAAACCAATAGCTCCTCTTTCAGACCTTGTGGTTTATAGGGCAGATGATGTAGAGGTCATCTGTTTACGAGGGTGTCATGTGGCCAGCACGATGTCAGGTACCCATTAGAGCTGGGTGGACTCAGAGTCACCCAAAGATCCCCAAATTAAAAATACCAGTCTTCACCAGGATTTGAACCCGGAAGCCAAGCGCTTTACCGCTAAGCCACCGCGCCTCCAGGCAGAATATAAGTCATTGGTTAACATGCAGGACTAGATGCATGACGCGTAGGGACGTAATCACCTACTTTTTTGAAGTAACGTCTGTATTTTATAAAAAAAAAAATTGCTTCACTACAATCAAGAGGAAGAGTACAAGTTATATGTTGATTATGTTATGATTAGTTTGTCATCGTAACTCTCGTGTTTATGTCTGTTATGTTACCATAGCACCCTGAGCCTACAATCCTACATTATGTTTGTGAAAAGCGTTATATAAATTACATTATTATGCTATCCGATAGTTCTTGTTGATGATGCGGCTCTTCTTGCCCTGCTCTCAGAGAGCTCAGACGTAAATGAGTATTTCAAAGAAATAGAACAAATTGAAAAATATTGTAAAGATATTTTTTATTATTAAATGTAAAAAAAACCAAAGAAATGATAATCGATTTTCGTAGGGACAAGAAGGAAAATGATATTGTTTCTGTAGCTGGAGAGACTATTGAAATTGTGCAAACCTTTAAATACCTTGGTACTATCCTAGACAATAAACTAAATTTTACTGCAAATACTGATTATATCAACAAACAAGATTACAAAGAGAGTTTGTGTTACACAAACTCAGAGGCGGCCCCCGTCGAAGTCGGATCCCTGTCGGATCTGCATATTCGCAAATAATATTCAAGAGGTGATTTAATTTTGATGTAAAATGTTTTACACGTTTCGGATGTTCCTTCAGAGTTGAAGATAATTACTTCCTAGTCCAAACCTCCCGCAGGACGACGGGGGATGGGAGCGGGCAGGGTTTGAACCCTGGGCCATCCATAAATCTGAACGACAGTCCAGCGCGCAAACCGCACGACCAGGCAGCCATCCGATGGTCAAAAGTAATAATGTTTCAAAGATTCATTTGCCGTAAATTTAAATTTAAATTTAATAAAAAAATAGTAGATTAGTTTTAGTATATTAAAACATTACAATATTGATCAAACCGTTGGAAATGAAAATCTACATTTTTTTTTTTACACTTTAAGTTTAGAAATTGAAATTCTACATCTTAATCTAGTCTATTTTAGTCTAAACTAGATCTAGGAATTCTAGATCTAGACTCTAAAATAATTTTAATTAGAATATAAATCCAGATCTAGATATACTGTAATAAAAATCTAGATCTAGTTTAAAAAATCTAGATTAGATCTAAATCAAGATATTCCTTTTTTAAACGCGAGTCACATAACGAGGCTTAATAAACATTAGCCTACTATACCGAGTTCTTTTTTCATTTCATTTGAAGAATTAATTCCATATAACGTCAGAGGGAAAAAAAACACTACGTCACACGGCCTAGCTAGAATAAAAATCGCCTTTATCAACACGAGCCATTTCTCGAGTGTTCATAGACATTGGTGCACTGAGTGCGTTCTTTAAGCATTTCATTTAAAGAATTCATTCCATATGACGTCAAAGGAAAAAAAACACTACGTCACACGGCCTAGCTAGAATAAAAATCGCCTTTATCAACACGAGCCATTTCTCGAGTGTTCATAGACATTGGTGCACTGAGTGCGTTCTTTTAGCATTTCATTTAAAGAATTCATTCCATGTGACGTCAAAGGAAAAAAAACACTACGTCACACGGCTTAGTTAGACTAAAATATGTTTTCATTAATACAAGCAATTTTTTCGAGGGTTAATAGACATTGGTGCACCGAGTGCGTTCTTTTAACATTACATTTAAAGAGTCCATTCATATGACGTCAAAGAAAAAAAATTCCATTACCTCACAATAGGCTAGTACCGGTACCATAAAAAAAAATGTCTTTATTTACACGAGATATTTAACGAGGGTTCATAGACATTGGTGCACTGAGTTCTAATAGATATTATTTAAAAAGGATCAAAGCCACATTGTTTTTGCGTTTTGTCTGTCAGTCGGTCTGTCCGTTATCTTGATATAAAAAGAACAACTAAAAGTTATTAAAAATTGATTAACCTTTATTTTACGTTTCAAAACATCGCAATAATTTTTAGGTATGAACACAATTGAAAAGTTTATATAATAGATTGTTCCGGATGTTTGTATAAATAGTAAAAGAAAAAGAGAATTTCAGATAAATGTAATACCGTTAATTAAATTTTTTGGATGGCCTCGTATAAAAATTAGATGTACTACAGCCACGTGGAGAGATTTTCATACCTTACTTTGGTGTTTGGATTCTGTTTTCCTTAAAAATCGGAACATAATATTAACGATAATTAGATTTTTTAATGTTTTAGGTAGAAAGTTAAATGTACTGTAAGAGAGTAGTGAGTTAAAATATTTTTCATAAAAATCCGTAAAAACATTATTTCGTAAATAAGATTATTTGTTTATTAATTAGAAGAGGGAGTTCAAACAATTATTTGGCGTTAGTAGATTTTTAAATAAATTCGGAAATTTCTGGCGACGATTTGTAAGAAACAAAATCCGGAACTTTCTTTATCGATTACAAAACTTCTATGTTATGTTTTACAAGAAAATTAAATGTCTAAAAAGTAATTTTCAGTAATCAATTCTAGTAAATTACTTTTTTAAAAAGCCTTATGCGATTTCAAACAATCATTAGGCATAATTCATGTTTTATAAAACAATATCCGGAAAATTTTTACACTTAATGAAATATAAGTCAGTATAGAGATTATGATTTAGCATTAATATGCTATTTACATAAAAAACGGAACAACATATTATTGATAATGTGTTTTTGCAACGTTTAAGCATGGAAATTGAATGTAATATAAGTTAGAAGAGCAAACAAACATTTGTTGGCGTTGATTAGTTTTGCACAAAAAAATCCGGAACAATCAATTTTAGATACTTAAAACTATTGAGATGTTATGGGAGGAACATTAAAGGGTAAATCAGATTTTCAATAGCTTTTAGAGTTCTAGTTTTTTAAATCTAATCGTGACGGACAGACCGACCAACAGACAAAACGCACAAAAATAAGCTTCTTTTATTTGGATGGGGGCACTAAACAAAAAATAAATAAAATCTGATTTTTAAAAAAAGTTTAAGGAATTGGTTTAGCACCTGATCATGTTGCGACGTTACGCTACTGCACGAAAATCGCTGCATAAAAAGTCCATTTAAAAAAATATGCGTGATATTTACATACAAAGTGCATTATTAGCCTTTATAAACAAACAGAAATGTTTTCTTTTAATTTTAGCAGCTAGTTGACCAGAAAAAACGTCTTTAACTTTTATTTGTATTTGTTGTAAACATTTCCTGTACATTTTAAATATATATTTGACTTAGTGATACTGAAAATACACAAAAATTGTCCATCTTTGTTAGCATATTGTAACATTGCCTCCCTTACATTTACGTAATTGTTTTAGAATTGGTGTATTTTTATGAAAAAATCGCTTGCATAATTAATTTTATAAATTAAACGGTTTGCTTTTAGAAAACCAAAAGTAGCCGTTGCACCTAAACTTTTCAAGCCGGATTTAATGATGAAATAATATTTTTCATATCTCTTCTAGTTTTCGAGATCTGAGTGTGACAGACGGACAGACGGACAGACGGACATTTTGCACAAACCTAATAGCGTCTTTTTACCCTTACGGGGGCCGCTAAAAATGGGCAGCAAAGATTACGATTACTAAGAAAACTGTCCTCGTTTAATGTTAGCGAAAAGGCCTTGGCTATGTTTTATCACGCTCACATCTGCAATATTTTAAGTTTCAATATCACTGCCTGGTATGGCAATCTGAGCATTAAAAATAAAAATAAACTTCATAGAATCCTAAATGCTGCTGGCAAAATCATTGGCAAAAAACAAACCCCATTTGGGCAGTTGTTTGAGACAAACATCTATAAAAAAGCTAACAAGATCCTCGAAATAAAGAATCACCCTTTGTGTCAGGATTTTGTGATTTTACCATCACAAAAGAGATACAAGACACCGATAGCAAAGACAAACAGACACAAACACTCTTTTGTTCCCCTGGCAATCAAATCATTAAATAAGAACAATCTGGTATAAACTTTGTCACATGTAAATTATGAGTGAGTCTGGTGTGAATGTACATTTTGGTTTCTTATAGTAATAATGTTTTTTGTTTGGTGTTATGCACAAATTGTAAGACAAATTTCCTTACGGATAATAAAGATTATTATTATTATTATTATGACCTCCTTCAGTCGCGAAGCGACTATGGATCATGTCATGGAAATGAGATGAATGCCTGGGCATTAGCTGTGGTCGGAACGATGTCGCCCACACATCAGTTCCCCCCTCTACACGCAGCTGATGTATCCAAAGGAACGGCAGTGCCAGTACAGTCTGGGGTCAGCGGCGTCGCAGGTTCTGCCAGGGTGAAGCACTGGGTTCTGCAAACTGCCTTAGGGTGGTCAGCTTCTGATTTTTCTCAGGGTTGACTCCCGAAGCCTTTCCCATGATTGGCTATAGCTGCAAGGCAACAGAGGTTTGAATTAAGAGATTTCCTTCTCCTAGGTGGGTAGCCAGCCATGGCTAACGAGCTTCTGTTAATGAGAACAGTTCCGCCGGACTCAATATCTGAGCCACACGTGAAGGTCAAGAGCTGGACTGGTAGTTACATTATTATTATTACAATTATTATTGTTGTTACTTACTATAAGTAACAAAAAAAATCCCAACTTTAGAAAATGTGCATTTTTGGAACGTAAAGTAGAAACGCTAATCATCTTCAGATATTATTTTTAATGATGTTTTTCCCCGTATTAAATAATATTTTTAAAAAAGACTTACTCTCGACTTTCTGCGTACATTTGTTTGAACTCCAGACGTTTTGTGTAGATTTGTTTGAATTAATGTGTGTCTAGCTACGTCATAAGGAGCCAGACGGTAGTGACGATTTCTTGGTTGTGAATTAAAGTCATTGTGGAACATAGAAAAAGGTCGATAAATTTAAGGAGCAATAACTTAGAAGGAAAAAAACATAGCCATCTTTAAAGATCCAGAAGATTGAAGCACGTTTTGCAATGAACCATCTGGTGACCATACCTCGGCATCAAGCCGTTCTTAATTATACCCTGAGACGTCTGCTTACAAATGCTGCAAGTGGTAATCCAATAACATCGCTGCAAGGAAACCATACCAAAGTTCATCCGTCTTGGACTGACAAAAGTAAGTGTTGTTTTTTTTACCTTTGTTTTCGAAAGATCATAGTCATAGACTAATTATTTAGATTCTAGATCTATACTAGTTTATAACGTCTATCCGAATTGATCTAGACTAGATCTCAATAGGCCTAAAATGTCTAACTCTCAACTCGCGATCTGTTAGTTTTAAATCTAGTCTCTAGATATAGATCTAGTAATAGTGCTATTAGAGCATGGAATGGGTTGCCTAAGCTAGCCAGGAAAACCAGTGACTTGGCAGAATTTAAGTCATTGGTTAATATGCATGACTGAATGCATGACGCGTAGGACGTAATCATCTTTTTTGAAGTAACGTCTGTATAAGCCTCTATAAGATAAGATAAGAATCTAGAATCTACTTGATATAGATATAGATCTACTAGATCTAGATAGATCTAGACTCCCTAGTGACACTCTAGTCTCTAGCTAGATCTAAATAACGATCCAGGCTATTTTTAGGCCCATAGAAACTCTAAAAAACTCCACACCGTCTGCCTGTCTGAATAATGTTCTGTCTGGGAGGGATCTAAGCAAATGTAGCCTTAATTTGTTATAGTTATATTTCTAGTAAAAGTATTTCCGATGGCTCGTATCCCAAAACTCTTAGAGGCGAGGTCGGCGGGGAAACTCTCTAAATATTCCTTCTCTGCAGTGGCGGACTGGGCATTTCTATATAATTCGGCCCACAAATTATACGCCGCATGATAGGCATCCAATTAAATCTGTCCTCAAGAGCATTGTGTAAAGTTTAATAATGTATCGAAAGTAATTAGCAATATAGCAATATGAATACTTTCTTAGATTATTTTGAAACTATCTAGACTACTAACTGCTATCACTATCACTAAATGAATAAAGTATAACACTTGGAATGGGGAATCTCTAATTTTACTCTCAATGTTAACAAATTCCTGCTACCATATTTTCAGGTCTATGAACTTCAATTTACAAATACAACTCTTGTCCTCCTCCATTTTTAACTGCCCGTCTCACAGGGTCATGGGGGCGCGGGGGCTGAGTGGTAAAGAGCTTGGCTTCTGAACCTGGCATTTTTGGGGTTCGAATCTCGATAAAGACTGGGATTTTGAATTTTAGGGCGACCCTGAGTCCATCCAACTTTAACGGGTGCTTTACTTTAGTTCGGAAAAGTAAAGGCAGTTGGTCGTTGTGCTGGCCACATGACACCCTGCTTGTTAACCGTTGGCCAAAGAAACGTATGACATCGTCTGCCCTTTAGAACGCAAGGTCTGAAAGGAAAACCCTACTCAGAAGGTCATGTACTGGTGGCTGCTTTCTCAATAACTTGAAAACCTAGTTTCACTTTTGCATCTTAGAGCTGACTACACACACAACAAAACATTATGTCCACTTGTTTGAAGGTAATTTATTTTATCCTTACGTTCAGTAAAACAAATGTCAAGATTGTTTCTTATATTTTAGCAAAGCCTCTAGATCTAGTCTTTGTATTTCGACTTAAGTCTATATCTTTGTCGTCTTGGTATTAGTGTTTCTTATGGCGTTGAGCCTGTTCATTCCTAAATGCTGTCATCATAAGGCTGGTGAATCTCTAGTGCTTGCGAGGAAACATTAATAATTTTACTACATTTTTTTGCACACGATTCCAGCCATAGTTGCTTTTTATCTTATTTCCTGCGCCTTCTGTTTCGATTCTTTTGCATTTTGATTCCAATCGACGCATTGCTTCACTGCTCAGTATAATTGTGATTTATGAAGGACTTCGTAGCGTGGTCAACTCGAGGTCATGCGACAACTCCATCGATGAATTCGTATGTGGCCGGACATGTCATCTATAGGACTTGAAATGTTGTTGGTCCTTTTATAGATTCATCCGAATATATTCACACTAACTTCGATCTCTCAAAGAAATAAAGGCCTTAAGTTTCTTGTTTATCGTTTAGTATGGATGAGGAATTGACGTCTATTAGAAGCACTATATACTGATGTTGGGTATTTACGACAAAGCTTTAGATCAGTTAGACTTTAAAGTGTAGACACCCCAAAGGGGGGAGGGATTTCCTTTTTGATTCCCTTTTTGGCCTAATCCTCTAGCGCAGGCATGTAAACTCATTAAGGTGTATGGGCCACATAAAATAGGGCCTACTTACTATGACCTGTGGGGCCGCAGCAAAAAATCAGTTGCAAAACAGCCTACTAGTTTTATGTAAATTAGAAATAATACAATATAATACAATAATTAATGGCATACCTGTCCCTTAGTTAGCTAAATATGTAGTACTATTTGGTCATTAAAAATTACTAATGATTACGCATTATTTTCTTTGTCCTGATGCTTGACATCTTTTCTGCGATACAAGTTTATTAATGTCAGGTTGACACTTTCATCACTGATGACAAATATTGATGAAATAATCTCGAACGGTGAGGTGCTTTTGTAGCTTTCATTATGGAAAAGAATTGCTCACAGAGATAAGGGCTTGCAAGCATAGCTAGAATTCTGGCTGCAAATCTCCGCAATTCAGTTCAGGGTTAATAACTGTAATTTTATCAGCTTTAGTTGCACTGCACATTACCAGCAGCATTTTCAGGAGCAAATGAGAATGGAGATACAAACAACGAAAAGTTTTGCTCGTATGAAACGAAGTCACGAAAACGGACAGTGGAAGCCTCTACTAACGATTCCAGGTGTAGGACATATTTACCAAATGTTGTAGCCGTATTTGATCTTTTCAGTTTCTGGCACGTTGAGAAGTGAACAAGATTTTTTCTTCATATTTGGTTTATACACAGTCGTAATTTGCTTGAAAGCACTTCACATGATTACACGCAGTTGTGACAATGTTGTCTTTACTTTGAAGTTTCCAATTCAAGTCTTACAGGTGACCAGTGAGATCAACTGCAAATGCCAAATCCCGAACCCATTCGTCGGTTTGAAAAGGTTTAATAGGTTCACCTTTCATGTTCAGAAACAATACAATTTCCTCACCCAGTGTAAAAAATCTCTTCAATACTTTATGACATGAGAGCCAGCGGACTTCTGTGTAGTAGGGAACACAATCAAATTCGTGTCCAATGTCATCCAGAAACATTGAAAATTGGCGAGGATTAAAACCACGGGTACGAATAAAATTGAGAACGACTGAAACCGGTCTTATAACATGTTGGAACTGTAATTGTTGTGTGTAGAATGTTTCTTGGTGAATGATGCACTGAAAATGAGCAAATTTAAAATTAACATCAGTCTCTCTTATTTTTGCAAGTAGCTTTGCATCAAAACCATTTCATTTCATGGTTGGTGCGCCATCCGTTGTTAGACTAGCTAGCTTTACCAAAGGTAGATTACACTGCAATATCACCTCCTGTTATTTCTAAAAAAGCATCCTTGCTTGTTATGGTGTTAAGCATAGAACAGAGCTCAAGTAGCTTCTCGTGTATCTCAAAATTCCTGTCACAAGCCCTTATGAATATAGCCAACTGTGCTACACCCGTTACATCAGCTGACTCATAAAGAGCCGATGAAAAAAAATCAAAATTCTTTTCTTCTTTAATTGTTCACGCAATCTGACTGACATCTCATTTATTCTATCTGCCACAGTGGTCCTAGCGCTATTTCTTTGAATGCTTTCACCTTTTCTGGACAAATTACTTCGGCTTTAACGACACACTCCTGCATAAATCACATTTACCAAGTGACTTGCTATGGCTAGCAATTAAGTTTGACTGAGGTTGTCAATTGTAGTCAATAAAGGGAGAGTGATCCTTAAAGGATTACGGGCACGACATGGCCTAAATTGTGCCAATGTGCCTAAACTCAAAACTCAAACTCAATTGTAGTCAAACTGAATTTCCATTTGATTGGATCAATAAAAATTATCTTATTATATCTCTTATCTAAATGTAGCTTATTTTCATTGCACTCACTCTCGTTGTTCAGTTTAACAAATACTATTTTTTTTTAATTTAAATAGCTTGTCATCTCTAATGTTCCAGCGTAATAGTCTAATATTATTTTGGTAATTTTTTACGTGGCCAAGCGTGCCGCGTGCAAAGTGGTCGCGGGCTGCATGCGGCCCCCTATTGACATGCCTGCTTTTAGATCTAGAGTTGCAGTGGTTCCCAAACTTTTTTGTCTCGTAGACCCCTTACCATGTTTTCTGGTTTTCGGTAGACCCCCTGCTTAACTTATTTTGCAATTTAAAAAAAATTCTAACTGTAGTGAGTCGAAGAGTGAAAAAGTAATTTAAAGCTGCATTTCAAGTTATAGAGATTTTATTGATAAAATTCAAACTTAAACCACTTAAAATAACAATTTATATTTATTACTGGAATCACCAAACACACTGGAAATATTTTTTTTCAGGATTGATCATCCATTGCTAGGGACATTATATTTCTTATAGGACTTTGTTCTATGAATTATTCCTTCAAACATTAAATATTAATTGATTAAATAGCCATTTTAAACATGTTCGCAAAGAGTGTATTTCTTGATCTTTTACGTGCGGCTCTAATATTGGGTCTGTGGAACAGTTCTCACTTACAGGAGAAGAGGCGAAGGCGAGTAACTGTCACCTAAATCAGTAAGCTTCCGACAGGAAGGGTTCATTAGCCATGGCTGGCTACACACCTATGAGAAGGAAGACTCTGAATTCAAACCTCTGTTGCCTTGCAGCTATATCCAATCATGGAAAAGGCTTCGGGAGTCAACCCTGAGGAAAAATAAGAAGCTGGTGACCCTTAGTTTGCGACACACTGCACTAAACTCTGTCAGAACGCTGCTGATCCCAAACTGTTTATAATCAACGCTTTTCAATCTACATTTCGCTCTGTTAAACATTAGTTACATTTAGACAAAATTAAGCTATTTAAATATATTTTTTTTATTTGAATAGCAGGATAAATAGGCTATTTAAAGGATTAACTAAGGTAGAGATCATAGGCCTATATTAGTTTATGAAATAATTACATTAATGGGATGGGAAAAATAAAGTCACGACCTGCTTATATGAAATCCATTATTGTAGACCCCCGTGGACATCTCGTAGACCCCCCAATTTATTTTTTCACTTTCGTAGACCCCTTGAAAGTCTTCGTAGACCCCTGGGGGTCTATATAGACAACTTTGGGAATCACTGAATCTAGAGATTAAATATCCTATAGGCCTACTCTTAAGCGAGCAATTCTTGTAAATATGTATATAATATATATATTATTTCGAAAACGGCTCTAACGGTTTTCTTTAAAATTTCTATGTACGTGTATAAATGAGAAAAAAAATCTCGAATCATTGGTCACAAGGGGAAATCTCGAGGTCGACTTTATACAGGTTTGAAAATGTTTTATTATCGAAAATTTAATTTTGGCTGGAAAGTTTTATAAATGAAAATTTTTCCATGACACAAAGGGTTAAAAAAACACCGCTTACATCACTAGGCATACAGCAGTAAATTAAAATATTTCTTTGCAAACTTGAACAACTTTTAATGAATCAATAGACCTAATAAAACATTTGCGAACCATCTTATTGTAGGCTCAATTAGGTTAGTCAACAAAGTAAAAGTCACATACACGGCTCTCCTCAATTGAAGTGTAAACAATTAATAAAACTCGCAAACACAGTAACCAAACCTACTTCTGCAAATTTTATTTAATTTCTTTTTTTCTTCCATAGTATAAATAAACTAAACTATGGAATGTTTGTAAGAGTCTGTTTATTATTAAAATATAAAAATAAAAAGTTGTGAATATTAATGAATTGCATGTAATAATTAATTTTTTATAGTATAACTTTCATGCCTATACTCCTATAGCATTAAATGATTAACAGAGCGCTAAGGTCCAAGATCTATGGTGGGGGGAGGAAGTATCTGGAAGCAGGTTTCCTTGCTGCCTTCATGCCTGTGAAGAAACAAGTCCTTTTACGTTTAAAGTGCCTTTTAATTGTGTAACATTTCAACATAACATATAAACGCGGCAACGTTATCCGTTATATACAGACACCCAACTCCACTCGCTTTCTCTCTTCTTGTTTACACACTCGTCACTCCCCCCCCCCCAAGTCCCCTAACTCTCGATACCCAACACTTGACCGTGTGTCTCGGTTGACCTCACACAGTAACCGTGTCACAACAATACCTTACCTTGTCTTCGAGTCCGATGATTAAGGAGGAGTGCAGTATTTTACGTGGCTACGCAGCACTAGCTGCGACACACATAGTTTGCCACATCCAACGAAAAACATAACCATTAGCCTATATGCCGGTGGTCGATTTAGATTCTCTTTTCGCCGTCTGCTTCTGTCCTTGGCAGTGAATTTTCTTTTGAGTATCCCGCGGTCTTTATAAAAAAATATCTCCAGCTATCTCGTTCTGAAGCCGCCTGCAGTCAAGAGATACCCTCTTCTATGTCAGTTATATCAGGTTGCTGCCTAAGCTGGTCTTTAAAGCGTTTCTGTGGGACATCTCTGTTAAGTTTACCAACTTTCAGCTCACAAAACAGACTGCCTTTTGCAGACAGTGGCAGGACCGATGGGAGGTTGAGACTCACAACAAACTCAGGCAGATTGTGGCGGATGTCAGGTGGCGGCCCACATCTAAGGCGTGGTAGCACAACCATGTCCCGACTTAGGATTGGCCACACCTACATCACGCACTCTTTTGTGCTGAAGAGAGAGGAGCCCCCACTTTGTGAGTACTGTGACTCTCGCCTCACCGTAGAATATATCCTCATTGATTGCCCCAGATACCAGGATGTCAGGAAGAAAGTTTTTACAGCACACAACTTAAGAACACTATTCGACAATGTCGACACTGAGAAGGTATTGGGCTTTGTTCGGGAGGTGGGGTTGTCTACGAAGATCTGATTTATAAATTGTGAACATATAATATTTACCTAAGATTGTGCCGATGTGCCTAAACTCAAACACTCGTCCGGGATAGTGCTTTCTCCAGCGTAACTGTCGGACCATAAGAAGCTCCTCTATACTGTCCATACCGGCGTGTTATGTATGGGGACTTAAGAGACTTTCTTTTCTAATCGCCATGTACATTGACATGTAGAACTAAAAGAGCACGAAAGCAATTTTTCGATTTGGGAGTTGCTACCCAATCGAAAAGAAGTAAATATATTTCCTCAACAAATGATTCAAACGAGCGAGGCTCGGTCACCTGGTACTAGCTATAAAACTTGCAGATCTAAGTTAAAAACACAATTTCCAAACAGGACATAGAACTACATCATGCTATTCTGCTAGCACCAACAAAAACAAAGCCTAGACTCATTTTTTGGTATTGTATTTAGCCATGAAACAGAAAGCCATTCAATGTGACACCTGCGATGAATGGTACCATGCATCATGTCTCCATATGAATACACCTGTGTATTATGCCTTAGGCAACAAAGATGCATCATGGCACTGTGTACCCTGTGGGTTACCTCAGTTTACATCAGGACTGTTTGATTCCTTTGATGCAGACACTTCTAACCCATACAACATCCTAAACACCATCCCAAACCAAACTCACCAACCACTAGCCAGATCCACTCCTGTTAAACCTAAATCTACTAAAATTAATACAACAGCCTCACTAAACAAACCTACTAAAGAAGTAACACCAAAATACCTTAAAACCTTAGTAATAAATTTTCAAAGCATTGGGAACAAAACAGCAGACTTAGAAATTTTATTAGAATGTGAGAAACCAGACATAATTGCAGGCACAGAAACTTGGCTACATCCTGAAATTTATAATGCAGAAATTTTCAATAGTAATTATGAAATTTTTAGAAAAGATAGGGCTGATAATCATGGAGGAGTTCTTTTAGCAATAAAAAACACTCTTATAGCAGAAGAAATTACCTTACCTAACTCAAAAAATATAGAATCAACATTTTGTAAAATTAATACCACCTCAACATCCCTAATAATAGGCAGCATTTACAGACCACCAAATTCTAGTTTAGAATACATGCAGGAACTATGTAATCAGATTACTACACTTAAAGAGACAAATAAAAATGCAGTTTTTTGGATTATGGGTGATTTCAACCTACCTGATATAAATTGGAAAACACTAACCATAGATAAACACCAAAACCTTAAGGACATAAATGAGCTTTTCATAGAAACTTTACACAACCTAAGTTTAGATCAAATCATTAAAAAGCCAACTAGTTTAAACAACACATTAGATCTCTTCTTAAGCAACAGACCTGGATTAGTAGTTGATTATGATATTATCCCTGGTCTATCAGACCATGAGATCATAAAAATACAGTCAGATAAAAGCAGTAGCCAATACAAAACCCAAAAGAAAAATCTTACTCTGGAATAAATGTAACCTAACACAACTACACCAAGCTGCATTAAACTTTCAACAAACATTCTTATTAGAAAAAGACATTAACCAACCAGTCGATGACCTCTGGAATTTCATTAAAAACCATCTTAAAAGCATTATAGAAAATCATATACCAACTAAATACACATCAAACAAAATAAATAAATGCTGGTTTAATAATAGACTAAAGAAGCTTTGTAAACAGAAGGAAAACCTATATAGAAAATTTAAAGAAACTAATGCAGAAAGAGTTTACAAAAATTATATAAAAATTAAACACTTAACCCAAAAAGTAAGCAGACAGCTGCAGAGTGAATACATAAACAATGTAATATCTAAAGATAACAACAAAAACCTATGGTCATACATTAAGTCTAAGAAAATGGAAACAACAGGCGTAGCGCCATTAAAAGATGAACATAACATAATACATAATGATAATGAAACTAAAGCAAACATTCTAAACAAATACTTTGCATCAGCATTCTCAGCCCCAGGAGACAAAGACATATTACTGAATTTGAACCAAGTAGACAACATAGAAGATATAGTAGTACAAGAAAATGGAATCCAAAAACTATTAGCCAACACCAAACCAAATAAAGCTTCTGGACCTGATGGTATTCCAGCTAGATTACTCAAAGAACTAAGTAATGAGCTAGCCCCAGTGTTCAAAATACTCTTTCAGGCTTCACTTAACCAGGGCAGAGTACCAAAGGACTGGAAAGAAGCTAATGTCACCCCCCTATTTAAAAAAGGAGAAAAATCTGACCCAGGAAACTACAGACCAGTATCACTTACCAGCATCACATGTAAAATCCTAGAACACATAATATGTAGCAACATCATAAACCACTTAGACAAACATAATGTCCTCACACCATACCAACATGGCTTTAGGAAATATAGATCATGTGAAACACAACTAATAGGACTAATTGATGATTTTTCAAAAGGTTTAGATAATAGTGAACAAATAGATGCTATCTTACTAGATTTTTCTAAGGCTTTTGACAAAGTTCACCACCATAGTTTGCTTAAAAAATTAAAATATTTCGGCATTAATGGTCCACTGCATCAGTGGATTAAAGACTTTCTGATAGGGAGAGAACAAACTGTAATAATAAATGGTTCTAAATCAACACCGATAACAGTAAACTCAGGTGTACCTCAAGGAACAGTCTTGG
This sequence comes from Biomphalaria glabrata, assembly GCF_947242115.1. Taxonomy (NCBI): domain Eukaryota; kingdom Metazoa; phylum Mollusca; class Gastropoda; family Planorbidae; genus Biomphalaria; species Biomphalaria glabrata. Next base: position 11,484,171 of record NC_074727.1, read on the forward strand.
GTCCACTACTATTTTTAATTTACATAAATGATTTACCAAATTGCATTACTTCAGGAACAAAAGTCAGATTATTTGCAGACGATTGCATAATATATAGAACAATAAAAACAACACAAGACACAGATATTTTACAAAGAGAATTAGATGAATTACAGAAATGGGAATCAAATTGGAGCATGTCTTTCCACCCAGAAAAATGTCAGTTGTTAAGAGTAACAAAAAAACTAAAACAAATTAATTCCACTTATCTTATTCATGGCAAACCAGTAACACAGACTAAAAACGCAAAATACCTAGGTGTTATAATAAATGAAAAACTGTCATGGAATCCACATATTGATGAAACTACAAAAAAATCAAACAAAGCATTAGGATTTATTAAAAGAAATTTCTATAAATCAAATAAGAACATAAAACTAAAATGTTATTTAACCTTGGTTAGGCCAATAATAGAATATGCATCCTCTGTTTGGGACCCCTCAACTCAAGAAAACATTAAGAAACTAGAACAGACACAAAATAGAGCAGTGCGATTCATAACAAACGAATATTCACATTTGACTAGAGTAACACCTTTAGTAAAATCACTAAATTTAGAAAGCCTTCAGGACAGAAGGCTCAAAAGTAAAGTAGCAATAATACATAAAACACTGAACCATAATCTTCAAATACAAAATTTAATAAAATACTCTGAAAGACACAAAGATAAAGGCACATTCCTCGTCCCATATGCTAGGACAAATTTGTACAAATACTCCTTCTTCCCTAGTGCTATTAGAGCATGGAATGGGTTGCCTGAGCTAGCCAGGAAAACCAGTGACTTGGCAGAATTTAAGTCATTGGTTAATATGCATGACTAAATGCATGACGCTTAGGACGTAATCATCTTCTTTTTTTGAAATAACGTCTGTATTATATAAGACATCAATCTAGGGTTTACTTTTTTGGTGTGACTTTTCATAGGAAGATACTGGGCTTTGTTCGGGAGGTGGGGTTGACTACGAAGATCTGATTTGTGAAATTGTGACCCTATAATATTTATATAATATTTTTACTAATTATTAAATTTTTACTAACTTTACTATTTTAATGTGAATAGACCTTGTTTTTTTTAATGATTTAACTGTATAGAATTTAGCCCTTGTTATATAAAGGGAGAGTGATCTTTGAAGGATTACGGGCACGACAGGGCCTAAACTGTGCCTAAAATCAAAATCAAATCAAACTCAAAGTCAAACTCGACCGCAAAGTACAAGTTAGTAATTCTTCCTGCATTGCTTACATAACCATCGTAGCCCTCGAGAGCTACTTCCATTAACCATTCAAAGATACTGAAAAGATTTGGTGAAAGTATGCAGAGTCTTGTCTCACTCCAACTTTGGTTTTAATCCAGTCTCCAATGTTGTTGTTGAAGTACTAGTAGCCTGTTAATAGAGGTTTTGATAACTTTTGATATGTTTTGATTGACATTGTGTTTTTTCTATTGTCGCCCAGAGCAGAGTGCTCCATGCCACACTCTTTCGAAAGCTTTCTCGCAAAGAAGCAGCATTGAAATTGTAAAACAAGTGCTTTTTTTCCTATTGTAATAGACACAATACTGGTGTGGTAGACGCTTACAAGGATAACACACACACACTCCGGCTTTTTAAAAATCTAATCTCAATGGTCTATTGATTTTTTTTTCTTCAAATTTCTTTCATTTCGATGTATCTAGATGAAGACTCAAAAACATCAAAATCTCAGTCCAGTTGTAGGCCTATGTGGAGCAATTTTCACGGCTTAAACTCCTCCTTGCCGATTGGTAACAAGTCCAACTTAATTTCAAACTATGTGGACAGCGAGCACCAGGTAACTTGATCTTTTAGTACTTAGATTAGTGATGGAGCAACTTTTTATGTACTGGCCAAAGAATATAAAGGAAGATTCTGACGGCTATATTTTTATTAAGCTAAAATACGGTAGGGAAGACATTTGTATAGTTACCTATCAAAATTAGGCTAACGCGATGTCGGAAGTTTTGATACTAGTTCCTTCTAGTTAGGTTGAAGTTGTGATGTGGGGCCTACATGTTATAGAGAGAACTGTTCATCGTTCACCTAGCTCTGACACAGCTTATTCAAAGTTTCAGTATTGAAAAAAAAAAAAAAAAGCTTCACATAAATATATGGGGATGCAAACATTCCACAAATTCTCTAAGTATGGGATATAAACCAGATTTTGACAGGTTCTAATTTTGGAATAATTGTTTGAAATGTTTATTGGAGTTTAATTTTAATTCAATGTTTATTGGAGTTTAATTCGATTCAAGCTGTGAATAGACCTTGTTTTTAGTGACTTAACTATATAAAATTTAGCACTTATGGTATAAAGGGAGAAAAACTCTTGAGGTATTACGGCACGACATGGCCTAAAGTGTGCCGATGTGTCAAAAACTCAAGCTGAGGGCCCATTTTCACTACTCAGTTATTGTTTGAAACGTTTAAAAATTTCGGCCATTAATTGTGCTTAACATTTAATTTGCAATTGATTAAATTAACTCTGTTAAAAGGGTGTCCACACTAAATATATCTGTAGGCCTATAGATCAACAACTTGAATCATTTGGAATCAATTTTAGTCTTTTCTAGTCATAAATAAGAACATGTATCTAAACTAGTCTAATCTAGTCTCATTTGAAATCAATTTTAGTCTTTTCTAGTCATAAATAAGTACATGTATCTAAACTAGTCTAATCTAGTCTCATGATCAAGATTTTAGATCTAGTTCTAGATTCTAATTGTGTTTATTCTGCAGAACCAACCTGTGCCTCATTGCAAAGAAAACTCATCAGGTAAAATAATTTATAATTTACTTGAAGCTAAGCAAATAGGGCTATTGATATTAAGTTTTTCCTAAAGTTAAAGCCAAAGGCCTTTCAAATTAACATTTTTCTATTACATAAAGGCTCAGATAAGTTGAGAGTTAGGTGTAAACATTTTTTTTTTACAAATACTTTTCCAGATTTAAACAATTCAAAGGATTTAAAAAAGGTAATCCATGTTCATAGTATATTTCATTTCATTTTTGTAATAACTATATAGGTCTGAATTTAGCATGTCATGTTAGCACTTACTGCACTAAATATGTGGTGTTTTTTTTAAAAAGGGCAACTTATTCAACTTTTTTTCCCTATCTTTTGCCTTAGCTTAAATTTTACTTTCCTGACAACAATAAATATATAGCCAACTGGAACAATTTATTAAACAACACATATGAAGGACTGTTAGGCTACAAAGTCAGTGTTTTGTCCCACTTGAAGCAACCACTTGGCCCATTGCCTCCATGTTCAAGAAATTTTCACACATCCACAAGCCAATCTGTTCATCGACGTGCTCCTTTACCTGTGAGTTCACCAATGTTTATGTTGTAATTTAGTATCAGTAACTTAAATTATTTCAGTATTTTACTTAAGTGCTGTCTAGAATCTTTGTTTGTTACAATGTGTAAAAAAATATTATTTATTTTTGAGAAAGAACTACATCTAGGACTGCATCTTTTTTTCAAACTTAGCTTTTGTTTAGAACTTCATTTAGGCAATAGCCTGTTATGTGCATATGGTCCAATCTCTTGTGTGGACATGATACAAGTGGGAGAAAGTTTCTTTGCTGTCTTCCTTATTCAACACAACTTTAAGTTGAACTGTAGCCTCTTGAAAGATAGCCAAGCAGTTTATGCCACTAAGCCACAATAAAATTAATATTAAGACTTTTTTTTCTGGAGTGAGGGGGGGGGTTGTCTGTCATAGAACTGATCACAAAACTAACTGATGTATTAGGTGACTAAAGCAATACATTTAAGAAAGATTTGTTCAAAGTCATAACTTATAAATTTTAGATGGTTTTTCATTTCATATGAGTAATTTTCATTTCAGGCATCATGTACAAATATCCAACAAATGTACAACATACACATAAAATCTGCAGTAAATTATTTAGAGTATTTATGAGGAAAGACAATAAGAGTATTAATTTCTTTGTAGTGTTAGTTATTTTTAATCATTCATAATAAAATAGTTTATTGCACTAAATTATATACAAGTATAATCATTCACCTGATCAAGTAAATTATCACAGATATTCTGTGTGTAAATAATATACAATGCATATTATAAAGTAAATAACTTTCAAAATTGCTTGTATATTTAAATATTTAGCCATATGAACCACAAGCAGATGCTCTAGGTCTGACCTATATATCTGACCTTAATGAAGAAGATGCTGAAAGAATAAGAAATGTTGCATATGAGGAACTGAAACTATTATTAGACAAGCACAATATTGAATATTTAAAGAATAAGGCAAAGAAACGAACTACAGGTTTGTTCTTAATAAATGAGAATTTTACCAAAACGAATTTTTAAACATTATTTTAATAGATACACATTGTCTGGTGTTACTCTGTTGTTGAATATATATACTGGGCTTTATCTGGGGGCAAAGTGCTTGTAAATATATACACATTTACAACATATTTTTATTAGATTATAAAAATTTTTATTTTATTATTTGAGTGTTGTGTGTACATTATTATTAATAACTTAGTTGTGTAACTTTTAGCACTTGACCTATAAAGGGAAATTGGAGGCGGGGTCCGGGGTTTGAATCCTGGTGAAGACTGGGATTTTTAACTTCAGGATCTTCGGGCGCCTCTGAGTTCACCCAGCTCTAATGGGTACCTGAAGTTAGTTGGGGAAAAGTAAAGGCGGTTGGTCGTTGTGCTGGCCACATGACACCCTTGTTAACCGTAGGCCACAGAATCAGATGAACTTTACATCATCTACACTATAGACCACAAGGTCTGAAAAGGGAACTTTACTTTTTTTTTTATAAAGGAAGTAATCCTTTAGAGATTATGGGCATGACATGGCCTAAATTGTGCCAATGTGCCAAAAAAAACAAAATATCAAATACCAAGATCACTCTTTATAATATATTATTTAAAAAAACACTGCATTCTTGTCTAGGCTCTCAATAACTTTATTTTATAAACTCACTTAATAAGTATCATGAACAATTTTTTCTGCAGATAGTGGAGTATTTGGGACAGCACTTGAAGTACTTGTTGCAAAGGATATTAAGAACAATAGACTTATTTCTGATCTGAAAGTTCCAGCTGTATTTTTATTGGTGAGTTTAGTTTCTATGTTATTTTTATTGGTGAGTTTAGTTTCTAAGTTATTTTTATTGGTGAGGATATTAAGAACAATAGACTTATTTCTGATCTGAAACTCAAACTCAAAAGCTTATGAGATATAATTTTATCTAATCAACTATTTTTTTTCTTTCTTAAATGAGAGCCTCTCTCTAGGTAAGCAACTTCAGCTGTACTCTAATCACAGTCCAAGTCTGACAATGGCTAGGTCATCATTAGCATTTTATTTTTAGTATTTATAAATCTGGACCTATTGAATTTTTCCAAACAATATTGTGTTGTTTTTTTAGTTCATTGAAATCTTTTGAAAACTTTAGCCACACTAATAGAGCTCTGTATCTTTTGTTAGCTGGTTCGATTCATTGAGGAAAATGGCATGCATGTACAAGGGATCTTCAAGGCAAAAGGATCACCCGATAGACTCCAAGTATGTAAATTAATATTTAAATTACAATATTTAACTAATATGTCATCATATTAATTATCCTAATTTTTTTTTATTGCTAAACTGCTTGGCAAGAAAGAAAATAAATATATTAAAAATTGTATCATAAATGTTTGAATATTCTTGGTAACACAGAACATGTTAACCTTGTGGCAGTCCTGTTTATTATAATGGTTTGCATTGTAGTGATGCTTGCTCAGTTTTGTAGATTATATCCAGCTGTAGACTGGGATGATGCACTGTACAAGTAATTTTGAATTTCATCTTTAACTGCAAGCCAACACTAAGTTATAATATAGATATAATTGACAATACAATTGTGTAACTGAACAGAGCTTTCGCAACACTATGCATATTTTTCTTGCTAAATATGTTGTAATGAACTCTTCTTAAAGTGACATTCTTTAGATGTTTTCTCTCAAATTTCAAAGTTTAGAATCGCTGCTATATTTCTGTCATTGACCTAAGGAAAATATTTTAAAGAATTATAAGGACTTGACAATGTAGTTACATTTTATTCTTTTCTTTTTTTTTAATTATATTGTATTTATTCATTGTTAGGCTTTTAAAAAAGAGCTAGAGGGTAATTTCTACAAGATACCTAGTTATAACATATACGACACCAGTGTCAGGGACCTGAATGTTGATGATGTAGCTGCAGCCTTTAAGGCCTTCCTCAAAGAACTACCAGCATATCTGATATCCAGTGAAAGAATGGATTATTTCCCCGATATTAAAAGTTTGTACTGTGATTGACTTGTATATATCATCTTTATATTAGACATCTATTTTTGACCCACCAAGGTTTTGTTACTTGTTTATAGTTACCACACACAATGTTCTCCATCTCCACTTCTAAATACTCATATCTCCATTAGGCAACTTACAAATATTAACTCCCCTGCCAAGGGTTACAACTTGACAACATACATTTATAAACATAATGTTTATGTCTCATGACACAACAAAACATAAATCAGGTTAGTCAATTTTGACGAGTTGATAGATGAATATGAAAAAAAAAAATTTTAAGAATTTATTTTTGTATTATGAATTATTATATAAAGCAATGCTGATATTAGAACAAGTAAATACTTTGTCAGCTAATATACATTGGACAAACTGCACTAAAATTTTAAAAACATTTTATTTTGTTTGTTTTTGACAGCACTACCCTTCACAGATCAAATAAGAGCCACCAATATGTTTATTTTAGCCATGAGAGAAGAATACAGAGACTCACTGCAGGTACAAGATACATTAGATGTTTATATGTTTTATGTAGGCAAACTTTTTCAAATACATTGTTTCAAGACTAATACAAGGACTCTTTTCTCATATAAAGACAACACAACAGAAACATACACATAAATAGAACATGACCAACCCAGATGAAGTCATAGCCAAGTTCTATGAAGAACTAAATTCCACTGTACTTGATTTATCAAATCAAGAGGCTCTTACAATCACATCTGGAAAGGAGTCTTAGGCTAATTTAGGATAGGTCAGTGTAACAGCAACAGCCTACTACTACTCCAGACCTGTGCTGAGTACAAGCTGCTTTTATCAAACACAATATTTCAGTCTCCCAATGAGAAAGCAAACCTCCTGGATGCATCCCCACTCAAGACATTGGCACCTTATAGACTATGCCATCATGAAGACAATCTGACCACCAGTACATGCGTGTCACCAAATCTTGAGGAACAGACCACCGCCTCAATATGACAAGGAGAGTGATCCTTGAAGATTATGGGCACGACATGGCCTAAATTGTGCTGATGTGCCAAAAACTCAAAGCTCAAAAACAGTTACACCAAATGCAAGATATGTGGCTAAGCAAGAAAGTGGAAACATTAAAGGAAACTGATCATGCCATTCAACAGCTTGCAAGGAAAAAAGCCCCAGGAGATAACTCAATTCCCGCAGAGGTCTACAAAAAAGATGAATTAGCCCTGATTGAAAGATTTTATGTGTCAAATACAAAAAGACTATAAATTGTTCATCCATACAAGTGAAAAAGAAACCGCCATATCTGCGACAACAACAGAGGTTATCTCTCTTTCTTGCTGGGAAAACCTTGCACGCATCCTACTAAATCAGCTCATGCATCATCTAGAACATGGTCTACTACAGATTCAGCTTCAGTAAGGAGCGTGGAACCATTGACAAGATCTTTGCAGCAGGGCAGCTCCAGGAAAAATGCCAAGAACAAAATGCTGACCCCTTCTCAATATATGTCGACCTAACAAAAGCATTTGACACTGTAAGCAGAGAATGACTCTGGAAGATCATGTCAAAGTATGGATGTTAATAAAAATTCAAATCCATGGTGAGATTATTTCATGTTTTTGATACAATACCTGTGGCCACTTTTTTGGGGCAAACACACTCACATACACATATGCACACACTTCAATGTGAAAACAAAAACTCTCACTCACAGAGTATCTTAAAAAACAAATTGAATCATGAAATGATTTTGAACTCAATGAATATAAGATTTTGGTTTCTGCTTTAAAAAAAAAGGTCTTCTTAAGATTGATGAACATGACTATTGAAAACAAGAACTTCACACAAATGGATGATCATAGTCTGGCCACTGTGCTCTCTCCAAATATCTTTGCAATGCCCAGAGATTCAGTGACAGATGTCACAAGAATTACTGAGAACTTCGCCTATTTTAAAATATTAACAAATTACAACAAAAAACTATTTGCTGTAAGTCAAGGCTTTTCTAATAGTCATTATATTTGTTTCGATGTTTTCAATATTTTATGTGTTTTTTATTTTTTTTATTCTTTTTATAGCAAATGTAGGCTATTTATTTTTTTTTTTTTACTAATTTTGTTAATATTGTTACGATTCATTCTCCTAATCAGGCCTTCTGTAAACACTGCTAAACACACAACACATCAAGAACTTGACGACAAGGCCCAAATAATCTGGTGCTTTAATAATGGTCAATTAAAACAGCCAATATGACACAATTGGCAATACATCAACACTAAAAATGCTCTACTGTACATCACCGTACTAAACTAATAAACTCTACTGATTCTATCTCTTCCTGGACTTGTACATTCACTTCAGGACTCCACCAGGACCGACTTCATGGCAGACTAACAGTCCCAGTCTACCTGTCTTGAACTGCCCTGCCTTACACACAGTCTCTGTCCACGCAGGCTTATGATCAGATGACCAAAGCCCGGGTCCTATTCATGTGCAAAGTTCATGCCAGTACTGTCCCTTGCCCTTCGATATAGCATGCTAAACTGTATTACTGGCCTGTGTCACATATGTCAGCTAATCACACACAGTTAACCCTATTGCGTTGTGAATAGGTTTACAGCAATATATTACCTCCTTTGTCTAGAACCAAATCATTATACATGTGACAATGTTTTTTATAGGTTCCACCCAACTTTATAAGTCAAATTAGGCAACAATATATGACTGGAGCTTCTGGAAAGCCAAAACGAAAATTTGTAAGTGTTCTACCATTTGTTGGTTCAAATATAACTAAGTAGATAGTGTCTACTGCTTAGCTTTTTCTACTACCAGTATTGTTGAAATGTTTGTATGTTAAAAATTGGTTTATAAGGACAATTTGACTCCACAAAAATACAACTTTGTTGGAGAATGTTAATTATCTGTTGTAGTCTTTTGTTTAGGGTTAAAGTGTGTTTCAATTAAGTTCAAAATGTCTTCTAATTAAATGTTTGTATTTTTCTCAGATTTCCAAGTTTTTAGGAAAGAAATCAAAAAGTGGAGAAGAAATAGCCCCACCAGCTGAAGAATTGGTAATTTTTACAAAACTAATTTAAAATTTGTACAGTTAACACATTGTTATAGTACTTATTCAATTGCATTACATAAAGCAGCTAAAATGGGCATTGATTCTGTAACCAATGTTTCATCGTCGTAGGGGTGCTGTGAATTTCACATACCAAATCCCTCCACTTTCCTGGTCAGCAGCTGTTCTTAGCTTAGAGGGCACAACTTAAAAACACTGTCCGATAGTGTCGACCCTGGTAAGGTACTGGGCTTTGTTTGGGAGGTGGGGTTGTCTACGAAGATTTGATTTGTGAAATTATGAACATATAATATTTACTAAATTATTAAGTTTTTCTTACTTTACTATTTTAACTGTGAATAGACCTTGCTTTTAATGATTTAACTGTATGGAATTTAGCTCTGGTGATATGAAGGGAGAGTAATCCTTGAAGGATTACAGGCATGACATGGCCTAAATTGTGCCAATGTGCCAAAAACTCACTCAAACTCTTTAGATGACCCTTTTTTTTGACCTGATATTGCCCATTTATGGTCAAGCTAGGAGTAAATCCTTCAAGAGTTTCCATCATAATATGCTCCAGAACATTGATACTGACTATTGGGAAGCCATAGCCCTAGACTACACTAGCTGGAGAGAGACGGTGACCAAGAAAGCTATGGACAGCAAGAAAACATGGGCCTCAGCTCTTGAAGAAAAGCATGCCATATGGAAAATGACCTTGACCTGCAATCTATGTGGACGGGAGTGTCTCTTCAAAATAGGGCCCCACAGCCATATGAAAAAGTGTTCGATATGAACCATAGTCATTCTATGACTGATGGAGGGAAATATGCTCCAGAAACAAGTTAAAAAGCTGGAGATATGTTCAGACGTACTAAGCTATTCGCATTTTAATAAAGGGTTTTAATAACATCAATAATGTTTTTAATGTTGAACTTCCCCAAAACTTGCCAAAATGCCATCATGCCAAACCCAGTCCAAATTTTTTTTTTAAGTTTAAGAAGTTGTGTACCAGTTTCTTTTGGTGTTGAAGACATAATTCATTTAACAGTCTGATGTGAAATATTTGTTCAGCAATGTTTCTACCTACTCTGAAGCCTGCCTGTTCTTCTGTAATTTGGAAAGGACCTCCTCAGCATTTTTCTTGAGTCTGTTGAGAATTATTCATAGCAGTATCTTGCTTGGTGACTGGTCAGACTTATCATTATATACTTTTGCACCGTCTCATGTTTTATTTCTTGGGCAGTGGAATAATTAATGCTTTATGAAATTAATTATACAAATTTTAATTTGGCTTACATATACATCCTAAATATTGACAAATCTACTTGATCATTAATCATTTATGTATATTGAGATGTAGGATCAGTTGACATGACCTAATGGATTAGTAATAATTGATTTGTTCATTTCACAAGATACTTTTTAAAAATTTATAAAAAAAATTCTCTTAAAACAGTTTTGAGTTGCTATTCCCCCCTCCCCCCTCCAAAAAAAAATATATGAAATCAAGATTTAGTCTAAATGTTAATTTAAAACAAAGAAGGAGCCTGTGGCATCTAATTTGAGTTTCTGTCTTATAACATGATTAACAATATTGACTTCTTTTCTTCTGTTTCTAATTGGTCATGATTCCATAATATAGATCTATTCATTGATAAAATATCTTGTTGATGTTAAATGTTATAATTCTACATTTAATATTGACCTAATATGTGTATGAATATTTGTCATCAGATGAGATTAAAAGAAGTTCCAATTGAAGTTCATGCTCCACAAATGACCAAGGAAAGTGCTGTCATCACAATCAATGAGTCAACAACTGCTAAGGATGTGCTGTATCAGTATGAGGCTATTCCTAAGTAAATAATCATTCTTCTCATGATTTTTTTTTATTTCTGTCATTCACATGTTGGTTAATCTCTTTGCAATGTGCTTTGAATCTAACAGCAATGATATCAGGGTTTTTCATTATTGTTTTATATGATTCTATAAATGATGTATTCATCTTCCTTGCTTGAAAATCTCTGTCAGGCATAGGTTTTAAATGTCTTGTCAGAAATGTTAGAAGTTTGTGATATTAGCAATTGATTTGATCCCAGGCTATAGATTGTTTATCATGCTATAAACCCCTTCCCTTTTATAACTTAGACCTGCCCAAAAATTCAAGCATCACTTTTCTCTCCCCCCTTCCCTCTGACTTAAAAAATAGTCTTCTTTACATTATCTGCTTTTCAGTTATTTTGAGATTTTTTATAAGCTCTATGATACTTTTAGGGTTGGTCCCTCCATTGCCCCTTAAAAATTATAATTTTATAATCTGATACATCTAATTGGCACGACCTGCTTTATAATGACACCCCCCCCCTCCAAACCATATACTTTAATACCAATGACTTTGATAACTGATAACTGGTATCACTTATTCCCCCTTCTTCCTCCACCCAGTGCCTTAGGAAATAGTCCTACATACAATCTCTGATAGTCCTACACACAATCTCTGATAGTCCTACATACAATCTCTGAATATTCATCAACTTTTCAGCTCTTTACTGAACTATTTCAAAAGCTCTCTAATGCTTTTCAGAATGAAACTTTTTTAACATTGCATCCTATTCATCAAACACTCCCATTTTATTGGGGCCAGAAACTCCTCATCCCATTTTAACTCTACTGTAACATTTTTGGCCTGTGATATTTATAGTTTATTACATTGCATTGGCCCACTTATATTTACCTCCCACACAAACACATTCTTCTGGACTGAGAAGTTATTGGTTCACTTTTCTAGCTTTCCCCATTTTTACCCCTACAAAAAACTGATTTTACATACAATTGCTATCTTCTGTTGTTATTCAATATTTAAGTATTTCCTAGCTTTTGGTTGGACCCTTTTTTTTATCATTCTTGACCTCATTCTGTCACCCAAGAATTATCTTTTTTTTTCTAACATCCACCCTCAATGTTACCCACTAATAAATTTGGATGAACTTTCAGAAGCCTTTTTGAGGATGCCAGAAGAAATATTGCTCACGGACAGAATGCAGACAGAGCTATTGATTATCTGTGTGAAATTGGTGGTAATATAGGTCAGTGAAACTAGCTTAAAGAAAGCCATAATATAAAATCAAAATCTGCTACTCGTTGTAAGGTTTGTTCATTCAGTATCTAATGTATAATGTCAAGAGTCTCATGGAACAGTTTTTTAGTTAAACTAGTTCTGTGACCAATTATTATTGAAGGTTCTCTTGCTAGTAGTTGAAGTCATATCCTTATTTAAAAGCCTGTCACTCCATTTAGCACATTGGTTTAGTAACTATTCACTTAAACCCCTTCTCAATACAAACAAGTATTTAAGAAAAAGTATGTGTAATATATATATTAGGTCTGTGTCAAATGTTATCTTTACTATAGGTGAGCGTTGCCTTGACCCTGAAGCTAAAGTCTTGGAAGTGTATCGTATTAATCCCACAGCTGAATGGATGATCAAAACCAAGAAAGGGAGATAAGTATTTACAAAAACAGGAATCGGTCTGTTAAGTGAGCTAATTTTTGTTTTCAAATAGAAAATTGATCAAAGGAAAGGAGAAACATGTCTTAGTTATATTCATTCTATTTTATATATAAACTGTTATGCTTATGATTACATTACAAACAAACAGTAGAGAACCATTGAATTAAATTTGTATGAATTACATTCATTTGATTATACCAAATTCTGTAATTTTTTTTAATCTGTAGTCTATATCAATGTTGTGTAATAATGCATCTATTAATTGGTTTGAAAACCTTTTACCAAATGTAGACTAAATGCTTATGTGGATCTAGCCTATACTCTTATTACTAATACAATATTATTTGACTATTACTATTGCAACATTTACATCAGTTATATCTTGGCCTACTACAAACAGAATTAGAAGGTTGTAAAATACAGATATTGTATCAATAAATGAGAAATAAATACTGTAATGTTTTACTTTTTATTTTGTTAACTTCTATTTCCTGTATTCCTTCATATCATCAACATCAATCAATTATGTCATAATGTAACTACACTCTAATAACTGATACATGCAGCATACATTATTAGTTTATCTGGAAAACTGGAACTTAATTCCTCACTTGGCACAACAGTGGGGGCTAACCAACATGAAAACCTGTCAATAAATCACTCCTTAGGTTCATAATGAAAATAGGATTGATTGTAATAATTTAATATTTAAAGCATTAAAAAAAATGACAGTTGAGCCAAATTTAATTGCATGTTGACCTTATTTGGGGGTAATTGAATTAATATCCTCCAAAGTACTGAATTTTTTGTCTCATAAAATCTCAATTAAACATAAGTTCTCTTTAGGCTTATGAAATGTTTTCTAATAATGAACTGAACAGAGTAATGATGTCAAACAGATAATGAACTGAACAGACTGATATAAAACAAATAATGATCTGAACAGACTAATGATATATATAAAACAAATAATGTATTGAACAGACTAATGATGTCAAACAGATAATGAACTGAACAGACTGATATAAAACAAATAATGATCTGAACAGACTAATGATATATATAAAACAAATAATGTATTGAACAGACTAATGATGTCAAACAGATAATGAACTGAACAGACTAATGTCAAACAGATAATGAACTGAACAGACTAATGTCAAACAGATAATGAACTGAACAGACTAATGTCAAACAGATAATGAACTGAGATCTACCAAATTTGTTTGGTTCTGTTCATTTCCCATGACAATGTGATATCTGATGCTACATCTACCAATAAAGACTTAATAGCATGCAAAGAAAAAAAGGAATCAAGTCTAATGTATTGTTATAACTGCCATGCGCACCGCCATCTAAGCTAGAAGGTACGCACTGTGATAGACTAGACTGAAAAGGATTATAAGAGGAGAATGATTTCCGCCCAAGTTGAGTGCCTAAGAGAGATGTTGTTTTGTGTACATGTGATGTCTGTAAATAAACAAATATGTGTTTAGTTGAGTTGCCTCACTTAAGTTATTACAGTATTTTCTGGTTCAACTTTTGAATTAGTAGTATTGTGCAACATAAAAGTACATGTTCCATCTTACCCAAATAGCAAACAAATTTCTCCAAACTTACATATGTTCTTAAAGTATGTTCTCCTAAGAATATAAAGTCATCAGTAGTTTGATTGGAACACACCAACTGTACTGTTGTATGTCTGTAAAAATTGATTAAACTTCTAATTGTAGTTAAGTACATTTTTTTCCAAATTGAACAAATTATAATAATAACTTTTTGTTTCAATTTTGAGAAGAAAAAAACGAACAAGAACATCTCAGGGGAGATGATGTCAGCCAAATCAAATTGACAGCCACAACTTTCTCATGCACACATGTAGGGCGTAGTCTTTCTTCAAAGAGAGATCACATCCAGGGTTCACAGAAAGAGATGAGAGATAACATCCAGGTTTTACAGAAAGAGATGAGAGATTGTCAACGTTAAGTGTGTACTGACGTAGTATTATAATATTACACATGAGACTGGTTACTATTGATGTGTCGCGAATGTCGTAGAATGCTGGGTTCGTGCTTCCTGGAGTCACACGTGACAAACATAGATATTACAGACTGACTTAAATCCACTTTGGCAGACAAAACATAAAGTTTATTTGATGACAATAATAATAATGCACTCCTTGGCAGTTACATAATCCAATATGAAACATTATCACATCCGCATAACAGCGGCACGTATATACATGTTAAATTCTCAGAATAGACCACAAGTAACGTCCGCATCACCGCGGGTAGCAAATACTTCAATAATACAGAAAATTAACTACTAGAAATATATATATATACTGTCTTGACTGACCACTGGCTTCGACTGCCCAAAAGATACTACTTAACTCAAAGTTACTACTCGACTCTTTAAGTCACTACCGTCCAGACCGGACTAAAAGATACTACTTACAGCCCTGGACCAAATGATACTACTTGACTGACCATAAGTCCATTTAGTCATCCTTACTTCCTGTTTCTAAATCAGGAGTTTCACGTGTCTTTTCACCCTCTTAACCCGAGGTGAACATTTAACAGGCAATGTCAACCGAGACTGTGACAGAGATCACATCCAGGGTTCACAGAAAGAGATGAGAGATCACATCCAGGGTTCACAGAGATATCACATTCAGGGTTCACAGAAAGAGATGAGAGATCACATTCAGGGTTCACAGAAAGAGATGAGAGATCACATCCAGGGTTCACAGAGAGATTACATTCAGGGTTCACAGAAAGAGATGAGAGATCACATCCAAGGTTCACAGAAAGAGATGAGAGATCACATCCAAGGTTCACAGAAAGAGATGAGAGATCACATCCAGGGTTCACAGAAAGAGATCCCATCCAGAGTTCACAGAATGAGATATCACATCCAGGGTTCACAGAAAGAGATAAATAATAATTTACGAATCGAGTCTTAATGTTATTACATGATAGATCGGACAAATGCAAGGCTGTCTGTGTCTTCACACTTTCAAAGTCATGTATTCCTAGAACTATTTCTTTAGTCCAAGACAGTGAGATTTCTTGATTTCCTAAATTCAAACTGACCAACATACCAGCTGCCCATAGCATAAAAATAATGTAATGAAATTTAACAAGTAGGCTTATTACTGCTATGCCCTAGCTCGCCAAGATCTTTTAACCATACAAATCGGTCTGAATTTCCACCAGATAAATATATATTGAACTATATAAGGAACTGCTTAAAAACTCATAATCTTATGACTCTGATCTTGGGGTAGAATACATTGAACAGAAAGAGGTTGCTTCTATTATTTATCATAGGCATATAGGCCAATTTTTTTATCTAGATCTTCTTCTTTGTAATTGTCCTCAAAATTTAGACTCTTGGATACTCTAGGTCAGTGGTTCTCAACATTTTTAGCTCGACGACCCCTATTTATTATTCCCCACCTTGCGGCGAACCCCAACCGTAAAATAATATTCTAGAGAAACTGCGCTTTAGATAATGTTATTTAAAAAATTGTAATCACAATGTTATATCTGATAAGCAATGCCCAAGCTTTATGTTTAATCACGAAATAATAGGAAATTATATTTCGTCTATATTTCTGCTTTCATTTAATTTTGAAAAAAATGAAATGTATTTTTTATGACAATTTATTTTATTTTCTATTGCGTTTTCACCATATTCATGTTGTTTACTTTTGTGACTATTTGAAAAGCATTGCGGAAAGGAAGCTAGCGAGTTACGCCGCTAAAACGGGGTAGGCCTACTATTGCGATAGTCAGTGGATACAAAACAGCGTCGATGCGAAGGTTGAACTTTGTTTTTGTTTCTTGAGCTCAGGGATTCTTTTAGCAGTCTTTGCCATCCTCTTCATCAAGTCTACTTCTGTTTTTAAACTGGAAAACTAAAATGCTGGATACAAAATATGTTTATAGAAATGGAAGAAAAACACAGACAAATCCGGATATGACTGAAAAAGAATCGTGTAACTGAAATTGAAGAAAAATATTTTTTTCTCTGCATCACTATTAATGACTTTTTCTGTCATGTCTTTGTAAAATCTTCGACTTTGAGTGTGAATGGACTCCTAGCAATGGCAAACTGTAACTCCAGCAGATTTGAAAAGAAGGAAATTTTGTCATCAAGTAAGCGCATAATGTTCTTTCACATAAACTATCATTGTATCCTCATAGAAAGCAGATAATATTGAAAATATGCGAATATTTTTTTCGTCCAATTTTGTCTTCCAAAGCTGAAATGTTATTAGGAAGGATCGGATATTTTCAGACTAACCAAGCCATGTTGCATTTGATCATCACAGTGATGTTTTTCATTGCTTCTTGTAATTTTTGTGGCAGTGTATTCTTTACTAATATTCATCGATAAATCATACAGTAAGTTCCAATGACTTTTGCTGTCTTATTGTATACCTAATGTTGAAATCCAGACCATGAAATCACGAATATTTTACAAGAGATTTTATACTTTTCAAAAAAAAAAAAATCAACTTTGTCAAAGTCGCATAACTCGTATATATCACGTACTAGTCGTTTAAAGAGTTTTGCAAAAAAGAAGTGCGTCTTTAAAATCGTCTTAGATACATTGTATCATGTTCAGTCCAAATGAAATTAGAGATGTTTCAGTTTCATAGATTCGGCTTATAGGACTTCGTTACAAAGGACTTAATGGGGTTTTTCAATTTCTGCTCAACTATTTCAATAACATTATAACGTAAAAAATCTTCTTAATGTTAATTCTTTGTTCGAGATCCAGTTTCGTGAGTGGTTTTATAATGAAAATATTACCTCCAATATAAAATAATGACGAAACAATTAAATATAAACAAAAATGCTTTTTGAAGTACCTTAGGAGGTGCGGGAATTTTACCCTATAAAAAATATGTCTCATTTAAACTGTTACATCTATTAATTCTACGAGAATAAAATGATTGGAAATCATTCTGTTTCATTTGTCTGCAAAATCTATCCTCAAACAACAATAAGAAAAAAAAGTTACTTCCAATGGAAAAACTTAGAAAATTTCAATTTTTACGCTTTAAAAAAATCCATATTTCTGTTGGTTTTAGGCGACCCCTGCAAAATCGTCATTCGACCCCCCAAGGGGTCGCAATCCACAGGTTGAGAATGCTCTAGGCCCTAGAAATAAGCTTCCCTCCATTGGCCTGTTTGAATGAACAACAGTTCTGTCTTGGAGGGATCCATGCAGATGTAACGTTTATATGGTACATCCATTTTACTGATGGTTTGCATACCAAGACGCTCGGGTTTAAGGCGAGACTGAAGGCCGAGCACACTGGGGAAATTCCACTTTATTCCTTCTCTGTACCACATCAACCGTGTGGGTGTCCGCCATAAAATGATCCTTGAGGAACATTGTGTGGACAATGACATGTTTGTTGGAGCTCTCTTGCATCCCACTTAGCGCAATGGAATCGGTCCTTAGGCACCCCATCTGGGATCTGGTTTTGCTTCACTATTGGCCTAATCGTCTTCTAGTCATCTAACGACCTTTACCACAAGGAAGCCATGTTTAGACTGAAAAGCGTAACTTGGCCCGGTAATGCGTTTATATGTCAAGATTTTAAAACATTAATTCTAGATAATCTGAATTTTCTTTTTCATTAGCAGTAAAAGAATAAACTATTTTCATTTGCTTACGTAAGGAATCTTAACGACAGAAAAAAACAAACCTCCACTAATTTTTACAAATCTTGTTTTCAAACCAAAATCCACAATTAATGACTGGTATGTTGATTAGTTTTGTGCCATAAATGGTGAATGCAGTTTTATTTCACTCGGGAAGCTGGTGTGATAGTCATTATGTAATCACAGGAAGTCACAAAATCGCTTTCTTCCTGTAGGCTACTAAAGAAAATATTTAAAAATTTAACAATCACCAAAATCCCCCCCCCCAACCCAGTGTACCGTGTTGACATGACTAGAATGCTAGTAACATTCTCGTGTAACATCTAATGCGCTAAGAGTTTAATTTGTGATTTTTTTCCTCTTCTTATTTATGGTTCTATTGTTTAAAGGCAGTATGCACCAACAGTAAGACAATGTTGTTTGAAAATGGTAGTTACCTACCTTGTAAATCCATAGGAGTCTGTGTGGCTATATAACAGAAAGACTATGTGGTCATCATCTGTATCTGTAACGAAATAAGCTGAGTCCTGTGTGCCCAGTACGAAGTAATTGCCTGCAACGTTCTGGTATTGACACATCTGTTGTTTAAAATCAAACACGTCAAATCAGACACTGGATAAGAAGTTTTTAGTACACGCAAATATTCTAGTTGTGATGTCCATGTGGCAGACGATGTTCAGCTCTTCTGGTTTTTTTTTTATTTGGTCAACGGCTAACGATAGTTACGTGTGGACAATATAAGAACCAATTCCACTTTTCTGAAATCCCTACGAGCTATAAGCATATACTTAGTGACTCTCTGAAATCATGTTTCTTACAAAAATGACCTACCTAATAGCATAAGTTCAGGGACATTTGCAGACGATCGCGTAATATATATATATAGAACAATAAAAACAACACAAGATATTAAATTGTACAAAGAGATGTTGATGAATTAAAAGAAATAGGAATCCAATTGAAACATGTCTTTCCATCCAGAAAAATGCGAGTTATTAAGAATTAAAAAAAAAAACCTTTAACAAAACAACTTATTCATGGTAAATCCGGTATGTACAGTGACTTATAAACTCAAAATACCTTGTTATCGTGGAATCTCCATATTAACCAAATTAATTGGATTTATTAAAAGATTTTTTTACATATCAAAAGAGAACATAAAACGTGAAATGCTATTATTAAACCTTGTTTAGACCAATATTTTTCTTATCTTTAGTATATGCTTCCTCTGTTTTTGGCCCTCTCAAGAAAACATAAAGAAACTAGAATTGACGAAAAATATAGCCGTTAGATTAATAACAAACGAATATTCGCAATAATACTCAAGGAACCTAACAATAATTTACAATTAGGCCTACAGAAACACAACTTTATAAAATACTCACTCAGACACAAAGTCCTATTTTTTTTTTTTTGTATTCCGTATGCTAGGAAACATTCGAACCAGTACTCATTTTTCCCAATGCCATTAGAGCTGTTTCTTCTTGTCAATTGCCGTTAGAGCATGGAATGGGTTGCCTGAATCAGCCAGGAAAACCAATGGCTTCGCAAATCTCAAGTTAATTAACTAGATTAACACATCACCACACGTAGGATGTAACTCTCCTCTTTTGGAGGAACGTGTGTTATTCATAAAATAAGTTCATGAATAAGAAAAATGCCAGCTTTGAACTTGAGACCGTCAATACAACAAAATATCGCTCTACCACTTGGTCAACACACAAGCGTCTGAAACTAATTTAATGTCGTTTAATCTAATCATTTTAAAAAGGTTAACTACAACAATTTCATCTACTATCATTAGGCTGCCTAAATTAGGGATAAACAGACGTCATGTCTGTCAAATGTCAGAACAGACTCTTAACGGTTTTCTTCTACATATAGGCTTCCTCTACACTCTACCGT
Source organism: Biomphalaria glabrata (assembly GCF_947242115.1). Classification (NCBI taxonomy): domain Eukaryota; kingdom Metazoa; phylum Mollusca; class Gastropoda; family Planorbidae; genus Biomphalaria; species Biomphalaria glabrata. The sequence goes on from NC_074727.1 coordinate 11,504,707, forward strand.
CAACTCGATTCAGCATCTGTTCAACATTTGTACATAGGCGTATAGACGAACGATATATCATTTAATATATATATATATATATATATATATATATATATATATATATATATATATAGACATCTATGTAGGTCCATTATAGACATATACTGATTTGCACAGTGGTGTGTGTATAGACACGAAAAACAAAAGATTTCAAAAGAATAATTCTGATTATACAGTTTTAAAATTACTAAGTATATATACAATAAAGTATTAAAGTAGAATTTCTTTGGAAAAAAAAAACGGATTACCGAAACATTTTCACATTCTCCAAAAGTAAAGTTGTAGCACGGGTTGTACAAATACTGAAACTGTATACCATCTAGAACGAATCTGGCAACAACAACAAAAAAAAAATAATTAAAAAGTAGAAAATCTGGTCATAGGCTTCCATCTAAATAAAACTGCTCTTTATAAAGCAACTAGCCCTGGGGTTCTCAGCCTGTGGATCGCGACCCCTTTGGGGGGGTCGATTGACCATTTGCCAGGGATCGCCTAAGACCATTTTAAATATGGATTGTTATTGTCTACTCTTCTATTGCTTTAGGTGTGTGTGTGTGGGGGGGGGGTGTCGCCGCAGAGTGGTGGATTGTAAAATGGGGTCGCCGAGCTTAAAAGGTTGAGAACCGCTGAACTAGCCGGATAAGAAGTGGGCCTTAGTTTGAGTATTACTGATCTACTGGAATGAATGGTGCGATTATTTATTGCGATGTTCTTTATATGGACATCGCATTGCATTCGCTTTTGACAACAGAATGGCAGAGTTGTTCTGTGGGTTTGCAGACCACAAAGGGCTCCATTGAAGCTGGTGTCTGCTATTTGTCGTCAGGTGACCATGTTCGACAAGATTCTCTTTTGCGTCTAAGAAGTGAGTGTCTCGCTGCCATGTCATGAAAGTAAGGTATATTCGAAAAATAGAAAGAAGCTTGCAAAATGTCCCCGCAGCCCAATGTTGCAAACTGTTATGTATAATGTTTTTTTTTCATATGCTAAATCTTCCAGGTATTTTCAAACAACAATGATGTTATGGGTCGATATTGAAAAGTATACAAGTGTGACTGGTATTCCTTGAATATTAAGTAATCGTACTACAATAATACTATGCACTATGTTATATATATAGATATAACTTCTGTCGGTTGCGAATCGACTATGGATCATAACATCATCCCATAGAAAGGGTTGAATGCCTGAAGATTTGCAATGGTCGGAACGCCCACGCAGCAGTTTCCCCTTTCCACGCTGCTGATGTGTCCAAAGGAACGTCAAGTGCCGATACAGTTTGGAATCAATGTCGTTGCAGGCTCTGCCAGAGTGTAGCACTGGTGCTGCAAGCTGCCTAAGGATCACCGGCTTCTGATTTTATTTTCAGGCTTGACTCCCGATGCCTTTCACATGTGTTGGGTATAGCTGCAAGGCAGCAGAGTTTTGAAGTCAAAGTTTTTATTTTTCTAGGTGGGTAGCCAGCCAAGGCTAAAGAGTCCCTCCTGTCCGAAGCTTACTAGTTTTGGCGCTAGTTGCCTCTTCTCCTCAGTGAGTGTCCGATAAGCGTCGAGCTTGCACCCATTTATGACCCATTGACCAACAGGAAGGATTTCACCCAAAGTCCAGGAGTGATCCCTCTGATCATTTAATAACATTCGTTTTCTTGGTACACGATTTATTGAGTCAACGCAAGGGTTCCTCTTTCTCATGTGAAGGTTGGAAGCCGAGCCCACGAGGGGTTCCTATATATTCTTATAATGTACCGCCAGAAGCCATGGGAGGGCCATCACCACCCGCATAATCCCGATTAGGGAACAGCATGGCGGATTGGACGGGTTAGTGAAGCCTTTCATTCATCCTTTCCATGTGCAATGTACGTACTGTGGAAGCCCATTGAAGGCAGTTTTCTAGTTTCCCCTGACGTATGTTGCCACAATGAGGCCTGGAATATACCCCCCCCCCCATCCGTGTGGCAAGTAAAAGAACCACTTTAACAATGAAAACAAGACCCAATTTCTGAGCCACGCGTGAAGGCCAGGAGTTGGACCGATTGTCAGAGGCTACCTCAAACGCATGCCATTGGACGCATTTTATAGGTAGTGGAGAGCTAATTTCCATTACCACTTCCGGCAATAATAACCTTACGAAACCTTATAGAGCTACCTGAAATTTAGCAAGGTAATGAAAACTAGTAGAACACTGATAGTCATATAGTTCGAGATATTGTTTATAATAGAAATATTTAGACCTTATAAGGATCTGAAAACGGCAAATTAACTTTTGACGACTTAATTCAAGTATCATTTGAGCAGATTGCTCATGCTTCAAAGTTTCAACATTTTACCACAATAGAGTATTGATTAGACTGATAATTGGCTGAGTGGTAAAGCGCTAGACTTCCGAACAGGGGGTCCTGGGGTTCGAATCCTGGTGAAGACTGGGATTTTTAATTTTGGGATCTTTAAGCGCTTTCTGATTCCACCCAGCTCTAATGGGTACCTGACATTAGTTGGGGAAAAGTAAAGACGACTGGTCGTTGTGCTGGCTACATGACACCCTCCTTTTCATCATCTGCCCTATAGACCACAAGGTCTGAAAGGGGAGTTTACTTACAATGCTAATGACGAAAAAATAATTAAAAATTTACGCTGTAAGGTGTTACAGAAAAAGGGGGAGGGGCTTAATGGGACGATGATTGGTTCCCTTTTCCTAGTACCACATACTCTTTATATGCGTACCATTCCTTCATAACGCCGTAGTAAACAAGCTGGTTCCGTTTCTTTTAACATTAGAGAGGTAGAGAAAGAGAGGAAGGTACCGTAAAAAAAAAGCAACATATATTAAATAGGCCTACTGTTTATTCACTAGTTTCGAGAAAAGTTTGGGGGGGGGGGGGGGTGGTTACGTGAACTGCCACAGCTACAATACGACGAAGGTCAAAGGACAGCTGATGTTAATTGATTTCCGAGAATCGTCATGCACATCCGCTCTATCTCCGTACTTTCGTCGAGTGGGTATGTGTGGAAGAGGAGGGCGAACTTTCCTCTACCACCCCCACCCCCCCCTGCATTCACCATTAATATAACAACTATACAGTCGAGACACAAAACAGCGCTTCTCAGAAATTGGTCACGACTCGATCAATGCGCCGCTAAGAAAGCGAAGAGAAATATGTGTACGTTCCTGGTCACGTGTGCTTATAGTTACTATACGAATAATTATTCTGAGTATAGACACAGCATTCATTGATAGGCCTATGTGAGCGTGTACACAGTTTTATAGTCAAACCTTATGCCTGTAGTAGTCTCCGTTTCTACGTAAATGAATCAATACAACATGCTCTTCTTTGTAGATGGACAAACTAAAGCTAATACTATGAAGAAAAAATCATTTGTAAAGCCGAATGTTTGAATTCAGGCAAAATGGCCTTAGACCAAAGATCTCAGGAGCTTTGAGTCATTGGTGATACCATGAGGATGTTTATTCCGTGGGTTGTACCTCTCATCTCTTCCCCATCTGAAGCTGTCCATCTCCTTTTTAATAAACATATACATAAACATATATATGATAAGGCTTGTATTGGAGTCCGAAGATTGATGATGTATGCAGTATTTCCGGCGACTACACGGTCCAAGCTGCGACCTATATACTTTGCCACATACAGCGTAACTCAGCGGGTGTCATTTTTATACTCGCATAAAAAACAGGGTGGACGACGCCATTCCCTCATTGCATTAAACAACCTCCTATTGCAATGGCTGATGGCCAAGATAAATTCCTTAGTATTGTCAGGTAGTTTTAAAACCGGTGCCCCTTACCATAACGTTTTAATTATGTCTAGCGCTTCTTGGCATTGTTCAGACCAAACTATATTATTAGGTTTTCATTTTTTAGTAAGTTTTGTAAACTAATCATTGTTTGTTTTCAATGTTCAAAATGTCATTATTATTACCTGCTACTTCCAGTAGGCCTAATGTTTTGACATGTACAAAAAAATGAGGCTTCTGTTTCCACATACGAGATTTTTAGCAGACCTACGTTGACGTACAATCAATTTGTTAGAAATCCATTTTTTTTTTTTTTTTTGCTATTGATAGTTTTACTAGACGGCTGGCAATAGACATGTCCTACATCTACATAGACATGTCCTACATCTGGAAGACGATGGTTTAAATTGTCAAATTGTCCGACTTTTATTAACGCATTATTGTTTATCAATTCTGGTTTAAACACACAAACACACTCCTACGGGACCCTCGACGCTACTCCCGACTCATACATACAAGTATTTTTAAAATTTGTTAACAGCCTCCTTCAACAGAAACGTGTTACTCTTGAAGCTATTGTTATTATTTTTTTTTTGTTCATTCCCGGGCACAATGCTAATGTTAGAAGTGCAGTGGAATAGATTCTCCATTCTGAGAGGCCCAGTAAGCGTGAAGGTGTCTGCTAACACTGGGCATTGATACATTGTGAATCAAAATCTGGAGCATTCTGAATCGCTTTTTGCTTTGGTAAGATCTCGTTGGCTGCATTTTATGATGACATCGAACGAATATCTTTTAGATCATCTGCAGTTTTAACTTTGAATATTTTTTGTAATCATTATATCCTTTTATTATTTTGGGATTTCAGATTTCTCAATTATTTATCAAACACGGTAGCACGGTATTAGCACCCCTTCTAAAAATGCTTATTTTCAGTACAGGTAGTAGGAGAAATAGTTGAATGTTTGAAGACTTGGTCAATGATGAGCTACCTTTAGATTCTATTAGAAAGTTCGTTATGTAGCCTTGGCCCCGGGTAGCCGTTTTCATCTCAGCTAGAGAGATTATGGGTAAGGCTCCATAAAACCCTAGTACTGGTGAGAGGTGGGGAAAAGAAACGACCAGACTCCAATGCAATGTGGCGTGGAAACAAACAGGAAAACAAGTAAGACAACCCAGATGAAGCTTTTCAGTTGAACAGTCACCACTGTACTAATCTAATATGTTCTTCACATGACTATGCCTGTATCACATGAAAGTAAACTGTCATTTTAAAATGTTTTGAAAGAAACTAAAGTGTGATACTTGTTGTAGTCCTTATGAGTAAGCTTTGAACAAGGACAATAGTTCATTTACAAAGAGTATTATAAATTAATCTATAGGCCTATTTCTATAGTTCAAAAGAGTTTTTACATGAAGAAAATTCTGCGTTTGGGAGTGTTGATTTTAAATTGGAGAAAGACAGTATAGAACCCTGTCATACACGAAATCACAATTTTGTTCCAAAAAATTATTTTGTGGGTGGGTTATGATGTAATAGACATCATGAGTAGGTCAAGCAAGGACTGACCAGGCTGATACATACCGTTTCATTCTGAACAATAAACGACACACACATTAGGTTTAGAGTGATACATTCCGACCTTATAGTTTATTTACCTTGGACGGGATTTGAATGCCAGGGGAGATAAATCTAGGAGTGTCCCATTTCCAAACGTACAGGAGCAGGAATCAAGTTGTGTACATGTCGAATCTTGCAGTTTACTAGCCACCACAACTGCACAATTCATCAACACGTAGAACACAGTCAAAACCTTCAATGGCAACATGCTATGTACTAACGTGGTTGGACGTGCCGAGACACGCATGCTCTTACCAGTATTTGCAGTGCAGTGATAAGAAACCTACCACACCACAAATATGTAGGTCGACGGCTAACCTATTTCTCTAGATGGTCAAGGTTTACTACATGTATAAGGAGTTAATATACAAAGCCTAGAACATAAAGCTTCAGCTAAGGGGAAAGAAATCATGTAGTGGATTAGGTGGTTTGCTTACATTTTAATCCAACGACTATGAGACCTTTTTTTTTTTTTTTTTAAGTACTTGGATAATCATCTAACAAGTGACTTTTTCCCCCCTTCAAACTGATCCTAAGTGATTGGATCATAGCGCACTGGGTACGTTTTGTTACACAAAACTTTCCAATTCACAAATGTATTATTAATTACATGATTGACTAAATAAGTTTGGTTTTTAAAAGAATTTTTAAAAGATTTTACTATTTTTTTTAAACTTGTATGCTTACTAATAGATTTGGAGCCATTAATTTGTGAAAGTTTGTGACCGGGTGATGAAAGGTTACTTCAGATGACAACGTACATCTAATGATGGAGTAAATAAGCATGTCAGGTGAAAACAATGTGTGAGAACAAGACAAAGTTTATTGAAGTCAACAAACAATACATACAAAGTGCTGCATGAATGAAATATTTGAGGAGAAACTTTATTTTGGCCAAGCCATTGCTCACTACATTCAGTTGGCTAGTGGCAGCCATCCTAATGCTTTTCAGCTGAAACATGACAAAAGTAATAGCCACGACCAGACCAGCTTGGTGTAATGAAAATGGCCAGTAAATTATTACATCTAGAGTACAAATTAGGTGAATCCTAACTTACATTCTCCACCTAAAAAAAAAAAAAAAAAGAGTCAAACCTTGACAAAACAAAGTTGTTCATCAAATATAAAACTATGCACCAAATTAATGGATGAAAACTTCAAAAGAAAAAGTCTTTCCTATCCTTACAAAAGTATAGACTAACACAACATGCATGCAGCCATTAGTCCCATCATCTAAGAGTTAAGTTTTAGACCTAAACAGAAACAAAACAATTTAGAAGAAAAAAATAAATAATGAGTAAATACAATTGACAAGAATGCATGAAAGAATTTCTTAGATATCTACACTTCCCAGCACAGGGAATAAAACAAAAAGTTCTTTACTAAAACAAAACTATCCAAAGCTAAGCCTCCAAACTGCCTGCATTACTTGAATAAAGTATGATAGATCCCAGCCAGCTAGTTAAACATTGTATCAAATGCAGCAAAATAATAAAAGGCAGTCTAAATAAAAAAAAAGAAACAAACGTTGACGTTTCCGTGTCCAGTGGTCTTATACAATTGATCTACGTGCATGCCAGCTAGAAGTCAAGAAAATGTTCAAATTGAGGGCGTTTGTTTTTTGGTTATAAACTTGGCAGACAGAAATTTTATCTTGTGACCTCTGCAGACAACATAAAAACAAAACACTTCTTATAAAATATGATATGCACAAGGAAAAAAAAACATCACTTTACATATCTGTACAAAATAGTTTAGTACCCACTTCAAGTACATCCACTAACAATATTTGCAATAGTAACAACTGGAACCGATCATAACAATTAGTGGGTGTTTTTGGGGGGGGGGGGGGGGGGGGGGGAAATTAGATTCATCTGAAAGAAAGAAGTATATGGAAACAGCCTTTTGGTGAATTGCAAGGAAAATTTCATAAAGATTGAATTGATCACCTTATAAAAGATAACTAAAAAAATAAAAATTATGGTTGCTAATACATAGAAAATGTTCTCTAATATAGGTAAAACCTATCTTTGCGAAACAGTGCTTCAATTCAAGGCAGTAGTTTGTAAAAAAAATCACACTCATTACTGAAATGGCATAAAAAAAATAACAAGAAAGAAAATTCTTGCATACACAAATTCTTGAGACAGCAGTATGTTCTACAGAAATATCCTTATAGTAAGTAACTAAAGTGTAAAAATAAAAAAATTATTTTTGAAAACAAAAAACAACAGATTCCAGGAAAACTCAAATTTTCCTCATTTTACAAGTAAAACAATTTTTGTTTAAAAAGAGAAAACAAAATGCATTACTGAGAATACATTGACATAGGTCAAAAGTTATCAGTAAGTACTTCTCTGATAATCTTACACTAATAGTCATTACACTTTCAATACACTAGAATATTGTTCAAGAAATAACAAAGTGCTGCCTTATAGTCAAATAGTCTACATTATTTTTAAACAATCTCGTCGCCATGTAGTATTGTGTGCTGTTTTTAGTTGTGTTTGAAAACAGAGAAAATAGCACAAGACTGCGGGTGTGGGGGGGACAGTTACCAAGGAGTCACTACCAAATGTCAACCTTTACTGAATTAGCCCTTTATTCATCTTAGTGGTAAAAAAAAATGACAACAATGTGATTAGTAGTAGTGGCCAGTGAGTAGCTTCTTTTTGTCTCAGTGAAAGCTGGGCAGGGTTAATCATTTCTTCTCTTATGTATGCAATCAAGAATCATTAAGAAAAAACACGAGAAACGTCAATTGAATTAACCACTGAATGAATACGTCATTTATAGCTTTATATTTTACAAACAAAACAAACTGGATGGGGCTACCACCAATGTCCATGTCATTACAATTGTAGGTCTATGGCTAATTGGTCGGTCGCTTGCATCATCTCTTGTCCCCTCCGCCCTTGGAAGGCAAGTGAGGACGGCGGAAATGTGTCATTTCCGCGGCGGCTTATGTGGGACCTCAACAAACACACAAAAATAAACAAGACGAGGTCACTAATACCGCCAGAGATCCCCATTACATCACCTTCCTACCTGAAGAAAAAGGGAAAAAATGTATTAAAAACAAGTGTTACCTTTTGTCTTATTTTACACATTTGCTGTATCTCTAAAAAAAAAGGCATTTTGCAAAATATTTTGTTAAAAAAGTATTGTTTTTCTATCTTCTCTTAGTGATTAGCTAGACAAAGGAATGAAATTATGTTATAAGGAATTTAATTTAGCCAAATTTTGAAAATGGCTTCTCAGTTAATAAAAAAAATAAATAAATTTAAAACATTCGCCATTTTGTGCCTCCATTGAAAACAAAAATATTTATTTTAGCGTCAAAAAGTTATCCATAATCCAAAATCCATATTATATGCCAGTCAGTTATGTATAATGGTACTACGTAGAATTTATATTACAATACAGCCAGACTAGAGGCTTGTTCTACTTTGTGTTATTCCGGAGGTGCCAAATACAACGGTCTCAAATATTTCCTTACAATTAAAGCATTCATTATGCTAAAGCAAGTAATTTAATCATTTCTTTTTATTCTTTCAGTATAATAAATGCAGTACATATACACTTTTTTTTATCACTGTATATCTACCTTTTGCACCCCCCCCCCCTGTATATCAAAAAGACTGAACCATAATCTTCAAATACAAAAACAAAATTTAATAAAATACTCTGAAAGAGACAAAGATAAAGGCACATTCCTCATCCCATATGCTAGCACAAATTTTTACAAATACTCCTTCTTCCCTAGTGCTATTAGAGCATGGAATGGGTTGCCTGAGCTAGCCAGGAAAACCAGTGACTTGGCAGAATTTAAGTCATTGGTTAATATGCATGACTAAATGCATAACGCGTAGGACGTAATCATCTTCTTTTTTGAAGTAACGTCTGTATTATATAAGATAAGAAAGAGATATAAAGACACAGCAACTAGTATGTCCAAAATTCATAATGAATTAGACACTGAACAAGGTTAAAGCAAGCCTAATTTTTTTTAATAAATAAAATTGTGTAACACAAAGAAATGGTAACTGACTCAACTTTTCCATTTTGCTATTTCAAACTGGTGTGTTGGATTGCGTTTACATTTTTCCTAATGATAATTTTTTAAAAGTTTAAATCAATATACTACTTATTTAAAAAGCTTTATTTTGTTTATTACAACCGGAAAACCCCATCCTTCTTTTTTTTAAACTTCCAATAATGGGTCCACGTTTTATCAATACCACTAATAATTAGCCAAGAATTCTAGCATCTGCTAAAATGAAATGGCCCGCTTTCTCTTGGAACTCTATTATTGTTGGTTTCTTTTCACCCTGTGCATCACAATGTTGTCTAACAGACTTTTGACTTGTAACTGAAATAGCCCGTATTATAATGCCCCACACCCCTATTGGTACCCCCCCCCCCAACACAAAAAAACCTACATACAAGCTGACTTTACTTTTTTCTTTGGCTTCTCAATTTCTTTACTCTATATTGAAATGTTTTTCTTATTTGTGTATATGTTTTATTTATAAAATGTGACCATTTGGGAAATACCGAAATTAAAATACAAAATAGAAAGCATGGGGTTTTTAATGAATTTTAACATTCAGTCTGCAAATTTGTCCCAAACAGTGTCTTAGCAAGCACTTAAGTGATAAAGGAAGTTTAACAGCTCTCTTGATACATACATAAATGAATAATTAGTAGTATTTTGGAATTATACTGCTATCAAATAAGTTTAATACTAAGAGAATTTTATTTTTTTTATGTACCAAAGAAACCAATGAAAAACTTACCTGTCCCCACTCTCAATGGGTTCAGAAGACTGACTGTCTACTTTATCACCTCTGTTGTACCCTCCTCTTCGACGAGGTGGACGATCATTGTTGGCCATCTCAACCTAAAAAAATGGTCATTTATTTTACAATTTTATGGTACATATAGATACTTTCTTAAAAAAATGTAAAAATTGTATCAAGAATATGCAAAAATAAATATTTTCTTTTAAAGCTAACAATTGACAAATTACCATTTCTCTGGACATCAATGGAAAATGTACTTCTATATATATGTATATATATTTACTAGACACATATTACCCGCGGATCTTTATTTGAGTATCACGGTCAATATAGTCACTATGAGTGTTTTGTAAACAATTAAACGAAAAAATAATGTTAAGTAAAGCAAATACAGAATGTGAGAACGTAAAAAGAGAAAATAGTATGAATGGAGCTCTAAAAATAGCTAATCGACTTAAATGCATGTTTTCAAATAACAACATTTGCTTGTGGGCATACATATGTTTGATTAAAAATTGAAATGAATAGACTTAATTTTGAATGATCATGTGTTCTAGATCTAGAATAATCTAGAGTTAAATATTGGCTTGGATAGAGTTCATTCTGCGCATGCGCGACCTTTTTAATTAGAAGTACGTAAATGTATGAAACTATTAGAATATATCTCAACACGGCTTCGCAGCTTTAGCGAACGAATGTTTGAAAAAAGCTTAAAAAAAAACAACAAATTTGAATGTTAATTTGATTAATATATGAAATGAATGGACTATAATTAGTATGTTTATGTGTTTAATCATAAAACTATCTTTGCGAAGAGAAGTTCTATCATCTTATTGAATTAGAGTTTTAGACTTAGGAATAGAGAGGTGTAACATTTTGGGTAATGTCTAATGAAAGAATGTACGTCAGGAATTCTAAATTCGCAGATATAAGGAACGAATTTATGTAACAATGCTTTTGAAAGGTTAATTTTATTACATAATGAACTCAATAGACTATATTTTGTATTTTCATGTGTCAAAGTAAAAGCTATCTGTGCAAAGTGTAGTTTTAAAAATTAGATCTAAATCCTTTCAATCTTTTCTCATGTAAACATGGCCTAGATCCATGAAGTTATAATGCTTTCATAGAGTTGGTCAACTTTTTTTTTTTGAGGGTCCTAAGTTTGTTTTAGGGCTACAATACACACACTACGGTCTAAGTTAGTACCCAAGGAACATTTATGCCAAGTTTTATCAAGATTGGTCAAACGGTTTTGATTTCTATTCGGGACATGTATACATACACCTTACTTTCTACTTTATAGTATAGATATGTATGTATATGTGTGTGTGTATATATATACAGTGCTTTTTTTTTTATGAAGGTACGCACCAGTACAGTGAACTGCAGACATGCCTACAGTCCCGCATTATGCGGAACTGTCCCGCAAAAGCATCAAAAAAGCTCACATGTTCCGCATTCACGATTTTTTGTTCCGCCAAGTCTGAATTCCGACACAAAAAAAAAAAATCGCCGATTTTTTCATTATTTATAAATAATGCGAAATGAAAATACTGAATGTAAAATAAAATATATCTAGGTCTGTGTTTATTGTTTACATTTCATCTGCTCCCGGTGTGTCCTAAATTTACGAAGATATGGTTGAGCTAGATCTAGACATAGATATACATCTACATCTAGTACTCTAGGTCTAGATCTATTCTTAGAATCTAGTAAGTGCTAATAAGCTTAATTTTTCATTCAAATCCCTTTCTTTTCCCGACAAAGGCGCTATTCTAACACTAACACTAGACTTAGTAGACTAGTATTACTAGTAACACTAACGTGACTAACTAAACTGGTTTCTTAGGTAATTCTATTCAAATAGGTTATTAGAGATCTAGACCTAGATCTAAATGTAATTAATTAACTTAGACACAGTAAGGCTAAGGCCTTGATCTAAATAAGGCTATAGAATATATCTACTTATTACATAGTCTAAATTAGTATCTAGATCTAGCAGCTAGCACTAGATTACTAGATTTAACTAGATCAGTAGATGATACTAAATCTAGATCTGTCTTAGTATCTAGAGAAATAGACTTAGAAGGTGATAGATCTCTAGATTTCTATGTGTCATTATCATATGTAATAAATTTAGTTCTCAATAAGTCCATAGATCTAGACATAAATATTTAGATCTATAATATAATTATTATAATCTGTGTTCTTAGACTTAGAGGACTTATTAGATGTAGGTCTAGTCCTAGACTAGTGCTACTAGTAGACACTCTTAAATTATTTTAGATCTAGAACTAGAGACAACTTCTAGAGTGACTAGAGTAGAGCCCTAGAAAAGGATAGATAATCAAGTACCGGTAGATCTAGAATAATCACATAGGAGTTAGAACTATTGATTTCAAACAAAGCCAAAGGACATAATTAAAGGTTTTCTTACTTTTAATTATACTATTTACATCTAATTTATAAGAAGCAAACTAGTATTGTTATTAAAGTAATATAATTGAAGTTTTATTTATTGCGTACAGTATGGCTGACAAACGTAAACGCGCATATTATTTATTGCGTACAGTATGGCTGACAAACGTAAACGCGCATATGTTCCACATTGGGGTCCAAAATTCCACATTTTCAACCTGAGTGTTCCATATTCTGGGTCTTAGGGGTAGGCATGTCTGGAACTGGCACATTTTTCAATGCAGGGAAAAATTACTACTTTTTATTTATTTTTTTTTTTTTTTTATTTATTCTTAATTTATTAGTATTTGTATGAGTACTGGCACCTTACAAAACAAAAAGCACTGTTTATATATATATATAACTAGATTAATGAAATTATAATAACTGTACAAACCTTGACTTCTCTTCCATCTAGCTCTTTCCCACCCAGAACATCTACAGCCTCCTTGGCGGTATCTGTTGTCTGGAAATGAAGAAAAGCAAACCCACGAGCTCCACGCCATACCAAACGAAGAGGATTGACATTTAGGGCACGGAGTTCAGTTTTCAATTCACTCACACGTAGTCGACGAGAAAGTCCACCAACCCAGACAATGGCATCTGGATTGGTCCTAAATTTTTGACGTAATGGTCTGCGGCCTAAAAAGAACAAAACACCATGGAATTAAATTAGGACTAAACAATGAAAGGCACCAAATTTTTTTTTAAAGAAAAATGTCTAATGTACCTTTCAATTTAGGTAGCTTTACAACAAGACTCAATAATCAGATTTAAATCCCAGTTGGTTAAAGAAAGGGTTATTACATAACACATAAATTAAGACAAAAAAAACTTTACTTGAATGAAGGGTATAGAATGCCCAAGTAAAACTGTCATTATCCAGAAATAATTTGAAGATATTAGATATATATATATATATATAAAAAAAAAGCACACCTTCACCATCCTCATCTCCTGATGTTTTCTGTTCACCATCACTGCCTGAATGATCTCCTCCTCCTCTATTATCTCTTCTTCCCCCAGGTCCATCATAACGGCGGCGGCGCTGAAAGCGTCTACGCTGAGGATATCTATAAAGAATAGCATTTTCAATTTTTAAAAAAAAAAAACAAAAAAAAAAAAGGGGCATAAGAGATTTGAAAAAAAAAAAGTAAATTTCCGATACATATTAAAAAGTTATACACATATAAACTAACCTTCTCTGGCGATTTTTGTCTTCACCATCACCCTGGCCCCCTTCTCCACCACCATCACTATGCTCAGATTCTGAGGCACGGGGCTTACCACCACGTCTAAATCGGCGGTTGCGATAATTCCTTCTTCTTCCACGTCCATCATCTCCATCAGCACCAGATTCATCTCCAGTTTCAACATTTTCTTTATTACTGTCATCCCCTCCTTCTCTGCGGCGCCCTGGACCACCACCACCTCTTCTGAACCTTGAATGTAAGATTGAAATAAAAAGAAGATAAATTTGATTTGATTGAATTCTATTACGGTACACAAACATCATTACTTAGTAATGATGTGCACATCAGAATATGAATCATCAGGTTAACAGAATTACGTCCCATAATTTTCATCATTTGTACAGCAAAACATCCAAAGCATAAGGTAAAATTGTACAATAGCTACCAACAAATAAAACCATGTATACCTATATGGTCTACCACGTCCTCTGTAGCCACCTTGCCCACCAAATCGCCTAAATCTTCGTGGACGAGGCGGTTCTGCATTCTCCAGAGGATCATCTTCAGCACTTTCTTGTCCCTTCAAGAAAACATTATTACCATTCTGCTTCTCAATTTCCCTCAGTTGTCTCAAAACAGGAATCTGTACAAATGGAAATAAATGACTTCATTTAAGTGCACATTATCCTTTAAAAAAACACCAGAATATGTACGTCAGTAATACATTATGATAATATTAATAAGTATAAAAAGAAAAAAAAACCTGAAAGAATTTGTTGACTTCTAGATGGCTCCAAATAACACCAGTGGGCTTAGGTCGAGTGCAATTAGTCTCAATGATTTCAGTTGGCGTTAGAATGAAATCTACAGTCATATCATGCTCATCAACCTATAAAACAAAATTACTTTTTCAGACAAAACTTATCATAAATAGTCTTAAATCTAGCCAGTGTACTAATAGGTGCATCAGAAAAGCATGAATCCACATAAAATTCAGTATTACGTCCCAATATTTCATCAGTGCACTGAAAAAAAAAAAGAAACTTAATGGACTAAAGAGTTTCATATAAAGCTAGAGAACTGAACATTATAATTAAAGAACAATTATAATTGGTCTAGCTGTTTAATTCTAAATTTGTTAATTTTCTTTTTCAAAATTAAAAGCTTGAGCCATGTTCTACACACTTAGATACTCAAATACTTTTAATATGCTATAAACACTCTTAATGCTATTCTATTCAATTAGTTCTGCATAACTATTATTTTTACTTGCTGCAATCATTCTCAAAACATTTAGGAATAAATGTGCTATTAGCTTTGTCCATCTTGGGCATTTATCCTTAAATGCATAATATTGGTTTTCTTTGTACAAATAGTTTTTGTGCTGCTGTTGGTAATATAAGCATTTAGCTTTCCGCTATAATAGGTCCTATTATCTTAAAATAGCTGACATTTCAATTTTTCTTGAAAACTAGTTCATTTATAATGTGATAATCAGAATGTAATGAAGAGTATTCCTGTCAGGTCTCACATTTGTTTAGCATTAATATGTTAAACCCCCTGTAAAAAGAGTGATTTGTAAACAAATTTTACAACACAAACACTGACCAGCTCTTCAGGGATATCCACCACCTGGGAGTCATGAACTGAAGTCACAACTACAGTATTAGCATCAATAGCTCCCATTGTCCTCATCATTGCATATTCCAAGTCTGCAAAACCTTTCCCTTTACCAATACGGTAACCTTGGGAAAAAAAAAATGAAACACTTAAATAAAGCTAATAATTTTAAATGAAAAGAAAAAAAGGTTATTTCATGTCATATTTACCTTTCCTAGACACAGCCACACTCCCTACAACAACAAGATCAATCTTGATCTTCTCATCAAGTCCAACTTCTTTACTATTCTCTTTCACACCCTACAAAGTAGTTAATTATGCTCAAACATTTGTTTTGTATAAATAAATATATATATATACATTTATATATATATATATATATATAAATATTTCTATATAATTATTTATTGAACAATCACTACCTTTAAAATATTACCTGAGATGTGCAACAATGTCTCAGCTTTTCTTTATCAGTAGTGCCTTCAGGAGGGACCACACGATTCAGAAGACCAGTTTTAAGTTGTGGAGTAGGTACCAGTAAATTCCTCTGTGTCTAATCAAGACAGTTTAATTTATAAAGCATATTTATCTATGTTACAAGCAAACAGAGGAAAACATACTGTAGATGAGTGTGCATCAGAAAATGAATCATCAGGTTTACAGAATTACGTCCCATACATTTCATCCTTTGCACTGATATTAGCTTTAAGTATCTTCAGAGATGGGCTAAAAACCATACTCACAGAATCTACAGAATCAAAAATTATGTTTACACATCTTTTAAAAAAAATCATCAAATACCTGATTTAGAAGAACTAGTTCTTTTCCAGCCTGAAAAATGGTGTTAAAAACAAATGTTTATAAACATTAAAAAAAAAAAAAAGTCAATTATAGAATATATAGAGTATGATTTTTAGCTAATTTAATAACATATGTTACCTCAAGTACTAAAAACCTGGCTTGCTCCTGGGGCTTGTCAGGATTGACTTTCACAGTTTTGGCCTTTTTGAAAGCTTCTAGTGTTGCCAGTTTATCATTAGCAGCAGCTGCTCCCTATAGATAAATATATTGTATATCAGCTGTCTCTCTCAACTATATAGTATAGATATATATCTATAAATAAATAAATAAGGCTTGGTTTAGAGTCAGTATATATATATATGTATGTATATATATATATATATACATATATATATATTGCTGTGTCCTAGATGATTGTCTTACCTCAAAATTAGGAATACGATAATGGCAAGGTCTTGGCACATTTACCAAGTTGTTATCTTCCAAATAGTCCCAAATTTTTCTTCGAATGGCCCATTTTCCAGTTTCTATTGAGAGAACAAAAGTGTCAAAAAGTTTTGTTTTCTGTTTTAACAAAATATTATTATCCCATCAAACAAAAACATTTCTAGCACTTTACTAACCATCTTCAGGATGAATTTCTCTTCGATAAGGGCGCCTTCGCTGTCTGTTGCTCCTGTCCTTGTCTGGAGATTCATCGACAGTTGGTTTCACATTTTCAATTTTCGCCTCATCATCTGGGCCCTGAGCTGCAATGGCATTATTATTCTCCATGCTCTCAAGAATGGTGCTTTACTTAGCCTCAGTCAGTGTCTCCACCAGTTGGAGAGATTTCTGGGCACTCTTTATCTAGAGTTAAATATAATTTTTCCATTATTTTATTGAGAATGCTGATTGGGCAGATTATGTATATATAAATATAAAGTTATAAGCTATAATGTGTAGCTCATGTCTGTTAAACAGATTAATGTGTGTGGCTTAGATAAGGGGAAAGAATTCAAAGAAATAGAAACCATTGTACTACAAAAAAAAAAAATCTTTAATATTTTGCTTCTTTGTACTACAAGTTGTAATACTATTGAGAAAATATATATATATAAAATTTAGAAGTCTTCCAAATTTCAAGCTTCAATTTTTTAAGGACTAAGGTTACAAAGTTGAGGTGTTACAAGATTTTTTAAAAATAATCTTAGCTTTTTATCTAGTTTGCACATTTAAAATAGATAAATTGTGCCCCTATTAGTAGCTGAATGGGATGGATTGATGATGTGGAAGCAGATCTGCAACAGCTTGGGGTAAGGGCGTGGAAACGAAAGGCCCAGGAGAGATCTGAATGGTAGGACGTGTTGAAGCAGGCCAGAGCCCTCCATGCCATGGCTTGTAGCGCCACTAGGATGGATGGATTAGTAGCCTATATAACTATATATATTAAATGTGTATGTAGCGTATATTTTTCACAGAAAAGATGCTGGCTGGGGCGCTGTGGTTATTGATGTTTAAGTATTTTATTGTTTTATGTTTGTGATTGTGCATATTGTAATTTTCTTGTAATACTTATGAGCAAGCAAGCTACTATTTAATTTAATTTTTCATTTTTGGTGAATGTACTTTACTTCATGACACTTTTTTTGCAATATTACAACATTCATTGATTTGGCCTTTTTATTCTTCAAATACATTTCTCAAACATAGAGTCTATATTTTATTTTCAAAAGAGAAAAGTACATTGTTTCACCCAAAGATTAAGCCAGACTAGTGTTTTTGACAAATGTCATTTCCTGTTTTAAAATTAATTATTTTTTTTGTGATTGAATTGAAAAACAATCAACTGTAACACTACACTACTGTACAGACTCAGGTTACCAAATAATGGTGTGTACATTTTGAATAAATTTGAATAGCTTGCAATATTGTATAGCATTTAGATCCATTTATGAGAAGTAGATCTAGACAACGTAAGCCCAACTGGTGAAAATTCTAATTTATTTACAATGTCAATGTTTTACATCATCTTATAAATTTTACAGTTAAAAAATCCATTTTACCATGACCATAGTGTTTTTGTTTACTATCAAATACTATTAATTAATAGAGTTAGACATTTAACCTAGGACCTAGATTATTTTCTTTACTTTTCCTTAATGAAGATAGGTAATCTAGATTCTACCAGTACCATGTGACCAATTATAAAAAAAAATCTAGAATTTACTAGATCTATAATCTATATATATGATAATCTAAAGACTACTAACTTGACTAACCTAGTACCTAGGCCTTAGTGGGAAAGCCCTGGGACTGGGAGGACTAAACTAATCTAGGAAACTAGGACTACTAAGGTCACTACTAGGTCTAAGTCGTCTAAGTCTAATAGATAGAGTTAAAAGTAGCCAGAAGGGAAGGCATTGTGATTAGACTTGATCTAAAACTAAAGTGGAATCTAGAATAATCTAGATTATCATCATCTAGACTATTCTAGGCTAGATAGAATCTATGTCTAGAGTCACTCTTCTAGATCTAATAGTTTATCTACAGTAGAATAAAAATAGTGAATAGTCAGAATTAGATTTCTAGAGAATAGTTAGATCTAGATATAGAGGAGGCTCTTATATTTTGAACACCCCATCGAATTCTCCTTTCTAAACGGGTAGCTTTTTTTTGTTTGTAATTCATTTGTTTTTATGTGTGGAGCTAAAAAAGACGTTTCGGAACTAGGCATATCCAATTTTAGATAAGTTCCTGTAATTTTGTTCCGTTTTTCCAAAGCAGATGGCAGTTATTTAGATTCGCGGTAACCATGTATGTAAAGCTGTTGTTTTAACCTCCCCCGGCAATTCATACCCATATAAGGGATGAAGGCTATATTATGACCCTGTTTGATCGTAGGCACTGCATGTGATCACGCAAGATAAGCTGGCGGTGAGGAGAGGTATACACTCAGCTGAGGAGAGGCGTGTAGTGTCACAAACTATCCACCACTGCCTGTTATATACATATAAAGAGAGAGAGTATATGAGGAAATAGACTATAAATACTTCTTTTACTACAATTTAAATAATTTTTAAGTAACACAGATATAATTTATTAGCAATTACATAGTGGTGTTCAACAGCGGTGCTCACTGTTCAACTAAAGGAGAAAGCCCAAAAACTGCGTTCAAAATAGGAGCATGAGGTGACCCAATTTATAAAATCTTGACTATGGGTGGTAATACAAAGGAACACAGCTATTTTAATAGTCCTTTAGTTGCAGAATAAGAATCTGCTTTCAGTTTTTTTGTAAGTTAAACCTTCACCAAATAAAAAAATAAAATAAAAAATTGACCTAGTTCCTGAAAGTCGGTGTTCAGTTATAAGAATCTACCATAGATCTAATTAACTTCAAATGATTCAAATCATTTTCAATGGGGTGAATTGAGACATTTGAGTCTAAACTAGATACTGCTAAAACATGGTAGATTTTACAGCTAATGATATAATGGCGCAGAGTTAAATTTTTTAAATAGTATGCACTTCTAGAGATCTAGATCTAAACTTAGACTTAAGAGCCGAAAAGTGGCTGGTCGGTAGGAGCACGCCACCCACGTTCCTCTTTTCAACCTTTGGCAAGGCAAGGGGTTTTGGTCTGTTTTTAAAGCGCATAAGCATCTAAATGTGCAACGTTACTAACAGAAAACTGAATCGTAAAGGTGAATTAGCATCTACACAATAACCTTAAAATTAAAAAATTAGACAATTTTTACGCTAAATTTTCTAAATGGCTTACATAAGCGTGGAGAAGTGACTTGATGTCGCGGCCACGTTAGTAAGTTTATCAGCTTTAAAACAAGGATTAATCGGAACAAGGAATTCGATATAAAACGAAATACGAAAATTGCAACGCATTAAAATTTTTATTTAGATATCTAGATCTAGAAACGGCAAAAAAAAATAATAAAAAAATAGACTAATAGTGCTGATTCCAGATCTTGTCAAGATCTAAACAAACTTTAAAAAAATATTCTTAAAAAAATAAGGCTATGGTCTACTCTAGATCTAATCTAATCTTTACATTCTTATTTATATTTACTTAGACATTTATCTAGACATTTATCTAACCCTTACCTTTAGTAAAATCACTAAATTTAGAAAGCCTTCAGGACAGAAGGCTCAAAAGTAAAGTAGCAATCATACATAAAACACTGAACCATAATCTTCAAATACAAAAACAAAATTTAATAAAATACTCTGAAAGACACAAAGATAAAGGCACATTCCTCGTCCCATATGCTAGGACAAATTTGTACAAATACTCCTTCTTCCCTAGTGCTATTAGAGCATGGAATGGGTTGCCTGAGCTAGCCAGGAAAACCAGTGACTTGGCAGAATTTAAGTCATTGGTTAATATGCATGACTAAATGCATGACGCGTAGGACGTAATCATCTTCTTTTTTGAAGTAACGTCTGTATTATATAAGATAAGATATTTAGATCTACAGTATAACCGAATGTCACTAGCAGAAAGATTCGTCACAATTCGTGTACCTCATTATGATAATGACATTAATATCTCATTTTTTAAACAAAGATCTAATATAGATCTAGATCTATTTAGAATTATTTTAATCTTATTTAATCTATTTTTTTAAATGTCATTATCTTGTTACCTGGTTGAATTTTGATGAACTTCCCAGCTGTGTCACTTTTTTTTTTAGGTTAGTAGCACAGCAATGAGCGCCACAACCAGCCAGTGTTTTAAAGGGTTCTACTGTAAGAGAATAATAAACCTGCTAAGTTACAACAATCCAAAGAATAACTAGCTATATCAGTTAAATAACACCTATAATTTCAGCTCAAGACACTTCATATTAAAGTATTTACCGTTGGTAAAAAGTACACCTTTCCACTTTTCACAAATCAATCCATATAAGCATGACGTGTCTCGAGTAACTAAGGTGGTTGACGTCATGAAGATGCTTTTTGGTTTTGGATTGGTGCGGACTATTGCTAAAAATAAGTCTTCTCCTCGCTATATATTTTTATCCTAATTAATTGAGCTATCATTCAACTAGAATTGTAACCCGTAACTGGAAACTATCTCGTATTGTTTTAGCCGCTCTGGGGTGCATTATTCCTGGGCCTAAAGGGATCATGGAAGTCCTTCTCTTTAATTTTCTGATGTGATCCAAAGGAATGCTTCGCATTACATTTGGCACAAACTGAGTTGCAGAAGGTTGTCGGAGGGAATATCAAAGAGAGTACTTCCAATGCCTCAGGGGTTCCACTCCTAATTTTTCATCGTGTTTGTCTCTTGCAACGGTGTTGAAGACATAGTAGACGAATTGCCTTATTAGGCTAACGAGCTCCATCTGCCAGAAGCTTTCCGTTCCGAGGCACCAGGCATGGCCGTAGCCAGGATTTTAAAACATATATGTGTGTACATAATTAATCTTATTACATTTTGACCCTTCATCCTTTCGGAAGACGTTTATTGCACCATAGAATAGGTTCTCCAGGAGTTAGTGGAAAAATTGTAGACACCCCGCCTTTGCCAACAAGTGAGCTCTCCCAGAGGGGTTCGGAGCGGAGCCCCACCTCCAAGCACTATTTCTGGTATTTAAAGCCCCCAAAAAATGCATATTTTGAGGTATCTACAGCATGGGCGTAGCCAGGTTTGTTTTCGGGAGGGGGGGTATTTTTTTCTCCCTCTCCCCCCCCCCCCCGCCAAAAAATATTTATATGTATGTATGTATGTATGTATGTATGTGTACATAATCTTTATTACATTTGACCCTTCATTTTTTCGGAAGACATTTATTGTGCCCTAGAATAGGTTATTCCTGGAGTTAGTGGAAAAATTGAAGACTTCCCGCCATTGACAGTGAGGGGGCCTGGGGGAGCGCTAGGAGCTCTCCCGGCGCGGGCCGGAGCCCCGCCACCAAGCACTATTTCTGGTATTGAAAGCCAACAATGCATATTCTGAGGTATCTACAGTGCATTTTCCTGCTATTAAAAGTTTTATTTCAAAAACCTAATGTGCTATTCTTACTGACTTAGATCTCCCGCGCCGTTCGGCGCATTAGCCGTCAAGCTGCTTCCACAAAAATCTGTCACTATTAATGTCTGAAGCCTCTTCCCACCTGCTCTGAGGACCTCCATGAATGTGTGGCACCAAGTTGTACTAGGATGTCATCGCAACTCTTATTATGCGTAATTCATTTTGTCGGAGAAAGATGTCCCGCAAACCTCAGTTCGGTATAGGATTTCCTTGATTTAGACCCGATCTCTATAACTGACTACTAAAATCTGTCTTAACCATCTTTGTTGAGCCACATTTAGTGTTTTTCAATTTCGGCAGATGACTATTTACTGCACTTTATTAATGGAGCCCCGCCACTGGTAGATATGTGTAAACTCTCTTGAATAAGTTCTTGGAATTAGATGACTGTAGTTTGCTTTAGATTTTATATCCAAAAGGAAAGTTTTATCGTCAAAATCATCTGTTGAAGGTTTTAAACTAATAAATCTCTGGAGTTTTTTTTTTTTTTTTTTTTTAAATTCAAAACCCCATTTAGCTACGGTCATGGTAACTTTAGTTTGTTTAAAATAATATATGAAGATAGGGGTTTTCCACCTCAAAACGCTCTGTAAGGGGATTATAAATTCAAAACCATCTGGAGGTGTTTTAAACTTTAAAAAAAAGTCATCTGTAGGAGAGGGGTTTAAACTCAAAACCCCCAATTAACTTATCTACGCTCAAATAATTTTAGTGTGTAATTTGCCTTTTTATATTGAAGAAGTATTTTTTTTTAGCATCAAACCCCTCTGAAGGTGGGTTTAAACTCAAAACCCCCTTTAGCAACGCTCATAGCATTTTGAGTGCGTAATTTGTTGTTGTTGTTTTTTTTTTTATATATTGATGAGGTAGGCCTATTTTCTAACTTCAAACCCCACTGGAGGGGGGTTTAAACTCAAAAACGCCCTGTGGCTACGCTCATAGAATTTTGAATGTGTAGGCCTAATTTGCTTTTTTTTTTATTGAATAAGTGGTTTTAAGCTACAAACCCTGCTGGAGGGGGTGTTTTAAACACAAAACCTCTCTCGGCACGCTCATAGAATCTGGTAACTGATGAATGGATAGTCTTATACTGAAAAAGGGTTTTATCGTAAATTTCGGAGGTGGTTTTAAAATCAAAATCTTCCTTTGCTAGGCTTTCGGAATTTGTGGATTTTCGTTTGCATTATTATTGCGCTGGGGCCAGTGATGGTTTAGGATTAAAATCTCACCTAAAATAAACAAAATCAAAGCAAAATATCAGTCACTAAATTCTGCCCCCCCCCAACTGCGGATAGGTGGGGGGTTCATTTCGGGGGGAGGGGGTTTGAGGGCACCCCCGGCTACGCCCATGGCACCAGGTATCCGCCCTCATCTCTTAGTAAAAGCAGTTTAGTCGGGCTTGGGTCTAAGTTTAGCAGCATTCAGCTAGCAGATGTCAAAAGTATTAATATTGTATATATGGGCTAAATAAAAGATAAGGGAGCGATGATAGGCCTTTCAGTACTTTTTAGCTATAATATTTTTTTTATTATTTATAACAATTAGGTCCTCTTATTGTATCCTATGCAACATATCCTACTTTTCCGGGTAATTATGTGTAGGATCAGTGCCGGTCTTAAGTAGGCTAATTAAGGCCCAAGGTGAAGTGAACTGGGTGGCCCCAAATAAAATAGATAGATAGATAGATAGATAGATAGATAGATAGATAGATAGATAGATAGATAGATAGATAGATAGATAGATAGATAGGTGGGTGGGTAGGCCTAGGTTGGTAACATGTGTGTAGATTTGCATTTACTTTTAGAAGAATAACTGTAAGTAGGGCCTATATTAATTTCTTATTGGGTGTCAAATGAAAAGCATTAGAATTTACAGAAAAACATGCATGGAGACTTGAAAAAGAAATAGACCGGCTCAATATCGATGGAAAAGAAAAAAAATCAATTTTAGCTTGAATTTGTCTTTTTCATGAGCAACTAGTCCTTCACATAGATTTCTATAGAATGGGTGCATATATATGATGGTCTGCGTGCTGAAAACAGCTGTTGCATGGGATTTAGGATTTAACCCAAAATTAATCGTTAACGTACAATCTTCTTTTTTTTTTCTCTTTTGATCGATCGTTTGTTTTTATTTTCATTCTGTAAATAAATAATATTCCACTAAAGCATGTAGGTTCACTCATTCTTGAATATCCCCCCTCGCTTTTTTTTTTACTTCAACAAATGCAAGCTAAGCATATTTTTTTTGGGGGGGGGGGTATTTTGGGGAGGAGATTGGCTTGAAGGACTTAGAGTAATTATTGTTGACGGTCGTTGACTTGTAGCACCAAACTGCTGGTAGACAATTAAACTGCTGTAGGCGTTCATTCATTCATTGTTTGGCCTCCTTCAGTCGTGAAATGACTATGGTTCATCTCGAACACTTTTTCATATGGCTGTGGAGCCCTATTTTGGAGAGACAATCCCGTCCACATATATTGCAGGTCAAGGTGGCTTTCGCTTTGGTGGTAGAGGAGCTGGCCATTTTCCGTGTGGCACGCTTTTCTTCAAGAATCCGGGCCCATGTTTTCTCGCTGTCTATAGCTTTCTTGGTCACCGTCTCTATCTCCAACTAGTACGGTCTAAGGCTATGTCTTCCCAATCGTCAGTATCATTGTTTACTGATTTTAAATCCCTTTTTACCACATCAACGTAACAACATCAACTGGGCGACCAGTTTTTCTTGAGCCAGACGCAAGTTGCCCGGACAGAATGATTTTCGGGATGCGATTATCCTCCATCCGTCGAACATGTCCGAGCCAGCGCAGGCGGCGTTGCCTGAGGACTGTATAGATTATGGGAAGGCCTGTAGGCGTATCATGTCTTAACTAATACAACTTGAAATAACTTGAATAACGTCTTGGTGAACAATATTATAGGCCTAACATAGACACAATCAAGTGGATTTGAGATCAAATTAATGTAATAATTTAATAAAAGTAATACTATTTTTTAACAAAATCTAACTCACTACAATGACACAACCTTTCAGTCTCACGTTCAGGGCCGCTGATGACACTGCCACCTATCTTGCACCATTCAGAACCAATCGCTAACTTCTTCCCACCGTCACCATTGGCAGAGAGAGAGAGAGAGAGAGAGAGAGAGCGAGAGAGACTCTGTGTCAGTAATCCACGGATGTTTCATGAAACTTTAGCCCCACAGTAGGGCATACTAGACACTATAGCCTATTGTAGGCTGCACTAAACATAACATTGTGTTTGTGACTCTATTTAACAGATAGATCTAGTCATTTCATTCGTATATCAGCTACTAGCTTTTAGTTGTGGCTCTTTTTTTTTTTAAATCCCCATTGACAAACTGTATAAACCTAGCCCAAAACCTAGCCCGAAAACTTTCAACTCTCTATGTTTATTCCAGAAGAGAAGTTAACAGCTAATAAAGCATTTTCTTAAAGGCGAAGATTAAAGGCGAGTGCAGTAAGCCTATTTTACATGAATACGCAGTCCAATTTGCGATCTACATATTTTGCCAAATCTGATTCAGACAAACACATACGTTAGGCCTAAAAGGCTCCTCGAACACACTCATCAAAGGTGTCTGCGCTCTAAAATATGCCTGCGCTGGCAAGACTAACTTATAAATCTAACAAACCATGCTTAATTATATAAAACCATACGTCATTTCTTTTTTTCTTTGTCTGATAAAGACAAAAATGTCTGTCTTTTTTTTTCTTTTCTTAAGACCATCATTAAAAAATTGAGGCATTCTAGGGTTTAAAAAAAAAAGTAGTTTAAGAATTAAAAAAAAAGTTTAGTAGCGTAAGTGGACCTATAGCTACGCACGTACGTAGGCTATGTTTGATATTTTTTAAAAACAGTGTTATAGTATAACAGACCTAATGTAGAGGCATACGATAAAATTAGATAGCAAGATAGGCTACGTTAAAATGTCACACTGGCTTTACATACATTACGATACTGACTTCTTAAGCAAATCTTACCCCCCCCCCCACACACACACATAGCATTTACTAACAATAAACAGCTGACAACCTTATAAAGATTTGATTTTATTGGTGGGGTAAAATAGAAGGGGTTGTCATATATGAGTTATCGGTAGGGATCAATAAAACAGTCTAAGCCTTATTAATGCGCAATATCTATATATTATATATAGGCATAATTCTCTTCATGGCTCAACAGTTTAAAGAAAAGATCACTCTTTTATTTCTGCAAGTCGGACTAGAGTTACCCCACGTAAGAGGGGGGAGGGAGAACAAGCAATCTACTCTGTTTTCACCCGTCACTAAATAGCAGGGCCGGACTTAACCATTGTTGCGAAACGGATTTCGCGGGGCTAAGTTTTGGGTAGGGATATGGATAATAAGTGAAAATAATAAGTGAAAATTAAGAGTTTGTATTAGAAAATAAATTCGTCTTTGCATTTCATTCATTCTTTACTACGTACAGAATTTCTTTACGAGCGTGTAGCGAAGTCATACAGTATATCGTACAAATTCTGTTTCCTACATAGATCACGACCAGTAGCAAGAATTACCAAATATTTCAATCTATCTTTGAGAATTGTTGACCTCAAGTAATTTTTCATTAGTTTGAGGCGCGAGAAGCTTCTTTCACCAGATTCCACAATTACGGGTATTGTATAATGCAGTTTTTTTTTTAATCGCGCGAAGGATTGGCGTTTTCCATATTGAATGACACCCCAAAATGACAATTTTGTCCATATTTCAGGAGATTTTTTATGAGTTTTCAAAAGATTTTAAAAAGATTCTTCAAAAGATATCCAGGACTTTTTCGAATATTTTGCAATATCAGGAGATTTCCAGGAGGAAAATCTGTTATAAGTTATAAAATGGTTTAATTTAATAATTCACACCTAGGATTAGCGTGGGGCCTATGAAAATGCGGGCCCACTGCGGTCGCATAGGTTGCAGTGCCTTAAGGCCGGCCCTGCAAAATAGCGGCGTATGCTACGCCGTGGGTCGACTAGTAAGAAATAAAACAATTTTCAGCCTTTGTAGAGGGAAGTAGTCTTCAGAAGTGAAAAAAAAAATAGAGAGAGACTTATAGACAGTAATGAGAGTATATAGGCCTATGTGCCTATAGAAACCTAACGTACAACGCACATGTATATAGGCCTATTGTAAATCTAAGGCAGTCACTCATCTAATAGACAATGACATAAGTCTAATTATAAGTTAAAAGGAAAAAAGCACAGAGAGACCACAATGTATATTCCACTTAGTTTTGCATTCAACACACACCAACCCGCAAACCTCATGCGACGCTCTGTCACAACCTTATTAAGGGGTCAACTCCCAGTTCTAGGATTTCTTTGATTGAGACCCGATATAACTGACTCCTAAAATCCGTATTAGCCATCTTTCTGGAGCCACATTTAGACTTTTTCAATTTCGCGGATGACTATTCACTGCACTTTATTAATGAAGCCCAGCCACTGGTAGAAATGTGTAACCTCTATGGCTACGCGCTTGGAATTAGGTGACTGTAGTTGGATTTAAATTTTATATAAAAAAGGGAAGTTGTGTCGTCAAAATCATTTGGGAAGGGGGGATTAAACTAAAAATCTGGGGAGTTTTTGTTTTTTTTTAAATTCAAAACCCCATTAGCTACGGTCATAGAATTTGGTGACTGTAGTTTGATTTGGAATAAAATTTAAAAGAAGAGTTTTCAACCTCAAAACTCTCTGTATGGGAGTATTTAAACTCAAAACCTTTAAAAAAAAAAGCCCTCTGGAGGAGGGAGTTTAAAGTCACCCCCCCCCCCCATTGGCTTGGCGACGCTCATAGAATTTTGAGTGTGTAATTTCCTATTTTTTTATATTGAAGAGGATTTTTTTTTTTTAGCTTCAAACGCCGCTGAAGGGTGGTTTAAACTCAAAACTCCATATGGCTACAACCGTAGCATTTTGAGTGTGTAATTTGCTTTTTTTTATATTGAGGACGTATTTTTTAGCTTCAAACCCCGCTGGATGGGGGTTTAAGCTCAAAACCCCCTATGGCTCCGATCATAGCATTTTGAGTGAGTATTTTTCTTTTTTTTATATATATAGAATATAGAATAGAATTAATTTTAAGTGTGTGATTTGCTTTTTTTTTTATATGGAAGAAGTATTTTTTAGCTTCAAATTCCGCTGAGGAGGGGTTTAAACTCAAACCCCCTTTGGCTACGCTCATAGAATTTTGAGTATGTAATTTGCTTTTTTATATTGAAGAGATGGTTTTTAACTATAAACCCCGCTGGAGGGGGTTTTATACACAAACCCCTTGGCTATGTTCATAGAATCTGGTGACTGATGTATGGATAGTCTTATATTGAAGAGAGGGTTTTATCGTAAATTTCGGAGGGGGTTTTAAATTCAAAATTTTCCTTAGCTATGCTCTTGGAATTTGGAGATTGTCGTTTGCATTAATTATTTTTGTTTTGTCTTATATATGAGGGGGATTTAACTGCTAACCCCCCTGTTAGGGGGTTTTAAACACAAAAACCCCTTGGCGCGCTGGGGCAAGTGATAGTTTAGTATTAAAATCTCACCTAAAATAAACAAAATTAATACAAAAAATCAGTCACTAAATTCCGTCCCCCGCCCTGCGGGGGGTTAGGGGGGGTGATTTCATTTCGGGGGGAAAGGCTGAACCCCAATCCTCCCCCCCCCGGCTACGCCCATGCTTTACATAATTGTCTAGTTTGAGGATTAGCGTATGGGACCAAATCAACATTAAAAGATAATGCTTAGAAAGTTTGAAGATAAATACACCAGGTCATGAGACTGCCGATGTAAAAGATACTTTAGGGACATGAGCCCTAACTATTGTTGTGATGTCATACTTTATGATCTATGCTTGTTGAGAGACAAGATAAGGGCCGGAGATAAACGTAAATAAATAGGCCTAGCGTTATCGCGAGAGACAAGATGAACAACGAAATAGATAGAATGCTTAGTTTCAAGCATTTAAACAAAAAGTTGAACGTACACTGCAGATATTGAAATCATAACCCGATAAAAATTTGGCCTACTTAAACTGAAAATACTATTTTTGATTGAAAAACGTTTTGTTTCGAGGAATAATTAAATCTCAGACCTAGATCTGGACTGGAAACTCAGCCTAATTTCGTGTGATATTGTTATGTATGCAGTTCTTCTTCATGCTGTAAGGGAATTCGCCGTATAAATCTTGGAAATCGATCTTCTGTCTCAGAAAAGTAATGATCTTAAATGTTTGCCTGTTTAACCACAAGTCGAGTCACACTCATCTTGTGCACTAGTATTTCCACACTAACCGTAGACACTACTGAAAGGGTCAATGGAAGGCAACGCGTGATTAAAAAAACAACAACATGGCTAAAGAAAAATTAGATCTTTAAAAGCCTAACTACTAACTTAAATGAAATGCATGTATTTTTGTTAGTCTGTTAACTGTTTACATTACCAGTTATCAGAAAACAATTAAAGTAGCCCACTGAAATCATAAGATTAACATGACAGGTGAACCTAAGGTTAGCACGAGCTTAGCAAGTCGACAGAGCCAAGCAAGGAGGCTAAGAAAAATAACTTTAAAGACTATGCTTACAATCTGTATTTGATGACACATTTCTGTAAATTACAGGCGTATTAAGTGCTATATTTCTCAGACGAAACTACTCTTTGTAGTGGTTCATCTTTCGCGTAAATATAGGCCTATATGTAGAACTGGACATTGGCGTAAATATAGGCCTATACGTAGAACTGGACATTCGCATAAATATATATGTAGAACTTAGCACCACACTTTTTTCCCCTTTCTACTGAGTCATTTACTATGAGTCCACTGTGGCTTATCTGGAGAAGACGTTTATCATTTTGCTAGGGAATGCAAAAGAAAAAAAAAGTGTTCTTCCGAAGCTCTGAGTAGCAGGTTTCTTCTGAACGGTTGTGCACCTGTTCATGAAAGAGCTGAAGTAGAACTTGGCATTTTTCTACAATTTTAATGAGCGAGGTTGTGTCTTTAAATCAGATGTTATGAAAGATTTTAAGTTGCTTGACGAATAGTAGGCGAGACTATGCTAATGAAATAAACAGCGAAAGCCGGACATTTCTACACTTTAGGACACGCCCTCTTTTTTTTTCTGGTAACCCTGTGGTAACCCAGTCTTCTGTTCTCCTCAAAACCTGACAGGACTATAGCAAGTCTCAAATACAGTTATCTTTTAACTGGACAAGCATTTGCACTAACCATTAACAAAAGTAATAATTTCAATCAGTTATAGTCTAAAACAAAAGTAAGATTTATTTTGGTTGACACAGTAAATGTGGTAGCCGAAGCAAGTTGTCAAGAGTTCCCACCAAAAGGATGGTTTATGTTGGAATCCTGAAGAAGGCTTGGAGTTTTCCTTCAAAATGTTAGGACGTCTCTTAAACACAACCACAGAATATTTGTCTTGAGTTTACATGTTTAATTAGTAACAATATCGGCAAGTAGGGTGAAGGGCACTTGACTATATGCTGAAAAAAAAAAAGAAGACATTTACTGACCAAAACACATATTGCTTTAACTTTGGAAATGGATGGACCTCATCTGTCATGAAGACTGCTGTCTCATAAGATCATTTCTACTTAATGCATTTGAGTACAATAAAAAAAAGTACATGTAAATTAAAAGAGAAACAAAACAATTTGTCAAAATAAAGCTGAATTTATTAATTTTAAATAACAATGATCATAATTATATAAACCATAGGTCATCAAGTCCACCCAATCAGATACCAAAGACAATAACAAAAACACCGACAAATCACAGAAATATATTTCACATGTGCACAAAGAGATTAGCTAAAAGACCCAAACTAAACAAAGTGAATCTAAAATGAAGTCAACGCAGCATTCACAAAACATTTTCTGGACAACACACAAACATACAAACACAATGGGAAAAAAAAAGTGGAACCAAACTTTTTTTTTTAATTTTGAAGGAAAACTTGAACATGTGATAGTAACATCTCTAATTTCTAAACACAGCCAAAAATTTGAACATGTGATAGTTACATCTCTAATTTCTAAACACAGCCAAAAATTTGAACATGTGATAGTTACATCTCTAATTTCTAAACACATCCAAAAATTTGAACATGTGATAGTAACATCTCTAATTTCTAAACATAGCCAAAAATTTGAACATGTTATAGTTACATCTCTAATTTCTAAAACACAGCCGATATTGTCTAGGAATATATCTCTATTTTTGAGACCTAAATATTCATCTAATAGCCAAATGTACAAACAATCTAGTTCTAATAAAAAGAAGAACACATTTGTTTCCCTTGTAGTTCAGATTTAAAGAAGTTATTACCTCAACATTATTTATCAGTTCATGTTTCATGCTTTTTAAAGTAACTCAATGAGTGTAACCATGCTCAACAGAGCTTAGTGTGAAGCCCTCACATTATGTTGGACAAGACTGCAGAAACCTAAGAATTGTTCTTCATTAGGCATCAAGTTCAGCTGTAACAAATACATGTCCTTTTGTCCGTGAACATTTTTATTTTTGTGAAAATGATCTTGATAAATCATGACACTCAGGAGTTCAAGAAATTATGATAGTAATCACCCATCCTTCATAATCTCAATAAGGAAAATTAAAATGAAGTATTCACATGTAATGTTTAAATCTGAAGAAATAGTAGTGACATGAATCCAAAGGGTGTTATACCCAACAACAGCTGACAGCATGGTGATGAAGATTGAAAGAATCAAAGATGCAGTTCTCACCTGATCCATCCATTATCTAGTAAACAATATTGTGAACTCCTAATTATTAATCATAGACCAAGAATGAAACTTCTACTGATACTAAATAATACTTTTTAGTCTATCTTTATTTGCGTAGCCACTAGAAATACTGCATTCCTCATTAATCTTCCGACTCGAAGACAAGCCTTATTATTATTATTTGCTACACTTTTGTCTTTGAGTTCTGGTTTAAATACAGATTTTGTCTGTTAGTAACTCAACAGCATATAATAGTTTGATAACAAGAAGAGGTGAAAGGTCATTGAAATAGAATGTTAGTATTCACTCTTTACAGCAAACTGGCAAGATTGTCAACTAAGACAATTAACATCAAACATGATTAACAAATAGCTGCATAAAGCCTTGGCAGAAGAAATGGCTGTCATCACCCCATTTTTTTTTATTGTCATAGGCTGACAATAGTACAAGAACAACAGATAAACAAACAAGAACTTTGGCAAAAGTCTAAATCTTGTAATTGTGGCTAACATAAACATGTACCTAACATAGACGCAGTTTAGCTAAAGTTGACGTAATACATGTAACACAAGCACAGCCAATTACAATAAAGTGTATGCAATCTTTGCTAAATGTACTGAACAAATGACAAGCATACAAAACAAGTATCTCAAATCCAAATTTATATAAATGTATCAACGCCGACAACTGTAATAATGCTATAGAAATAAAGATGAGTTTAAACTTGATAGCTCTGGATTAAACCAGAGTACCAGTTAAATGGTGTGATGGAGATAAGTTCATCCCTGGATTAAACCAGATTGGTACATGGTCTGATGACAAGCTTCAATAAACAGCAGAAGTATGATTCCATCATTACTGTAACTATTTTGTACATGTATTAGAAAAAAGTATTTTTTTTTATTCATTGAATGAGAACAGAAAAAAATCATGGATGGAATGCAAAATATGACAAATTATCTAAGTGATAAGACCTAGAACAAATTCTTTTAAGAAGAATAATACCAAATACTGCATGTGAACGTAATAGAAAATCTTTACTATAATTATAGGTATCAAGCTTTTTGTGTATTGTTGAAAGCCCTTTATGAAGCAAGGGAACAATGTTATTTTGACTAAATAAAAAGAAACACGTCTTTTTATAGATTTGTATTTCCAAATATTTTAAAACACAATCCTTTGTTTTTGTTTATTTGTTTTATAAGTAATATTTGTATCTTACTAAACAATATTATTTTTCCTTATGATTCCAATAATTTTTCTGTATACCAAATGTACAACCATGTAAAACAGATTGAATGATGAATGCTAGGCAATATTGTCTTCACAGAACTGCACACATATTGAGCACGTAAGTATATAACACTTAGTACTTGAGTATACAAGGTCACACAGCATGTGTGAAAGGAACAGGTTACACCCTTGTCTGGCACAACTTTGCAAGTATTACTAAACAGAATAGAAATTGAACACTATGAGGCTTGTCTAACAAAGATGGGGAATCAGTTTTATTCTGTATAACTATAAAGTTTCCAATGAAAATAGATGAAAGATAAGTAACCAGAACACAATTTTTCTTCTTCATAACTTTTGTGGTCGGATGTTACTACAAAACAGAAATTTAGAATATAACACATATATCTGTGTTAATTTTGTCTTTTTTACTTAAGATATTTAAAGTTAATTTATGAAAAGCAAATAATTGCTTAATTTACTATATTGTTTTTCTGGGTTCCATACATAGACTGCAAAAAATTGCCTTATTTACTTTTTAAAAATAAAATTTTCGTGCCATATAGCTAATCAGTGTGCCAGGCTCCAATCTCTTGATTGGACATGTGGGGTATCTAGAAGGTTTCCGTGCTGCCTTTAGGTGCTTAGCAAACACAAATCAGCTTGAGCTGAGATTCAAACTCGAAGCCCCTTGATAGATAGCCAAGCAATGCGTCACACATTCCACCTCAGACAGCACAGGCTATTCAAAACTAAAATCTTATAAAAAAAAAAAAAAAAAAAGCACTTGTGTTTGGCTAAAATTAAAGGGATTTTAAAGAGAAAAAAAAAAGTGATATTGCTTAATCTCATTGTGTAAAATTTAAATTCTGTGAGTGATAATAGCTTAACACAATCACTTATATCAGAAAATAATTGTATCACAATTATAGCAGGTGTACACACACAAAGTGTTCAATGCAGGAAATTGTTGCAATAATGAAACAAAGTGGAAATAGGCATACACCTACAAAACGGTAATAGTCAGGCATACACCTAAGTTAATATGAAAAAAACAAATTGGCTCTGGATAAGACAATATAAAGAACAAGAAATACAAATACAAACTAAGAAGAGCCACATGGAATCAAGTTCTGAAACCAAAATGTCTTAACATGAACTGAATCTCAGAATAATAAATCATGAAAGCCCAACATTTTTTTTTGCTTTATTTTAATGGAACATATGAAAAAAGATTGGTTTTGGCTACAGGGTAATGTACAAGGAAATCATTGACAGGGGGGAAAAAAGATCATAATAGTAATAAGAGGTGCAATCCTCAATGGCTAAATGTTGGTTAAGAAATAATCTTTTTTAAACGAGACATAAGAGATTTCACAGTGTGTGTACCGTCCACTAATGCCATTCACATTTTATTTTGATATACATTTCACTGCACTATAGATTGTCTGGGTCAATAAAAGCAATAAACATCACAGTCCACAAATAGATAAATACTAGACAAGTAAATGTCGAACTTAGAACAGAGCTCTACAAATAGGTAAATACTAGACAAGTAAATGTCGAACCTAGAACAGAGCTCATCTGAAATCGACCAATTATTGATGGCTAAAATAATTAAATCGTAATAGTGATGTGGACCTGAATGAAGAAACAAGTAAGAAATTAAGAAGAATATTATGTTGTTTTTCTTAAGGTTTCTACTCCTACCAGATATTTTTATACAGGCCAATAGAGGCAAATCAATGATAGACAACTATTTGGAAATCTTAATAAGCAAACTACTTTAATAAACCATATAAATATTTATTTTTTTACACTTTTCAGCACTGTTGAATCAATTTTTTAAAATCAATTTTGCTTGTAGCTCAATGCAATTTTAATTATTTACTTGGCAACAGTAATCTTTCTTCCTCTTAACTCTTTCTCTCATAACAGACGATACCAACGTTGATTCCACCAGAATGTGGTAAATAACTATGGAGAGAAAGGGTAAATTTTCTGACATTTCAAGGCTCCTTATTGCTACCACATTTCCTTATATCACTATACTTTTAGAATATATATTAATAAAAGACTCATTTATCACTGTCATTAATTACATATGTAAGTATGTGTGAGAACATAGGAAAAAAAATCAACAAAAATATAATCCAAACCAACATTAATAGAAACATAATTCAAAAGTAACATCACAGAAACTGGTTTGAGAAAACATCAAAAAGTTGAAACATAATGAACACAGAAATGAGGCTTGCAAGAAACCCAGCTTGTGACATCACTGACAGGGTTGATGTTGGATAATTAATTCCAAACCAGCAAGGTTAGGTAAAGGTAAAAGATGGCTGAGTAATCTTTACACTCCTATGCAACAACCAGACTGGAATATAAGACATGCAAATACACACAAAGAAGACATAACGTCATCATCATATTAACATTTTTTTTTATCTAAGTCAGATTCAACTGGTATATATATTTTTCTTCAGTATAAAACATACATTGCTAGAGCTAGGTACTATTGTAAAAGTACTAAGCACTCAAGCCCTGACTGACAGGTCAACCTGACACACACTGTGGAGTTTCCTCATGAAACACTGAGTGAGTAGTAAGAACAACTACTGAATAGGTGCCGTCAAGCCAGGAATTGTGAACTATTGAAACAGTGAATTGCTGTGAAGTACTAGCAACTGTGCTACATGAATGTCTAGACAAATATCAGTCACAGAGTTTGTCCAAGAAAAAACAACATTTTGTCCAAAACAAACAAAAAAAAAAGTGAAAAAAGTCAAACAGTTGCACAGGCAGGTTGACAATCCACTTTTTTTTATGTTGTCGAGTGCCGAGCTCGGGAATGGTGGTGATGACCAACATGGGCTCTCTGTCTAATCACATCAATGCCCAATGAGTTGTTTGTAGGATGAAAAGCTGATCCGGAGCACAAGTTAGCCAGGCCTTCAGTGCAACTCACATGCTGGAGCTGGGGAGAAAATTCACAGGAACTTTTCAAATCACATGACAAGTGTTTCACATCCGGCATAGGAGAAGGTTGTTATTTTAAGTACCAGATGGACATTGCAACACCTTGAACAGCTAAATGTAGTTCTGATTTTTACTAAAATTCATGTCAAGATTCATGTGTACATCTAATACTTAAGAACATTTTAACAAGCAAAATAAAAAAAAAATACTTAAAAAAAACAACAAAGCTTATAGTAAGTGTTTCAATTAGTTTGGATCAGTCATGTTATTAAATTTGTAATAGATCTAGACTAACAATAATAAATCTGTGCGATTAGAAATATTTATACAAATTGTTTTTGCTTAGCGCAGTTTCATGCTTTTAGCTTTCTCAATATGCAATG
This sequence comes from Biomphalaria glabrata, assembly GCF_947242115.1. Lineage (NCBI taxonomy): Eukaryota > Metazoa > Mollusca > Gastropoda > Planorbidae > Biomphalaria > Biomphalaria glabrata. The sequence goes on from NC_074727.1 coordinate 11,541,420, forward strand.
ATCCTATCACTTGTCTAGACCAGTTTGAAAGGGGTGGGGGAGAAAGAAAAGATCGTTTTTTAAATGTATTTATAAAAAAAACAACAACCTCAAGCCAACACAGTAACCACTCTGCTAGCGAAGAGCGTATGAACATGCATGGAAGATTGTATTGTTTCTATTTCATGTTTGTGTTCACTAAGCCTCAGACAACAGCCTATACAGGGGACTAATTCAGCTTATACCACCACTTCAGTCAAGTACCATTTCTTTTTTGAGATACCAAACAAAATAATTAATTACCAATAGTTAATTAACAAACTGGTTAATTTTTGTTCTTGATTCTTGTGTAGTAAGGTTAAAGAAATAATTGTGCAAAATTTCATCTTGATCCAAGATTGGGTGTGGGAGAAATAACGTGTACAAACTTTTTACCAGAAAGACAGAGTGAGTTGATATAAACTTTGTAAAAAAGACTGTAAGCAGTATATGTAAAAGTAAGCTGAAGACTTCAAGCAAATGGTTTCCACTTCTCTTTCTTATTTATGTAACTTTAACAAAAATATTATTTGTTCAAATTGGAATTTTCTACTGTAGCACTTAATGATAAGAGACATTTTGAGTTATAGAATGAATGTTGTTTGTGTTTGCATCTATATTGTTATAATAGTAATGCTGAGGTAGAAAACTGTAGTCAAACTAAATTTCCATTTGTTTGGACCAATAAATTTTTTTTAGTTTATTGTCCTAGTTTTGTTTTCAGTCCATTTTCACAATGCTATGTCTTTTGTATTTTTGGAGGACAAAGGAGTGATCTTGTAAAAGTATATGAGAGAAAAGCAATCAACTGATGACTCACTCAACAAATCTCCAGACTTCCAGATCAATGATGACAAAATCTTCCTCTTTGGACAAAACATCATTATGAAATGTGCTGCACTCATGGGAACGTCCTTTGTTGAGGTCACCATCAAGCCACAAACCAAATAGTCCCCTAAGCAGAAGAGAGAGAAAATTAGACTTTTTCCTAATGCCAGACTGAGAATTAACATTTTATTTCATGAAGATCACATTGAATATAAATCAACTGATTTTGCATTTTATGTGGTATAAAAAATATCCTTAAATAAAGAGTACTTCTTATGTAATAAAATACAGGCATTACTTCAAAAAAAGAAGATTATTACGTCCTATGCGTGTTCCTAGGTCAATCTAGTCATGCATATTAACCAACAACTTTAATTCTGCAAAGTCAGTGGTTTTCCTGGCTGACTCAGGCAACCCATTCCATGCTCCAATAGCATTAGGGAAGAAGAAGCATTTGCACAAATTTTCCTAGCATATGGAACAAGGAATGTGCCTTTATCTTTGTGTCTTTCTGAGTATTTTATTAGGTTTTGTTTTTGTATTTGAAGATTATGGTTCAGTGTTATGTGTATAATTGCAACTTTACTTTAAAAGTCTTCTATCCTGAAGGCTTTCTAAATTTAGTAATTTTACTAAAGGTGTTACTCTAGTCAAATGCGAATATCCATTTGTTATGAATTTCACAGCTCTATTTTGTGTCTGTTCCAGTTTCTTAATGTTTAATTGAGTTGAGGGGTCCCAAACAAAGGATGCATATTCTATTATTGGGCTAACCAAGGTTAAATAACATTTTAGTTTTATGTTCTTATTTGATTTGTAGAAATTTCTTTAAATAAACCCTAATGATTTGTTTGATTTTTTAATAGTTTCTTAATAAAGACATTTTTCTGGGTGGAAAGACATGCTCAAATTTGATTCTCATTTCAGTAATTCATCTAATTCTCTTTGTAAACTTTCTGTATCTTGTGTTGTTTTTATTGTTCAATATATTATGTAATCGTCTGCAAATAATCTGACTTTTGTTCCTGAACCAAAGCAATTTGGTAGGTAATTTATGTAATTAGAAACAAAAGTGGGCCTAAGACTGTTCCTTGAGGTACACCTGAATTTACTATTATTGGTGTTGATTTGGAGCCATTTATTATTACAGTTCCTATTAGGAAATCCTGAATTTATTGAAGTAATGAACCAATAAGGCTAAAGTACTTTAGTTTATGTTTCTGTTTAATTGTAGCCTTTTTAAAAAAACAAATAACATAATCAAAAGTTCTACTGGATATTTTGTAGCTTCACCCTCATATTTTGTTAATTGGATTAGTTTCAGAAATCTCTGCATCTATTCCAGTTTTCGCCAATGAGCAATTAGAAATATACTGGTGTCTTAAAGCTAAACAGCCCCACCCCCCATAGGTTGTTTTTTTTTTACTGATAATTTTAAATCTATGCATTTTATCACATCTTTCTAAAAATTGAAGAAAACAAAAGAATCGTGTGTGTAAAAAATACATTAAAGTCAGTATTGAAGTCAACAAGAAACTTACTCTCCAGAACCAATGGCAAAACTATCCTTCGTCCCATACATAAAGAATTGATTGTCACCTTGCCACAAGAATTTCTACAAAATAAAAAATAATTAATAAAATGCATTTTTTTTAATTAAAAAAAAATATATAAAAAAGATCAATAAATTAAACTTTCCAACAAAATTGTATCTTTGTTGGAAAGTTAATCAATAGATATTTTGTCTTTAATGAAAGCTAATAAGACTCAATTGAAATCAAAGAAATGCACAAAAAAAAAAAAACTCCATCAAAGTAACTGAAATGGCTTATTTCCCTTCATTTGGGACCATAGAGAGAGCCTGAACAAAGAGGCCAACAAAAATGTCTTAAGAAAAGTGGAGTTTGCCTCAGAAAAAGAAATGACTATCAGAAGCACTAAGTTGATGCATACAAATTTACTACATCAAATAGTCTGCATTTCACTAGAAGGAAATATCCAAAATCAAATAGATCAGATACTTATAGGTACAAGATATTGTTGTAACCCTGCCTTGCACCAGTGCTCTAGATGTGCACTAGCGCACTGTTGAACGTAAACAGGAAGACACTAGAAGAGAGAGAATAACAGTGCATCAGGGATTGTGAAGAGTCTGAATGTTTGGAAACTAAGAAGCCAGATTTTGTGCTGCCTGAAGGTTGTAGAAGGGACCTGGAGTGAAGCGGGAAGGCTGTCGTTGGTGCACATTCGGGTTGCTGTCTAAAAGACTGGTATAGTTAGTAGCAAGACTCTGAGGAAGCTGAAGGATGTTATGTGTTTGTCCTAGTGAATAAACATCTGTCTTTATTTCCTGTTAAACTGTGTTGATTTGCCTGCCTTTACGTTGAGTGCCTACCCAAGAGTTACAACAATTGGTGGAAGATGAAGATCCGGACTCGTATCTGTTCGAAGCACAACCAGATATCAGAGAGCTCATGAATACCGTGACAGATCAGATGAACTCGTTCCAGGTACAGCTGAAAGAGGTCAATGAGCAGATCTGTACCATGATTAAACAGATGGGTATCAGTACCCCGCTGAACAAGACTGATGAAATGTTTGATACTGCGATGAGCAGGACCAACGATCAGATGGCTACCATGTCGACAGGTATAAACAATCCGTTACTCAACGGAGACGCCGTTGAAGGTGGCACTGTCTATGACTGTAATAGCGAGCCGTGCAAGTTTGGCTCCTACAACAAGAATCCTAAAGTTTGTTGTGAAAGTGCTGAGCCTAGATCTGATCATGCTATTGTGATTCCTGCCTACATTCAGACTCTTCACAATCCCTGATGCACTGTTATTCTCTCTCTTCTAGTGTCTTCCTGTTTACGTTCAACAGTGCGCTAGTGCGCATCTGAGCACTGGTACAAGGCAGAGTTACAACAATATTTTAGATAGTATTATTGTGGGACAGACAATTTTCAAATAAAGCTAAATTTTAAAAAAAGAATAAGTGTATTAGTCTACAAATAAAATGATTTCTAAAGTACAGGTCAACATCATTGTCTAACATTTATGTAATCTTCATATGTTCATAGTTATATTTTAAGCTAAGAGACTTGTTGGATGGATATTTGATTACTGAGTATTAGACTACAAAAAAGTGGTCCTCAAACTGTCTATAATAATTTCTCAAAGGTATAACTACAAAAGCCTACAAAATATTCACATTCCATTCCAGTACCTTTTACTTAATTTCATAAGATGACTCATTATCATCATTATCATCAAACTCCATTAGAGTGAGGACTTGAGAGGCTCAAATCCTCTCTTGCAAAAGCCCTGGACAGAAACCCTGCTGTCTTGCGTAGTGCATAAATGTCGCCATACAGGTCGAGAATTTTGGGTTTCCCAGACCTGTCGAGACGGAGATCAGCAAGTCTGGGGCAGTCAAACAGAATATGAGGCACGGTTTCCTCTTCTTCCCCGCAGCGGGGGCACCGTGAATCAAAATTTGGCCATAGCCGCGAGAAATATGAGCCAACAGGACAGTGGCACTCAAACCGCTTTTCCATTTCTGTTTTTTGTATTATAGCCAGGGCTTGATGGTGGGCCAAAGAGTCTGCAATTGTGTTGCCAGTCACACCTATGTGACTCGGTACCCACTGCATTATTACAGGGGGCCATAGCGTTGTTTAATGTTATGTGAAGCCATGATGACAGTGTTGATATTGGGGGGCCATGGTCCGGGGCTTTGCAAAGCCTGTAGTACAGATTTTGAGTCAGTGACCACAACAATCTGTGTTGCCCTCAAATGTCCCTCGCCACAGACTGCCATGGTCTCCGCATAGAAACTGCAAACACTACCACATGGTCCAAAGATTTTGACTGTGTAAGAGCCAAGAAAGTCGATGTAGGCTCCGTAGCCTGCTCTTCCAGAATCTATTGATGCCTAACCCTAATGATGCTGACCCATCAGTGTATGCAAAAATAGCACTGGGCTTGAAGGTATTAAGTCATAATTCCAGTATCACAGCTTATACAATGGCTTTTTTTTTTTCGCCGCTGCTAATCTCCATGAGTTATAATGTTTCTATCATTGTAAAAATAAAATGCATAATGTGGCAGCAGTACGGTAAACCCCAACTTGAACCTAATAGTGCCCCTTCCAAATACTCACTCTGAACTGAGGGTAAAACGTAAACAAGAAAGTGCTACCGGATCCATAGAATGTGTCTGAAGGTTTCATCAGGTGGCTCATGAAGGCACCAAATACCTGAGGGGGGAAATGTAAAGAAATAGAACAACTATACAAAACTAGCTTACTTGAGACTAGTGTTTTGTTGGCATCTGTACAGAATGTGTGAAAACCTGAGAGCAAAACAATTATTTTATAAATATTATCTATATTAAATGCTCTGATGCAGAAAATAATTATTTTAATATAACCTGACTATTGGAAGTCATGAAACAAATGTATTGTTAGACAGGATAGTTATTTCATTTTATATATATATATATATATATATATATATATATATATGCTACAATATGGCTGAAATAGTTGGTATGTCCTTATTTGCTCTAAATACTTTTTTCATTCTTTAACAGAACGGCATTCATTACTATGTCCTTTCCCAAAGCTCGTGCAGGACAGTGAGATGGCAGCAGGCAAAATTTGAATTTGGGACATGATGACAGCCCAAAGCAAAAAAATCACACCAGGCAGCCATTTTGATAATATTTAATATATAATATTTGTTTTAGAAGAACCTTTTGCTTAGGCCTTTTAAAAAAAAGTATGCGCTAATGGCTTAAACAATAATATAAAACATACTCCAGTTACACCACAGGGAATCAAACTGATTAATACTATCAGTGATACCTACACACTTATTGGAGTCTCTGATGAACAAGATGGTTGGGGAGTCATCAACATTTTCCATCTTTTGATACAGGTTCTGCAGGGAGTAGCCATGTTTGTGTGTTGCATAGGTCAGCTCCCAGTTGTAGCCTACAGTCATGTTTCTAGGTAGTGAGCGAACAAGCTGAAACACAAAGGACATATAGAAATGAAAGAAAACCAAGAAAGTGAACCTAAAAACATACAAGAAAGTGAGCATAAAACTGACAAAAATTTATGCTGAAAGCTACAATACAACAAGCATCTCAACTAGTTTGAACTTTCTTGAACTATTAAAGCCTATACACAGCATGTGTTAAGACAAGGAAAGTCCTTAGGAAACCAGGCGCTGAATGAAGAACCATCTGGGTTACCTTAAAGTAATGTCCACAAAAAAAAAATGAGACAAAAAAAATTTAACTAGCTAAATACAAGAAAGAAGGGAACTAAGGGAAGACCACAGAAAAGATGGACTGATGATGTAAAGACAGATCTTGTAACTAAAAGAAGACCACAGAAAAGATGGACTGATGATATAAAAACAGATCTTGTAACTAAAGGGAAGACCACAGAAAAGATGGACTGATGATGTAGAGACAGATCTTGTAACAAATCAAAATTGCTTAAAGTAAAAAAAAGAATAAAAATACGAGTCGTTTGCCACATTTTGTAATGTTTGTATAATAGAGTTATAGAATATTACTTTTTTTCCTGTGTCTGCCTTAATGATTGTGTGCTTTCCCCTGTGTCAGAAAGACACAAAGATAAAGGCATATTCCTTGTTCCATATGCTAGGACAAATTTGTACAGATAATCCTTCTTCTCTTGTGCTATTAGAGCATGAAATGGATTGCTTGAGTCAGCCAGGAAAACCACTTGGCAGAGATTAAGTTATTGATTAACATGCATGACTAGATTGACCTAGGGACATGCTTAAGTCGTGATTATCTTCTTTTTGGAAGTAAAGTCTATATTTTATAAAGTAAGATAAGGTCTGTCCTAACAATTAAATGCATTCCCCATGTGTCTGTCCAAATGATTGTGTCTGTGTCTGTCCTAATGATTGTGCTAATTCCCATTTGTCTGACCTAATAATTGTGTACATTCCCCCTGGGTCTGTCCTAATGATTATACATAAAACTGAGTTGGTCTTAATGATAGTTTTTGTCTGTAATTTTTTTTTTCATATTTAATTGTAGGAAGCGTGGTAGAGAAGCTAAGTACGCTTGAACTTGGCTTGGCTACCTATGAAGGGGGCTCATGGTTTGACACCCGACTCAAGCAGAGTTGTTTACTATACCTCCTACCCCCACTGGTCCACAAATGAGATTGGAACCTAGCCATCTGAGCATGCTATAAGCATGAAAGTAGAACTATATAAAAGCTATAATTTGTCCAAAGTAGAACCAAATGAAAACAAACTATCTTTATAATCAATGTTATTGTCCACATTTGATCATTAAAATGATCTTATTTTCATGGATTTCTCGACATCAAGTCATTGTGCCTATATTTTAGTTAAGAATATTAAAATTTATAAGTAAAAAAAAAAAGTTAAATCTATTTAATTGCTGTGGAGGAATATTTTTTTGTATCTTCTAATTGATTTTCTAGAGATGGCAAACATCAATAGTCTCCACATATTTTAAACAATGATTGGAAAACAGAAAGACAGATATAAATTATGCAGCTCGTAGCTGGCTCAGATGTGGTAGAATCCATGATATCTAAATGACATCTAACATTCTACAACCAAGCTAGGAAAGTAGATTTGTGCCCCAGAATAAAGTTGATGATCAAATTAAAATTTTGCAATTATTTACATAAAATACATGATTTGTGACTACATCTAGATTACCATGACACATTCAGCTGCCTCCATGGTGGCATATATGTTTTTCTTAGCATTGGCATGACAGAAAGTAATTGTTTTTAAATAGCTGCTTGGCCAGTCAGCTCAAGTCTTTAAAAAGTGTTACATAATCACCACAACAGAATGTGTACAAGTCTAACCAATTGGAGACATAAAAAAAAAACCTGACAGACTGTGATAAGGCTAAATGAACTGTTAATTAATTAATTAATTTGTTTGAATTGCTTACTTTATAGGTTGTCTTTCATGTTAATAGCATGTTCAGTGCACTATGGTCCAATCTCTTTTGTGGATATGTGGGGGAGGTGGGGGGGGGCAAAGAGGAGGTATCTGGGAGAAGATTTCCCTGCTGTCTTTAAGAGTTCAACAAACAGAACTCAGCTTGACTTGGGATTTGAACTCGAGTCCCCTTGACATGTAGCCTAATGGAATATATCCCTCAGCCACCCATCACTGTTTCTCACCAATCAGTTAAAGACAACAAAATGAATGGGTACTTACTGACAGAATGTGATACTTACTGACAGAATGTGATACTTACTGACAGAATGTGATACTTACTGACAGAATGTGATACTTACTAACAGAATGTGATACTTACTGACAGAATGTGAAAGGGTTCAATAAACTGTGTCTGGCCAATCAATTCTGGCAAACTGCTTTCATCAATGGTGTCCTCCTTATGTAAACCTTGAGACTTCTCTGCACAGTACACTTCTTCCTTGCTCAGGATCTATACCAACCAAAGAAAACTTTTGCAATGAATCTGTCATTAACAAGGCATTATGCAAATTAAGCATTTGCACTTATCCTGTCATTTGGATAGAGTCAAATAGGCATTCTCTATTTAAAAAAGAGACAGTTTAGCAAAAAATGTTAAGTAGTCTTTCTGATACATGACAAAGAAAAATCCCAGCAAGTTACCCAGCTCATCTAAAGACCCCAATCAAGGATACACCACAGGCATAAGCCTGAGCAATGAACCAAAAAAAATAAGACAAGTTTGAATCTAGTGTAAACTGGAATGTATTGGAAGCTAGAGCAAAACTAAAAAGAAGAATTTCAGATAAAAAAAAATTGTTGTTACTGGTGGAAAAAAATTGAGATATTTGTTGAGTTTACATTTTTTCTTTTTACTGACATATAAATAAAATTATTTTCAAAAAGCTTTTTCTTTTTTTCAATATATTTGTAAGCTGATGGTGGATTTATTTTCCCTTGCATAAGATGTAGTTGTACAATAAGTGCAAGAGAATGTTTTCACAACAATCAAGATTAATACTTTTTAACTGACCATAAACACTTGCAAAGTTAAGTAAAGGTCCTCTTTCAAATCTTGTGATATATAGGGCAGATGATGTAAAGGTCATCTGTTTCTGTGGCCTTTGGTTAACGGGGGGTGTCATGTGGCCAGAACAAAGACCAACTGCCTTTACTTTTCCCCAGCTAATGTCAGGTACCCATTAGAACTGGGTGGACTCAGGGGCGCCCAAAGATCCTGAAATTAGAAATCCCAGTCTTCACCAGGATTCGAACCTGAGACGCCCTACCGCTCAGCCACAGCACCTCCTTGCACTTGCAAATAAGTAAAATTTGATTTTTAAAATTCTTCTTGTTCCCATTCAACTATTTGTGATTCATTGAAGTATTCTGTAATCACCCAAATAAAAGTCAAGCTCTAGTCTCTTCGTTCACTGGTTAATGAATTCAAAATGTGTAAGTCTGTATAATTGGGAGCTGTTTATAAGAATGTCTTGCCTAACGTTTCATGTTGAACACTAAAGGTGACAATATACCACCCACTTCTGACAGTCATATATATACACAGAGCTACTGTTAGGGTCACCTGACCCCAAACACCAGTTTAAATTCAACAACAAAACATTGAAATTACTTCAAGACATTCACAATAACATTAACCTTAAACCCCTCCCCCCCTCCTTTTTCCCCTTCTGTCTTCCATGCACTCACAAATAAAAACAACAACAAAAACTTACAGGACTGAAGAGCATGTCAACATTTCAAGTGAAACATTAAGACCAGGTATTGAAAAAAACCTAGCTTTTATTAAGACGAGGTATTGAAAAAAACCTAGCTTTTATTAAGACCAGGTATTGAAAAAAACCTAGCTTTTATTAAGACCAGGTATTGAAAACAAAAACCTAGCCTAGAGGGGAAGAATGCCCAAAGTCAGGATTAAAAGATGAGGTGACCCTCTAAAGAAACGTGTCTAGATGAGATGGCAAATAGATGCAAACTTTATAACATTCACACAAAACATCATTACAAATTTTAATGGATTCTGATTTACAGAGTGGTTCTCAAAACATTTTTTTATTCCATGTTAAAAAAAAAGTTTCCAGTAAAGTAACAAGAAATGGTTGCATGAGGTTAAAGGTCAAGATGATCATTATGACATACTGGTAATGACTAACTTTGCTTTATTGATCTCTTGTTTAGTTAGCAAGGACAATATTACTCTGAAAACAGTATGGACACTTTATCATAACAAAAAAAAGAGGCTCACATTTGCATTTGTATGTTGTTTTAAGTGTAATAAACTAATAGTTTGACTTGAAATACAGTTGAGTGAGGTCATGTGACCTGGTAGGCCTACTGGTCTAAGGATACAGGCAATCTGTTCAACATTGAGCACAGTTCAGAAACTCCAAAGAATACAATTAAATCAATCAAAGATTTGGTCTAAAAAAGTGTTAAGATTGTAAATCCCCTTTCCCGAGTCCAATTGTAAATCCCCATGTCCCCAATCAAACTGTAAATCCCCTTTCCTAAGTCCAATTCCTCTATTTAAAAACCAATTTCTCATGGTTTCTTCCCACAAGAATGTAAGACATTTACCCATCTCTTCAGTTTCCCCCAAAAGAAGCGAGATGAGGGCACGCTGCGTTTGTGCATGGCTTCGCCGTCAGCTGACACCAGACTGTACGACTTCATTCACCTAGTGCACTGCAAGCTTCACTCAAACACAACTGTATTGGATGCTTCAGAATCTCCAATCCTATGGAAAACCTCTAGCACAGAGTTAAGGCACCTTAGAAGTCAAGTCCTCAAAAACAAATGCCGAGCTGTTTCCACATCTGGTTAGCAAGAAAATCTGGGGCACGGGTCAAACGAACCAAAGCTAGTACTGAAACTCTCACCCCATCTGTCAAAAGAATTGCTCAACTAGCCTCCTGAAATAGCTGCCCACAAACGAATGCGTTTAATTTACATTTTGCTCAGTATGTAAGCAAAACATTCAGATCAGGAACAATAATAAGCTCGGAAGCGTATAAAATTAAGCACATAATGTGTCCTCTAGAAATGCAAGATCGAAGATATCTGCATTCAGATGGCGATCGAAGCACACAAGTTCAAAACGGCTTTGGATTGTTGAAACTATCGATGTATCCTTATAGCTCCTTGAAGCAAGCTTTGTCCATGAAAAAGAAAGTGAAGAAATTCCCTTCAACAGATGACGTCTGCTGCTGCTGCAGCGCATTCGTTCACGGAATCACAAAGTGGAAATAACGTAGAAGCAATGTCCCCTGGCAACCAACACTTACAGCATGTACATTCTGACATGTCGTCTGCTTTCAATCATCGCGCTACGTCAGAGGATCTCAAACATATGGTTCACAGGACAACAAATCCGGCATAACAAAAAAAATAAAAATAAAAGCAACTTGCAATAAAGACGGCGCAGGTAGAGACATGTTTTACATACATGTAACCGTGACTTCTCTCTGGACACATCCTGGCATCACAGTGACTGAATGAAATCAAGCCCGTAAAGATTTTGAGAGCTACTAGATCTAGATTATCTCTTTGGCTGAGAGAAATATTGGGAGTGGGGGGGGGGGGGGGAAACGAGACCACGCGAAAGCCTTGTTTGACATTTTGACTGCACCTAAAGCACTCGTCATAGTTCATCGTTTGATTGCCCACTTTGAAGATTTGTGTGAGATTAATAAACTCCCGCTGACCAAACACAAGAGGTGAAGGTTAACACACACACTAATCAATAACCAGTGATACATTGACACACACACACACACACACACACAAAACAATGTAAATTGGGGAGGGGTGGCAACAAAAATGTCACAACCCGTTCATTCTACCACAATATATATTTCATTTAACGTAAAGATGTCCTTAGCTGATAAATTGTTTTTAATGTTTTTCTTGAAGAGCTGCTCATAGAAAGCGTCCCCCCCCCCCAGGGACACAAACAGGGAGGAATGTGTTTAGAGAAAACAAAGCGACTTAGTCAAACAGAAGTCAGAACAGTGACGCCAATGTACAGCTACACTAGAGACTCCAAATATAACGTTATGGGCTTATGTATGACCCACGAAAACAAGAAAAACATTTTAAAAAATTACCTGAAACAAAACAAAACAACAATAAATCTTAAACGAAGTGTAGGCCTAATTGTATCACTTAAATTAGTATCAGTCATGTCATTCAATATGCAATAGATCTACACCAACAACAACAAATCTTATACGAAGTGTAATTGTATCACTTAGTTTGGATCAGTCATGTCATTCAATATGCAATAGATCAAGACCAACAGCAACAAATCTTATACGAAGTGTAATTGTATCACTTAGTTTAGTATCAGTCATGTCATTCAATATGCAATAGATCTAGACCAACAGCAACAAATCTTATACGAAGTGTAATTGTATCACTTAGTTTAGTATCAGTCATGTCATTCAATATGCAATAGATCTACACCAACAACAACAAATCTGTGCGATTAATACTATTTTTAACAATTGTTTTCGTTTAGCGCAATTTCGTGTTTTTAACTTTTTAGCTTTCTCTCTACGCTATGATCCTACCACTTCTCCGGACCAGTTGGGAAAATTTTGCCCGGGGGGGGGGGAGGAGAAGGCGATATCTGGGTGGATTTTATCGTAATTGTTTTTAAAATAATAATCCTCGGGCCGACGTGCTAACCACTTTGCTAGTGAGGTATTTGCGACTAAAGAAGATTGTATATTACTATGTTGTTTGTTTCACACTAGACGTATATAGGGGACTAATTCAGCTTATACCACCACATCAGTCAAGTACAATTTCTTTCCTTGTTCAAGATACCAAACAAAATAATTAATTACCAATAGTTAATTAACTTTTTTTTAAATTGATTCTTGTGTTCGCAGGTAAATAATTGTGCAAAGTTTCAGCTTGAACCGTCATTGGGTGTTGGTAAAATAACGAGTACAAACATTTTACCAGACAGACAGACAGAGTGAGTTGATATAAACTTTGGAAAAACGTTGGGACAAGTTGAAGGAAGAAAAACAATTTAAAAAAAAAAAAGGACACGTTGTCAACTAGCTACTTAAGTTTTTTTTCCCCTTGTGTAAACTGTAAGAGGTATTATAAGGGACTTAGATCCAGCTGGTTGATCCAATCATTCCAAATCACATACGATTCAATTTTTGACACATGTCACTTGCTCGTTCAAGGTTCTTTAGGATTATGTCATCATTGATTGTTTTTTGTGTACAGCATTGTATAGAATTCATAGGCAATTTGTTTTTTACTTTGCTTTCATTGATGGAGAATTTGTCTTCCAAACCTTTTTTTTTCTACCACCGGTTGAGGAATGTGTAGGCTAAATACGGACATGTGAGTGATGGCAATAGGAGTCGAACCCCAGTTGCAGCGTGGACAATACAAATCTCCCGCGACCATTATGACCAGCTGAAGCACAAAGCCTGTATCTTCGTCTCACACGTACAGAAACAGACAAACAATAGTCTCTTCCAGTCCACTGTCGTCAACAACGGATGACAAACAAGGCCCTCATTAGTCACACATTGTTTTGAAACATGACCACAGCTCTAACAAAACAGAAAACAATACTCAAAAACAACTTGAAGAAAAAAAAAAAAATAGCCCGATTTCTTGTGCATCGAAATTCAGGGCCGGATTTAGATCTTCCTTTTCCCAGCATTGCGCCATCGATACAAAAACAAAATAATAAAAAAAAATAATGGAACAAATATAACACACTGCATAATAAATGACAATATATATGAATGGCTATGTCTTGGATTCCGAAAATTAAGGATCAGTGCAGAGTTTCACGTGATTACGCAAACGAAGCTGCGGCCTGCATATTTTCCCCACGTCTGATGCAGACAAAGCCGTTGTCCGCCGGAGGTCTATTTAAGTTTTCATTACGTCTTCTGCGCATTTCTAGTTTCTAGTTTAAAAAAAACAACTGCAGTCAGTGCGTCAAACATGTGTATAGTCTCAAAATTCCAAGAAGGCGATGTATGAAGCTGTGGAGGTTCTGAGAATAGTTGCGTCATACTTTGGTTCAGATCGCTAAAAGTTATTCTTCAAAATCAAATAAGCTGTTCATCTTGTTCTGACACAGCTCTTCCTGCGTTTCAACGGCGTTAAAAAAAAAAGCTGCTCACAAAGTTGGAAAATGCGGAACATTGCAATAACTCTCCAATAATTCTCAGAGCATGATATTTTCAATTAATTGGTCAGATTAACACAAGTCTTCCCTGATCCCCGAGCCTTCCTGATCTAGTTTCTTGAAGTATTTCCTACAAAAATATCTCTCAAGCCCTTCAGTTACCCTACCCCACCTCCGGTCGCTTTTCTTAAGATTCCTTACACTATAATTCCTTTGAGTGGTGTTGTTTTCCAAGCTAAAAGATCCGTTGAATATCCTCCCCCCCACCCCCCAAGGTAGGCAGTACAAGGGGTGTTATCCCATCCGACTTTTTCTCTCCACCGCTATTGTCACGTAACTGCTGATGGAATTGTAACAATAGTTTGAGCATTTCTTTAAAAGCACGCCAGCTTTCACATAGCAACCATAATTAGAGCCTACAGATCTACACAAGTTATTCTCTAACAGTTTGAGGGGTCGGGGAAGAGAGGGGGGGAAAGTTAAACCTGATTTGTAAGAACTATTTAGGCTTCAAATCAGCAAGAGAAAAAAAAATGTTGCTTTAAATTCTTGATCCAGCTTTATCCACCCGCACTGCAAGTACTGCGAGATAAACTGCCAGTCAGAACGTGCACTGTACAAGCTTTAGTTAACTGTCAACTAGGCACAACACACGGACACGTCAGTATGACCTACATAACTTCCTTACGAAATTGCAGACGACAGCCTCAACTATGTAGGTCACATCTGGCACATTCTAATGACACCTATGCAGCTCGGTAATTAGTTTCACATGATGAAAACAACAAGAAATATTCCTCCTTCACACGCACATTTGTTGGCTACGTCGTCTGCCATTGAAGGAAACTGACAACACCACATACAGTATACTAGCCAACTGGGCTTACATCAAACAGGGACTGACCAAATGAAAAGTGGGCTTACATCAAACAGGGACTGACCAAATGAAAACTGGGCTTACATCAATCAGGGACTAACCAAATGAAAAGTGGGCTTACATCAATCAGGGACTAACCAAATGAAAAGTGGGCTTACATCAAACAGGGACTAACCAAATGAAAAGTGGGCTTATTTCAAGCAGGGACTGAGCAGCTGAAAAGTGGGCTTACATCAAACAGGGACTAACCTAATAAAAAGTGGGCTTATATCAACAGGGACTGACCAAATGAAAAGTGGGCATACGTCAAACAGGGACTAACCTTATAAAAAGTGGGCTTACATCAAACAGGGACTAACCAACTGAAAAGTGGGCATACGTCAAGCAGGGACTAACCAAATGAAAAGTGGGCTTACATCAAACAGGGACTAACCAAATGAAAAGTGGGCTTCCATCAAACAGGGACTAACCAAATGAAAAGTGGGCTTACATCAAACAGGGACTGACCAAAATGAACAGAGGGCATAGTCAAACAGGGACTGACCGCAAGTAAGTTGATCAAAGAACTAATCATGCAGTGACAACATATAGATGAGGCACCGAAGAAATAAAGTTATAGGGTAAGTGAAATAATATTCCGAGGGCGTGAAAAAAATATTCAGATAACAGGTAAACTTCAACATTTCCTGCGGACCAGCACGGTGTAGGTCAAAACAGCGACATTTCCTCCTCATAACAGATTTTTCCAGACAAATGCCATAAGTTGACCTGTTGACAAATGTTATAACACCCTGACAAATGTCATAAGATGATCTCCAGACAAATGTCATAAGATAACCTTCTTTCAAATGTCATAAGATGACCTCTAGACAAAAATCTTAAGATAACCTACTGTGAAATGTCATAAGATGACCTCCAAACAAATGTTTAACATTGTTTGAAATACGTTTTCATTGGAAAATGTGGTAACAGCAATACATTTTGGAATTACTTTGTTTCCGGTTTTGATGAGTTCCCAAGGGGAGGGACTTTAAAAAAAAAAAAAGAACCAGACAACTATAAGCGATAGTTACCAATGAGCATTACATTAGAGTTGTTAATTGGGTGAAAATTATTATCCCACGTTGTCAGCAAGTCCAATCTATTAAAAGACATTTTTCAGATGGTTAACTCCCTTTATACTTAATGTAAATTAAGACATCCAATTCTAAGGCCTAACCTTAATCATAGTGCTGTGCGGTCAATACAAGATTTTACGTTGGACAAGTAAAAAGTCATTACTTTCTCATTCATACATTCTTAATCTAATATTTAGCATTCAAAAAATCTTTTCGATGCTTCTTTTTTTTGTTCTCTCTGGGCAATGACCTCAATGTAGTTGGTCATGTGAGTATTAGATTGAGACAGTTCAAAGTAGACTAAATTGCAAAATAATTTGGGTGGGAAAAAACACAAACACTGGAAGAAATAAAACGAAACAAATCCTAGAAACTGGAGGCTTGAAGATTTTTTGTTCTCAAACATTTTACTTCCAAGTTAATTGTTTCCATTTTCTACTGGTCTTCATAAACAGAAGACCATCCCTCAAATGTCAAAAGAAATGCCTCTACATCCACCAGAATTGTAATTTTAACTTTAGAAGACTTGACATTCTATTGTTACATTTTAACCTTACATTCTAGATTATATTTCACAATGATTCCTAAACCCTAATGGACCACCAACCTGATGACTATTTAGGGAAAGTGAAGCATTTAATAAGGCACTCTCTTTGATCCAAAGATTAAGAACAAGTGCAGAGTATTTCATGGGATCATTAGTGACATAAAATAAATTGCTAAAAACTTTCCTGCATAATAATTTACTATTCCTCTTAGCTTGCAAAATTTGGATAGGTTCATGACACTGGGTGAAACCTGGACATGCAAAATTTGGATAGGTTCATGACCCTGGGTGAAACCTAGACATACAAAATTTGGATAGGTTCATGACACTGGGTGAAACCTGGACATGCAAAATTTGGATAGGTTTATGACACTGGGTGAAACCTGGACATGCAAAATTTGGATAGGTTTATGACACTGGGTGAAACCTGGACATGCAAAATTTGGATAGGTTTATGACACTGGGTGAAACCTGGAATTTCGAAAAGGGCTCCAACATTTTCCTAGAAATATGACAGTTTATCTGTATCTTTGGGAAAAAAATACAGTAGCCACAAAGTGACAACTCTGGTTTAATTGTAACAATAAAAAAATATTTAAAAATCTGAGAATCAAAATTGATCTATTTTGAAGATCTTCATTGGGAATTCCCATACTTGACCAAAATGTATCTGTATTATGAAGACACCTCAGTGGAAAGTCTTACACTCACCTCACATGTTTCTAAGAATTCAGTAAGGAGTTGAATAAATAATTAGACCTACATGAACATTTTGTGCACTGTCTTATGTAGAAATGAACTGGACAGTTAGTAGAAGAATTAGACTGTGCAAGCTGACTGGAAAGATCCCCTTGCACTATTAAAGCATGACAAGAAATAAAGAGAATGAGAAACAATAGACCCGCATCAGCTTTAGAAAGGAGGAATAGCTGGAAAAAGAAACCAAACAACTTTTTATGTCAGTTGATCTGGAATAATTTGTATGTAAAAACAAATAAAATAGTCATTTTAGAATCCATTTTCAAATTTTGTGCAACAGAAACATGATTTTAGAGATTATATTAGTTTAGTAACTAAAGGTTGATAGGTTTCTGTTTCGTGGTTATTAATCGTGCATGTGAGGTTTTAGCTTTTGTTGGAACTAATATCACTAAATTATAGCAACATTGCAGGGTCAGCCTGAGTGTGCTCCAAGCTGCCTTAGGGTCACAGGATTGTGATCTTTCTAATGATGGATCCCAAAGCCTTTACCAATAAGGGTTTAAGTGCAAGGCAGTGGAGGTTTGGATTTAGAGTTTTCCTTCTCCAAAGCTTACTGGTTTAGGCACCAGACACTCACCCTTGCACCTTTTCCTGTCAGTTTTAACAGATCTACCTGACACACACATATAAAAGCCAGGAATGGGACTTTTTATCAGCTATTTGAGTTGCATGCCATTGGAAGAATTTAACTCTTTGCCAACACAAATATTTGAAATTTCTACAATAGCCATGATTTGAAATTTTAGGGCTCTAATGGGAAATACAATAGAGTTTTGATTAGCCTATTCTCTTTTTTGTGGTCTGTGGTGCAACAAATCATTAACATTAAACACATGAATACACTCATTATAGCAAAAACCAACACAAAAAAGCAACCCAATTGTTGAAAGCTGAATGGATTAACCATAAGCTACTGACCTCCCAAGACTTTTCCACTTCTTTTTCTTCTGATGAGGCCTCATCATCCACTGACTTCTCTTCCCTGAAGCTGGACGTTTTCTTTAGAGGCTTGATGAGCCCTTTCACTTCCTTGAGGTCAAAGAAGAACTTCTCCCTCTCTCCTGTCTCTTCCTGGTCACCATACATCTCTGGTTGCCACTCCATCAGAAATGTGTACAGTTTATCTCCCCTGGAATATTCAAAATGTGTACTGATTACTTTGCCTGATGTATTTAAATTCAAACAGTTGAAATAGTCTAATGTCTTAGCTTCTCCTCAATAGAACATGTCCAAGTTCAGTATTTTAGTTTGACTGTCTTGAAAAAGATCAAGCACAAAGTTATCCAAATGTTATGTATGTGAGTGACTTAAAGTGTTGTTTACTTTATATAAGAGCTCCTTCCAATCATCTTCAGGAATTGCATCAATTTCGGCAATGAGTAAAATGACACATACATTGATTAAGTCACATGACAATAAGACAAAATTTCAAATGACTCTCATGCAGTCAAATTTAGATTATTGATTAGTCTAAATGAATCAACCTTAAACTTTGGATAATTTTTACAAGTACCTCTACAGCCTTGCCATCTTTTAAACAACAAGTATGGATAAAACAAACCCCCTTTTTTTTTCCTACAAGAATCATCACACACTTCCCTGAATCAGAAACTCTTTCCTTTTCACCAACAAAGAAAATGTTATTTTTATAACGCAAGCAGTCTTTTGGGTGGATTGGAGGCAGCCCTTTTATAAGTGAATAAAACATTCCCTGGCACAAACTAAAGCAGCAGAAGTGAACACCAATAATCTGTAGCACTATTTTGTTTGTTGCCTGAGCTTAACAAAATATGGGTGCTTATAGAAGAGTCTTCACCAGCAAGTGCCTGGGATGTGTTACATCATTGAACATTTATTCAAAAGCTGGATATTAAGTTTATCTATTTTATAAAATGATCATCAAAATATAGTTTAAACAAAATAAAATTGGGAGTTCTTAAGTAAAAAAAAATAATTTAAAAACTCTGCATTTAGTGTATTAATGCTAAAATAACTTTACATTACTACTAAAATTGAAATAATTTTATTATTTAAAGTTGTATTTTTCATTATTTCTAAAAATGTAGTCATTTATTTTTTTTTAACTTATTCAGTTTGTATGTGAGGAATGAAGAAAAAAAAAGAAGTCAATCAGTAACTAGCTATGAGAAGTCAATCTTAGTGGTGACATCTGTTCTTTAGCCTAAACTACACTGGCTTGTTTGGGTTACCTAGACTCTGCATAGCTTGTATTTTTATAGCTGTTCTATCAATAGCTTGATTAGAAGACAGTAAAATATCATGTGATCAAACAAAGGGAGGTGACCAAAACATCACCTGCTTATGACACAGATATCACATTGCTGGCCAATATAAAGCAAACATTATTGTTTTTTCCAATACAATGCTGGCCTAAAACTCAGCCTATGCATCTGATTGAACAACTAAGATTGTTTATAGTTTCCTTAAGAAAATAAATTTTTTTAATATTTTAAAATAATAGAAATCAGGATTTAGCTTCTAAGCTACAATGATAGGGCCTTGAAATTTTGTCTAAAATATATATATATGAATATATCAAATATTCATTCACCTTTAGTAGGTATCTGCTATTTGTTGGGTAAGGTCAAGATTCATGATATCTGTTTACTGTAGAGTAAAGTAATACTAAACCATGAAGACTTTTTAATTTCAGAATCTTTAGGGTGCCTTAAAGTCCACCTAGCTCTAAAAATTACTTGACATTAGTTGGGGACAAGTAAATGTGGTTGGTCATTGTACTGGCCACATGACACCCTCATTAACCATAGGCCACAGAAACAGATGATCTTCACATCCTCTGCCCTATAGATCACAAGGTCTGAAAGGGGTACTTTACATTTTAAACCATCTTAATCAAACAAATTAATGTCTATACATTTTAAACCATCTTAATAAAACAAATAAATGTCTATAGTTATCTTGACTAAAAAATAAAACAGATGACCTAAGAAATTTTATTTTGTACTTGTTAGATGACACAGCAAGTTTTAATGGCCGTTTTCTATAAATGAGAATTATTTGTAAAGCTAGAATGGGTATGCTCATGAAAAAAATAAATCTTTAAGGTGCTTTTTAGTTTGCGTTTAATCTAGATAGTTGGGCCTTAGTAAAATATATGCAAGATTTAATTAGAAGTTCTGCTAATTTCTATCTCTCCTCTGATTACACACAACTCACATTTCTCTTGGCACTATCAGCCAATACTCCTCCAGAAGTTTGTGGTTCCTGTGGTCAAAAGCCCTTGGCTGGCGGAACTCACTAGTTTTCTTGATGCCTGGACGAATTTGTAAGTACAGTGGAGGTTGTTCAAAGTGAGGTGAATCAGTGGGGTGAAGATAATCTGTGGACAGGAGAGAATACATTAGAACTTCAGTACCATACTGATGTGTGATCAAAGATAGAAATAGTTTAAATGCTTAACCAAATGTAGCAAAATCCACAATGTTATAAAAACAAAATAGAAATTTTAACCTCAAAATAGAGAAAAAAATAAAGATAAATAGGACATGTTACCAATATAAATATTATTTTAAAAATCACAAAATTTCAATTTATTCTGATAGTTTTCAGATCTAAACAAATATTTTTTTTTACTCAGCAAATGTCCTTAGCTCTTGGCTTTCAAACCGAGGGGGTCCCAGCTTCGAATCCTGGTGAAGACTGGGATATTTAATCTTTAGGGGGCCTCTTAGTTCACCTAGCTTTAATAGGTATCTGACATAAGTTAGGAAAAAGTAAAGGTGCCCCAAAGATTACAAGGTCTCAAAGGGGGAACTTTTATTTTACTTAAATGAATAAAACAAAAAAGGTAATATAAAAACAAAGAAACCTTTTGGATCTGGTCCAAGGATCTTTTCCATATCCTCTTTGGTGAAACCACTTCTGAGTTGTAGGCCACCTGAAGGAAACACTGGTGAAGACTTGGCTCTCATTCTGCCTATTTCCTTGGCAGTCAAGGCTGAGAGAGCTGGGGCAGAGCTTTTGTAGGTCTTATGTATGTTCTGGATGAAGCTGCTGGTGTAGCTGAATATGTTGGACAGTTGAGCTTGGGCACGGAGTGGTGAGAAGGTGGACAAAGGACTATTGCTGGCACTGCCAGTTGTGGCTGTCGACTTTGAAGGGTCATCTGCTTTTGCAGAGTTGTCAGCACCCAATTTTGTATCCACCAGCAGGTGAGGAGATTTGGACATGGAAGGTTTTGTTTCACCGTCTATGTTACTATGAGAACTTTCTAAGCTGTTCTGGATTGACCCTTCTCCACTTAGGCCACTCTTTGAATAATCTTCTAAGGCCAATTTTGCAATATCCTCAGCTAGACTTTGTTGGCCAGTATGATGACCACTGCCAGAGTCTAAAGAGGAATCAGCAGTTCCTGTCTGAGGCACATTAACTACAGCCTCTGGGTCTTCTAGAATCTTCTGAGCCTTGAGGTCACTATACTGACCAGATGATTGAGACAAATGTAATGCCGGCTGACCGGGCACAGGTTTCGGGTGTGCCAGTACACTTTTCGGAGATCGGTCGGTGAAGTGAAGCGGGGAGAAACCTTGAGTAGGGGTACCTAGGCTATCACCAGCAGAGTCTCCGGGTTCGGCAAAGAATGACCGTCCAGTGGTGTCACCCGGTGAAGAGTCTGAGACTCGACCCAGAGAGCTAGATGTGTGTCGATGGACCTCTGAGGATGATCGACCCATGTGGGGGCCAAAGTCTCTTGTCTCTCCAATGCCATCAGGGGAGTCCTGCAGCAGGGCCATTTCACTTACTTCTAGCTCAGAGCTTCTAGACATCTGTTTGACAAGTGGGGAATGGACATTGCTATCAGGTGATTGTGTCATTGTATTAGCAACTTCTTCGGAGGCTCTGCCTTGTTGTGGAGGTGAGTCATGGTGCTCCTGGCAAAAAATTAAACACAAGTAATTATGTAACAGTGATTGATAAAACCAGACAATTAATAGAGAAGTTTTAACTTTTATCATATTCCAAAGTATTGAATTAATAGCGATTTGTATTTATAAGCTTGAAAGTAAATATTTTATTGCTGTAAAAGCTACAAAAAATTAATAAAAGACTTAAGTGTTTGAATTAATTTAATACTAAGACAATTAATTTTAAAAAATATATAGATAAAAACATGTTTAAAATTTGGGCTTTTTTTTATATTAAAGACATAATTTTGTGTAAAAATGCTAATAAGATATCAATGTGATTTTCATTTAATTTTTTAAAAGTACTTTAAACATATTTTTTCTTTTTTTTTGTTAAATGTCCTTTTAAGTAATAATTACTATTTAAAGTAAAAGTCTTCCCTTCTATTTAGATAGGACCTACCCTTGACAAGTCAGCCATTTCTTCCAGTTCTTCTGATGTCCTCCCTGTCTTAAATGCCCCCTGATCATCTTTGTCAGTATCCTCCCCATAAGGTGTTGGCCTGGACTGACCAGTGTCTCCAGCCACACTGGCCCCATCTGGAGCAGGTCTTGAATCTGCTTGCATCATTGGAGATGCTGATCTATTGTCCTGTTCTAGCTCCTCATCTGCTTGACCTTCAACAGCTGGACGGTAGGGTTCAGGTTTTGGGGAATGAGCTCTGATTTCCCTGAAATCAAAACAAAATCATAATCATATGCACCCTTTAAAGCCATTTAACAATAAAATTTTGCTTCAAAAAAAAAAAAAAAAAAGTAAATCGTCCAAAGAGTAACTGGAGGAAGAATTCCCGATTGTTTTAGACTCATAAGTACAAGGCTATTATGCCTTGAGTAGTAACAGTAATAACTTTTGGATTCACCACTTGATGGAAAAACACATGAAGACTTCAAACCCTATTCCTGGGTGAAATGTATGTACACTGATTGAAATAAATTGATTAGTATTGTTGTATTGCCAGGAAACTGGCTCACCATCTTTCTATTCATTTTTTTTTTGTTTTGTTTTTATAGAATATATAATATACCATAACCAGGTATTTTCATTCTAATGATTATCCATAGATCGTTAACGTGAAATTCTTAACATTTTAACAATTTTAAAATGGATTAAACAATTTTGGTAATAGCTATAGCCTTAAGAATACACATATAACTCAATACTTTTGTATATTGCATGAATGAACACCCACAAATATTTTAAAGAAACCTAACAAAAGAATATTTATGATTATAAAAATATATTAATTACTTTTATTACAATCTAATGAATGAACAGGGTTGTAGCTTATATAAAGCAACATAAGTCTACACTCAAGACATTGTATTTTATTTTTCTCAGTAGACATATTGTTAAACATCATTGATCAGAAAACTAACTATATAGAACATTTGAATATATTAACTATATAGGACATTTGAATATATTAACTATATAGAACATTTGAATATATTAACTATATAGAACATTTGAATATATTAACTATATAGGAAATTTGAATTAATTAACTATATAGGACATTTGAATATATTAACTATATAGGACATTTGAATATATTAACTATATAGGACATTAAAATATATTTACTTTGGCTGTCTCCAAAACATGCGAGGGGAAAAATCATGGAACAATGCAACACTTTTTATCTCGTCCATATAGACCACCATGCCAAACTTGGATGCATCTTTGCTGCTGACCACAGCAAGATCACTGGCGTCAGGGTCAAACATGATTGCATTGGGCGTCACCAACAGTGTCCCTTTAATGATGATTCCCTGCAGTATACAGAAAGAAAATCGTGTCTGTTATAGTTAAGGAATGCATGCAAGTAGTTTTATATCTGTCAAACTCATTTTCCTTTCTTATGTATCGCAAGTTCCATTTTAAAATTATAAAATATTGTTAAATTCTGCAAACAAGTACATCTTTCATTGTATGTAAGAGTTGCTGGTTTTTTTTTTCTTCACTCATGTGCTTCTTATTAAAGGATTGTAATTTTAATATCCATATAATCAGTCAGTTTTTTCTTTTTCTTTTTTACTAGTTAAATCTTTGTACAGGAAAATGTCTTTAGTTTTTCTTTGTTAATAATTGTAGTTACATTGATGCCAGTAACAGTGGCTTTGTGTCATGTTGCCCAACCTTTTCCTGACATTTTAACATTTCAGGCCAATGGGTCATGGGTCACACCACAGAGAGTTCAATGGAACTGATCCTCTGGGGCTTCATCATAAACAGCCAGCAGAAGTTTTGAGGGGACAGATAAGAGCTGGATAAGGCTTGAGGGTAGGGGGGCATAATTTTGACTTTTTTGGACTCAAAACATCAAATGACTTTTTGTTTATGGAACATACTCAATAACCAGGCCAGCTTTTGTCTTGATGCAAATAAACTTACAGAAGTAAAAGAAAATACATAATTCAACTTATGAAGAGTTGTTCTTAAGAGAGAGATTTAAAAACCCTACAACACATTTCCAAACTAATTCATTCTATAAACAATAATAGTATAAACAGAAATGACTAAATCCAAGAATGTGTTAGGATTCAAACCATCAGTATTTTTTATTCTGAAGTGACAGAAGTAAGGGAGATTAAAGTCTTTTTTTTTTTTTTTGGCATTGCTATAGTATAGCTCATCTTTCATGATTATAGCATGTTCAGTATGATTGGTCCAATCTTTTTGTGGACCAGTTTGAGGGGGGGGGGGTATTTGGGAGAAGGCTTCCATTTCAACTGAGAGACTGCAGAACACTGTAGGCTGTTATACCTACATTTTTTGTTTTACTCAACTGACCTCATGATTCGAAGATGAGTTATCATCCTCTTCCTACATTTTTTGTTTTAACTCAACTGACCTCATGATTCGAAGATGAGTTATAAATCATCCTCTTCCTACATTTTTTGTTTTAACTCAACTGACCTCATGATTTGAAGATGAGTTATCATCCTCTTCCTACATTTTTTTTTTTTACTCAACTGACCTCATGATTTGAAGATGAGTTATCATCCTCTTCCTACATTTTTTGTTTTAACTCAACTGACCTCATGATTCGAAGATGAGTTATCATCCTCTTCCTACATTTTTTGTTTTAACTCAACTGACCTCATGATTTGAAGATGAGTTATCATCCTCTTCCTACATTTTTTTTTTTACTCAACTGACCTCATGATTTGAAGATGAGTTATCATCCTCTTCCTACATTTTTTGTTTTAACTCAACTGACCTCATGATTCGAAGATGAGTTATCATCCTCTTCCTACATTTTTTGTTTTAACTCAACTGACCTCATGATTCGAAGATGAGTTATCATCCTCTTCCTCCTCCATCACACGTCGTGCTGGACCCTTGACAAATTTCTGCATGCACTCCCTGTCTGTCTCTTCCTGGCTTGTCTGCTCAGGAAGACGGCTCTTGGGAGAGCTGATTTTTTCTTCAAAGGATTCAGACCTGAGCTGGTTGGACACTGGAACAGCATGACCAGGAATTGATGGCATTGGTCCATCTTTTAAGCTAGGCAGTGGGACATCCTATAATGAGACAGAGACAAATAATTACTTTATGCTAATAATTTTCTGGTGTAAAGAACTTAAGTAGCCAAAAACAAATATAATAAGTCCTTATTTAAATCTATTTAAAAAAACAACCTTCCATCAGAAAAAAAAATCAAGGAAGGAAAATATCAGTAAAGAAAACAATTATGATAATTACAAATGTACTTTGGTTAAAGCAAAAATTTAACTTTCTATTATTCTTACCAGCTCGGTCTTATATTTCTGGCAAATTTTACACAGGAAAATATCTAAGATACAGCCCATACTGTATCAGAAACTATACTAAAACAACCAGAAGCTAAGTGTAATACAAGTTGTTTTAAACAGAATTCTTGGCTTTATATTGTAAGAATTATCAGATAAATTGACAGCGTAAAGCAGGGAAATATTTTATAAATTACAGTCACATTGCAGGAACACTGAAGAGTAAGACTTTCAGTCAAAGCAGTAAGGGAAAAGACACTAGAAATATACAGGACATACTGACAATAAGTGGAGTAACAACAAGACATCTAATCACACTAATAACGTCACATTTAAACAACATCAAATCTAAACAAAATCACATTGAAGCACCAAAGACACGATCACACCTGAGTTTGAGAACAATTTCAAATCTAAATACCATAGAATATCACATCTAAGGACAACAACATAACAGTGTGTAAACAAAACCATTAATTATTAGTAAGAATACAATCATCATTGAGGTAACTGTGCAGCCCTGAAAGTGCCTAAAAAATAATCCATGTATACAAATTAACTTAAGTTAGAGGAGCTCAGCTGAAAAAAAGATTTATTGTATTTTTTAAGTTTGTTGTAGAATTTTTGAACAAAGATTAAGATTATTAAGTCCTTGACCAAACCTCCTGCTGGACCCAGGGGATGGCAGCAGTCAGGGCTCAAACCTGGGACCATTGAGATGACAGTCCGAAGCACATACCACTTGACCAAGCAGCCCTCCTGTCATAATAGAATGACTTAAAACCTTAAAAATGACTTCAAAAAATCCAATGTTATTTCATGTTCAAATTTTGGACAGTGACAACCATTTCATTTCATTAATTTACAGCAGTAGCCTTTAATCAGTGGTCACCCTAAACTTGAACTGTGACCCTTACTTATTCATCAAGTGAAGTCAATCTGTGAACTTTGGGCTCCAAGTAAAAGTCGGATCTGAATTAATTCCCTGGTGTCACTAAAGTTAAACTGATCTACAGTAAAACCTATTGCAGGGGAGTGGTTTGAAACATTTTCCAAATGAGTTTACACATTTATACTGTAAAGTAAATGTACCCTGAACATGTAAAGCAACAAAAAGCAAGCCAAAAAATGTTATTATGGTTTTGTTGAATACATTTTGAATGTGAATGTTTAGAATATGGATAATGATAAACAAAATGTTAACTACAATAATAAATGACATTGACAGATAGACAACTAAAGTTATTTGCAAAAGAAATGATTAATGTAACAAACTTAAAGACACTTGCTACATAATTATAGTTAATTAAACAGAATGATGGCTTATATCTGTGTCTCCTTCTGACTTAAGATAAATGAATAATTACTCAGTATTGTTAGGCACTTCCACATTGTTTTATGCAGCTAAGTTAAACGGAGGTAACACTCAAATAAGGAAGTCCAATAACATAGGTGAAAGGCTAACAATATAAGTTAGATAACGCTGATAGTAAATGTGGAACAAGAAGTTTAATAATAACGAAGGGAACCATCGAATGTCATTAAGCTAAATCTACATGTTCATAAAAGCTTCCTCTCTCTAAAGCCATCAACAGTAGTCTCTGTTTACATTTCGTTATTCTTCCACAAAACCTAGTCTAATTTTTACTAGTCATGTCACTGTCTCTAAGTCAAAACTTCCCCTATTTGTGAAACAAATAACTAATTCCTAATGGTGCCATAACACTATGTATTCTCTAAACTATATGATGACAGAAGCTAATCAAATTAACAATGCTACTACATTATTTAGTGAAGGTATAAGAATCTATAAAAGCAGATAACATTTAGGCCAGTTATTTTCTTCCTTCCTTTGTGTGCTGTTGTTTTTTCAATGCAAAAAGAAAACTTAAACTACTTTATATTATTGTTTTATTACCATCAAACTGGTTAACACAAAAGCACTAATCAAATTATTTAAAATGTATGAGTATCTTAAATGCATTTTTATAAAATGACAAGGAGTATGTATTACAATAGCGACTAAAATAGTAATAAAATAATCTGATGTGGGTATAAATTAAATCTCCAGAAACAAATGATGCCGTTAACAGTTCCATTGTATCTTGTCTTG
The DNA here is from genome assembly GCF_947242115.1 of Biomphalaria glabrata. Classification (NCBI taxonomy): domain Eukaryota; kingdom Metazoa; phylum Mollusca; class Gastropoda; family Planorbidae; genus Biomphalaria; species Biomphalaria glabrata. The sequence continues at coordinate 11,569,602 of NC_074727.1, forward strand.
TTAAAGTGAGTAAATGTACTGGAAGCAAGCATCAGTTTTCGGTTGGTACTTGTTAAAGTGTTAATGAGCAATCTAGAATCTGATTAGTTCCTTTCTACCTGTTTAGTTTTCCTTTCTTCCAATTCTGCTTTCCTTCTGTAGGATTCTTCTCCAAAAGGATGATGTAAGTAGGTAAAGTTCCCCTTTCAAAGATGATGTAGACTTCATCAAAGATAGAAAAACTATCCAAAGTTGCACACATTTGACTTTTTTTTTCATGAGGGAAGGGGGGGAGGTGTCTCTAAAATTTTGTTAGAATTTGTATTTTATTGTTTTTTTTCCTGACTGGCTTTCTTAATTATACATTTTGTCAGGACTAAAAAAATCAAGTCATTTCATGCTTTTGCTTTCTTAAAAAAGCTTTTTGTGTGTGTGCGTGTAGAGAAAGTGATTGAATAGAGACCTAATGCTGCAGAAGAGAGCACCCAAAATGATCTTCAATGGGAAGGTGTACTTGCAGCCCAGCAATTTTCCTAGGGTTTACTTCAAATTTAGGATTTCTTTCTGGTCTATAAAGAAAAGTGACTATGAATTAATGACAGCCATGGTCAAACTATTAGTTTGCACATCCACAGTGTAAAATATGACAAAAAAAACATAAATCAACAAAGAGTAGATTTTTTTTTAAAAGGATAGAACTCTTACCCTATTACTAGTTATAGTATGCTGTGTTTAAAAGTAGGTAAAAGTAGTATTAAAAATGTTTTTTATATCAATCAAATACAGAATGTTCACAAAAAAGGTATGTAAATGACTCATTAGAACATTCTAAGAAAAGTCAATGTTAATAACACATTTCAAAACCAAAATAGTTTTGATTCATTTTTATTTATGATTCATTGAAAAGGAGGGGGGGGGGGATAAAAACATGACTCTTTATGAGCCCAAAGACTATGAGTACCCACTGTCACACTTAGTTGCATAGTAAATATCACAACAGTGAAACAAAAAATAGGAAAGAGTTTTTGATGCTTAAACATTTTTTGTATTATTACATGCAATGAAATGTTGAAAAAAAAGTATTTAAAAAAAAACATGTAAAATGTCCACAAAAATTTCCAAATACAGTAAATTGTAAGAAAAGCAACAACAAACAAACTAAATTAAACGAAAAACAAAGTGTGTAAGCACAAAAGCCTAAAGTTTAACACTGGATTTATACAGAACGCAAGTGACTGATTTTTATTATTAGTCAATAATATCCACTAGGCTCAAATATAAATTTCAGTTGTTTTTTTTTTTTTAAAACTACTTTCACAATTTAAGAAAAAAAAAAATGGATAAAACAGAAAGTTCCATATTCCATTCAGAACACACAATCCAATAAGTATTTTTATTTATTCCCCAGAGAGGGATGAGACTCCTGTGCTCATGTGAGAAATAACAAATGTCATTCATCACTGATGACATGTGTTTGTGAGTAGCCCAGGCACAGTGTATTCTGGGATAGGCTCAACTAATTGATTGAATAAAAGCACAAGAAAATTAATTGTCATAGGCAATATTCGACATCCCTAACAGTAAGATGAAGCACATTATAGCCTAATATATCTGAACAATAACTCAAGCTAGACTATAGGTTTTATTTTTTTAAGGCCTTAATCCCTAACTTTTCTAGGTCAAGTCAAATCATAGCATTTAAAACTATCCACAGGGAGAAAAAAAGTCAGAATAGCTGTTTCAACTTGAATTGTTGATTTATATAATTATCTAGGCTGTTCTCATCACAACATCAGTACCATCACAAACAAAGTAAGAGCATGCAGACACATAAACTAACAAATTTACACTTACTAATTCCTCCTTTGATTGAAGAACAGAATAAAGAAGTTTAAGAAAGATTTAACACAATAAGAAAAATTAAACAGCTAACAATATGAAATGGGTGTAGTTCATTCAATGCAAACTTTGTGTTGAAGGATTTTTAATTGGATTCTCATCACATGTTCAAAGTGAGGTTCCACCAGATGGTGTAGTGGACATTTTTAGGCAGCTTTGGTGAATTTAGTTTAAGTTCAAGTGAATGTACTTTAGCAAATCATAAAAAAAAAATGTGCTTAAAAAAATATAAACTTTAAGTCTAACTCTCTATGAATACACTTATTTTCTGTACTCTGGCAGAAGCCTTCAAAAATTCAAATAATGGATGTAGAATAAAAATAATGGATGTAAAAAAAAAATACTGGAGTAGAGAGTTTTCCTTAAAAACTTTTTAATGAATATTCCAATCTCTAGATATGAAGATTACTCTTTAAAAAAAAAAATTTAATACTCCATCCTCAAACTGAACTTTTATTTATTTTTAATTTTTTTTTTAAATACTAATTTTTACAAAAATCCATCTATTTTTATGCTTCTAGCTATAAATAATAATAGTAAAACCAAAATTACGCTAACTTAGACCTAAAATTTAAACCTTGGTCTCTACAAACCGTATACTTGTAGGTAATATATTTTAATATGACAATCTCATTATTTCTTTAGCCCTTTCTGGTCGAATGTCCCAGTGGGTGGGACATTTATTTTTTCTCGTTCCGGTCAAATGTCCCATCCAGTGTGCCTTAATAATTAGGATCAAATTTAAGTTGAATATCAAACTTTTTGTTCCATTTCCTGATTCCTAAATTTTAAATTATTATTTTATAAACTAGAAAGTAAATGATAATCATGAATTAATTCTAAAAAATAAATAAAATAGCTCGACCAAGATCGTTTCTCACAGCATCAGAGGTGGTGCAGAAAGGGGGGGGGGAATTAAACCAGAGACTAAACAAAAGACAGCATTTCATAGCTAACTTCCCAAATAGAAAGACTAAAGACTTCGGTGTTAGCAGTAACAGAAAAACACCTGGAGGTGGGCGTAAGACAGTATTCTACAGTAAAGTAAAAATTACTCTCAGTTGGTCAGTTACTTCACCCTGGAGTGCACCCTTGGGAGTGCTTTAAAAAGTGCCATACACAAATAAGTTTTCAAAAACAAACATTCAGACATCATGTTTGGAACATTTTTCATTGTTATAAATAAAATATTACATAAAATTTAACTGGATGTCTGTTTTATTTGAATTTTCTAATTTCTTGTAAATACTATGAATCAGCTAGAATTTAATTCAGACCTGGCTGCGAACTCCTCAAAAATATTAAAACTGGTAAGGATTAAAAAGCCAATCAACTTTTTTTTTCAAATTGACAAAGAAAAGTTATAATCATCTGCATATACGTTTGGATGAGAAATATATTAAGATGTTCTAAATATAAGCACAATAATAAAATTACAAATGATAATACAGAAATATATTAAAGCTAAAAAAAAAAACAACCTTTGACAGATATTTGTAGCTTCGCTAAAAAAAAACTGAAGTAAAAAAAGGGATTTTTTCACAGCATATTAAAATACAAGCATGAACAGCAAAAGGGAAAATTATTCAGAAGGTGAACAGACAAACACACATAAATATAAAACTCCAGATTAAAAAAAGAGCAACTAAAATTATATTAAACTATATGCTAATATTTATTCCCATGGCGTTAGCCTCTTTCTGTGAAGTTTCTCAAACAGTGTCAGAAATTCTTTAGAATATCTATTACATAAAAATAAAAACAAAACAAGTGTCACCTAATTTCAAACATGCTTCACTGGCTACAAAATGCAATGATATCCTGCTTGATGAATGTGAGATGTAATGAAAACTTTCTATTTAAATATTTTGATATCTTTAACTGAACTACCAGCAAGAAATATAGCAACAAATGATTTTAATTTTGCTAAAAATTTCTGTTAAGAAAAAAAAAACACAGATCACTTATTAGCTAAATTTAGGTAGAAACAATGTAATTGATCAATACAAAACAAAACAAAAAAAAACAACAACTATGCAGCTAATATTAAACTCAGATTAGCTCTAAAGATCTCAAAGTCTCTCCATCCTCAACCCTTTTCCAAACTACAAAACTCACATTCCTCTTTCAAATAGCAAATTAACATTACATGTTAGATGTTTCCATCTTTTTTTTTTAAAGCATCACATTAAATACAAACACAATGCACTTAAAACCATAAACATCTTAGCTGAGGATATTGTTAAGAACTTGTATTTAATAGAATCTCTGATTTGACCATTTAGAATTTATTGTTTTTCATACATATCATAGAAAAACTTTACAATTTAAAATTGTGTGATTGTTTCAAAATGTTCCAATTTATGTAGCACAGAAGTTAAACATGAAAAGAGAAAGGAGTCACAACAGCCTGGCATAGAAGTTTAAGACTCAATTTATTCTAGAAATCTGGAATGGAACATTTAAAATTTAATGTATAGCACTTATCAAACCTAATGCAGAAAACAGACATATAAGCACTAATTCAGCAGACCTGACATAGAAAACAGACATAAAAGCACTAATTCAGCAAACCTGACACAGAAAACAGAAATGTAAGCACTAATTCAGCAAAACCTGACATAGAAAACAGAAATGTAAGCACTAATTCAACAAACCTGACACAGAAAACAGACATAAAAGCACTAATTCAGCAAACTTAAAAACACAGAATTAAAAAGGGAAACAAATAAGACTGACTACGAAAGGAAAGTGTTGAACTTAACACAAAAATGTAAAAAGTAGAACATGTTAAATTATAAATATTAAAATAAATAAAAGGAATTAAAAATGATAAAAATAAATTTAAAAAAACCAGGACAACATCCTCAAAATGTCAGTCACAAAGTCAATGAACACAAACAGCTACAAAAGAGTAAAGGTGGCAAAAATCTTTCAGTGCTGGACATGTTCTTTGTACTAATTAGCTTGTTAGTAAAAACAAAAGCAAATAAGAAGAAACTGACTGACACGCAATAGAAAAAATCACACACTCACAAACACAGCTTACAACAACACAAACCATTTGTGTGTGTGTGTGTGTGTGCAAAAGATGAAACACAATACCAACAAAAATAGAGATTAAATTGCTCACCACTTTTGGTCTGGTGTCTGGTGGAGGGCTGGGTGGGGATGGAGGTTCACTAGGATCTGGAATGAACAATGTCTGCAAGGGGGAAGAACAGGATGTTGTAAGGGAAAGATTGGAAATAACAAATAATTATAATCATTACATTATATTAAAGTATGCATGCAGCATAAAGTCTTTATAGTCTTTTTCTATGAGTCACAATAGCATTTTATTGACTTCATTTGGCTTGTCATATCATCATTGTAAAGATGATAGGGAACCTCTGACCTCTAGCTTATGTTAACTAGAGTTTCAAAAATACGTCTTAAAAATCTTTGTCTCCAGAAATTGTTTGTTCAAATTTTTTTTTTAATGTCATTTACACCAGCCTATCTTCAAACCTTAAGTATTTAAATTTTCACTATAAAATAAATGAGAAGATGGTGTGGAATGAAAGACGATTTGAACAAAAAATACAATAACAAATAAATAAATTGTATAAATGAGTTTTTGAAATGTAAATTTTTTGTACAATCTCCCGAAGGATCTCACAGACTGAAATCACAGGTTAAAAGATTTTTGTTTTTTTCTTAAATCAATTAAGGATTATTACTTAGATATATCTAATTGTGCTTATAAGAAAAAAAATAGCTTAAAAAAACATTCAAAAGACATTTCATTAGAAATGAAACTGGCAAATTCCACCACATTTTAACATATAAAATGATAATCTAAGAAAACAAATAGAAAAATGTGAACACTTCATTTCAAATGCTTTATAATCAAAATGAAATCAGCAAAAACCATGATTTGATTATAAATATTGCTATTTATAAACCTGGAAACTAAGTTTCATGGAAATACTAGAGTATATGGAGGATCATAAAGCCATCCACACAGATATGAAATGGTATATAAAGGGAATTATCAATTCAGACAGAGTTATTTAATCATCCTAAATTTAAAGCTACAATTATGTTTTTCTATAATAAAATAAATATTAGATGTACTATTTTGAAATTGCATACACAATAATAATTCAACATACTCATATTTATTTTTACAAAACCCATTAGCTAAGTAAGGGGCAACAACTTTTGATATGATGTTTAAATTACTTAAGTGAGTTCAATGAAGAAATAAAGTTTGTGGCATGTAGTATAAAATGAACATGGCTTCCTATCAAATAATAGCAAAAAAAAATATTTCTAGAAGCCATGCAGAAGGTCCTTCATACTGTTATAAACCTGGTGGTGGCACAAATGGGGGTAGTGGTGTGTGTGTAGTCAGCCGACGCAAATCGCCCCAGGCCAGCGCTAGACGAGCGGTCAACCGTGACGAGCTACGATGGTCAGCCGAGACGAGTGTCAACACAGCGGTTCGGGAAGGATCGACGGCGGTCCGGGAAGGATCGACGTTGTGAACAGAGCTCAGGAGCGTCACGAGAGTTGTAGTCATCTGACCACCTAGAAACGTCGAGCGGCGTTCTGTCCGGTTCGAGAAGGCCAGTAGGGACCCTATATAAAGAGCGAAGGTATCAGAGACCAGTCAGTCACAACTTCCCGATCTACAGTTCGTTACAACGGCTCAGTACCAGTCCGAGGCGAGACAGAGAGACCAGTGCAAGAGTTGATAAGGCGGATAGATATTTGTACAGTCTTGTGTTACGTGCTGCCAATTGTACAGTATTGGCTGTTATTTATCGACATTAAACCATTACGTTATTTTGAAGCCCAGAGTTGTCAAGTTCTTTAAGTTGGTGGTGTAAGGTGCAGTTTGCAGAGAGCCTGGATAGAGAGATACGTAACACTGGTGTCAGAAGTGGGATCTGCAATGGCTACTACGAAAACGCTAGACCAACTCCTTGTGAAGGAACTTAGGCAAGAGCTCCGTAATCGAGATCTGAAGACGAGCGGAAATAAAGAAACCTTACAAGCACGCCTTCGAGAAGACATTGTGGAAGAAGGGGAAGATCCGGACACGTATCTTTTTTGAAGTCGAACCGGATTTGCGAGAAGAAATCGCCAGTAGCAAGAAGGAACAGATGGCAGCGGTTCGTGAGGAGCTAGGAAACACCAATTACAAGATAGACACGATGGACTCGGGAATCAAATCGGAGTTATTGGCAATGAACCAACGCATTCATGCTGTGGAGGAGAGAATCACCAACATTGACGAGCAGATGAATCAGAGGGTCGACGCAGTGGAGAAGGCCATCGACGAAATGAAGATACAAGTCCAACGCAAGCACACTAATGTACCGGAAGCAGATGTGACGTCATTTGTACCTGAAGTCTCCGGAAAAATGAAGCCCCCCGTGTTTGATGGTTCCGTGTCCTGGTCCGTGTACAAGAAGCAATTTGACGCAGCAGCCAAAGTTAACAAATGGAACAGCGAGGAGGAGAAAGCGACAGCCCTTGTGTTATCCCTAAGAGGAAAAGCCTCCGAATTGCTACAGTCTCTACCGAACCAACAAGACTTTGCCGCCCTTGTCCAAGCTATGGAACTCCGATACGGGGATGAACATCTGCAAGAAGTTTATCGTGTGCAACTAAAGACCCGACTACAGCGCCCCGATGAAACACTACAGGAGCTAGAGACAGACATCGAACGCCTCGCACATCTGGCATACCCAACAGCATCACAAGATTTTCTGGGAGTCATTATCACAGACTCATTCATTGATGCGCTTCGAGACCCCGAGTTGAAGAAAGCCACCAGAGTCAGTGGTAGACGTAAGGCAAGTGAAGCCCTCGTATACGCTCTCTCATATGAAGCCGCTAGAGACGCATCTGGGAACGCTCATCAAGGCCGAAGGTTGGAAGTCAAAGAGGAAGAATTCGAACAACTTGTTAGAAGGGTAGTGACAGAGGCACTAGATGAACGACGAACAAACCAGATACCAGAAAATCAACCTAGGGTTCCTGTACGATGCTGGAATTGTGGTGAACTCGGTCATATACAAAGAAGCTGCACTAGAAGATTTCCACAAACCGGGACCCATTACAGATCAGAAAGGTATGCACGACCAAGCTCCCGGGGCTACCAGGGAAACTAGCACGCGCCGGCTTCAAGGGGCGGAACCCGGCGGCACAGACAATGAGAGCCCCTGCAACCATCATCCCGGTCGCCGTGCTAGGGCAGAGTAAGAGTCTGAAAATCATCGGAAAAATTGGATGTCAAAACTATCGCTTCCTCCTAGACACTGGTGCCTCACGATCAGTCATCCGGTCAGATAAAGTGGACAGTAGCAAGAAAACGCCAGTTAGGGCATACTCGTTGAAAACAGCCAGCGGAGAACTGATGCCCATAAAAGGCCTGATCGACATAACAGTCGAGATTGGGAATCAGTCATTCAAACACGAATTCCTGATTGCTGACGTCACAGATGACTGCATAATAGGGCTCGACTTCATGCTGAAATATGGATTTTCCTTAAATATCGGCGGAGGCACTTTACAATGTGGGGATCTCGAAGTACCCTTGCTTGGCGACGAGAATGAAGAAGATGGCCGAGTCAGAAGGATTAAGTTGGTAGAAAATACAACCTTGCCTGCGAAGTCTGAAATGATCATTTGGGGTAAAATTGAGGACGGCTATCCCACGACAGGAACAGCGCTGGTAGAAAGCTTGGACACCAACCACAACGGGATAGCAGTAGGAAAGACACTAGTCACGATTGGGGAAGACCAAAAGGTACCCATAAGAATTATGAACCTCGCTACAGTAGAGAAACATTTGCGGGAAGGTAGCACCATCGCTGGTTGCCATGCTCTTGAGATGATAAGAAACTGTAGCAGTGAAAACTCCGAAGAAAGACTCGAGTCCAGTGAACCGCAGGTTACTAAACTTCTGACAGAAGTCAAAACAATCTTGTCAAAGGAACAGTTCACCAAAGCAGAACAATTCCTCAGAGAGTTTTCTGACATATTGCCATCTGATGAAATGGACTTTGGGCGGACAAATCTAATCCAGCATCGAATAGACACAGGAAACACTAGACCTATCCGACAGCAACCACGTCGCCTGCCGCTAGCAAAACACCAAGAAGCTATGGACATCATAGAACGAATGAGGCAGCAAGGGGTTGTTGAACCATCCAGCAGTCCATGGTGTTCACCCATCGTCTTGGTAAAGAAGAAAGATGGATCCACGAGATTTTGTGTCGACTATAGATTATTAAATGACGCCACACACAAGGACAGCTACCCGCTTCCTAGGATTGACGACACATTGGACACACTTGCTGGGTCACAGATCTTTTCCACCCTTGACCTGAAGAGCGGTTACTGGCAAGTGGGACTACACCCCGAGGACAGAGATAAAACGGCCTTCTCTGCTGGTAATGGTCTCTGGCAATTTACCGTGATGCCTTTTGGACTCTGCAATGCCCCAGCCACCTTTGAAAGACTAATGGAGCATGTGTTGAGAGGACTCAACTGGACCACGTGTCTTGTTTACTTAGATGACATTATCGTCACAGGCAGAACCTTCGAGGAACATATCGCAAACCTGAAGGAAGTATTCGAACGAATCAGAAACGCTGGAATGAAATTGAATCCAAAGAAGTGCTCCTTGTTCAGAAGGAGCGTCAAGTACCTTGGGCACATCGTGTCGAATGAAGGAGTCAGCACAGACCCGGATAAAGTTGAAGCTGTAAATGGATGGCCGATCCCCGCTAATATCCAGGAATTAAGAAGCTTTCTTGGACTCTGCACGTACTACAGACGTTTCGTGCCAAACTTCTCTAGCCTCTGTAGCGCCCTCTATCAATTGACCGAACCGAAGCGGCCGTTTATTTGGACAACGGAATGTCAGCAGGTCTTTGAGCGACTTAAAAAGGCTCTTGTTTCATCACCCATTCTGGCCTACCCGATACCAGGCGAGACGTTCATACTTGACACCGATGCGAGCAATACTGGAGTAGGCGCTGTCTTATCCCAAAAGATAGATGGAACTGAGAGAGTCATAGCTTACTTTAGTCGGAGCTCGTCCAAAGCCGAGAGAAACTACTGTGTCACCAGACGTGAGCTACTGGCAGTTGTGGATGCCATACAACATTTCCACAAATACTTATATGGGCAAAAATTCATCCTTAGGACAGACCACGCTGCTCTTCAATGGCTGTTGTCATTTAAAAATCCTGAAGGACAAGTCGCCAGGTGGATTGAACGTTTGCAAACCTATGACTTCGAGACACAGCACCGAAAAGGACAAACTCACCAGAATGCTGACGCGCTGTCTCGACGACCTTGCAGAATGGAATGTAAACACTGCAGCAAGGTTGAAGAAAAGGGAGTTATCATTGATTGCCAACGTCTTGGTGTACAAGCTTCCGGGTCATGGTCCGACGAAAGAATCCGAGAAGACCAGTTAAAAGATGAAGATCTAGCTCCCATTCTGCTTATGAAGGAAGACGGGCAAAGGTCGGAATGGCATCACCTTTCCGATAAGGGAGCTGCCACCAAGGCATATTGGGCGCAATGGGACTCACTGACAATCGAAAATGGAGTTCTCAAGAGAGTCTGGGAAACGGCAGATGGGACATGCAATCGCTTACAGCTATTGTTGCCCAAAGTGAGAGTTGCTGAGGTGCTGCAAGAAATCCATAATAATGCCAGTGGGTCACAGTTAGGCGTCAACAAGACCTTTGAAAAAGTACGCCAGCGGTTTTACTGGTTCGGCTACCGAGATGATGTAGAAGAATGGTGCCGAAGGTGCGACACATGTGCAGCAGCAAAAGGCCCACACAGGAGAACGAGGGGACGTATGCAGCAATATAACGTCGGTAATCCATTCGAAAGAATAGCGATCGATGTAGCCGGACCGTTTCCTGAGTCCCAGAGAGGAAACAAGTACGTTCTAGTAGTGATAGATTATTTTACTAAGTGGCCCGAAGCATATGCGATACCAAACCAAGAAGCCACCACCATAGCGGAAACACTTGTGGAGAATTGGATTAGTCGTTTTGGTGCTCCTAGGGAATTACACTCCGATCAAGGCCGAAACTTCGAATCCAAGATATTCCAAGAGATGTGCCAGGTACTCGGCATCGAAAAGACACGCACAACTCCTCTTCACCCCCAGTCAGACGGAATGGTGGAACGATTTAACCGAACACTGGAGCAACACCTGTCGAAAGTCGTCGATGAACATCAAGAGGACTGGGACACCTATATCCCAATGTTCCTTATGGCATATAGAGGATCGATTCACAGCACCACCGGTTACACTCCAGCAAAGATGTTGTTCGGCCGAGAGCTGCAACTACCATGTGATTTGCTATTCGGGATCCCGGGAAATGTGCCAGCCTCTTCAACAGACTATGTCGCAAATCTCCGAAAACGGATAGAGAAAACTCACGCTCTTGCCCGCAGGAACATCAAGATCAACAGTGACCAGGTGAAGACAAGGTACGACAAACGGGCTAATGCCGCTGGGTTTCAGGAGAACGATCTGGTGTGGCTTTACAATCCACAAAGACGAAAAGGCAAGTCCCCAAAGCTTCAAAAAGACTGGGAAGGACCATACAGAGTGATAAAAAGAATCAACGATGTTGTGTATCGAATACAGAAGAGCCCAAGGTCGAAACTGAAGGTCGTCCACATCGACAGACTCAACAAGTACTATGGTGAAGCTGGATCTGCCCGGGACGGACAGATCTAAGGAGGGGGCAGTGTTATAAACCTGGTGGTGGCACAAATGGGGGTAGTGGTGTGTGTGTAGTCAGCCGACGCAAATCGCCCCAGGCCAGCGCTAGACGAGCGGTCAACCGTGACGAGCTACGATGGTCAGCCGAGACGAGTGTCAACACAGCGGTTCGGGAAGGATCGACGGCGGTCCGGGAAGGATCGACGTTGTGAACAGAGCTCAGGAGCGTCACGAGAGTTGTAGTCATCTGACCACCTAGAAACGTCGAGCGGCGTTCTGTCCGGTTCGAGAAGGCCAGTAGGGACCCTATATAAAGAGCGAAGGTATCAGAGACCAGTCAGTCACAACTTCCCGATCTACAGTTCGTTACAACGGCTCAGTACCAGTCCGAGGCGAGACAGAGAGACCAGTGCAAGAGTTGATAAGGCGGATAGATATTTGTACAGTCTTGTGTTACGTGCTGCCAATTGTACAGTATTGGCTGTTATTTATCGACATTAAACCATTACGTTATTTTGAAGCCCAGAGTTGTCAAGTTCTTTAAGTTGGTGGTGTAAGGTGCAGTTTGCAGAGAGCCTGGATAGAGAGATACGTAACAATACCATCAATTTCAGGCCTAGAATAAAAAATTGCATTTTCTGAAGGTCCCAATGGAATGCCACATTTCCGTTCCCACTTCTACATTTTTCTTGGTATTTTGATCTCTAACTAAAAAGAAATATTAATTTGGTTTTACTAATTGCAATAGTTTATTTGACCGCTTTTGAATGTAGCGAAATGACAAAATATCTAGATTTAGCTTTTAAATGCTATTAGAATTTTTTTGGTTTTTGTTTTGTTGTTTTGACAGTTTTACTAAGTACCATACTTGCTCTCTCTTTCTTTCTCTCAAAAAAAAAAAAGAAAAAGACTCTAGATCAGGCATGTCAAACAAGGCGTTCTGGGGCCGCATAGGACCTGCGACCACTTTGCATGAAGCCCGCTAGGCCACCTTAAAAATTATCAAATAATGTTAATTATTAACGGTGGAAAATAAGAGATGACAAGCTACTTGAATTGAAAAATAGTATTAGTTAAACTGACCAACGAGAGTGAGTCTGCAGTGAAAACAAGCTACATTTTGTCAAACTTATTTGAAAGCCATAACAAATCATTTAGTGAAGGTGATTTTTATCAAGGAGTTTGTCATTAAAGCTGCCGAAGTTATTGGTCCAGAAAAGGTGAAATCATTCAAAGAAATAGCGTTAACAAGTGACACTGTGGCAGATAGAATAAATGGCATGTCAGTCAGTGTGGGTGAACAATTAAAGAACAAAATAGATGATTTTGAATTATTTTCATTGGCTTTAGATTAATTAACTGATGTAATGAACATTGCCAAAGTGATGGGCTCAGGATTCGGTATTTTCAGTTGATCTCACTGGTCACATGCAAGACTTGAATTTGAAGCTTCAAAATAAAGACAAAATTGTCACAACTGCATGTGATGATGTGAAGTGCTTTCAAGCAAAATTACGATTGTGGATAAACCAAATATCAAGAGAATATCTTGTTCACTTCTCAGCGTGTCAGGAACTAAAATGATTAAATACAGCTACAACATTTGGTAAATATGCCCTACACCTGGAATAGTTATTAGATGCTTGAATTTTCGTTGTCTGTATCAGCATTTTTATTTGCTCCTGCAGCCAGATTCTTTGTTGAAAGTAAAGTATATAGATGTGGCTGAGCCAATATTTTAGTTATTTGAATTGTGGAAAATTGCAGCCAGAATTCTTGTTATCTCTGTGAGCAGTTCTCTTCCATAATCAAAGCAACAAAAAACACATCACCGTTCGAGATCATCTGATCAAAATTTGTCAACAGTGATGAAAGTGTCAGTGGCAAACAAACTTCCACCCGATATCAAAAAACTTGTATCCCAGAAAAGATGTCAAGCATCAGGACAAAGAAAATAATGCCTAATCATAGTAATTTTTAATTAGTAAATTGTACAACAAATTTAGCTAACTAAGGAACAGGTATTCCATTAAGCTTTGTATTCTATTGTATTGTTTCTAATTTACATAAAACTAGTAGGGCTGTTTTGCAACTGTTTTTTTTTGGCTGCAGCCCCTCAGGTCATATTAAGTTTCTTATGTGGCCCACACACCTTAATGAGTTTGACATGCCTACTCTAGATCTATCTCATTAATGCTATTAGGTTTTATTTTTTATTTCAACTGCTTCTAAAAGGAATTGGAAATGATGAAACCCATATTAAAAATAAGTAGACTTAGGGGAAAAAATCTATTTATTTAAATTGATCTATTTATGCTTTCTATATAGACTGAGGCTTTTTGGGAAATACTGAAAATAAAATACAAAGGCTTGATAGAGCTTGCGTTGTTTTTTTTTTTTGTGAATTGCGGTCGTCAGGTTGCGAATCTGTCAAAAAATGTTCTTACTGAGCACCTAGGATGTAAAAAGGAACCTGTATACGAAATTTGATGTGGCATACGACAGTTTAAGAGATTCTCATAAAGATCAATAAATGTGTCAGTCAGTGGTATTTTGCAAACATATAATAGATAAACTGGTTTCACTATGCCTTGATGGTATTGTTATATGTAGATTTATCCCCTTTTAATATTCCCTTTCACACTTGAACAACTAGATCAGACAAACAGAAGCATTGAAGCAGCTATTTTCAGACCTTGTGATTTATTAAGCGGATGATGTTAAGCTTATCTGGGATATTAAATATTTGTAATTTGCCTTTATTAAAACATATTTATTGATAGTAGTTTAAAATGTGTCAAGTATTTAGTAGATGCCAGTACATCTGGAGTAATAACAAGTTAAAATGTCATATATTTACAATCACCTCTGAGTGTGAGAATTTAGTGATGAATGAATTAGTATTGTGAAAACCACACAGACACACCTGCTTTACAAGAGATGTGTATATACTTTTGATACCCACCTGGCCAACAAAAACTGTCCTGGATACAAGCCTGTTAATCTTTATCAGCTCTGAGGGTGTCACATCAAAGTGGGCTCCAATTTTGACCAAAGTGTCACCATCTTTTACCTTAAAAGAATTTTTTTTCCTTTAGTTTTGTTTAAAAATATTGTACATAATCAAATATTAATTAATATGTGATTTATGTGTTGTCTAACAGTGATAAGAACAACAGAAAATATTGCAACACAGGCTCTGGACTATAACCCACAGGGGAAGAGAAAGTCTTGGGGGAGACCAAACATGGAGGAGATCAGTAGTCACAAGGATGGACATGGATCCAACTGGGTGGAACTACCCAGACCAGTAGTATTGCAGCCCTATGCTCCAGTGAAAAATTATGTCAATGTTACGAATATACACCTCTACTCTAGTTCAGTCAAATGAGGAGACACAAAACCCCAGCCCTCAGCATGACAAAAGTGGTCATCATCGAATCAGGATGGACAAACTATAAAAATGTAGTCCAATTACTTTGAAGATGATGCTGGTCTTACGGAAATACCTATTTAGTTTACTTCAATTAACACAATGAGATACTAACAAACATTCAATACACATAAAATAAGATCAGAGACATATTAAACTGCTAAAATTAAAATCCTTGCCTTCATTGAATTTTAAATATCTAGGAAATACCCCTATGCTATTATATGTTACAGAGTTGTTGTTTTTTAAACACTTTGTCCAATACCATCTGAACATTAACATCAGTAATCTGTACATTTAGAACTCATTCATACAAACAGTCCTGATATGCAGCAGTCAAAAAAAAAAAGATAAGTTCTCTATATTGAAGCTCACAAAACTTAAACCTTTACAAATCTCACTTTACGTACCTGGTACTCAATAGTTCCTTTAGGCTTCTGCTTGTTGGAGACTTTCTTCTCCAGACTGGCCTTGTACCCAGAATCAAAGCCATCGGACTGGGAGAGTGCTGACAGGACAGAGTCGTGGAGCTCATTGGCAGACATTGGGCTGATGTCCTTGAGGCTGCCGGCCAAGGGTCGGCTGGTTGGGGAGGTACCTGCATCGACAGGGACAGGAGTGCTTTTTAAAGACAGCTCTGAGAGAAAACCAGGGGTTTGCTTGGTGGATGCTCCATTTAGGGGAGGGCCAGAGGTTAAAGGAGGCGAGAAAGGGCTGGCAATGGTCCACACTTTTTCATTTGAGGGGTGGCGAGGAGAAGCATAAGCATAATTGTCTGTTAGGAAAAAAAGTAAAACAAAAAATGCAAGGGAGGTGTTAGGGTCAGCTGGTTAACATTTTTTTAAAAAAAGCAAAATAATTGAATAACTGAGTTAAATACTATATAATGAATGGATAAACAAAAAGCATCCACTTTAAATGAAATGAATCAAAATAAGAATGCAGTGAAAAAAATAGAAATTTAAGAAATCACTAATTGTTAATGTTTGGCTTTTCATAATATTAGTTACATGTTGCACCACTTTCTAATATAAGTTAAAGTGTTATATGGTACAAAATTAATTATGTCATTATTACTTGCTATTATTTATTTATAAATAAAAAAAACATTTTTTTTTCTTAAGTTCAAACACTATTCTATGCAGATAAATAATATTTATTATGAGATTACGTGTACATTATAATATGTGTTAAATGCTTTTTTTAAATTGGAAATGTCCATTATGAACGTATGATGTTAATATATTTTAATCCATATTAAAAAATGAAGATAAAAAAACAACAACACTAAATTTACTCCCTTTCAAATAAACTTTCACAGGAACTTCAGTAAATGTTAACATAAGGATATTGTTCATTAAACAAAGTAGTCAATGAAAAAAAAAAGAATTTTTTTTTTGACAAAATTATTGGCTCTGAAAAATAAAAACATATTGTTCTTTTAAACAAATTTTAGTGTTTCTATGACCCATCAAATTATTGGATCTTACAAATAAAAACTTAGTCATTTTTAAACATATTTTAATCATCTAGTGTTTTTATGAATAAGAAATCACTTGAACCTAACGTCTATGAATCTTTATGGTGATCTCCTGACAATTTTAAACAAAACAATCTTTAGGATGATACAATCATTTCAAAGGTTATAATGTAGAGGGAAAAAAAAAAGCAGGTTATGAAAACAAATAATGACAACAAAACTGATCTGATAGGAAGGATTGGTCAACAAGGTAATGGTGAGGACCCAACAGCCTAATGGACAAGTTATTTATAATGTTTTTAATTGTCAGCATTGCCAATTTTTTGCAGAACACAAGAAAAATCTCCATATACCTCCAAATGCTAGTCTCTGAGTTTTAAAAAGAATCCTTCTAATTATTGCTCATCTCATGAATTTCCTGTCAAACCTCTGACTTTTCTAATTATTGTTTATCTCATGGATATCATGTCTAGCAAATTCCTGACATTTTTCTGAGAAAATTAATACTGGGTTAATTACTGTTTAGGCTCATTCAAAAATTGATTAAACTAACAAACAAATTAAAATTATGGGGAAAATGTATCTGCATCTACTGTAACAGACTTCTGTTTTAAGTTTTGAGATGTCCACACTACTCAACAAGAACATTAAATGTTTGTCAAGTTGCACTGTTTAGACATTCCCCCAGCTCTCATAGATTTCTGAAACCTGTCTTCAAGTGCAAGTGGTCAAAGATAATAGAAGCAACAAGCATTCACACAAAAACACCAACAATGATTACAATGAATGATGCTGTGATGAAAGTCTTTTAAAAGGTATAATTTAAATAACTGTCTTTTATTAATATGATGTTTATTTGTAAGTTTTTTATGAAGGTTATTAGATATGGTAAGCAAAGAATCTGCCATTTCAAGGACTTTAATATAAATTAAATGTATGAATTAGAGCTTGAATAAAGTCTTTAAAGGAACAAGTGCACCCCAACCTCTCCTTTTGAAACTTTTTATTTCAATGACAGATAAATTAGTGCACAATGTAGTGGGAAAATGCACAAAACAGTTAAAAATCTATGAACCAAGCATTTCAATGTGCACAAACTAATTTCTATAAACCAAGCATTTCAATGTGCACAAACCAGTTTCTATGAACCAAGCATTTTAATGTGCACTAACCAGTTTCTATGAATAAAGCATTTCAATGTGCACAAACCAGTTTCTATGAACCAAGCATTTTAATGTGCACAAACCAGTTTCTATGAACCAAGCATTTCATTGACTTATAGTGGATAGCAAGAAAGAATGAACACATTTTAACTATTTTTGTAACTCCAGGGCACACAGAAAAGGTGGGACTAATTGCTAGTAAAAAAAAAAATTACTTTAATGACAAGATTGATAGACAGTACATCTCATGGCTTATTGGTAAGGGGAAAATAAAGGGGTGGTCATTTGCACAATGGTTTGGGTTCAACTTCCATTTCCATTCTACAGGAGATATAGGTGATGGCTAACTGAAGAAAACCTCCTCTATAATGTAGACAATGGTATGGTAGGGAAGGGGAACAATTAGCAAACATTGGCTCAGTGCAAGGAGAAAAGGTAAAAAAAAAACAACAAGATTTAAGTACAACATCAAAGTCACTTAAGAAAAGAAACACAAAATCCCATTTGGTGCCTAGCAAAGCAGACTCACCTCGTTTGCTGCCATTCTCTGAATCTGTGGAAGAGTATGACCTTGATCTTGCTCCAGTTTCTTCCAGGCCAAGGTTGAAGTTTTGACTTTTGTCTGCATCTACAGATCCTGACCGGAACCTGTGCAAAATAATAAATAAATAATTGGAGAACCATTGAAACTTGCCCTTTAAGAGCGACATTCTCTTAAAGTAGTAATCATAAAAAGATCTAGGCCAGTGTGTTCATATTAAATATAAAATTTATAATTAGACTTTTAGAATTGTGTAAATTTTTTTTTTGTATCTGTTAAGTTAGACATCTCTCAGTGTTGAACATTATACTGTAGAGATTTATTCCCTTATATCATTCTGTGTCCACTACTGTCCACACACATTTTGTAGGTAATAAACTGAATTTTTTTTTTTACTCTAATACGTTCTTACTTTTAATTATAAATAAAAGTTAAGACATAGTTGATAACATAAAATTATTTGTTTAGAATTAAAAACAACAATGTTTTGCTGAAATGTATCATGAAATAAAGCAAGTTTTGATCAGTAAGTTGACTTTACCTTGCACAACGAATAAGAATGAACTCTCATGTGTATACACACACACACACAAACTCATGAAAAAAACTAATGTACATGTAATTTACAACTCCACAGAATATTTGAATCACACAAACAACTTTGTATCACAAAACTAGCCACTAAATGGAAGATAGATTTAAGGGCTATAGCCATTCAGTGAAAGTTTCACAACTTCATTAATATATTTCTTTTTTTGTGTTCACTCTTTCTTTACACACACATAGAATTGTAATTTTCAGTCCCTCAAAGCAGGTGCCCTTGACATAGAGCCTATTTTGTTTCTGTAACCATATTGGACCAACAGAAAGTACTGCCAAACAGGCTCTGGACTGGAACCCAAAGGAGAAGAGAAAGGCTGGGAGGCCAATGCATGCTAGGAGGACATCAATAAAACAAGGATGGCAGGATGAATATGGACCCAACTGATTTGGCATTGCCCGGAACAGAGTCCAATGTTGCAGCTTTATGCTCCACTGGAAACCAATAAGATTGTCAATTAAGTTATAACTATATATAATATAATGACTTTCTGTAACTATATTCAATCTTTAGCAGAGGCGCCAACAAAACTAAAGCTATTATATTTTTTATCAGGTGGTATTTTTTAAATCATGCAACACATTATTCACATATGATTTTTAAAAAACCCAACCATTTCCATTACAATGAAATGAATTATATAAAAAATGATGCTATCTGTTAATAAATCTACAATCGTCATTGTCATGTCTTGCAGTGTTTCTCAGCCTGAAGCCTGTGGTCATACCTTAAATGGTCTACCAGCAAACCAGCAAATGTATAACATGTTAAACAACAATTTTTACAAAGCTTATATGTACTCACTTTGTCTGTCTGTCTGTTTGTTCATGTTTTTTCTCCCACACCCATTCTCAAATCAGATTGAAACTTTGGACAAATATTCATTGGCATAGACAAGACATGAATCAATAAAAAGAATATTGACCAATTAGTCAATCAACTACTGGTAATTTGTTTTGTTTTGTTTGATACAGACAAAGGTCATTAATCCTACAGTACTGAGAGATGGCTAAATATTTAGGGTTTGGTCCTCTCATATAATTGTTTACATTATTTCTCCCACACCCATTCTCGGATCGTTAAAATTTTAAACAATTTTTTATTGTACATAACAAAACCTGAATCAATTAAAAAACTAACCACTTAGTCAATAAATTATTGTAATTATATATTTACTTTAATATCAATTAAAAGAAATAAGTTCTGCATTATTGAGATATATATTGTATGCGTTGAGTTTTGTTTTTGTTTTTGTTTTTCAAAAAGGATTTTTAAAAATATTTTGTTGATAATATATTTCTGATTCCCAAAAACTCGAAGCAGAAACTCTTGTCCCATGCAAGAACCAATGTATTATTAATGATTCATAAGAACGAAAGCCTGAAACTCATTTATGTAACAAACAAATATATAGATCAAGGTTCACTTACATGCGCTGGATTTTAGCTTTGAATTTCATCCTTTTTGAAGGACTGCGGCCTTTGTGGAGGGGCATGGTGAGGGGCGAACCCCTAGAAGGTGGTACTTTGAAGTGGACCGGCCCACCACCATTCGTTTGAACAAACAACAGTAGCCGATAATCCGAGTCAACTTGCTGCCCCCCGCGACAGTAACCTCCACTCCAGGGATTAGAGAAATAGAGATGTTCAACTCATGTGTTATCCCCCTCTTCTGTTTTCTAAATCCTGTCAGGACTAATCACGAAGCGATCGATCACAGAACACACCGGGGCGACGTTACACACACAATAGAAGGGAAAAAACACACAACATCCCAGGTGTGTTGTCGGACACCTAGACAATAAGTAGCTGGATGTAATAATATGCTGTCCATTCCTCTTACAGGAACACGCCCTATTCTGCCCCGAGGCCAGCGAGTTATCTCCCTTTGTTTTTCGGCCTCCTTACGGGACAGGCCGACTGACACATAATTGAAAGCAAATTAACGTCACGGTATCAAATGTTAGCTGACAGTTGCTAATCTCACTGCGACGGTTCTTAAAACCTCGGCATTTTGGACATCTTTAACATCTTGGCCTCCAAGACATTTACATACCCCTGCCCGTTAGCACCCTCCTTTAGGACTGTCTTGGCATCTGTCTTTTATATTCACCTTCCTACGTTACCGGGCATTAATACACCCTCCCCCAAGGAAATCCAGGACATTTATATTAATCCCTCCTACCGGTATCCAAGATATTAATATATCTACCACCTTCGGTATACATCGACATTTCCCACATTTTGTGGAGTGTATTAGGAAAAAAGGAAACTTCCGGTCTGTTCGTAGAACTCCGTGAATCTATATTAAAAGTAAGCAGACATTTAGGAAGATTCTCTTCAAGACAGGTCAACTATAAACTATTTAAATTACGAAGCAAAAATTTTTTTTTTTTGTAATCTGTGACACAAAATAAAATCAAAAGATTGATAATTTAAGAGGAAAAAAAACAATTTTAAAAAATTAGAATCACATTTTGAAAACTAAGATCTATAAATAGATCTGATCTATTAGTGAATTCTATTAACAACAGGGGTAATGGGGGGGGATTAAACCTCGGAGAATAGAAAAAGAAACGACAGTCCAGAGCGCACACCACACGACCAGTCTTCTTACATAAAGAGAACTACGCTGTGATATCAACAGACTGACAGCAACACAGACAGATGCACGCACACCTACAAATATCAACAAACTGCAAGGGGCGTTCCGATGAGATTAAACGGCCATCAATTGAAAAGCAGAGATTACTGGTCAATGTGAAAACTAGATAAGATAGAGGTTCTCAAACGTTTCATGTGACGCACACTTTTTTTTAACAGAGAGTCATACTGTGCAAAGTTTGCTTTTTTTTTTTTTTAAATGTGTGTGGAGAAGTCCTAAAGTATCCACTGCATCTACTTTGAGCTCACTACAAGCGATGGTAAATTGATAAACACAAAAGCATTTAATTCATGAGATTGAAACTGGACAGGATTGACGGACACACTGTACAAAAACAATAGAGGCCTTTTCTCTTTCGTGAGTAGCTTGACCAAAAAAAGGCTGGGTGCAATAGGTGTAAAAGTACAACACCATCAGAATTGGATAAATGCTCTGCAAGACTTGTGAAAAGTGACAAGCACTGAGTTCAGCCAGCTCTAATGGGTACCTGACTTAAACTGGGGAAAGTAAAGGCGTTTGGTCGTTGTGCTGGCCAAATGACACCCTGCTCGTTAACCGCTGGCCAAAGAAACACCAAAGAAACACATGAGACCTTATTATCATCTGCCCTATAGATGGCAAGGTCTGAAAGTAGAACTTTATTTTTTTTTCTTGCACTAGACGACTATGTTAGCGGACCCGCTGCTGAAGACCTTGTCCAACAAAAAGACTTGACATACAGTTTCTAGATCTAACAGGCGTCCTCACAACATCGTTCACGAAATCCAAGTTTGGAGGACAGGGGCGGACTGGCTATATGGGAATTCGGGTAGGGCCAATGAAAGAGCAGATGGATGTCACTATAACATGTATTAAAGTTTTATAGTATTCTTTTATAAACATGAGCCCCTGAGCGTTGTGTTAAAAAAAATCTTTTTCAGAATCTACTCTACTAACACATTTTCCGATTTAACAGCCTACATCCGTAGACAGTACTACTAGTAGGCTTCATCCTACACACTTAGCGATCATTAGAGCTCATAAGGCCTTTATTTCTTATAAAGATATAGAGCATGCGTACAGTTATCGATACTTAATCAAACTTAACATAAAGACTTTGAGGACAGGTAGACCTAGAATTGGATGCCCAACATGATTTACAATTTGTGGGCCGGATTGTATAGAAACGCCTGTGTCAGACGCGAATAGACCAATTTTTTAGTAAAAGAAATTACAAAAGTCAATTCTCTATAAAAGAAGTTACGAAAGTTACGCCGACCACCTTTCAGGTCACTAATAAAGATTGCCTTTGGCATATGTTCGTCCTCCTTATATATAAAACCACAAGCCTCTACACAATAACTCAACGACATGTAATCTCTAGTTCAGTGTCTCCAATATCCCATTAGTAAATGACATTTCTCAGAGGTCAGACTGAAGGATTAATTTCCTTTGTTGGTATCAAACAAAATAATTAATTATCAGTAATTAATTTGCTAATTTTTAAAACTGTTTCATGTCTTCTTTATGCTAATGAATAATTGAGCAAAGTTTCAACTTGATCCGAGAATGGGTGTGGGAGAAATAACGTCTACAAACTTTATACCAGACAGAGAGACTTGATAAATGCTTTGTAAAAAAAGAACTTTTTAAAAACCTAAGCTTATATTGAGTGAAGGGAGAAAACTGTTCAATCGATGCCATGTATCTCGATATTGCAAGGTTTATTTCCATTTTTATTGTGCAATAATTTAACATGATCCGAGAATGGGAAGTGGTAAAATAACAGTGTACAAGATTTCACCTGGACAGACGGACGGATTGATCTTTTTAGTTTTTAATTGCGTTTCGGTAGCAAACTGTGTAAAGTTTTTTTTAAAAAAAAAGGATGGCTGGTAGTTCATCCAAGATTACACATAGGGATCGATGGGATACGTTTAGAATCTACTTAAATGATGTAAACTTGTCCCCCAGTACCAAACAATCCAACTAGGATCTAGATCTCAATGTGCAGACTGGATAGAACCACACGAGCATTCAGTGACGCCCATATCGCGCGAGGCCTGTGGCGTGACACACAAACACTCGTTCTGTAGGACACAAGTCCATGTGATTCATTGAACAGTAAATTATTGTAGACCGAATGTGAAGTACATATAGATCTCAATGTAAGCAGCACAAAACCTTAAGACTTACATTAAAGGACGGCCCAAATTAATTAGAATTCTAGCCGCGGTGTAATACATATTTCTTTTCCGCTCGTGGCCATGTTATGTGTTATTTGATCTCTTTCCATTTATGAGCTTGCGTGAGGTTATTTATAGAACAAGCAGATCTATAGATTTAGAGAAAAAAAAAGAAAGAAAAGGAATACAGTAATGATACAGTAATGATATACAGTAATGATACTAAAGTAAACGCCACCACGGGAATTAGCAGAAGAGGAGGAAATGTTAAAACGGAGATATTGTGAGACAGAAATAAATGGATTTTAGTGGAGGAAGAGTTACACACAAACATTCAAGATGTATTGTTTTCTGCGGATGTCCTCGAGTGTCATTGGCCCTGATAAAAAAAAAGTGTCTGTCACTCCAGCTAAATAAGTAATGGCCTTGACTCTGCCTAACAAGGATGAATTAAGAACATAGACATGTAGAGAGACCAAGGAGCATCTTGAGTAAAGAACCACCGACCGATTAGAATAAGATTAACACTCCCATCAAGGGCCCGCCGCCAGAACTATTTGGGCCCAGGACAATGTGGGCACATTTGCCAAAAACCTTCAAAATGGATTTCAAAAAAAAAAAAAACGTGACGGGGCCACCCCTTCTATTGGGTTCCCGGACTAGAGTCCTTATTATGCCCCTTCCCCTGATTACTCAACCACTAGGTCGCAATGATAAACACAATATAAAATGTATCATCAGTGTACAGGACTGCATTGTTTACATTTGAAGCTCACCCAAAACACGCAAATCAATCGATAAGCCTATATATTACATAACCATAAAACAAAACAAGACATCCAGTTAAAAGAGACACTACTCGGAGAGACCAGGAAACACGGGAGATAATCTTGTGTCTGATATGGCTATGATGTCAAGACAAGTCTTTTATCACGTGGAGCGACACAAACTTTTTACAGTGAATATTCAGAATACGCAATAGTCCTTCAGCTGGTTCATAATACTACTTTGTAGAGAAAGTCATGTTCAGTTGGTACATAGTATATCGCTACTTTGTAGAGAAAGTCATGTTCAGTTGGTACATAGTATATCGCTACTTTGTAGAGAAAGTCATGTTCAGTTGGTACATAGTATATCGCTACTTTGTAGAGAAAGTCATGTTCAGTTGGTACATAGTGTATCGCTACTTTGTAGAGAAAGTCATGTTCAGTTGGTACATAGTGTATCGCTACTTTGTAGAGAAAGTCATGTTCAGTTGGTACATAGTGTATCGCTACTTTGTAGAGAAAGTCATGTTCAGTTGGTACATAGTATATCGCTACTTTGTAGAGAAAGTCATGTTCAGTTGGTACATAGTGTATCGCTACTTTGTAGAGAAAGTCATGTTCAGTTGGTACATAGTGTATCGCTACTTTGTAGAGAAAGTCATGTTCAGTTGGTACATAGTGTATCGCTACTTTGTAGAGAAAGTCATGTTCAGTTGGTACATAGTATATCGCTACTTTGTAGAGAAAGTCATGTTCAGTTGGTACATAGTGTATCGCTACTTTGTAGAGAAAGTCATGTTCAGTTGGTACATAGTATATCGCTACTTTGTAGAGAAAGTCATGTTCAGTTGGTACATAGTGTATCGCTACTTTGTAGAGAAAGTCATGTTCAGTTGGTACATAGTATATCGCTACTTTGTAGAGAAAGTCATGTTCAGTTGGTACATAGTGTATCGCTACTTTGTAGAGAAAGTCATGTTCAGTTGGTACATAGTGTATCGCTACTTTGTAGAGAAAGTCATGTTCAGTTGGTACATAGTGTATCGCTACTTTGTAGAGAAAGTCATGTTCAGTTGGTACATAGTATATCGCTACTTTGTAGAGAATGTCATGTTCTAGACAGGAATCACGTATCTATCCTAGTTAGTTCTACCAACGTCTCGAATCAATTGATGGAAAAGAAAGGAGAGGAGAAAGAAGAGGAGACAATAACGGCAGCATTGATTATAAGATAAGATAAGATAATTTTCTCTGTCCGGACAAACGGAAATTCGATATGACTTCAATTGCAGACCTCAGCATTAACAACCATAACAATACTGATATAAATGTAAACACAAACATCATAAAGCACAAACTCACACAAACACGCGCGCACGCACAGCCAGCGCTTGATGAATGGACCTCATTCACCACAACGAACGATCACGTGATAACCATTGATAAAACAATGGGGTAAAAACGGTCACGTGATAACCTATAAAAAGAAATCGAAAGTTGTATAGAAGAGCTAGGGAAGCATACGGCTCGATGCTGTTTGTTTACGATTGGTGAATGAGGTCTATTGGAATTGTATGCACTTCTTGGTGAGCGAATAAAACGAAATAATTACTTTTCAATACACTGTTATGGCAGTGGTTGCATGTAGAGAGTGTACATTTAATGAAATATTCATTAGTTCCAGAGACAAAAGATCTTTAACAACATTCGAGCTACTCAGAGTTTATCCCGACAATGGCTTCGCAGATGGTTTCTATAGTTCGACAAAAAACAACAACACAAAACAACTTTCCATGACAAACGAAACTATGCCTATGAACACGTCCAGTAATTCAACACGTTCCCAAGAACAAAAAGTCTCCAAGTCTGAATGTTATCCCATATTAAAATTCGCTTGTTTATATCTCCCCATCTCACCAACGGAACACATCCACAACCTTGTTTCTCTATTGCAGTGAAGGAAGAAAAGAAAGGGGAGACAAAGAAAAGTACAGAATATAAAGCGATGAGAGGAGGAACACTTCATGTGCACGTCATGGTCTCTCGGTTTGGGGAGGAGGCGGTCTGAAGGGGCGTGTTCAAAACTAGTCTGAAAATAACAGTCTGAGAATAAAGTACGTCCCATGGACACAGTTGAGGGCCAACGCACGATCTATAAAGGTGCAAAGGAAATATATATATATATATATATGTCACAACATCAGATGGTATGATGTCACGATGTGTTGTGATGCCGGGGATTTTACTTGAATTCAGTAGTTAACAAAAATGAAGATCTAGAATCACAATTGACAATTCTTTGATAAAACAAAACTCTGGAACTTTATTAAATACAACGTAAGTACAACTTATGTACAAATTACAAATCAATGAGCATGAACCATATTACAAAGGCTTTTCAAACAGAGCTCTTAGAAAACGTGTCTATCTACAAGAACCTTATTTTATCGACTGACTTTACTTTCTTACTACCGCCAATTCTCTGGCGCTAACTCTTTTCAAAAATGTCTTTGTTTAATTCAAATCAACCAATAGATTTTAAACATACTAATTATGTCCCTTGGGTAAATCCTGACTTGAATGTCAAGTGTCTAAATTTGAGGATTAAATCCCGAGACTCATGTCGAGGGCTTATATTACTTTCAAAAGTGAAATGTACAAGCAATTCTATAATGTAATCTGTGACATATTACCCCCCCCCCTCCATTTAGCATTTGTATGGTAATAGAAATGCTCATATGTATTAAAATTATTTAAATATACACAAAATACCATACATGAAATTATAGAAAAATGGTTGAGGTAACATATGACAAAATAAAGTCAACTTGGAGATAAAAAATATGTAAATGCAGTGAATAAAATTATTGATGACTTTGAACACCTGTTTCACTATACAAGTGGTTATGAAAATGAGACAATGCTTGTCATGAACAATATCAAAAGTTGTACAAAGCATAATTCTTGGATAAATTGAATCTTGAATTGAATAAGTTATTTCTCTTCATGGTGCTTCATGATAATATTAAAATATGACATTATAACTCATTTGGTTAGTACTAATGTGAAAATGTGTACATGGAGAAATATATTGCATATGAAAAATTGACATAGAAAAAAAATGATGTATACATGACAATCTTCTGAAAAAATAATACTCAATGTGAAATAAATCTCAATATGTGTGAAGCAATGAAAAATTCCAATTATATGTCATGTATCTGTACTATTATAATAGGATATATGCAATAATATTATACCTGAAATAAAATACCTGAAATAAAATGCTCATGATTTAACAATTAAAATGTCTGATGCATGTCATATGCAAAGATGCTGAAACATAATAAACAAAGTATCTTGAATGAGTGACTTTCCTCAGAGGGTTGCTTGGTGCTGAAATAAATACATCTGATATAGAACTCCTGTGGAAAAAATGAGTAGACAAATTAATTGATTAAGTACAACTGAATACTGTTCTTCCTTGACGAGTATGAATGATAATGGATCAAGTGGCACTAAATATGCTATAGTACATATGTAGAGTAGAAATGTAAAGTTCGGAACCCTTCTGAATTGCCGACATGGATGTGCATGTGCGTTTTCTAAACTTGAAGAAAAGGTCTTTCAGTTTATGAAACTGTTGTCTCCATGTCATAATGATCTCACAGATGATGTCTGATTGAACCGCGTTTGAGTTTGGTGAAAATAACTGTCCGAAACCAAAACTCAATTTTCTGGTTGATGAACTTTGACGCTGTAGAACAATGGTAGCAGAATGTTTTGCATTAGAATGTTCAATAGAGCAATGACTGAACATGTCTGAGTTCAATCGGTCAATACAGCAATGTTGAAGAAGTTCATTTGTTCCTTTCTGAAGAAAAGTTGCCCCTTGAGTGGACGGAGGATGAAACTTGGTGTTGTCAATGTTGTTGCTCTCTGAGTTTCTTTCAAATTGCAGTACTGGAAATGTCTCAGAAACACTGGTAAAGAAATCTGCATGGTCTGGAAACACTTTAGTGTCCTTCACTTTCTGTAGTGCTATGTCATTCAGAGTGATGACCTTGGGAATGTCAATGTTATTGGATGTTGGTAATGAAACATCTATCTCAGGAATGTGTGTTGATGATGTTTCTTCTTCTTCCTCAGGAATAGTTGCTAAGCTTGTAAAATTATCAACTTCTGCTTTGATGTCTTCATTATCTGTTTCATGGTAATGTTCAAACATATGAACATGAAATACTCTGGTAAACTTGTTGACATTGATTTCATAAAGCAGGTTGGAAATCTTTCTGATGATGTGGAAAGGACCTTGCCATTTGTAGAATAGCTTGTTACTCCAATCTGGTAACAGTAAATTGACTTGATCTCCTTGAGCAAAATATCTAGATTTCATGTGTTCATGTAATATTCTTTGACTTTCAATGTTCTTGGTTGTAATGGCTTCTTGAGTTGACTCACATTCTTTCAGATGAGGAATACTTGTATGAGTGGTAGAGTTAAGTTGAAAAGTTTTTCTTTTGTCTGGTATAGCCAAAGTTGATTGAATATAACTATCTGCTTCTGGTTCATGAGACTTGTCTTGATTGACTTCAGTTTGGCCAGTTAGAGTTCTTGTATCATTGTTAGAGACTCTGGGCATGTCGTCTTGTTCTTCAAAGTTCAACAATGGACATTCGGGAATTGGAGGTGGACTTATGACCGGTAGGGATGGGCTTGATGTAACTGGGGGTGTCCATGTTGAGTGTTCTTGATTGTTGCTGGCTACTGGACTAGTAACTGGTTCTGTTGCATTCTGCATAGCTTGAGTAATTGAGGTAGCCATGTGATTATTTTGGCTAACTTGTTCAGGTGCCAAATGTTCTTGTTGTCTGGACATGGATCTTGTCATTACTGCTAAACATTTTTGACCTTGCTCTATGGCATTTGTACATTCAGTAAGTTCTTGAGGAGTGCATTCTTTAACTCCTTCTATGTTTCCAATGATTAGGTCCACTGGTAGATTGGGTGTTACTAATGCTTTTGTTTGACCACTGAAGAATGGTGTAGTAACATAAATGATGGCTTCAGGTAACTTGCTGACAGTTCCGTTGAATGCAGTGACTTGGACGTGGTTGCCTGTGAAACGGTTTGCGTGTACGAAGCGTTCATGTACTAATGTGGACGTGCTTCCGGTGTCACGAAGAACTTCCACCTTCTTGTCTCCTACAAAGCCTGGATAAAATTTGAGACCATTGGACTTTGCAATGACTGTCATAGTTGAGTGCTCATTGTAATAGCTTCTGTTATATGAGCTTCTGTTAGGCATATATTGTGGTCTGGAGTCCTGTGAATGACTTCTGTAGCGAGGTTTGTTGTTATCTGGTTTATTATTTCTAGGTGCTTTGTTGAGATTGTATTGCTCTCTATTGCTGTATCTTTGAGTTGGTGATGTGGGTCTATCAAAATTTTGATTTTTGGAGACTGCCTGTTTTTTCCAACATTCATGAGTTTGGTGACCCTTTTTATGGCAAAATGAACATTCTGTGGTTCTGCTGCAGCATTGAGACGTGAAATGCCCTAGTTTATGACATTTGTTGCATTTGACTTTGTCATCTGACTTATATCTTGCATTTTTGTCTTGAGCAAAGCAGACAAAATTTTCTTCAACAGATGGTTTGACTGACTTGTTTGGATAGGCTGCTCTATATTGTCTGATGATCTTGGTTAATGTCTGTATATCAGTAGGATTTCTCTCTATAATGTAGGATTGAATATCTTCTGAGTGAGCATGGGTGATGTTGTCGATAATAATATGTTGACGAAGAGCTTGGTAACTTTCTTCTATTTTGGCCATGGATACCCATCTATCAAACCACATTGACATATTAGCTACAAAAATTTGAGGATCATCATTTTGCTGTGGCCTTTCATTATAGAATTTCTTTCTATAGTTGGCTGAAGTTGCTCCGTATTGGCGCAGTAGAGCTTCCTTGATATCAGAGTAAGTGCTGCGTTCATTGATGGACAGTTGTGAGCAAATGTTGACAGCTTTGCCAGTCAAAAGGGTGAGTAGTGAGCTCGACCAATGTGCTTCAGGTAGACCGGATGTTGTAGCTATTTCTTCAAATCTTATGAGATACGAGTCCATATTGTCAATGTTTTCGTTGAAAGCCGATATTTTGTTCATTAATCTGTATTTGTCAAACATACTTGAGTGACCTTGAATTGAAATGCTTTCTTTATTTTCTTTATTTTGCCTTTCGAATTCCATTTTTTCTTTTTCATGTTGTCTTTGCTTTTCGGCGTCTTGCCTTTGTTTTTCAGATTCTTGCCTTTGTTTTTCAGATTCTTGCTCTTGATATTCTTTTTCTTCTTGTTTCTCTGCCCACTGGTCTGGCTATGAAATTTGCTTTTCTTTGGCAAATTCTATTAATTCGAAGAATCGTTTTGTTCTAGTACTGGAAGCCATATTTAATTTTCTTGTTAGTTTCTTGTATTGGAGCAGAATGTTCGATATCTGGATTTTGGCTTTATCTCAGATATAATAATAATATAGGTCTAGATCTAGTGACAAAGTTCTTGAAGCCTCAATTTGCTAATAAATTCTTGACAGTAGACTTGTAGTTACTGGAGTCGTATGATTGAATATATAGATCTATTGAGCCGATGTACTTTTTACTGGTTTAACAGTTGGTTAAATCTGGTCTTCTGTTTACTTTGTGCTGCTCAAATGATTATTTACTGGTCTTCTTTATAATGCCAGTTATCTGATTTACTGGTCTTTTTTATAATGCCAGTTATTTGCTTTACTGGTCTTTTAATATTGCCAGTTATTTGCTTTACTGGTCTTTTAATAATGCCAGTTATTATGTATATTGGTCTTATTCCTTTTGCCAATTACATATAATAATAGATTTCGTGAGTTAGACGTAACTCTAACGAAAATCTTTATAAAAGAATTATCGATAACCAACTGACCTGTTAAACACAGAAATTCTGTCCTCCGTTAAATAAGAATGAAGTTCCTTTGAAGAGTTTAGAAATTGGTCCCAGATCTTGAATAAATTTCGTTAAAAGTTGTCCATGAACTTTTGTTAGTCGGAGAGTGCCAATTATGTCACAACATCAGATGGTATGATGTCACGATGTGTTGTGATGCCGGGGATTTTACTTGAATTCAGTAGTTAACAAAAATGAAGATCTAGAATCACAATTGACAATTCTTTGATAAAACAAAACTCTGGAACTTTATTAAATACAACGTAAGTACAGTTTATGTACAAATTACAAATCAATGAGCATGAACCATATTACAAAGGCTTTTCAAACAGAGCTCTTAGAAAACGTGTCTATCTACAAGAACCTTATTTTATCGACTGACTTTACTTTCTTACTACCGCCAATTCTCTGGCGCTAACTCTTTTCAAAAATGTCTTTGTTTAATTCAAATCAACCAATAGATTTTAAACATACTAATTATGTCCCTTGGGTAAATCCTGACTTGAATGTCAAGTGTCTAAATTTGAGGATTAAATCCCGAGACTCATGTCGAGGGCTTATATTACTTTCAAAAGTGAAATGTACAAGCAATTCTATAATGTAATCTGTGACAATATATATATATAAAGGAAGGTTTAAAGCTACAAATAGAATCTGACATAGTAAAAGTTATAAGGAATAAGAGAACCCAAGAAGAATGAAATGAATGAGAGAGAAGGGAGACAAGAGAGAGAGAGATGGGGGGAGGGGAGGAAGGGTGGACAGAAAAAGAGGCGAGACATGAGGGGAACATGCAAAATAAGATACGTTTTAAAAAACAAAGCTTATATTAAGTGTATCAATCATGTAATTAAATCTGTAATAGATCTAGACTAACAATAATAAATCTGTGCGATTAGAAATATTTTTACCAAATGTTTTTGTTTAGCGCAATTGCATGCTTTTAGCTTTCTCAACACGCTATGATCCTATCACTTGTCTGGACCAGTTAGAAAGGGTTAGGTGGAGAAAGAACGGGGTATCTGAGTGATCGCTTTTTTAATGTATCTATTTAAAAAAAAAAGCTGAACGAACTGAATTCGAATTCGTGGGCCAAAGTCTTCCCAAGCTTCTCAAGCCAACACGGTAACCACTCTGCTAGTGACGAGCGTATGAAACATGGAGTATGGAAGAGTGTTTCTATTTAATGTTTGTGTTCACTAAGCCTCAGGCGACCTATAAAGGAGACTAATTCATCTTATACCACCAATTCAGTCAAGCACACTTTCTTTCCTTTGTTCGAGATACCAAACAAAATAGATAATTAATTAGCTAATTGTTTAATTTTTTTTTATTCTTGTGTTGTCAGGTAAAAGAAATGATTGAGCAAAATTTCAACTTGATCCGAGATTGGGTGTGGGAGAAATAACGTGTACAAACATTTTACCAGACAGACAGATTGAGTTGATATAAGCTTTGTAAAAAATGTACCTAGACATTCGAGATAAGAGTCGAACTTTCTTATGCACTACGACTTAAAAAAAAAATATCTTTCTGGGCAGACAAACAATAACGTTAGGTCAATGGCTCAGTGGGAGAAATAAACATTAGGGGATTCATTATAAAACTTAAGTTTTGCTATGACAGTAACAAAAATAGTTCTGAAGTTGTTATTTTTAAGAGAGAGAGAGAGAGACAGAGAGAAACTAACAAAAAAAAAAAGACAGACATAGACAAGAGGCAGAGACAAAGAGTGAGATAGAGGCTGAGGAAAATAGGTTGTCAACAAAAGGGTCAAACCAAGCAGACTGTGTCGTCAGGTCAAGAGCCCCAGTCAACACCAACTAGATTTATCTCACTCAACACTAACTATCTCACTCATGTCTATCACTAGTCCAAGGCCTCACATATCACTAAAGCCTGCACCAGCCACTCATGTTACTGTTTTCAACATAAGTAAAATATAAAAAAAAGAATACTTACAAAAACAACAACAACAAAAAAAAAAGCTTATTTTAAGTGTAATTGTATCAATTGTTTTGAACCAATCATATAATTAGTAATAGATCTAGACAAACAATAATGAATCTGTGTGATTGGAAATATTTTCACCATTTGGTTTTTATTTCTCTCTATTTCATGCTTTTAGGTTGCTCAGTGCACTATCTCATCATTTTCTTTTGATAAAGCCTAAATAAGCTACTAGGAAGAGAGGACGGTGTGCTAGACTAGATCTAATTGTTGACAAGTCGCCGTTTCACACTTACTCATGAGTGTTTTAGGAAGAAACGTTTTAGTGTCGGATCACGCCATAACTTAGAGTCCCAGAGGAGACCTCCTTTCAGAAGGGAAGGGGGGGGAAGGGTAGGCCAATAGGAAGCAAGGTGCCATATGGAATCGAGTTCATTGTACTTGGCGGGGATGAAGGAAAGACTCAATCAGTCCCAATAAACCACATCGTTCCTCAAATGGACCGTACTCCCCACTAGGGTGCTCGACCTCGCTCTATAGTCCTAAATGACTGAGGACTATAGCCCTCGGAAAACAAAATGTGGAAGGGAAACTTAATTCTTGGTCAGGAGTTAAAGAAATGGGGGGACAACTGAAGCGCAACAAAAAATTGTTAACAACGCCAACACCGTCAACGCGTAAAATGGTCTAGAGTTTAAAAAGAAATAGAATCCACTTCCAAATCTATATTTGAAATAGGGACTCTACATTTGGTTTGACCCATTTAATAATCTAATCATTTAACTGTAGGTTTAAACCGGGTATTCAAAATTAACTTTTATGGTAGTAAGGTCATCTATTTTTTTCTATTTAAAAAAAAAGCGGTAGAATTTCTTTTAAACATATGTGTAACAGTTCAGCTGAACGCTACCTATTCGATCAGAAAATACATAGAGACAAAACAGATAGCCGTAGTAATTTGTCACATCAATTACCCGTTATATACTGATGTCGATTTCCTTTACTATGTTAAACTCTATACTAGATCATTTTCTTTTTACACACCTTCACACATAGTAAACACATATCCGTTTCAATCTAGCATGTTTTCATCTTAAAGGAGAAAAAGAGAGGTGGAAAAAAAAAAGTTAAATTGAAGTAAAATATCCCGCAACTTAAAAAAAAAGTTTCTTTTTTTTCTTATACAATACACATAGACACAATACATCCGTTTGGTAAATGATATATAAAAGAAAGAGAGCATACAAAATTATTGAGTATAGCCAAAGCTGTTTAATAAGTGTACTAAGAAACTTAATTAACATAGTGACAAGAACAAAACCTAACGACAATCTAGAGGCTAAGGATGCTTACAAACATTAGTAAACAGTCTAGATATATCTATATCATAATGATGCTTACAAACATAAGTGAACAGTCTAGATCTAGCTATATCATAATGATGCTAACAAACATAAGTAAACCGTCTAAATCTATCTATATCATAATGATGCTTACAAACATTGTGACACAGTAGACAGACGATGAATCATTAAGTCTTTATTACAATGGCACATTCCGTCTACGGGTGTCGCTATCCAATGAAGATGTCGGAACAGCGGAAGAGGAATGGACAAACGAACTTTCATCATCCATCCGGGTGTAGTTAGTCCAGCGTTTGGACACGGGTCAACGAGGTTAGTCAGGCAGTGACCACCGCCAATACCCGCAGTCACTAATGATGTGTCACGCAGTGACCTCCAATCACATATTGAACAAACGGCCCCAAGAATCAAGATAAGTTGCACAGATAATGTCCCCCATTCATTCTACAAGTTAAAACTTCTCAAAAAGGTTTTGTAATCACTACAAAGATCTAGATATATGTGTTTGCTCTTTGACTTGACTCAAAGATAACTTGGAAAAGTCACTCACTATGAAGCGATAACTATAGTACCTAAGATTCCAAAGTTTTATCAATGTGAATAAGTCTGAGGGCTGTGGAGTCGAATTTGTAAATTTTTCTTTGGTTTAGTACAGTGGTTCTCATAATAGCGGGATAAGGTGCCCTTACCCTATGAAAATCTACGTTATTACTATAACACTAGAGCGAGACATTCTGTATGGTGATCTAACAGAAGGCAAGAGAGCCGCTGGTCGTCCACTTCTAATGTGTACTGATGTATGCAAACGCGACGTGAAGCTCTTCAAAATCGACACTAATAGCTGGGAAAAAGTGGCACTGGATAGATCCACATGGAGAGCGAGCATAAAGGAAGGGTCCCGGATTGCAGATGCCATACACAACAGTAGTAGAAAGAAGGGTGAAAATGCAATGGCCTGGTGATTACAACTGCCCAACCTGTGACCGCAGCTGTGTATCAATTTATTCACACAAGAAGTTGCAAAGGAAAAATGTTTTCTTCAGACGTAAAATGCCAAAAATACCACAGAGTGAGATCAGATATTGAAAAGTAAGGGAGCGTGGTAACAGTAAAAAAAAAACATTTTTAAAACCACTAGACAGTAACAGTTTAAAACAACTGGATAGTGACTAAATTAAAACTGAGGAACTATTGAAGAAACGAGATTGCATACTTTAAAGAAGTACACACATGAAGATGTGTGGTCGATTTATGTGTAGTGTACATAAACACGCTTATACAAGGTGGGACGGTCTTAAAGTCCGACTTCGCTACTAGCAGTAATAAAATATTAATTCTAAAAAAATCATTTTTCATTTATTTCGTTAACATTTAGGCGATCGAATACTAGTACATGTATTATTTTACTATGAATGAAAGGCCTTAGTGTTCTGGGCCAATAGCACGCATATCCATGAAACCATCTGTTTGTTTGAAATGTTATTTTGACACATTTATTATACACACAATTATCTGCCTTAGGGGAGTTTTTTTTTTAAAAGTCCATATCAATACAACAATAACATCATCTGTTCTAGATGGCCTTGACAATGTTAACACTGACACATAATGTCTTTTGATATGCTTACAAAGTTTCTATTCATTCAATCTGTCTCTCTGTCAGGCAGGAGTCTTGTACACGTTTTGTCTCCCACCTCCCTTTCTCAGATCAAGTTGAAATTCTGCACAATCATTCATTGTCGATGACAAAATAACCAATCAGTTCACTCATTGGTCGTAACTGATGAACTATGTTTTATATATAACAAGGGAAATAAGTACTGGGAGATATTGCAGTAGCTACGGAGTTATTTCCCTTACATTATTTGGTTGTTAAAAAAAAAAAATTTTTAATACAGAAAAGAAGCTCACACGACCTAGGAAAATGGATTATCGACTAGATGCATTTCGTTGTTTAATATTTAGATCTAGTAGAAAGACAATTTATTCATTTTTACTAATTACTGACAAAAGAATTTTAAAAACATGTTTCTTGTTCATCTACAAATACATATTCACTAATGGGACCGGAACATAGGATAATTTCTCTCTGACTCCAAGTGGATAAAACTAATTAGGTATCAGCAGCAGCACAGTTTAAAAGGACACGCAAAAGTAGCGGGTTATCTTAGGAGAACAAACAAATCACATTTGTGTGTGCATGACTTTGGATCTTCTCACAATCTCAATAGCGCCCAATGAAAACCCCCAGGCCATTGGAAGCAGCGTCAGCCAAGCTACAAACTTGACTCAATGACAAAACAATGAGGTATACAAGTGGATGTCACTTTCATTTAGAAGCAGTGGCGTAGCTAGGGTGGGGGAGGAGGAGAATTGAAAATCTCCCGGGCCCCCACGAGTGGGGCCAGCAAATGGAGTTCGAAATTGTTTCTAACATTACATATTAAATGCTTCGCAAAATACAGGGGCCCCCAAAGAGGTAAAGCCCCCCGGTCCCAAAATGATGGCAAATTTCTAGTTGCGCCACTGTTTACAAGACGAGGACAGTGTATACTGTACACGAATGTCATAATTGAACTTCAACATTGACAAAATTCGTTCAGTCTAGACCTAGCCGTCATCACATACAGGTCACATTAGAGATTTTCACTTTTTTACAAAGCTTATACCAACTCACTCTGTCGATTTGTCTGGTAAAAAGTGTGTAGGTACACTTTATTTCTCCCACACCCAGTCTCGGATCAAGCTGAAACTTCGGACAATTAGTCATTGACATAGACAAGACATGAATCAATAAAACTAAAAGTAGACCTAACTAATTCGACAAATTATTACTAGTAATTCATTATTTTGTTTAATAGCAACAATACTTCTGTATTCACAGATATGGCTAAATTAGTTGTGTTTAGTCCCCCTAAATAAGTGTTTACGCTATTTCTCTCTCACGTATTCTCCTAAAAAAGTT
This sequence comes from Biomphalaria glabrata, assembly GCF_947242115.1. Lineage (NCBI taxonomy): Eukaryota > Metazoa > Mollusca > Gastropoda > Planorbidae > Biomphalaria > Biomphalaria glabrata. The sequence goes on from NC_074727.1 coordinate 11,607,314, forward strand.
GATAATTTAATTAATTATTTATTGCAACTAACAAAACATGAACCAATAAACAAAAATACTCAATTAGTCAATTGTTCCACAAAACAATCAAAAAGTGAAGATGATTTCAAATGAATCTCTCGTTGAGTATCTTTGGTTCATGTATTAAGGTATAATCTTTAAAAAAAACAAAAAGATGGGTGACCGAAGGTCGGATGGATAAAACAAAAACTGACCATCTGATAGACATGGCTGTCTTAAATAGGTCATGTGATAATTCTGGACAGAGATACAATTGTCAGTGAGCCATTAGTGCTCTCTAAGGTAAACTATTATATGTATGGCTCCTTTTGTCTCGAAAGGCAATGGATGCGCCCAAGTGAGTCACTGGTTTTGGCTTAATCTTGAGACGGGGCAGAATCTGGTGTGGCTAATCAAGCCAATTCTAGAACGGCAGACTTTGCCACAATTCGTACATGTGTATGCCTCTGATTTAGGGCTAGCAGACAGGGCAGCTTTCTTTTTTTCCCTCTTGATTAAAGCCGCTTCAATTCTTTTGTTCTCAGCAAGGGTTGTCCCAGCACGCACAGTCTGTCTCCATGCACTCCGGTCTTTGGCTATGTTTTCCCACATACTTTCACTGATGCCTGAGGCTCTCATGTCTCGCTTGCAGACATCTCTATATGTTAGTCTTGGGCGGCCCTTGGGTCTGACTCCTTCCACAAGCTCAGCATATAAGATATCTTTCGGGATTCTACCATCTGGCATGCGGGTGACATGTCCGAGCCAGCGTAATCTTCTTTGTGTCAGGAGAGCATACATGCTGTTCATTTTGGCCAATCTCAAAACTTCCTGATTGGAGACATGGTCCCTCCAAGAGATGCCCATTATGCGTCTCAGGCAGCGCAAGTGGAAACTATTCAATCTGTGCTCTTGGTACATGTATGTTGACCAGCTTTCACTGCCATAAAGGAGAGTGCTCACAACACAGGCGTTGTAGACTAGGATTTTGGTCGCTGTGGTCAATTTACCATTTTCCCAGACGCGCTTGGAGAGTTTTGCCAATGCTGTGGTAGCTTTTCCTATCCTTTTTGTCAGCTCGATGTCTAAGTCTAGGTTACTGACAATTGTTGAACCCAAGTAGGTAAACTCCTGCACCACTGAAAGGGTGTGGTTCCCAATTTGTATTATAGGTATTTCTGCGACGTCTTGTGCCAGGATTTCGTTCTTGGAGAGACTTATAGTAAGGCTAAACTCTTGACAAGCAGCTGCTAAGGCGTTCACTAGCTTCTGTAGACCTCCTTGTGAGTGAGATACGAGTGCCGCGTCATCGGCAAACAGCAGCTCCCTTATCAAGATACGACGCCTTTTCGTTTTGGCTTTAAGACGTGCCAGGTTAAAGAGCCTTCCATCGGATCTGCTATGGATGTATATTCCGTCTTCCAGGGATTTAAAAGCACTGGATAGTACGACTGAGAAGAAGATGCCAAATAGTGTAGGGGCCAGTACACATCCTTGTTTTACACCGCTCTTAATGGAGAATGGCCTGGAGGAAGAACTTTCAAACTGAACGGTGCCCTGCATATTTTCGTGAAAAGCTGACACTAGTTTTCTTAACTTATTTGGGCAGCCGATTCTCTCTAGTACAGCAAACAGACCGCTTCTGCTAACAAGGTCAAAGGCCTTGGTCAAATCAATAAAAGCTATGAAGAGGGGCTGCTTTTGTTCTCTGCTCTTCTCCTGTAGCTGCCGCAGAGAGAAAATCATATCTGTTGTAGATCTACCTGCCCTAAAGCCACACTGCGACTCTGGATAAACACGATCTGCCAGGATCTGTAATTGCTTTAGTAATACTCTAGCAAAAGCCTTTCCGACTATGCTAAGCAGTGAGATGCCTCTGTAATTGTTACAATCAGAGCGGTCGCCTTTATTTTTATAAATTGTAACAATGTTGGAGTCTTTCAATTCCTGGGGGACCATTCCTTGTTCCCAGCACAAGCTTAGCAGTTCATGGAGTGGTTTGATTAGGGCATGTTTTCCAGCCTGAATTACTTCAGCAGGAATGCCATCTCCTCCGGGTGTTTTCCCATGTGCAAGCATGTCAATGGCAATGCTCAGCTCCTTTACTGAGGGCGTTTCGTCTAATTCCGTCAAAACTGGAAGTGATGGGAAGTTGGAAACAGCATTTGGTGAGATGGCGTTTTCAATCTGGTAGAGTTCTGCATAGTGTTCTACCCATCGTTCCATTTGCAGCGCACGATTGCTGATGATTGAGCCATCTTTTGACTTTAACGGAGCACACTTGCTGGTGTGAGGTCCAAAGGCTTTTCTCATGCCCTCATATAGTCCTCTTATGTTACCACAGTCGGCACAAGATTGAATGTCTTCACATAGCTCCTGCCAGTATTTGTTAGCACATTGTCTCGCTACTCTTTGGGCATTGTTACGTGCAGCTCTGAGCCTTTTTAAGTTGCTTGGGGTGGGATCCTTCTTGTAGATTAGCATGGCTGCTCTCTTGTTCGTGGTGGCAGTTTCCATTTCTGGTAGACTAGCTTCAAACCAGTCTTCACTTTTCTTGGTTTTGTTTCCAAAGACCAGTGATGATGTTTGGTAGATTGTATCACGCATAAACGTCCAGCCTTTTTCTACCTCAGTCACAGAGACGTTTTTAAAAGCTTCCTCTAATTTGTTCTCAAATTCGGTGCAAAGATCAGGATTTTTTGTGCTAGTAGTATTCAGGCGTGATTTTCTTTTTCCCTGTGAAGTGTGGATCTTAGTTGGCAGCATTCTTGTCCGGCAGGACACTAAAGTATGATCAGTATCACAATCCGCGCTTTGGTAGCTACGTGTCAGCAGTATATTTCCAATGTCCTTTTTTCGTGTCAGTATCATATCCAGCTGGTGCCAGTGCCCAGACCTAGGGTGCCTCCATGAGACACAGTGCTGTGGTTTTGTTCTGAAGTATGTGTTGGTAATGCAGAGCTTATGGTATGTGCAGAATTCAAGCAGTCTTTGTCCGTTCTCATTCATCTTTCCGATTCCAAAAAGCCCAAGACAGTCTGGCCAGGTAGTGTGATCTGATCCTACTCTGGCATTGAAGTCACCTAGAAGGATCATATGTTCTTTTTGAGGAATTTTTGCAATGGCTTCTTTGAGGTCTTCATAGAACTTGTCTTTGTCCTCCTGAAGTGAGCATAGTGTGGGGGCATAGGCACTAATTAGAGTGACTTTTCCAGACGCTGTCATCATACTTATGCTTAGTAGCCGTTCCGAGCCACCAACTGGAGGAACTATCATGGGAAGAAGACTGTTCTTGACAGCAAAGCCCACACCATGTATTCGAGTCTCATCCTGTGCTTTCCCTTTCCAAAAGAAAGTGTAGTCAGTCTCGCGGAGCATGCCGTTTTCGGCCAGTCGTGTTTCTTGCAGGGCTGCAATGTCAATATGTAGCCTCTTTAGCTCGTTGTTTATAACTGCCGTCTTCCTTGCATCGTCGATCTGCCTTAGATCATCAGTGAGACCAGGACACATTGTCCTGACATTCCAAGTGGCCAGTCGCATGACAGGGATTTTCTTTTTCAGTTTAATTTTTCTTCTTTTGTTGCTTGGTGCAAGTTTCCAGCCTACTTGTCGTTTTAAACTAAGCTCTAAGCACCCATTAGAGCAGGCAGGCTGTGGCGGATCAGCACCTAACTGACTGGGGGCTGCCCAGGTTGAGGCGGGCGGTAGCTGATCAGTGAGGCGCGAAGACCTCTCCCACCGTCAGAGACAACCCGTGGCGTCCATACATTACGCCAATCAAGTTGGACTTATAACCCGTAACTGTTGTCTCCCGTGTTGTTTTAGCCGCTTTGCAGCAGCACCAGAGTTTCCTCTCCGGGGCGCATTCCTGGGCCTTGGATAAAGGGGTCATGGGTGGCCCATGCGTCATGATCCCTCTCTCGACCTTGCTGATGTGATCCAAAGGAACGCATCGCATTACATTTGGCACCAACTCAGTTGCAGAAGCTGCCGGAGGGAATTTCGTAGCTGATACTCCCAACGCCTAAGGGGCTTCACTCCTGATTTCTCCTCGAGGTTGTCTCCTGAAGCCTCAGTACCGCAAGGCAGCGGGGGTTTGAAGTCAGAGTACCCCTCTCCTAGATGAACTGCCTTACTAGGCTGACGAGCTCCATCTGCCCGAAGCTCCCGGTTTTGTGGCGCCAGGTATCCGCCTTCACCCCTTCACCTGTTAGTAAGAGCAGTTTCAAAGGTTGTCATGGCCAGGGGTGTCAATGGGGTTAAGCTCCCATTGTCTATAAAGTACTCCTAATGGCATGCGTCTCAAATAGCCTCTGACAACTAAGTCCAGCACCTGGCCTGCTCGTGTGGCTTAGATATTAAGCCCGGCGAAACTGCTCTTACTAAGGTAAACTATACAATACAATCAACTTGATTAGTGTTTCTTAACCTACAGTATTCGCAACTCGGAAAGTTAAAAAAAAGAAAGAAAAGAAAAAAAAAGTTAAAGGTACTTAATTGGTAAAGCTCCAGAAGCTTCTAAATCGATGATGCCCAACCTAATTCATTCTGCGAGCCATTTTAATTTCCAATATTCGTGTCACGGGCCATATAACCGAAAAGGTGCAAAAACGAAATTAAATTGACCTCAAACTATTTTATTTGAAAGCCGTGGATCTAGTACTTACATTAATAAATAGAATATTTGTTGTTTATTCTATTTATTATTTTTTTACGAATCTGAAAATGTCTTAATTTCTCTGCTTAAAACGTGAGCAACAATGTAGCTAGCTTTACCACCGACTGATTTTCTTGTCTCTTTTTGGTAAATATTCCCATCAATCCTCCAATCTCTAGGCGTAGTTTATCAATCTTTTATTCGTGGCTCAATTCAAGAATGCCGTCATATTTGTTTGATAATGTCGTTTATATGTTGTTTTTTCAAAATAGTCACATTTTTTTATAAAACAAATATGTTGGCTTATAATCATATTATACACACAAAAAAAGGCAAAGTACTGTCCACTTTTCCTATTAGATTCTACACCTAGAGTCCTATTTCATAAACACACAAAGGTCATGGTATCAATCCATCAGAGAAAAAGTGAGATCTCTAACGTAGGCAAACAGACATTGTTTAATTATTTATATTTTTGAAAAGGGAATTTTCTACACTTTGTGCTGACGTTTCTGCTGGCCGGATCTGGACCGCGGGCGTATTTTGGGCATCACTGTTCTAAATGATTCTTAACCTGGAGTGAGCAAAACTAAAACAAAACAAAAAAAAAACAAAAAACAAGAGATTGGGAGGGGAAAAAAACCAGTAGAGTTCAACTGGATAAAAATTGAACAAAAATAAACACTGTACCATGGGAGGTAATAATGGAATAACTTTTTTTTCATTTCAACCATTCAGGATATGCTCCCTTGTATCAATAGTGCTTTATTTACTGTAATATTTTTATAGATAATTGCAATTTTTTTCCTGTATGAAAATTATTTGTTAGTAACGCTAAATGTGATATTTCCTTTCGTCTGCCTGTCAATTGGCTTTCACCGGTTGGTTTATTTTAATCTATAATAGTTTATGCACTTATATCTTCACCAGCGAGTATATAATTAAAAATAAAAGCTACACCCCTTCCTTCTTGCAGAATGACATCGACGGCAATAATCCATAACTCAATTCAATCTGCGGGCCATTTTAATTTCCAACACTGGTGATGCGGGTCACATGATGAAAAAGATACAAAAACTTAATGAAATTGACCTGAAACTATTTTCTTCCAAACCCGAGGATCTAGTACTTACATTGAAGTATTAGGAGAGTTGAACTTTCTCTTTACACTTCAAACAATGGCGTACGTTCTGTTTATATTTTGTTGTTCTTGTGTTTTAAAAACAGCCTTAGACTTTCTTTTAAAAAAAAAACAAACTTGTTGGCTAGCAATGGTATCATGGTCTACAAAAAAAAGTAAAGATCCGTTCACTTTTTCTATTAGATTCCATTGTCCTATGTCATGAACGCACAAATGTTAAACGCCTAGGTAGTAATCCATTGGGAAAAAGTGAGGGCCCTAACGAAGGTAAAGATACATTTGGAAAAAAAAAAAAATTTTTTTGGGGGGGGGGGGGGGGGGGGGGATTTTCAATATTTTGTGCCGACGTTTCGGCTGGCGGATTTGGCCCATTGGCCGTATTTTGGGCATCACTGATTTATTGCATAGTGGATAGTGAGACTCAGGCTTTTACTGCTGAAAAAAAAGCATACACATATTTGTTTCAACTGTGCCTCGTCATTATACTTAGATAGATTTAAAGGGTAAAACAAATCACAACACAAATATGAGCAAGGGCATCTAAACTTGGAGAAGATTTGTTTTGTAATGATAGAGAGCTTTTGACATAAACTGTTGGGAAGCCATAGACCATATACTAGACTTATACTCTAATTTTTTTTAAAAAGGCGATAACGAGGTCATGTACGTTACGATAAGTTAACACAAACTAGATGGAGTTTCGGGCAGATGAAGCTATTAAGTTTGGTAAGAAAATTATTCTGGTTTCAAACCTCCGCTGCCTTTCAGTTCTAAGGCTTCAAGAATCTCGAAGAAAATTTAGGATTGGAGTGGGCTTTTTTTTCAATGGAAGGCCGTAATAATAAAAATGTTATGGGGGCGCACATATATAGCTTATGTCTACTTGAAATGTACAAGTTATGGGGGCGCACATATATAGCTTATGTCTACTTGAAATGTACAAGTTATGGGGGCGCACACATATATAGCTTATGTCTACTTGAAATGTACAAGTTATGGGGCGCACACATATATAGCTTATGTCTACTTGAAATGTACAAGTTATGGGGGCGCACACATATAGCTTATGTCTACTTGAAATGTACAAGTTATGGGGGCGCACACATATATAGCTTATGTCTACTTGAAATGTACAAGTTATGGGGGCGCACACATATATAGCTTATGTCTACTTGAAATGTACAAGTTATGGGGCGGCACACATATATAGCTTATGTCTACTTGAAATGTACAAGTTATGGGGGCGCACATATATAGCTTATGTCTGCTTGAAATGTACAAGTTATGGGGGCGCACACATATATAGCTTATGTCTACTTGAAATGTACAAGTTATGGGGGCGCACACATATAGCTTATGTCTACTTGAAATGTACAAGTTATGGGGGCGCACATATATAGCTTATGTCTACTTGAAATGTACAAGTTATGGGGGCGCACACATATATAGCTTATGTCTACTTGAAATGTACAAGTTATGGGGGCGCACACATATAGCTTATGTCTACTTGAAATGTACAAGTTATGGGGGCGCACACATATATAGCTTATGTCTACTTGAAATGTACAAGTTATGGGGGCGCACATATATAGCTTATGTCTACTTGAAATGTACAAGTTATGGGGGCGCACACATATAGCTTATGTCTACTTGAAATGTACAAGTTATGGGGGCGCACATATATAGCTTATGTCTACTTGAAATGTACAAGTTATGGGGGCGCACACATATAGCTTATGTCTACTTGAAATGTACAAGTTATGGGGGCGCACACATATATAGCTTATGTCTGCTTGAAATGTACAAGTTATAGGGGCGCACATATATAGCTTTATGTCTACTTGAAATGTACAAGTTATAGGGGCGCACATATATAGCTTATGTCTACTTGAAATGTACAAGTTAGGAAAATGTGAATACTTATACTTAAAAGCACTTTTAGCATAATTTAAGGAGCAATACCAGCTCATACAAGCAAGGTCATAGTAGACCACAATCTAATTGACACCAGATCTATATCTAGTAGTTCTATAGTTTTGTATAATGTCCTACTGACTGTCGGCTACTTGACAAGTATCTAGTAGCCAGAGAATAAGGCGCATTTGAAAAGCTAACTTAAAAACAACATCTGGCTGCAAGGATCCCATATCAGACATTGATTTCATATGATTTATATGTATATGCAAACTTGTCTTTCGCTATCTCTACCCCTCATCTCTTGTTTCATATGAATTTTTTTACGCATCTGAAAAGGTCTTAATTTCTCTGCTTAAAACGTGAGCAACATTGTAGCTAGCTTTACCACCGACTGATTTTCTTGTCTCTTTTTAGTAATTATTCCCATCAATCCTCCAATCTCTAGGCGTAGTTTATCAATCTTTTATTCAACCTGGATTACATTGTAAAAAAAAAGTATAAGATTAAAATCCTAAGTACTTAGGAGGCGCAGTGGCTGAGTGGTCAAGCGTTAGTCTTCCGAACCGGGGATCCCGGGTTCGAATCCTGTTGAAGATTGGGATTTTTACTTTCGGGATCTTCTTGGCGCCTCTGAGCTCTAATGGGTACCTGACATTTGTTGTGGAAAAGTAAAGGCCACAGAAACATGAACTTTACACCATCTGCCCCATAGATCACTAGGTCTGAAAGGGAAACTTTACTTTACTTTACTAAGTACTTAGATTGTAGGGCTCTTAAATTCTACGAAGTTCCCAGGATTTCTTGGTCTTAAATTTTGTTGGTTTTTTTTTCGTAGGAAAACTTTTAAACGACAACTCCCCCCCCCCCCCCAAAAAAAAAAATAAATCCCTTTTTTTCCCTCATTTTAACAATAAACAGTGATTTAAAAAAAATAATGTCCAATTTTAATAAAATTAATTTGTTTTTGACTAACATTCGAAATTAGACCGCTGAGCAGCCACATGCGGAGCCTGTAAAAGTGTTGGGACTTTTATGATATATATCCCCTCCGTACCGCATGTCCAGAAGTTTTAGTTCTTATAAGTTGTTTCCCTTATGCAGGATGATGTAACACGGTATTCAGTTATTTTAAATGCACAAATATTGAATAAATCAATCAATACAAATACAGTTGTGAAGGCAGACAGAACATTAACTATATTTAAAAAAAAAATTTGACAAATAGGTCACTATAATCCTACAGAATTAATACATGATAGTTTTACGCCTAACAAATGCACCGATTCAACCAAAAATAGGCTAGAAGTTTCTAGAAGAGAAGGCAGAGAATACTCAAAAACAATACAATGCCGTTTCTAAATAAATGTAGCTAAACGAAGATATGAATATTAAAATAATACTGAAGTGCTACCAAAGTTCGATGATTAGCTTACAAATATGCAGCTCAAAAGCTACCTACGTTGCATTTTTTCACTTCGCTTAGTCCACCCCCCTCCCCTCTCCCCAAACCAGTGATATCTCATCTCTAAATATAGCAACACAAAAAAAAAAAATTAAAATCATGTGACGTTCGCCAAGTCGTAAAATATACATTGGCGTTTACGACATTTGCAGAATGGGACTCATACTAAGTAGGCCCTGGAATACTAGACTTCATTCCTTCGTTTTAGCCAAACATTCTCAATTTGGTTATCATAGGACCAATGTCCAACCTGTCCACTTATGTACTTGATCTACATCTTTAAGGTAATGTAAAACACAATGGTGACAGCGTCCTTTAGACTTTCGCGATCATGACCAAATGACCAACAGCCTTTTACCCTTTAAGACGTCATGTTAGATCTGGACGGTTCATAGCTTATGTGTTCCAAGGCATTATTTACACCATGACGTATCTACCAATCGTTCTAACATTTACACTCGTCACGGTCACCCGACCACACATTACACAATATAAGCAAACAATAGTTGATATAGTTCTGAACTTCTTACGCTCAAGAAAATACTTTTTTTTTTCAATGCGCTGTATTCATCCAACGTCACCAACTCAACCCAGACAAAACCTAGACCTATTATCGACATTTAGTTTCAAACTGACATAAGTAAAGTTCCCCTTCCAAACCTTGCGATCTATGGGGCAGATAATGAAAATGTCATTTATTTCTGTGGTCCATGTCTAAAGAGGGTGTCATGTGGCCAGCACAACGACCCAACTAATTACAGGTACCGTACACAATGGAGCTGGGTGGACTCAGAGGCGCCCACGAGATCCCGAAATTAAAAATCCCAGTCTTCACCGAGAACCCTAGGTTAAGAAGCCAAGCCCTTACCACTCAGCCACCGCACCTCCCTCAGACTGAGCTGAAAAAGTTTTATTCCTACACGATCGGTCAGGACAGGAAGTGACGTGCCACCACAGGGAGCAATCACGGCTAACGAGCTAAATGTCTAGGTGATAACACAAAGTGTTTTAAGGCGCTCGGCATCTAAACTGTTCAAGAAATGTCTCCCTCATGTTAAACCTACAACCCACGGAAGTAAAACATTCCAGAGTTAGAGCTTGATATCCTCAATGGCTCCTCACTGTTGTACAAGATGGAGAGTCGTAAAAATATTATTATTTGTCAATGAAAAATAATTATAATTTGCCTTCACCATAAACAATTGATATAGTAATTCAGTAATACAGACGTTGCTTAAAAAAAAAAGATGATTACGTTCTTCGCGTCATGCATCTAGTCATGCATGGTAACCAATGTTTAACTAGGCTACAGTAGTTTTTGTTTTAAAATGTCTAAATTTCTACAATGTTATAGTAGATTTTCCTAAACAATACTAGTTTTAACAACGTGTTTGGAAAAGCTTTTGACTCTGCTCCCAGTGATATATCGTAATAATATACATAATGACATGTTACGTTATGCCAATATAACTCATAAAAGTCACACTGTATGAGCATATGATGTAATCAATGTCAACATATAATGCTGTCGTTTTTATAGCCTCCAGCGATGTAATCATTGCACAGTGATTCATTTACAACTTTAACAAATAGCTGGCTGTTATGTTAAGCGAAAAAAAAAAAGCAGAGTCTATGAATATGCAGTGATGGAAAAAATGTAAACTTTCTCTCTACAACACAAATAAACTTAGACACAAACGGATCATATACTTATGATAATAAGACAGTACAGACAACAAAAGGACATCTAAAACAGACAACAAAAGGACATCTACATCACAAATAAACTTAGACACAAACGGATTATACACTTATGATACTAAGACAGTACAGACAACAAAAGGACATCTACCTTCCATCTGTAGACTTTTTGTTCTTGTCGTGCTTCGGCTTCTTTTGGTGGCGATAGCTGGCGAAGATGTGGCTCAGGTCAAAGAAACCATCCATCGCGATCTGACCCTCGTTAAGAGTCTCGTAGCCAGGCCTCTTGATCACGACATGAGGTTGGCCGTGATGCTTCTGAGGATGGTGTTCCTGATGATGGTGATGGTGGTGATGATGCTCAAAGTGGTGATGATGGGATACGCCTGGTTCAATCTCCGAAGACTCCAGTTTTGAAGCCAAGGATTCGATCGCCTGACTATTGGCTTTCAGGGCGTCAGCGCTAGACTGGACTAAGGCGTGATAATCTTGAACGTCAGTGGAAGACTCGAATAAAGTCTCACCAAGCTCCCCAGGCGTCGAGTTGGGCGCCGACACGATAATAACCGGCCTCGAAGGGGCGTTTGCGTGCAAACTTACCCCAACCTCCACAAAAGGATTGTTGGATGTTACAAGAGGCGTATCCACCGTTACGTTTGGAGGAGCCAGGTCAAAGTCAATGAGTAAATCGTTTTTCTGTTTGGCCGAAAACGCCATCTTTTTATAAATACTTTTATTACACTGTCTTAAAATCCAAGGCAATCACTGAAGAAAGTTAGACACATATAATGACAATCTACTCAGTTAAACTAATTAGCACGCATTGGTCCCACACAGCTTCAACTACGACACGAGGGTTTGGAAACCAGATGCAGGTAAGACAAACTAATAACAAAAGATGAATCAACGGGAACGTTTCAACTCTACAGTTGAGCAGAACAGAGACCTCCTTGTACAACTTGCACCAAACGTAACGGACCCATCAAGGCGCTGTCTCACTAAATACAGCGTTTGACTAGGAAAATACACTACACACATTTGTCTGGGCTCCGTTGTACATACAGTGCAAAGAAACACAACAAAGAAGAATGAGAATATATCCAAACCTGTTGGACCTCATTTAGGACTTAGACGTGAACACACTGGATACAAACACAGCGCAATGAAGCTTAACATTGAACAGAAAGGAAAAACAAAAAAAAACAATATGTGACATTTCTAATCGTTTATAGGCAATCAGAGAGATATCATGGAATGATAAAAAGGTCACTTTAAGCCAACGTCACAACTTAACAATGAGGACCTGGAGGGGGACAAGCGGGGGGGGGGGAGGAGGAGAGGCTATAGAAGAAACTGAATACTTCAGGTGTGTGTCTGTAAATATACACACGTCCATTGAAAGATACTTTGATGGGTTGAAGGGAATAGTGGGTTCAAAGTAAACTCTATTGTTAACCGACAGGTGAAACAGGAAACACCAGGACCTGTTCAACGGCGGGAACCGAAGCATACAAAACGTCCTTTCCAATCCGTTGTATGCTATTGTCTACAGTCATCAGCTTTACTAAAGCCTCGTTTTCAAAACGAGATTATGGTGCAAAAGTCAATAATCTTATTGGATGAGAGTTTGAGAGTCAATCTCACGCTTTCAAAAAAAAAAAGGAAAAGTGTTAACAAAAAAAAAAAGGGGGGGGGGAATGGCTGCTGAGTTTCTTAAACTAAAGTCGTGAAAATGTGTATTGAAATCAAATTAAAATGTAAATTGAGGCTGATTCATTACATTATTTTTTATAAGGAGACAAAAAAAGTCTGAATATAAACAAAATGGCGGATGTAATGATGTAATAGTGACAGAAGTTGACTCTTGTATTGATGTCTCGACCAGATTTATAGACAAAGTGATCTCTATGTATGGAAACATGAACTAGAATACACTTTTGGCACCAAATGTCTGTCAAGGTGACTTTGATACCGAGAAAAGCTGGCCTAGCGGAAACTGTAAAAAGACAATAAATTTGCCTTTTTTTTTTCTAAGAAGATATTTTCGGAATCCATGGTGCACACTACGCTATTCAATCGCATACTAAAGTTAAGTTAGTTAACATCCATATTAATTTAATATACATTCTATTTTTTAAAAGGGAAATGAAAAAATGTCTAAATAAAGTTATTCGTATAATATATTGTATACATCGGTCCTTAGAATGTGCAATATGGCATGCTTTAAGTGAATAAAGGAAGCATTGCCAGATAGTTTTGATGAATAAAGTCTTAATGTTGTATTGCCAATTTCGCAACGAACATTTTCCCTTCTTGAAATGGACATGTCAAAAAGAGGTCAAAAAAAAAAAAGTAGCGGAATTAACTTCTAAACGCGCAGGCAACTTTTGTTTTCTCCTCCATGCACAAAGTCACGTGACAGAGGACGTTCTTGTTCACAAGTTTGTGCAAAAAAAAAAGGGGGGGGGGGAACGTGTGAATACGTACGTTTGTTATCGATTTAAAAGATCAGAGAAATTCAAACAGTGACTATGCTAATGACTGTTGACTTCAATAGACTCCCATCACGACTGTATCGAGAAGACATAAATACCCATCCCCGTCTCTTCGTTGTCCTTGATCATTATCAGGAGCATTGGAAAAGCATTTCGTTGATGGTTAAGGGAAAAGCAGAACGTCACTAAGACAGAGGGAGGTCATTGGAAATAGGATTAAACTCTAAATGGGGGAAAAAGAAGTTGTTTTTGTTGTTGTTTTTAGATGGTATTGTTTAGCTGGCGGGGGTGGGAGGGTGATTGATTGGAATTGAAATTAACCATGTTTTAATTAAACTACATGCCACGAAATGACGAATGCCGTTAATTTATTATAAGATAAATTTTATAGATAGAATACAAATTCAGACTTAAAAAGTAGGACAAAAGTTGATCGCGGGTGAAACACTTTGCACGAAAGTGAGTTACTTAACCATCAGCAAGCTGAATGTCCCTCACAATCAGATCTACGAGTGTCAATGCATAGCATGTCGATAGGATTATAATGTCAGTGGATCAGACATTATTGATCAGTTATTACAACTTTAGTGCTATGAAATACTGCACGAGTGCTGCTGCTGTTGTTGTTTCAGAGCATTCTTTCTTACTACGACATCAACACACCATGAAAAGCTACATCTAACTAGCTAGCTGACTCAGACTAGCTATAGCAGCCCATCAACACAAAATGACTAGCTAAATCATCCCATCAACACACCATTACTAGTTAGAGCATCCCATCAACACACCATGACTAGCTATAGCAGCCCATCAACACAAAATGACTAGCTACATCATCCCATCAACACACCATGACTAGCTATAGCAGCCCATCAACACAAAATGACTAGCTACATCATCCCATCAACACACCATGACTAGCTATAGCAGCCCATCAACACAAAATGACTAGCTACATCATCCCATCAACACACCATGACTAGGCTAGAGCAGCCCATCAACACACCATGACTAGTTATAGCAGCCCATTAACACATCATGACTAGCTACATCAGCCCATCAACACATCATGACTAGTTATAGCAGCCCATCAACACAAAATGACTAGCTACATCATCCCATCAACACACCATGACTAGGCTAGAGCAGCCCATCAACACACCATGACTAGTTATAGTAGCCCATCAACACATCATGACTAGTTATAGCAGCCCATCAACACACCGTGACTAGCTATAGCAACCCATCAACACACCGTGACTAGCTAGAGCAGCCCATCAAAACATCATGGTTAGCTATAGCAGCCCATCAACACACCATGGCTAGCTAGAGCAGCCCATCAACACACCATGACTAGTTATAGCAGCCCATCAACACACCATGGCTAGCTAGAGCAGCCCATCAACACACCGTGGCTAGCTATAGCTGCCCATCAACACATCATGACTAATTATAGCAGCCCATCAACACACCATGACTAGCTAGAGCAGCCCATCAACACACCATGACTAGCTAGAGCAGCCCATCAACACATCATGACTAGCTATAGCAGCCCATCAACACACCATGACTAGCTATAGCAGCCCATCAACACACCATGACTAGCTATAGCAGCCCATCAACACATCATGACTAGCTATAGCAGCCCATCAACACACCATAACTAGCTAGAGCAGCCCATCAACACACCATGACTAGCTATAGCAGCCCATCAACACACCATGACTAGCTAGAGCAGCCCATCAACACACCATGACTAGCTAGAGCAGCCCATCAACACACCATGACTAGCTATAGCAGCCCATCAACACACCATGACTAGTTAGAGCAGCCCATCAACACACCATAACTAGTTAGAGCAGCCCATCAACAAACCATGACTAGCTATAGCAGCCCATCAACACACCATAACTAGCTATAGCAGCCCATCAACACATCATGACTAGTTATAGCAGCCCATCAACACACCATAACTAGTTAGAGCAGCCCATCAACAAACCATGACTAGCTATAGCAGCCCATCAACACACCATAACTAGCTAGAGCAGCCCATCAACACACCATGACTAGCTATAGCAGCCCATCAACACACCATAACTAGCTATAGCAGCCCATCAACACACCATGACTAGCTATAGCAGCCCATCAACAGGTCCGTCATGCAACAGCCCTGCACGATGACGAGCACGTCAAATTGACAAGTGCAGGCTTATGGTATCAGGGCACTGATCGGGGAGGGAATTCACCTTTTTTTTCCATTCAAGTGAAGAGAGGGCTAGTTAAGAAAACAAAAAGTAAAGGCAAAGATCAAGAGTTTGGGAGTGTGTTTGGGTGTAACTATTTGAGAGAGTGAGAGATCAAAGCAGCCCTTGTACAACTGATAGAATAAAATACTAATCCCCCCACCTCCGTTACACAGATGTAATAAAACGGGACCTCAAATCAGTGAACATCAATACTGACCATTGGGAAGACATAGCTCTAGACCGCACCAGATGGAAAGACAGTGACCAAGAAAGCTATGGACTGTGAAAGAACATGGGTCTCAGCTCAGGAAGAAAAGCGTACAATACGAAAAATGGCCAGCTCCTCTACCACGGAAGCAAAAGCCACCTTAACCTGCGATATTTGTGGACGGGAGTGTCTCTCCAAAATAGGGCTCCACAGCCACATGAGGAAGTGTGCGAGATGAACAATAGTCGTTCTACGACTGAAGGAGGCCAACAATTCCTACATGCACAAATAGTACTGAGTTCAAGATTATTTCTTCAACAAGAACGTTGGAAATGAATGAATAAACAATTAAGTTTCATTGGATGCTTCAAGAAATGTCTTGAAGTTCGGTGAAAACAAGATTCGCATTCTTCGTGAGCAAGTTGTTCAAGTTGTGCAATGGAAAACAAAATTGGGCTATTGTTTGAAGCTGAGAAAGGTTTTATCAAAAACTCCAACAAGTCCCAGACAAGGACAAAGAAACCAAATAGATTTTTCGAATATTTGGACAGAAATTTGAGATCATTATCTAGGCATACGACACAAACTATTACTAGTTACAACCCTTGGAAAATAACTAGTCATTATCAGAGACATCTCAAACTTACCACAATCACAACACAGTTCCTGGGGGAATTACCAATCACAACTGAGGTAATAACCAATCACAAACTAGTCAAATATCAATTACAAATTGAGGCAATTACAGAGCACACAAAAAATGTTAACAATTTGAGGCGCATTATCACAAATTTAGGCATATACTAAATAGAGGTAATTAGTAATTACGTATTACAAATTGAGGCAATTTTACATATTAAGTCAATTACCAATCATAAATTGGAGCAATTACTTATTACAAATGGAGACAATTACCGATCACAAAATATGTCAGCCATAGAGGCGAATGAGACATAACCCAGTTAATGTGTTGAGACAATCGCCGTCAATAGATGCAAGTCAAGAACATCAACTAAATACATGCAGCTTTCACTGAACGAAGAGAACAAAATCCAAACACTTTTTAATCCGTTGAACAGATCTGATAAACACAAAAGCAGATTGAGCGCACAACTAAAAAACAATCGTATATTATGAAACTTAAACGATTCCAACCTAGTCACACAAAGAAACTTGTAAGATACCGTGTACCTTGGTAGAGGTAACCTGTTTGTTCCACTACAAAGACATGACGTATCGAGAGGACTTGAGTTCTGGTCCAAGAAATCTTCACTCGTGCTGCTTCAATTCTTTGTAAACGTCCTCTAGATGTGGGTGCTTGTGCCTGGATGACCACACCCGGCCACTGCAAGTCGAATGGCATCTTCAAGTGAATTATACACAGAGAAGTGGACTCATCGTAGAAATAGGTTCTTTAGAACGAGCGACAGGGGAAAGGCGGTTTCTTTGCAACTATCAACTTCATAAGACTGATAAGAAAAACACAATGAGACTGTTCACGAGTGAAGTAAATCGGATTGTTTCTGGTTTGTAAGTAGATCTTCTTTACGTAAAAGGGACAAGGTCTATCGCCGTGTCTGACTGAGTCGTCTGTATCAAACAACAGGTAAAAGACTGGTAAGTTGAAATCTTTTTGTTGTAAATGTATATAGTCGATACTAAAAGATATGAAATTAAGTGCACCTAAGAGAGTGAATGGAAACTCGGATCTCTTTCTCGTGATTCGGTAATAAATTTGGATACTGGTTCCTCCGATTTTAATAACGATTTTTTTAGGGCTTATATGGCATAGGTTGGCCATATTTCGTTAATAACAGAGCAGAGAGACACAATAAAGGTCATATAGAGAAGAGGCAGAGAGTAATACAGACACAATAAGGGTCACAGGAGGCAGAGACAAGGGGAAATGACAATTGGTCTGATACTTTTTTTATTTGAACCAAAGACAAAAAGCATAGTTCCAAATTTAAAGTTTTTTTTTTTGTTTGTTTTCAAGTTTCGCGAATGGGTTTCAACAAAAGGAAAAAGGTTTAAGTTGTATGCCTACATCTTGATCTACTGCTATCCTCATAACTTCTTCGGCGGGCTTGGAACCCGGGACCAACGAGACAACAGTCGAAAGCGCATACCTCACTTGACCAGACAACCATCCAAAATCAAATGCTTTGTTTAGGTTATTGCCAGGGTAAATCTATTTATGTCTAAACATAACAAAAACACAGTCATCTCTTCTCTTTCATTCCATTCAAACTTCATAGCGTTTCAATTAATAATGATGTCGAACTTACAGCCTCCAAGATCTAATCAGGATTTATTTTATTTTTTTCCCCTCCGAATCAAAGAGCTATAACTTGGCTATAAGGACTACGCGCTTGAAAAGTCAGTGTAGAAATATATCCAATTTCCGAAAGTGGCGCGGCTATTTATAGATGTTCTCCTTGACCTGTTGTATCTACAACTAGTTACAGTTATATAAACAAAATATGACATTGAGGGAGAAAGAAGAAAAAGGGGTGAAGAGATCTAGACATAAATACTAAATCAAGAGATGACATAATATGTGCTTCAATAATGACACAGCAATACGAAAACGAAAGTATTGACAAAGGGCGAGAAAAAACACTTCACCGTCATTAAGATTTAAATATTATCTACGCATTGTACAATGGTTTAACAGGTTGTAATCATTTTTAAAAATAAGTCACACACACAAAAACTCAAATTATCGTACATAAAAATGTGGGTATGGTAACTGTCAATTTATAGGCCCATAAAGTTATCTGATGATTCTAGATTTTGACTTGATATTTCATATTACAGTTTCTTTTTTTTTTCTTTCTCCTATTATCTCCATAGATCTATATACGGTAGGTACCTGGCTTACAATTCTAAATCACAAGGAAACATGTCAATAAGCTGTAGGACTTAGTACACAATGAAGAAACTAGTGTTCTGAATGGTCTTGACTGGTTTCACTGGCTCCATTCAAGACAACAACAAAGGTATTTTACAATTTTAAAAAATGTTTGTAAATGTATGCTATATACCATTCTAATTAGATTTTAAAACACCTATTTTTTTCTGAAATGTCAGGGACAAGCTAAAAGGTAAATATCAAAATCCTGTCCTGTTTAGATTAGTAAAAAGAAACAAATCCAATATTTTATAATGTAGACATTTGTTTGAATTAAAGAACATTTGAATAATAGTAATAAAAGATTATAAAGTTAAATGCAAAAATATCTAGCAAGCAGGACCAGAAAAGAGGGATGGCCTCAAGCTAATATCACAAGGGTCAAGCATTTATGAATATGAAAAATTCCAATCGCAAAGAGGCAAATGACAACTGCATATGACAACCGTATAACTAAAAGATTAGATAGAAGAAAAATAAACAACAAAGTATAATTTCTCAACCCTAATGCTATAATTAAAATAGAGCAGTCATTATTTAAACAATAGGTTAGAATACGCATAAAAGATACTATATTCATGTCTGTGTAAATAGCTAACTTTAATTCTTCAGTTGTCCTCATATATAAGATAGGGCGGTCCAACTTCCCCCTCTTCTGTTCACTAACTAACCTTTGCACCTTTCATAAGCTCATTCATTCCACAAGTTAAGAACAAAGATAATTGACTTTGTAAGTACATAACAATAATAAAACATTACATTTACTATCACAACAACAACAAAATCTGTATTTGTACAAGAACTTGCTGAACAATAATATGATATCTATTAAGGAACACCTAATTTGAAATGACAGTACTATTTATACTGAGATGCATGTTTGAATGATGGACAACAAAGCAAATTTTCTCTGCAGGGAAAACTAATGTACTACATAATGTGTATATCTAATTTGGGCTACTAATGCACTTCCTAATGTTCAGGAGGGTTTTTACATACTTTTGAATTAACTTTTTTTTTTACCTTATAAAATAAAGAAATCTAGAAGGGTATTCTAAAACTTTTAATGTCACTATGTTCTTCTCATATTCATTAATTACATTTTTTTTTTAATGCAGCATATTGTACACTTTACTAGGGTGTTGCTAAAATTTGTTTTATTGAATAAATATAAATAAATAAAACACAATTAATAAACTCAATTAGAATAATAGAATAGTAAATTAAAATGAACACTGGACAACAAAAAGTGCATAATATTTTTTTAAAGAAGTGTCTTAATTATATGGTAAGTTAAAAGTTGTAGAATTTTTATAATTTAAAAAAAAATGTGAAAAAAATTAAAAGAAAATAGTTGTGAATTAATAGACACTTCTTACCAAGTAACACAACTAAATAGAAGAAATCATCTGTACTCACTTTTGAACAACTTCATGTAATCTGTTCATGATTCTCTTGCATAAGGTTACATAGAATATATATTAGAGGCTCACATCTGGGTCCATTAGAAAATTGTATCTGATTGCACATGGAATAAATTAAAAGATCATGAGTTAAAATCCCATGACAATGAAGTGCACATACATCTAATGATGCTTACACTGTATCATAACTGCACTGAACTTAGACCTACATTCACTTGCCACAATTATACTATGCTGTGTTAATAATCTAAATTATACACATAAAGTAAATATTTGAATTATGACAGTCCCTTCATATTTCTTCTTAGTTTTAAAACCAATAAGCTGATAGGCATTTTTTTAACTTATAGTTTTTTTGTATAGGAAATGAATATAAAATTAAAACTAACAAGATGTGGATCACTACTATTATCTGGACCTGATTTAAACTAGATTCTAGGACATTCTGTTGAAACAATGTTCCCAACAACTTTTATGGAGCAACCAAAACTTACTATCAGACTTAACTCTTTCTCTCCTAATTGACAATATCAATGTTGATTTTACCCCATTAAATTAACTTTTGGTTTAAAAAACTTTAATTTGTATTGTGGAAAAAGAGCATGCATTACCCTTATAATTCTATACCAAATATAACATTTTCTGATAAAAAAAAAAAGAAGAAAGAAGGTTTTTGAAGTTTAATAGGATAGTGAAATACAAATGAGCAAATTGAATAGTTCCACTAGAACCTGGAAAATAATGATGGAGAGAAAGAGTTAACACTAAGAGCTCAATTGAAATCTATCAATGATCAATTATACTCTTCAGTCTTTTTTTTTTTCAAACATATCTGCAAATATTAAATTATCAGTAATTTAATCAAATAATGGAAATGAGTAACAAAGCCACTTGGCTGCCTAAGGGATTGCAAGTTTGAATCCTGATGTAGACTAGAGTCAGAGAGAGTTTTAGAATTAGACTCTTCAAGCTCTGATTGCTGAGTCCCCTTTAAGGGAGAACTAAAACCTTCTTCCCATCCTTTAACAAATCCATAAACAGATATCAGACTTGAGTGTACTTAGCATGCTATAGGAGCATGGAAGATACACTTCTATACACAAATGATAATAATAACATGTTTTAATTAAATAATTATTATATGAACAAGATTTAGATTGAAGATTTAGTCCAGATTTTTATATGAAAAAAGGGATGACAGGGGCTTCTACAGGATTAATTCAAAAATAAAAATGTCTTCAAAAACAACAACACATATATCTAAATAAATTTATTCTGATATTTTGTTTTTTTTAAGTTTCAGATATTCCTTCAAAAATGAAGATTTTTAGATCTCTTGTTCAAACCTCCTCAGAAATGGAAGTGGGCAGGCAGGCTTCAAACTTGGGACAATGGTGATGACAGTTTGAAGCACATACATTATCACATGTACTTAGACCCCTGATCTAGGTAGAATCTAGGTACATCTAGATACAATATCTAATAATTAGCTATTACCACTATACTGAGTAGATTTATATATAAATATATAGATTGTTATATATATAGTATATAATATAGATTACAACATTTATGCCAAGTTTTATCAAGATTGGTCAAACTCAAACGGTTTTGATTTCTATTTCTTGGGACATACAAGATGTGATGATGATACATACAATGATACATACACCTCACTTTATGCTTTAAATTATTATAGATAGTTCTAGATCTAGTCTAGAATACATCTATGATCTAGACTAGAATAATCTAGATTATATTAAGATTATAAAATAAAGAAATTAAATTAGGGAGCACTAAAACCTTCTTCCCCTCCTTTAACAAATCCATAAACAGAGATCAGACTTGAGTGTACTTAGCATGCTATAGGAGCATGGAAGATACACTTCTATACACAAATGATACTAATAACATGTTTTAATTAAATAATTAGTATATGAACAAGATTTAGATTGAAGATTTAGTCCAGATTTTTATATGAAAAAAGGGATGACAGGGGCTTCTACAGGATTAATTCAGAAATAAAAATGTCTTCAAAAACAACAACAAATATATCTAAATAAATTTATTCTGATATTTTATTTTTTTTAAGTTTCAGATATTCCTTCAGAAATGAAGATTTTTAGATCTCTTGTTCAAACCTCCTCAGAAATGGAAGTGGGCAGGCAGGCTTCAAACTTGGGACAATGGTGATGACAGTTTGAAGCACATACATTATCACATGTACTTAGACCCCTGATCTAGGTAGAATCTAGGTACATCTAGATATAATATCTAATAATTAGCTATTACCACTATACTGAGTAGATTTATATATAAATATATTGATTGTTATATATATAGTATATAATACAGATTACAACATTTATACCAAGTTTTATCAAGATTGGTCAAACTCAAAACGGTTTTGATTTCTATTTCTTGGGACATACAAGATGTGATGATGATGCATACAATGATACATACACCTTACTTTATGCTTTAAATTATTATAGATAGTTCTAGATCTAGTCTAGAATACATCTATGATCTAGACTAGAATAATCTAGAATATATTAAGATTATAAAATAAAGAAATTAAAAACACTTAAGTCATGAAAGTTTGCTGACTGTAAATTTAGATTATTTTAGATCTAATATAGATTCTAGATCTAGATCTATATAGTCATAGAATCTACTAATCTAGAAGAATCTAGATATTTTAGTCAAATTTTAGATCTAAACTAATTTTTTATCTATTTAATCTATCATCTTCAATGATCTTGTCTATTAGTATTAAGTCTATTTCTCAGTGTTGGGGTCATGCAATTTATTGTTTCGATATTCATTATTGGAATATTAGTATAACTCTAATTAAAGTTTCTTTTTGATGTCAGTTTTTGTGTCATTATTATTTGATTTATTTTGATTTTTGCGTTGTTTATTATTAAATTTTTATTTGTTACAAGTTCAAGTTGAAGTTAAAACGTAGATTCTATTTCTAGATAGAGTCTACATATTATGTCAAAAAATTAATAAAATGTGCACTAATAATTTAGACTAAATGTGCAACGACAAAATGTGTTTGCGCAGATGATAGTGTAGAAGCATAGCTTTAAATGCATAAAACATTTTTTATAATTAGGCCTACCCAAAATATATTATTTATATATTCTGTTCAGCCATGTTTACTAGCAAAACTTCCGGACTGAGGAACATCGAAGTAAGGGTGGTCACTCTGAAATTAACCCATAAATTATAGCACTTTAGTGTTACTTCCCTTGATATGCCATTTTGAAGATATCTTTTTACAAACAGCAAAAGTTATTGATAGCATGAAATTCTTTAAAATTGTGTTATTCGCTCTTACTTGTACATTTATTACTTCATACGCAGCTTATGGTATGTAGAATCAATATATTTAGTTGCCTAGATCTAGTCTTGTAGTACTAGTAAATTGTATATATCCGTAATATGACTTTTTCCCATTTGAAAAACAAAAAACAGTAAACTGCGTTGAAATTTACTTTCGGCTTCTTTAGGCTCATGGTTTAGATCTATCTAGATCTAGATCTAATGAATAAATGATGATTCTTTTTTATACTAATCTCTAGATCTAGTAGTAACCAACAATGACTATATAGATAGATCTAGATCTACATCGATTATTAATTTATAAACAATCACAACAGTGAACATATTTTCTTCCCTTGAGACCCAGTAGAGTGTAGACCATAGACATAAGATCTAAATTCTAACCTGATCTAAAGACTAAACCTCATTTGTTTCTGTGATCAACGGTTAACGATGCCACTAACTGAAAGTAGCTACGGAATGGAAACGTTTGTAAGAGAATATAGATAAAGAAACAAAATTAGGCTCACCAATACTCAGCATGCATGACTAATAATGCATTACGCGTAGGACGTAATCATCTTCTTTTTTGAAGTAACGTCTATATTACTCTCTATTATATAAGATAAGAAGAAGATAAGATGATAACCTTTGCCAATTCTAAGAAACAATGTAGGCCCTATCTTTTATATCCCGTGGCGATTTTGAGGTCTTACATCACAACGCATGTTCCCTGCAAGCTTTGCTAAAATCCCACACGCTTTTTAAAGATTACATTTAGTAATTTAAAAAAAGGATTGTGCTCTTCAATTATTAAATCTTACTGCATTGCCCTTCCCCCTCTTTTTGTTATCAATGAATAAAAATATACTAAAACTTCAGTCACCCAATTTGAGGTTAAAACCCCCCTCCAAATCTAAAAACCTCTCTCCAGTAAAAACTAAAGCAAAACTACAGTTGTCAAATTCCATGAAGGTAGTCCAAGGGGTTTTTAGTATTAAAATCACTCTCCAATTAAAAAAAAAAAGAAAACAAAGATACAATTACCAAATTCAATGAACGTAGCAAATGAGGTTTTGAGGTTAAAATCCACCTTCAATAAAAACAAACTGAAGCAAAACTACTATTACTGAATTCCATGATCGTAGCGAGGGAAAAGGGGGTGATGTTCCTTTTCTCATCAACAAAAAACACTGGGCTCCATTAGAAAAGTAGGCCTAAATCTAAGAGAAATTCAAGCAACAGTCTGTGAAAAATTAAAGCAAAATACTGTCACATAATTCCAGTGGGGTGGGTAAGGTTCAACCCCCCCCCCACACACACACACCCAATGAAAATTAAAGTAAAATTATAGTTATACATAAGTGTTGCAATACGGGGCTCTATGAATAAATTTCTGTGAATAACATATTTTATATTTTACCTGCCATTTTTAGTTAGTGCAAATAAGCAGGATGTCACACGTCAGACACCTCAGAAAATGATTTTTTTTTAAGTTCCGAATACAGGAAAGCTGAGGAAACAATGCTAAGCTCCGGGTCTCCACCACAGACCCCCTAACTAACAAGGGAAATATATGTATTGCCATTCCTGAAAGAACCTAGTGTACAAAAGACCTTAAAAAATAAACATTTATTACGCAATTAAGTGTGTGTGCAGAGAAAAAATCCCCCCTTCTATAACCCGCACCCAAAAAAAAAATCCTGCCTACGCTGATATATATATAATTTTGATAACAAGCAATTCTTTGCATTGAAAGAGTTATGTTTGTTTACTCGACCCCACTTTTTTTTTTCTATTTTTCTGACATCTGATTTTTTTTTTTTCACATGAAGACTGTGCTCTTGGGCTGTGGGGAAGCCAGTGCAGCAATGACTGTGGAAATTGCGAGGGAGGAAAGGCATTTTGTCAGGTGACTAATGGACTGTGCGTCAACGGCTGCGCCAGAGGATACCAAGGAAGAGACTGCAAGACACGTAAGTGCTGTTGAGTGGAATGATAGTTCCGAACGAGAGCAGTGGTCTAAGTATGTCTGATGGTAAAGATCGGATCTTTCGGTATTTTCATTGGTGCTCCATTAGAAGGAATACATCACTGATCAAACGATATTTACATAGTCTTTGTGAAAGAGTTTGCACTGGCCTAAATAAACTCTTTGATGTTTCAAGAACTTACGTATCTGGTTTTAAGTGATAACTAAAGTTAAAGAATGTTTAACATTGTTCTGTTTGATGTCATAAAACAGATGAGCTTTACATCATCTGCCCCCATCAATCGCAAGGTCTGAAAGAGGTAGCCTTATATTTATTAGTATAATCTTATAGAAGGAGCTCTTAATAGAAAAAAATTGATTTGCGTCTACTTTTACGGTTTCTAAGCGTGCCCACCCGGAACACATGGCCAGTACTGTGTTTACAAATGTGGCTCCTGCTCCGATGTGAGACCAGTATGTGATCCTGTCAGTGGAATGTGCCAAGCCGGATGCAAGACAGGATTCCAGAAGCCACATTGCAAATTGGGCAAGTACCGTTTTACATAACATCAACAAATAAATTACTTGGCGATATCCGGGGCCACTTTTAAAGGCTTCAAAGATAAACTTGTTCTGTTTGAGGTTAAAATCTCTGACTGTTGTCAAGGAAGACAAAGTACGGAATTGTGGAGAATAACTTTAGAAAAAAAAACATGGCGAATGTGAAAGATTTTAAGACGTCATTGAATTTAGAAAGATTTAATTTCGCCTTTTAATGAGGTGTAGTAAAATCGGATGCACCTTGAAAATTTGGAACTACATAATTTAATAATTTTCTAAATTTTGTCTAAATGTTTCAAAATTAGTGTTTTACGTGGGCTTACCATAATCCAGTTTTCCAAAATAAAATATCTTGTTGAGAGAATTAGTGCAATGTTTTGAACTCAATATAGACTCTAATCGTAAGCAGCTTTTTTTTGTTTTAAATTAAAGCTAGAAAAACTAGATTAAAGGATGAAGGCCTCAGTTCACTTTTAAGAATAACTACGTCCCAATGTGAACCAAATGATCATAAAATGTTAATAAAACACTCGCAGCGGCGTAGTTTGCATTCGTTTAATTTTGATGCCGAGGGTGATTTGCTGAATTGTGGACATAAAACAGTAATTATGGCCTTTTAACTCTTTGTCTTCTAACAATACCAATGTTGCTTTGAAGCCATAAAATTAAATTAACGTTTGGTTTTATAAACTTTAATCTGTGTTTTATAAAAAGTACATGCATTGTCCTAAAATCATATACCAAATATAACATTTCCTAATTAGGCCTACATACAAAAAAGTTATTGAAGGTTAATCATGACAGGATAGTGAAACACTAATGAGCAAAACTGAATACTTCCGTCGGAACGTGGAAAATAATTAGAGAGAAAGAGTTAAATTTAGTCATCATTTAGTTTATCTTTTCTCATCATTGATATAGATATTATTTTCTTTAGATAGCGACCTCAGTACCGCACTTCTTAAACGCTGACAGTAGCACTATAGCCATCATACAGACTTAGGCCCACTGAGTAAAAATATCACTTGTTTTTTTACTTTTTTTTTCCTTTAGCGTGCCCATTCTACACATGGGGAGATGATTGCAGTAATAATTGTAGTTGTAAAAAGCCGCCCATTGAGTGCAGTTGTCATCCTGAAACTGGACAGTGCGAACCTTGTGGTCCCAATCAGAAATCTTTGCGTTTCTCTATGCCAGGTAGTGATGTGATATAATTAAACTATTCGTTTCTCTATGCCAGGTAGTGATGTGATATAATTAACCTATTCGTTTCTCTATGCCAGGTAGCGATGTGATATAATTAAACTATTCGTTTCTCTATGCCAGGTAGTGATGTGATATAATTAAACTATTCGTTTCTCTATGCCCGGAAGCTTATTTTGTTTTACATGCTTCTGATTTTCCTTCAAAATTGAAGTTTATTACATTCTTATCCAGTGTTCCACCAGGACGGTGGAGAGGGGTTTGGCGGCGGGCGGGGTTCGAACCCGTGAACCTCGAGACTACGACCAGGCTGTGATAGAATTAACCTAAACTTTTTGCCCAAACCCTCTCCACGGGCTGTAACTCTAATGACATTCACCGATTCAGCCTATTATAATTCTGGCGCTTCGAGAGTTCGCAGCTTTTGTCTAATAGAATTGTCTATGAATCAACAAAGCGTAAACGTAGATGTGCTGGAGCGCTGAGCTTAGCATCGCAGATCATTGACTGATTGGAATAGATCGATTCGATATCTTGGTCGCTTAGTATCGCAGATCATTGACTGATTGGAATAGATCGATTCGATATCTTGGTCGCTTAGTATCGCAGATCATTGACTGATTGGGATAGATCGATTCGATATCTTGGTCGCTTAGTATCGCAGATCATTGACTGATGGAATAGATCGATTCGATATCTTTGTCACTTAGTATCGCAGATCATTGACTGATTGGAATAGATCGATTCGATATCTTGGTCGCTAAGTATCGCAGATCATTGCATGATTGGAATAGATCGATTCGATATCTTGGTCGTGTAGTCAGGGTGCCAGGAAGCTAACCATAGACTCGAATTGATAAAGTGAGGCAGGATTTCATTCATTTGAAACCAGTCTGCCATGCACTTCACATTTATAATACAACTAAAATAAGTAGGCCTATTTAAAAATCCAATGTCGAGGTTACTGGTTATAGCCTACTTGCGTTATGACATATGCTCAGAGCAGGGCCGGTATTACTGGTTGCGGGGCCCTATGCGAAACGGATTGCGCGGGGCCCAGTTTGGGTAGGGATAAGGATAAGTGAAAATTAAGATTTTGTATCAGAAAATAAATTCATCTTTGCATTTATTCATACTTTACTTATTGCAAAGTCACTGTCAAATTAACTTTAGGCCCTACGTACTATCCACAGTAGATGGTAGTCTTCTAAAAAGAAAAAAGCCGATAAACATTCAGATCTGCGTTTTAGAATTACTATCAACTAGCAAAATATCGCTTTTGATTTTTTTAAGAGGTCGAGATAGATTTATATTTTAGATCTATATTTGTTTGTATGCCAGTGACTATTAAAGTAAATTAAGTTTGTGAACTTCTTGTTTTGGTTAAAATTTGCCTTATTATTACATTTTTATTAAATGAAAGCTGACTGCCGTTTTTTTTATTCGCGAGTAGGATTGACGTTTTCCATATTGAAGGACACCCCGAAATTCCAATATTGTCTGTTCTTTTTCAGAAGATTTTAATAATTTCAGGAGATTTTCTTGATTTTTCTTACATTTTGGAATTTCAGGAGAATTCCAGGAACTCTTTAATAATAAGTTAAAATGGATTAAATTAATCATTTACACTAGAATTCGCGCGGGGCCTATGACAGTGCTTAGCCCTGGCTCAGAGTTGGCTGTGAAGAATATTGAAATTAAAATTGGGCATAGCAACAAAAAAAAAAGTTGACTTTACTGTTTTGTGCCTAATTTCAGTGAACAACCCAGAATGCCTTAATCAATTTGCTCTAGACGAAGCTGTCAAGTTCTACAGTAAGCACAAAATGATATATCTACTTTTTTGTCTTTTTCCTTTCTGGATTTTTGTTAGGGTTGTGTCATTTCTTTAAAATAAATATGCAATCACTATTACATAAACTTTTTCCTTGCGTAAAAATATTTTCTTCTATGTAAATCAAATAAAGATATTATTTGTGTTTTTTTTTCTAACAATTTACACAAAAATAAACATTGAACTATTTTAAGAAAAAGAAATAAAATGGAGTGAAGAAGAGAAATAAGACAAGACTGTGAGAGTCAGAGTTTTTTAGAGTAGGCAATTAGTACAAGTTAAGTGACAGAAGTGAAAGGAGAGAGAGAGAAGGAGCAAGGCAGAGAAATTGAGTTCGATATTTATGTAATTGTTTGTCCCTCAACAGCTCCGCCCTCAGTGTTGAACATCCCATGGAAACCTGTGGCAGCCATCTTCCTATTACTTATCCTCTTCATCTTCACCTATTATATTTACTGGTCAGTACATAAAATCTCATCACCTATTATATTTACTGGTCAGTACATCAAATCGATCACCAATACACGCAAGCACATGCACATACATTCATGGTAATCGTGAAGCTCAGCTTTTTTTTGCTGTGAATAATTATTTGTGGCGTAAACATTTCCGTTTTATAGATAGAGATATATAGATTGAATCGATCATCTTTAACTCTTTCTCTCCTAACTGACGATACCTACGTTGATTCCATCAGAATGTGGCAAATAATTACGGAGAGAAACAGTTAACTGATGTAAGCAGCCCTCAAAGTGTTCAGTGTGCGAGGAGGCCTTAAATCCACTCTCGCAAGTACACTAAGACTGATTCCTGATGTCGTAAAACTAAGCAATTAAAACGTTGTTTCCATGACAGCTGTACACCGCCCCTCCCTTATTTTTTTAATCTTATAACTTTACTCACCGCAATTACATCCTGAAATATAGAATATGTAATAAAAATTCAACCCAAAAAAAATGAACAGGATATGTAACTATATCAGTGATTTCAACAATTTTGCATTACTCCTGTTTATAATACAATTCTAGTTTTGTTTTATTAATTGGTGCAAAATATTTGAAGTCCAAAAAAATCTTTATTTAAAGCCTCTCATCCTTCCCTTGATGGAGTTAAATGATCATCATCTTTAGTCAGACTGACAAAATAACGTCTGAAAGTCCGTCTGTGAAGATAGGCCTTGGACCTTCATATGGTTGTAAAAAAATATATGTGTTCATTGGTGCAACTACTCATACTTATTAGAGCCTTTCAAAAGCGTGCATTTTTTCAATTAGTATTATTAGCTTGGAAGCGAGGTGGCTGAGTGGTAAAGCGCTTTGCTTCTGAACTGAGGGGTCCCAGGTTCTGATCCTGGTGAAGACTGTGATTTTAATTTCGAGATCTTTAGGGCGCCTCTGAGTCCGCCCAGTTCTAATAGTTACCAGACAATAGTTGGGGAAAGGTAGAGGCGGTTGGTCATTGCGATGGCCACATGACACCTTCGTTAACCGTGGGCCACAGAAACAGATGACCCATAGATCGTGTTAAGGTCTGAGAGAGATACTTTTACTATTAGCTTGCACTCTCTTCATGAATAGAAGGGAAAACGGTTCAAAAATTTTCCTAGCACTTTGACAACTATACAATTATGTTTATTTTTTTAAATCCCTAGCTCTAGTTGGATAGCTTTTTTTTTTTTTTGTACACACACACACACACACACACACACACACACACACACACACACACACACACACACACACACACACACACACACACACACACACACACACACACACACACACACACACACACACACACACACACACACACACACACACACACACACACACACACACACACACACACACACACACACACACACACACACACACACACACACACACACACACACACACACACACACACACACACACACACACACACACACACACACACACACACACACACACACACACACACACACACACACACACACACACACACACACACACACACACACACACACACACACACACACACACACACACACACACACACACACACACACACACACATATATATATATATATATATATATATATATATATATATATATATATATATATATATATATATATATATATATATATATATATGGCTCCTTTTGTCTCGAAAGGCAATGCATGCGCCAAAGTGAGTCACTGGTTTTGGCTTAATCTTGAGACGGGGCAGAATCTGGTGTGGCTAATCAAGCCAATTCTAGAACGGCAGACTTTGCCACTGGTCGTACATGTGTATGCCTCTGATTTAGGGCTAGCAGACAGGGCAGCTTTCTTTTTTTCCCTCTTGATTAAAGCCGCTTCAATTCTTTTGTTCTCAGCAAGGGTTGTCCCAGCACGCACAGTCTGTCTCCATGCACTCCGGTCTTTGGCTATGTTTTCCCACATACTTTCACTGATGCCTGAGGCTCTCATGTCTCGCTTGCAGACATCTCTATATGTTAGTCTTGGGCGGCCCTTGGGTCTGACTCCTTCCACAAGCTCAGCATATAAGATATCTTTCGGGATTCTACCATCTGGCATGCGGGTGACATGTCCGAGCCAGCGTAATCTTCTTTGTGTCAGGAGAGCATACATGCTGTTCATATTGGCCAATCTCAAAACTTCCTGATTGGAGACATGGTCCCTCCAAGAGATGCCCATTATGCGTCTCAGGCAGCGCAAGTGGAAACTATTCAATCTGTGCTCTTGGTACATGTATGTTGACCAGCTTTCACTGCCATAAAGGAGAGTGCTCACAACACAGGCGTTGTAGACTAGGATTTTGGTCGCTGTGGTCAATTTACCATTTTCCCAGACGCGCTTGGAGAGTTTTGCCAATGCTGTGGTAGCTTTTCCTATCCTTTTTGTCAGCTCGATGTCTAAGTCTAGGTTACTGACAATTGTTGAACCCAAGTAGGTAAATTCCTGCACCACTGAAAGGGTGTGGTTCCCAATTTGTATTATAGGTATTTCTGCGACGTCTTGTGCCAGGATTTCGTTCTTGGAGAGACTTATAGTAAGGCTAAACTCTTGACAAGCAGCTGCTAAGGCGTTCACTAGCTTCTGTAGACCTCCTTGTGAGTGAGATACGAGCGCCGCGTCATCGGCAAACAGCAGCTCCCTTATCAAGATACGACGCCTTTTCGTTTTGGCTTTAAGACGTGCCAGGTTAAAGAGCCTTCCATCGGATCTGCTATGGATGTATATTCCGTCTTCCAGGGATTTAAAAGCACTGGATAGTACGACTGAGAAGAAGATGCCAAATAGTGTAGGGGCCAGTACACATCCTTGTTTTACACCGCTCTTAATGGAGAATGGCCTGGAGGAAGAACTTTCAAACTGAACGGTGCCCTGCATATTTTCGTGAAAAGCTGACACTAGTTTTCTTAACTTATTTGGGCAGCCGATTCTCTCTAGTACAGCAAACAGACCGCTTCTGCTAACAAGGTCAAAGGCCTTGGTCAAATCAATAAAAGCTATGAAGAGGGGCTGCTTTTGTTCTCTGCTCTTCTCCTGTAGCTGCCGCAGAGAGAAAATCATATCTGTTGTAGATCTACCTGCCCTAAAGCCACACTGCGACTCTGGATAAACACGATCTGCCAGGATCTGTAATCGCTTTAGTAATACTCTAGCAAAAGCCTTTCCGACTATGCTAAGCAGTGAGATGTCTCTGTAATTGTTACAATCAGAGCGGTCGCCTTTATTTTTATAAATTGTAACAATGTTGGAGTCTTTCAATTCCTGGGGGACCATTCCTTGTTCCCAGCACAAGCTTAGCAGTTCATGGAGTGGTTTGATTAGGGCATGTTTTCCAGCCTGAATTACTTCAGCAGGAATGCCATCTCCTCCGGGTGTTTTCCCATGTGCAAGCATGTCAATGGCAATGCTCAGCTCCTTTACTGAGGGCGTTTCGTCTAATTCCGTCAAAACTGGAAGTGATGGGAAGTTGGAAACAGCTTTTGGTGAGATGGCGTTTTCAATCTGGTAGAGTTCTGCATAGTGTTCTACCCATCGTTCCATTTGCAGCGCACGATTGCTGATGATTGAGCCATCTTTTGACTTTAACGGAGCACACTTGCTGGTGTGAGGTCCAAAGGCTTTTCTCATGCCCTCATATAGTCCTCTTATGTTACCACAGTCGGCACAAGATTGAATGTCTTCACATAGCTCCTGCCAGTATTTGTTAGCACATTGTCTCGCTACTCTTTGGGCATTGTTACGTGCAGCTCTGAGCCTTTTTAAGTTGCTTGGGGTGGGATCCTTCTTGTAGATTAGCATGGCTGCTCTCTTGTTCGTGGTGGCAGTTTCCATTTCTGGTAGACTAGCTTCAAACCAGTCTTCATTTTTCTTGGTTTTGTTTCCAAAGACCAGTGATGATGTTTGGTAGATTGTATCACGCATAAACGTCCAGCCTTTTTCTACCTCAGTCACAGAGACGTTTTTAAAAGCTTCCTCTAATTTGTTCTCAAATTCGGTGCAAAGATCAGGATTTTTTGTGCTAGTAGTATTCAGGCGTGATTTTCTTTTTCCCTGTGAAGTGTGGATCTTAGTTGGCAGCAGTCTTGTCCGGCAGGACACTAAAGTATGATCAGTATCACAATCCGCGCTTTGGTAGCTACGTGTCAGCAGTATATTTCCAATGTCCTTTTTTCGTGTCAGTATCATATCCAGCTGGTGCCAGTGCCCAGACCTAGGGTGCCTCCATGAGACACAGTGCTGTGGTTTTGTTCTGAAGTATGTGTTGGTAATGCAGAGCTTATGGTATGTGCAGAATTCAAGCAGTCTTTGTCCGTTCTCATTCATCTTTCCGATTCCAAAAAGCCCAAGACAGTCTGGCCAGGTAGTGTGATCTGATCCTACTCTGGCATTGAAGTCACCTAGAAGGATCATATGTTCTTTTTGAGGAATTTTTGCAATGGCTTCTTTGAGGTCTTCATAGAACTTGTCTTTGTCCTCCTGAAGTGAGCATAGTGTGGGGGCATAGGCACTAATTAGAGTGACTTTTCCAGACGCTGTCATCATACTTATGCTTAGTAGCCGTTCCGAGCCACCAACTGGAGGGACTATCATGGGAAGAAGACTGTTCTTGACAGCAAAGCCCACACCATGTATTCGAGTCTCATCCTGTGCTTTCCCTTTCCAAAAGAAAGTGTAGTCAGTCTCGCGGAGCATGCCGTTTTCGGCCAGTCGGGTTTCTTGCAGGGCTGCAATGTCAATATGTAGCCTCTTTAGCTCGTTGTTTATAACTGCCGTCTTCCTTGCATCGTCGATCTGCCTTAGATCATCAGTGAGACCAGGACACATTGTCCTGACATTCCAAGTGGCCAGTCGCATGACAGGGATTTTCTTTTTCAGTTTAATTTTTCTTGTTTTGTTGCTTGGTGCAAGTTTCCAGCCTACTTGTCGTTTTAAACTAAGCTCTAAGCACCCATTAGAGCAGGCAGGCTGTGGCGGATCAGCACCTAACTGACTGGGGGCTGCCCAGGTTGAGGCGGGCGGTAGCTGATCAGTGAGGCGCGAAGACCTCTCCCACCGTCAGAGACAACCCGTGGCGTCCATACATTACGCCAATCAAGTTGGACTTATAACCCGTAACTGTTGTCTCCCGTGTTGTTTTAGCCGCTTTGCAGCAGCACCAGAGTTTCCTCTCCGGGGCGCATTCCTGGGCCTTGGATAAAGGGGTCATGGGTGGCCCATGCGTCATGATCCCTCTCTCGACCTTGCTGATGTGATCCAAAGGAACGCATCGCATTACATTTGGCACCAACTCAGTTGCAGAAGCTGCCGGAGGGAATTTCGTAGCTGATACTCCCAACGCCTAAGGGGCTTCACTCCTGATTTCTCCTCGAGGTTGTCTCCTGAAGCCTCAGTACCGCAAGGCAGCGGGGGTTTGAAGTCAGAGTACCCCTCTCCTAGATGAACTGCCTTACTAGGCTGACGAGCTCCATCTGCCCGAAGCTCCCGGTTTTGTGGCGCCAGGTATCCGCCTTCACCCCTTCACCTGTTAGTAAGAGCAGTTTCGCCGGGCTTAATATCTAAGCCACACGAGCAGGCCAGGTGCTGGACTTAGTTGTCAGAGGCTATTTGAGACGCATGCCATTAGGAGTACTTTATAGACAATGGGAGCTTAACCCCATTGACACCCCTGGCCATGACAACCTTTGAAACCATATATATATATTGTGATGTTGCTTATTCAGGCTGTCTTGAAGTCAACCAATTACTCTGCAGGCGTTTGGGTGTAATTGTTCGGGTGTATTCCGTGTAGTTGAACAATACAGACAGGAATAATTAACATCGGTTTTTTAACAAGTGAAGAGATGTAGTCAACGATGATGAACAATTGTACATAGGTTTATTCTGATAAAAGGCCACAGTAGAAGTCTCTGTCACTAAACACGTCGTTACCCTGGAATGTTCTATCGCTAACTGATTTTCCAGTCTCTAACCCAACATATCCCAAACGTCACTAGTCCCGTTCAATATGCGTCTCCTATGGTGCGTCGCTAAATAACTAACCTATATAAATAAGGTGTCTAACAGATTCCTCCCCCCCTTGAAAAAAAAATATGTCAATATTTTTCCACTACTGTCAAGTCTTACAAGGGCATTTTCAATTTAAGGGGAAGACAAACAAACATAAAATCTTGACATCTTCATCTTGACATCTTCATCCTAACTTGACAGTTCCTCATATTCAATGTCAATGTTCATAACATTCCAGAATCATCTTCATTAGTACACAGTTCATCATAACATTCCAGAATCATCTTCATTAGTACACAGTTCATTATGGAGGAAAATGTGGCATCTTATGGGCACGTCATACACTCACAAATGTTCTTCACTGGTAGTAATCTGATAAAATACAACATTTCAAAAAACAATTATAGACTTTATTTACACATTCAATAAATTTTTTCTTACCACCCTTTTATACGCTTTTGTCCATTTTTCTTTTATACTCACCCTTTTCCATAGAACTAACTTTCGTCAATGATATATGAAATGATTCACACAAAAAAAAATATCCATACTTACTTTTAAATGCTTAACATCAAATTTACTTATCTCCCTTTTCCATAACATATAAATGGTGTCAATATATTAATATATATTACATGATCAATATAATCATAGTTTATTTACAAACTTATTTCATTTCAATGTCATTCTAGACAATAGATCAGCTACAATATTCACAGATCCACTAATAGCTTTCACTTCAAATTTATATTCCTGTAGTGCTAAGAACCATCTATAAACACGACTGTTTTTCATGCTCTTTTGTTGTATATACTGAATAGGTTTATGATCAGTTAATAATATGAATTTCCTTCCTATTAGATAGCTCTCTAGCTTAGTAATTACCCATATTACAGCTAAGGCTTCTCTTTCAATGACACTATATTTTTTCTCTGCCTCTGACAATTTTCTGCTTACATATAATATAGGATGTAAGTTATCATAGTTCTGCATTAAACAACCACCAATAGCATTACCAGATGCATCAGTTGTGACATAAAATATTTTGTCTTTATCAGGTAGCCTTAATATTAGTTCATGACTAAAAACATCTTTAATTCTGTCAATAGCTTTCACACATTCCTCATTACAAACTACTTTTTGAGGTTTTCCTTTTTTAAGTAAGTCATTTAATGGATTCACTATTTCTGCTAAGTTCTTTATAAACTTTCTGTAATAATTTACTATTCCTAATATGCTTTTAATTTGTCTTTTTGTTGTAGGTATTTCAATATTAAGTACTTTCTTTATGTTATCTTCAATAGGGCTAATCATGTTGTTATTTACTTTATGTCCTAAGAAGATTATTTCCTCCAATCCTATTTCTACTTTTTCTGCTTGAATTGTAAGTCCACTTTCTTTTATTATTTTGAACACTTCTTTTACATCTATCAAATGTTCCTCCCAACTATTATTAAAAATACATATGTCATCCAAATAGCAAATAACATTTTCTTTGTTTCCAATTATCATGTTCATCATTCTATTAAATGTGGCTGGTGCATTTACTAATCCAAAACTCATATAATTCCATTGAAAAATACCATATGGTGTTACAAATGCTGTGTAAGGTTTTGCATTTTCTGTTAAAGGTATTTGCCAATAACCTTTAGTTAAATCTAATTTAGTAAAAAATTTTGCTCCATTTAATTTATGTAAAATATCCTCTATATTTGGCATTGGATATGGGTCAAATTCTGTGATGTTGTTAAGTTTCCTATAATCAATACATAATCTTATATCTCCATTCTTCTTTTTGGCTATCACAATTGGTGAAGCATAAAGAGATGTTGATGGCTCAATTATACCTGATTCTAGTAAATTGTCTATTTCTTTCTTTACTTTGTCTTGTAAATGTAGCGGTATTCTATATGGCTTAAGCTTGATAGGTTTTGAGTCTGTTACTTTAATGTCATGTTTAATAATATTAGTTTTTCCTGGTATACTGGAAAAAATTTCTTTGTATTCCTGTATTATTTTAGTTATATCTTTTGACTTTTCCTTAGTTAAATTATTAAGATTAATCTTTTGCCAAGTTTGATTCTCTTTTGTTTCTATTACAGGTATTTCCTTAATATCATTTTCATTGTGATTTTCATTTGTTATTATCATCAAGCATTCTTCTCTTTCTGAAAATGTATTTTCTATTTCCTCCTGAATGTTTTGTATCAACTCATCTTCTCTATCATGATACAGTTTCAAATTATTTATGTGATATGTTTTAATTTTCCCATTTATTTCAATTTGATAATTCACATCACTAATTTGTTTTATCACCTTAAATGGACCTTTCCATTGTTTACCAATTTTATTTTTCAGGTCATTTATCAATATTAATACATTGTTTCCTACTTCTAGTGTTTTCAATTGTCTTTTCTTATTTATATTCTCATGAGCACTTTGTTTGTACTTCTTATTGTTGTTATATGCTTGAGTCCATATTTCTTTCAATTCTGTTGTGATTGTTGTTTTACTGTCATTATTTAATTTATTCTCATTGTCTATTAGATTTTCTTTAAAAACATCTAATTCATCTCTAGGTTTTCTTCCATGTATTATTTCATATGGTGAAAATTGTGTTGCTTCATGGATGTTGTTTCTATGAGCAAATAGTACATAGTTAATGTAATGATCCCACTTGTTCTGATTATTCTGAATTATCTTTGTTAGTGATCTTTTTAATGAACCACCATATCGTTCACATAAACCATTACTCTCTGGGTGGTAAACCGAAGAGTATATGTGTTGTATATTGTATTGTTTAGTCCATTTCTTAAATTGTTCTGACTTAAACTGAGATCCCTGATCACTCAATATAATTTTAGGTATACCATGTCTTGTAATTACTTTTTGAGTTATGGCATTAATGATATTCTCTGCACTTGTATTTGATAATGGGATTGCCTCTGGGTATCTACTAAACATGTCTATTACTGTTAGAATGTATTTGTTATTATTTTCAGTTTGAATTAAAGGACCTATTAAATCAATAGATACTTTCTGAAATGGTGCTGTAGGTTCATCCATTTCTTGAATAGGTGCTTTATTCACTAGGCTTTTGTTAGATCTCTTTTGACATATGTCACATGAGTTTATGTATTTATTTATTGTTGCTTTCATTTTGGGCC
Organism: Biomphalaria glabrata; assembly: GCF_947242115.1. NCBI lineage: Eukaryota > Metazoa > Mollusca > Gastropoda > Planorbidae > Biomphalaria > Biomphalaria glabrata. Next base: position 11,646,058 of record NC_074727.1, read on the forward strand.
AAAATACTTGTTTTGACAAATTCCTATAACATTTCTTTACTCCCCTATGTGCTGCTAAATTATTATCATGTGTCATGATTAAAACATCTTTCCAATATTTCTGTGGTAAGACAAGTTGTTTTATTTTCTTGTTATCATTACTTGTTTGTCTAAACAATATTTTATTCTCTATACAAAATTTCTCCATTGGATTATTATTGTTTTTATCTGATATTCTTGAATAAATTTTCCCAATAATATTGTCATTCATTTGTTCTAATGCAAATGTGGGTATTGTTTCTTTTTCACTTTGAGATATTTGTGTTTCAAGACTATTTTGTGTTTCATTTTCTATCTCTCTTTCCTTAACATCTGTATTTTCTATTTGTATTACTTTACTGGTTTCTTTTTCTTTATCATTACTTATTACATTTATTGTATTTTCCTGTTTCTCATCTTTTTTATCCATTGATCTTGTTATTATCATACTTGTTATATTTTGTGTTTCTATGTTTTCATGATTTTGTCTTATGTTTTTGTATTTGTTTTGCCAGTCTTCTAATTCTTTTCTTGAACATTCTTTAACTCCTTTTATGTTTCCTACTAACATATCATATCTCATTTCTGGTATTGCAATGCCATCACAATAACCAGTGAAAAATGGAGTTTCAATGTACACCCTTATAGCTTTAAATTCCCTTACAGTGCCATCTGCTAATTCTACTTTCCTAGTAAACCCTTTATACCAATGAGGTTTGACAAATTTAGTTTTTACTGCCAAAGTGTTACAACCTGAATCCCTGATTAATTCCACCGGAATTCTATTTACAAACCCTGGGTATACTGCAAAATTGTTCCTATTTCCTTCCATGAAATATACCCTATCTGTACCTTTATTTTTGTATTCCCTACTGTAACTCCTATTTCTATAATTTTCCCTGTCATTCCTATCTCTACTCCTATATCTACTGTTATTTTGTTCATTGTATCTATTTCTACTTCCAGACCTACTATTCCCTCTTCTACAGTTAGCTGCTATATGACCTTTTCCTTGACATTTAAAACAAGTTATTTCACTATATTTTCTATTTCCACTATTTGATCTGTTCCTATTTCTACTTCTATCAACATTTTCTTTGGTGTATCCTATTAAATCTACTTTGCTCTTATCTCTATCAGAAAATGGTTTATTTGGATAGGCATTTTTGTATACTCTCATTATTTCTGTTATTTCATCTATAGTTTTTGGATTTCTTTCTCTAATAAAAGATTGTAATTGAGGATCACATTTATTTACAAAGTTGTCCACTAGAATAAAATTTTTTAATCCCTCATAAGAGTTATTCACTTTTTCTAATTTTACCCACTTATTGAAAAAATCCTTTTCCATATTAATGGTGGTTTGGGGTTCTATTCCTAATGATGGTATATTGTCAAAATATTTCTTTCTAAAAGTTGTAGCATTATGACCGTATGCATTCAATAACTCTCTTTTTAAAACTTGATAGCTATCATCAATATGATGGTCATGATTTTGACATATTGTTAGAGCTTGACCATGAACAAAGTCTATCAGTATTTCAGACCATTCTTCTTCAGGCATATTAAATGTAGACATTTTTGCCTCATATCTTTTCAGGAAATCACCAATGTCATCCTTCTGTTCATCAAAACTTTGTATTTTTCTCTTTAGCCATGTCTGCGAATTAGGGTTGTCTCTTTGAGTGGTATAATTATTTGAGTTATTTGTGTTATTGCCTTGTTCAGTTTGGGCTCTGGCTTGTGCTGCGTCCAATCTCATCTTCTCCATTTTAGCTTCATGTTCTCTCTGCCTTTCTTGGTCCTCTTTTTGCTTCTCATATTCTTCCTTTCTGATCCTATCTTGTCTCTCTATCTCTTGTCTTTGACGTTCCGTTTCTTCCTTCACAACTTGCTGTACATAAGCTGCTAAGTCCTTTCCTTTTAACTCCATGGCCTTTCCATCCTGCATAGCTGTTTCCTTAACCTCCTTAAGGTCCACATATGATGATGTAGCCATTGTGTTTTATATTTTATATATATTTTTACTTAGCCTATATTGGTTATGGCTATACTTTAAATTTATTTTATATTTAGGTTTTTACAAACTTTTATACAAGTTTTAAATGTTATGTCTTTATCTAGATCTATAGATTTAGTAAATGAGTAAGTCTAGTCTGAGTTATATTCAGATCTGTATATTCGATCTAGTATCACCCAAATTTAAATCTAGTACATTATAGTATGTATAATAATACCATTTAGATCTAGTTATCAAGAGCACTATGACTTTTAGATCCAGTATGAATAACTATGATCAATTTTAAAACCTGGTATGACTGAAGTGTCTAGAGTAAATTCAAAGACTGTCTAGAGTCTAGATCTAGAGTAGATTATGGTTCTATTCAACCATATGAAACAAATATATGTATACAATGTCAAATATATCTTCAACAAGATATATATATCTAGAATGTACTACCTTCATTCATCTTTCAATTAGTAATATTCTCAAATTAGAGTCTAGATAATCAAATGTATCAAAGAGTTGTACAATTTGTAGATCTAAATTTAGCCAGACGATAGTGTTTGACTACATAGCCAGTTTCGGCATTATTCTCATGGCAAAATCATATTTGATTTTAACCGCTCAAACTAAAATTATTTTAGTCTGATTCACAGTAAAAGAATCCTACCCGTACTTTCTATCATTAAGTGAAAAAAAATACAGATCTAATTAAATTAATAAAAATAAATAATTTAAAATAATATAAACAAATGAAATAATTAAATGAGACTATCGCTATGGGTTGGGATATGACAATATGGCACACAATGATAACGTCACGAAGTAACTAGGCAACAACGGATATGACGTTTACACAAACAAAACAAATTACAACCCTAAACGTATAATATAGTTTTTCATCTAAATTATGTCTTTACCCCGAACGGGTTTAAGGCTTCAGCACCACCTGATTTTACTCAGGCTAACATACCAAATTTAGACAAAATCTATTTCTAAGGGCAATCTAAACATACACTAATAAGAAAAATGGCACTTAGCTTTTGATAAGAAAGATCCCTTTGTTCGGACTCCCGAATATGCTAGATCACAACAAATTCCACTGCCTCTCTTCCAGTTCTGACTCTGTTCTCCGGTGCTACCAGTATCCCACGTAATGCCACAGATGTCCTGATATGCCACAGCAAAATGTTCCAGTTTCTTCGACGACTGTTGATGACCGTATGTGTAGTTCCGACGACTTTGTGTACACAGTTACTGACGAATAGGTTAACGGTTCTTCTGGCGATGACTTGACTTGTGTAGACGACTACTGACAAATAACAGTCTCTTGACGGCAACTTGATCTGGACGACTGGCGAATAACGAATTTCTTGACGATGACTTGGTCTGGGCTGACAAATAACGGCTTTCTTGACGATGACTTGATCTGGGCTGACGAATAACGGTTCTCTAAAATAGTTCACTGCTTCTGCTGCTACTCTGGTAGTACGACGAAGTTTGCTGTTGTACTCTGCTTCACTAGACCAAACTGTCCAATGTAGACTAGGTGAGACCAAGGTCACCTCCGACGACGTTCCGTTAGACGATTAACGGTTTTCAACGAAATTAAGTGGATGTAGCTGTTTCCACAACTTCAATATCAGCACGTCTAGATATCGTCTAGACCAACGAATACTACATAGATCAATGTTCAGTACTGATAAATATTACTTCACTAACCTTCCAAAGGTTAAACACAGTGACCGTTATAAAAGTGGTAAGCAACCGGTTCAATGAGCAAACTGCTCCACAAGAATCTCTCCAAGGGTAAGACGACAGAGCGATTTCGATTTAGTTAGCTACCAAACTTGTAGTACTCATAATACTTCTGACAGCGGGCAAACTGTCCTTCTCGAAACTGACGAGGTAAAACTTGATACTCAATGTGGCTCCTATGACGAAGAAAAAATATGTCCAACAGGTTCACTAGTGATCTCTCACCCGTTATGAATGAACGGTTTCTCTGGTTGTAGGTCGATTCAGCATATGAAGATCAGGCTTTGATACTATACTGGTTAAGTAGACCAGACGTTACGATGATTACTGTCCTGACGAAGGTCACCCTGAGTTAACGGCTCGTTGAACGTACGATCAAGAACATGTAGATCTAGAACAAAGTCACTCTGCGATGATTCTGTGTTCAGCCGTACTCCGATAAAACTTTATAACTTCAAGTGCACGACCCTCACCTGAGTAAACGTTCTGCTTCGAGGTCCGGTTCGATGTTCGGCTTCGAGGTTCGGTTAATCCGGGCTTCGGGCGTCGGGGGTCGCCACTGTGATGTTGCTTATTCAGGCTGTCTTGAAGTCAACCAATTACTCTGCAGGCGTTTGGGTGTAATTGTTCGGGTGTATTCCGTGTAGTTGAACAATACAGACAGGAATAATTAACATCGGTTTTTTAACAAGTGAAGAGATGTAGTCAACGATGATGAACAATTGTACATAGGTTTATTCTGATAAAAGGCCACAGTAGAAGTCTCTGTCACTAAACACGTCGTTACCCTGGAATGTTCTATCGCTAACTGATTTTCCAGTCTCTAACCCAACATATCCCAAACGTCACTAGTCCCGTTCAATATGCGTCTCCTATGGTGCGTCGCTAAATAACTAACCTATATAAATAAGGTGTCTAACAATATATATATATATATATATATATATATATATATATAATATATATATATATATATATATATATATATATATATATATATATATATATATATATAATATATATAATTTAGATTTTTTACTTTATACACCGTGGATCTTTTGAAATGAATCACTTTGAAAATGTTTCTTTAGAGACCACGCTAATGACTTTGTACCTATTTCTCTCTTTCTCTCTCTCCCTCTCTTTCTCTCTCTGTTTAGTTGTTCTTTATTCAACATTCCTTTATCTAATTTCCTCCACAACATGTTGAAACTTCAACTGTTCAACGATATAGATAAAGCAACAATTTTTTTTTTGCATTTTGATTCTTTGCTAGGTGGAAGTACATTAGGCAAGTTCCAATAGATGAGGAGACAAAGGAAATAGCGAGAGAGAAGAAACGTCAGAGGATTCGTCAAAAACAGGTTCAATCCGAGACACACTATTTATCTATGCTATCAATAATTATAGCCTACTTTTTGTGGGGCTTGAAAATATGATTTAGTTACTGGGGCTGGCAGCATTTATCCTTGTTCAGACATTTTAGCGAAAAAGTTTTCAGGCCTTTTTCGGTCGTCTGGCGCACCCCTGGAGAACCACGTACCACAGTTTGAGAACCACTGCATTAGCTAATACAATTACCTAATGTGCTACAAAATTTACAACGATCTTTTTTTTTTTTTTTTCAGCTTCGGTTTTATGCAAAGCACGCCAAAGAAAACATGGCAAAATATAGGACAGCTGACTGGGAAAATAAGCCACCGGTTGAGAGGGAATCTTATGAACAAATCTACTTCTAATATCAGTGCACTAATTTATATCTTTGTTCGTGTGTAATTCTTTATAAATGCTATATAAATAGAAAGATTTGAGTTGTTGTTGTTTTTTTCTTTAAATAAGGAGGATAAAAAGAAACTGTTTGTAAACTTTTACTTTCATTCTGTTTAATTGGTTACTTTCTATAAAACATGTCCGATTTATTTATTCCAGCGCGCAAACCGCACGACCATGCAGCTATGCTAGGGTTCTAACTATCTTTAATTGATACCATACAATCGCATGGTTGTTGTCTGTGTTGGCTAAAGTGATATAAATAAACTAGCTAAACTCGTATTTATGCTTATGTAGGCTACACGTGAAGGAAAAAAAAGTGTGTTTGCCTGAAATCCAACACGAGAGAACGAAAAGTTGAATTATAGGCATAAGACAGCCATAAAAAGAAATTAATGTGTAATTAATACATTAAAAATCTGTATATTCTGAATATTTGTGTTGTTGTATTTGTCTTAAAGAGCTTATAAAAGCACTTAAGTTATACAGTACAGTAGGCCTATAGTGTAAGATCACTACCGTTCAAGTTTTAATTTTCGAGTACAGCTTTTTTTTTTTTGAACTATTGTCAACCTGCCTTTACAAAAACAACGTTGAAGTAGGCCTAGTGCACAGCCGAAAGCTGTTCACTAATAAAATATTAATAATTTGAAAAAATATCATCCAGGATTGTTGAAATGAAACAATTCACCTACATAGAATCTATAAATCAATATAAAATGTTTCCAATAATGATCTAAAGAAAGTGTGTGAGAAGCTCATCGGACGGTGCAGCAAACATGCAAGGATGCTCAAAAATCTTGTGAAATTTAGTTGTTTTTTTTAAATGTCATCATAGTTAACTAAATAAATCCCGAACATCTACCTCTTTGTAGACACTGCACTCACCCTAAGGAGTGGACACCCACCTCTGTTAAATTACCATCTCAATAAAATAAATTCCACACAACTACCCCTTTGTAGACACTGCACTCATTCTAAGGACAGAAGGACTGAAGAGAACAGCAGACTATTTTTCCTTAGCACAGTCTGCAAAAGAGCTCACAGCTTAGCAGCAAAAAAAAAAACTGGCAAGAAGAAGAAGAATATCATCATAGAGACAGTTATCTTCACTCCCGAAAGACGTTTTGAAATATCCATTGCAGAAAATTTACGTTGCGAATTGATGAATCTAGCTGAGCAGCGGGACATGCTGAAAACAACATCCTTGGATGAGTGTGGGAAACAACAAACATGAACACGATGACTATTGTGGTGATAGTGATATGAAATTTGAGAGTAAAGTGTGCTCAAATTGCTGTGACCGAATTTTAAAGAGGTACAATTTACTGACAGGGACAGGGGTATATCTTTTAATTGGATTGGCTTATAAATTTGTGCCTACGTACTCAAATAACTTGTCAAGGAAGCTTCTGCACATTACAATTTTTAAAGAATTGGCCGAAAAGCATCTTAACACAAGAACACATGGAAAAGTTTATGCTGATGGCTTTAAATAAAAAAATTCAATAAATTGTTTGGGACACAATTATAAACGATGACCTTCCCCTAATACCAAAAAAAAATAATTCCAAAACAGTTAACAATATATTCATTTCAAACTCATTAAGGTTTATATTGTATTGTAAATATATATTTCAGACTACATACACGAATAACTAAAATACTTTAAATAATCCTACGCAGTTTTCGATTATGTAACATTAAGAGAATTAGACTAACATATATAATACTATGTTCAGTTTGTGGGCCGGACTATCTGGCTATAATCACTATATGGTAATACACAGGCCTATTTTGATACCTAGTCCGCCACTGGATCTCCAGTTGTCTTGTTCAAAAGACAGCAGATGAAAGAAAAAAAAAAAAAGGCCGTCTTCTCGACTACCATAACGTCGGAGAGCGTTCCACAGTTTGAGAAACAGCTCGGTGTTTAGATATAGGTCAGGCTCATGAAGCTGCTCTTCAGAAACAAAGTTTATATATAGTCAATTCTTAAACATTACGTGGAGACAAGAGGAATCATAATCATGGCTTTTGTAGTAACCGGTCGTAACGTTTTCACTCCTGCCTTCCTTTTTGTTATTTTTACATTTTTATTGGATAGCATCTATAGTTCAAGTAAGATTACGTCACACATTACAATAGATATTAAAGTGTTAGACTTATTACATTCTTTGACATTAATTAATCTAAGAATCTAAAAAAAAAAAGACTAATCTAAAGACTAAAGTAAATCATAGTAAAGTAAATGAGACTATCTCTAACTCACTAACTGATAACTATCAGTTATCACTATGACATACTATGAGTCAATGAGTGAAATCAACTAAGTCTAAATGAGTAAATCTAATCAAATCACAAGTGACAAATGTCTCCATTATCCAATGATTATCATTTTTATGATAGTAACTGATAGTGATACTGAGTTATTCCTGTTATTGTGTTATTACAATCATTGAATCATTATAAAATATAAATCATACATCAGTAATATCTCATCAACCACTAAAATAACAAGGCAGGAGGACTGAGTGAGAGTGAGGAGTCAGTTTTTTTCTTCATTCTCAATCATCAATCACTGATTGAATCAATGCCTTGGACGGCTTGGAAGGGTTCTAAATATCACGATTCAGATTAATATAACTCAGATATCTTTTAATATCTAGATCTATATAAATATTATCACATATTAAATGATGATATTACATATTACATATAAATGATATTATTTAAATCAGTGATGCCCAACCTAATTCAACCTGCGGGCCAATTTAATTCCGACACTGGTGTCGCGGGCCACATGACCGTAAAGGTACAAAAATGAAAAAAACTAATTTTATAGAAACCTGTGGATTTAGTTCATACTACTTATCTTATCTTATCTTATATGATACAGACGTTACTTCAAAAAAGAAGATGATTACGTCCTACGCGTCATGCATTTAGTCATGCATATTAACCAATGACTTAAATTCTGCCAAGTCACTGGTTTTCCTGGCTAGCTCAGGCAACCCATTCCATGCTCTAATAGCACTAGGGAAGAAGGAGTGTTTGTACAAATTTGTCCTAGCAAATGGGACGAGGAATGTGCCTTTATCTTTGTGTCTTTCAGAGTATTTTATTAAATTTTGTTTTTGTATTTGAAGATTATGGTTCAGTGTTTTATGTATGATTGCTACTTTACTTTTGAGCCTTCTGTCCTGAAGCCTTTCTAAATTTAGTGATTTTACTAAAGGTGTTACTCTAGTCAAATGTGAATATTCGTTTGTTATGAATCTCACTGCTCTATTTTGTGTCTGTTCCAGTTTTTTAATGTTTTCTTGAGTTGAGGGGGTCCCAAACGGAGGATGCATATTCTATTATTGGCCTAACCAAGGTTAAATAACATTTTAGTTTTATGTTCTTATTTGATTTATAGAAATTTCTTTTAATAAATCCTAATGCTTTGTTTGATTTTTTTGTAGTTTCATCAATATGTGGATTCCATGACAGTTTTTCATTTATTATAACACCTAGGTATTTTGCGTTTTTAGTCTGTGTTACTGGTTTGCCATGAATAAGATAAGTGGAATTAATTTGTTTTAGTTTTTTTGTTACTCTTAACAACTGACATTTTTCTGGGTGGAAAGACATGCTCCAATTTGATTCCCATTTCTGTAATTCATCTAATTCTCTTTGTAAAATATCTGTGTCCTGTGTTGTTTTTATTGTTCTATATATTATGCAATCGTCTGCAAATAATCTGACTTTTGTTCCTGAGGTAATGCAATTTGGTAAATCATTTATGTCAATTAAAAATAGTAGTGGACCCAAGACTGTTCCTTGAGGTACACCTGAGTTTACTGTTATTGGTGTTGATTTAGAGCCATTTATTATTACAGTTTGTTCTCTCCCTATCAGAAAATCTTTAATCCACTGATGCCGTGAACCATTAATGCCGAAATATTTTAATTTTTTAAGCAAACTATGGTGGTGAACTTTGTCAAAAGCCTTAGAAAAATCTAGTAAGATAGCATCTATTTGTTCACTATTATCTAAACCTTTTGAAAAATCATCAATTAGTCCTATTAGTTGTGTTTCACATGATCTATATTTCCTAAAGCCATGTTGGTATGGTGTGAGGACATTATGTTTGTCTAAGTGGTTTATAATGTTCCTACATATTATGTGTTCTAGGATTTTACATGTGATGCTGGTAAGTGATACTGCTCTGTAGTTTCCTGGGTCAGATTTTTCTCCTTTTTTAAATAGGGGACTTACATTTATTAATGATATTATGGTAGGCCTACACGTCAGAAAATGGCTTTATTTCTCAAGTTAAAATGTAAATATTCCCATTGATCCACCAATTTTAGACGTAGTTTACAAATCTTTTTTTTTTGTTTCGCAGCACATGCCAAGAATGACGTAATATTTGTTTTATAATGTCGCTTATTTGTTGTTTAAAAAAAGAACACACTCACACTTTCTTTACAAAAAAAAATGTTTGCTTATTATCATGTTCCAAAAAAAAAATTGATTCTAAATTCCACTGGTAGTTACTTCAACTTTCCCATTTCATAATCGTACAAATGGGGGCCCTGGTGTAGGTAAGATACATTTTTTAATATTTTTTTTTATAAAAGGAGGGGTTTTGTACTCTTTGTGCCGAAGTTTTGGCGGGCCGGACGGAACTACGTCGCGGGCCGGATCTGGCCCGCGGGCTGTAGTTTGGGCATCACTGATTTAAATTATTAAATTAGAGTCTAGATCTTGAACTTGATTATTTTATCCAAATTAATTGGAAACCGGATTTATCTGGATAATGAAATGCGGAGCATAATAAACAGTCCATTCCATCAACAATATAAAATATAAAGAAATTTCATAAAATAAGGAGGTATCATTGTCACTCCTTATGTTAACATAAAATTTATAGGGGAACGAAGTGTTATACTTAGTAGCCTACCATTATTTGAGAGAATCTATTGCTGATCTTTTGCTGCAGATATTTGATGTTCTGAATAACTCACATCTGGATAAACAACATTCTACTTTATATTAATAATTATCTTAATCTTTGCTTGTGGTTTGTGTAAATACATGTTTTGACAATGTTACACTTACCATGCATACCCAGTGATATTTGAATTGTTGAAGATTCAACAGAAATTCTTTTTCATAAATTGAATGCTTTCATGTTCAAAATTGAAATCACAAATGAATAAACATGTACACTCAATAATCCAACTAAGAATTACACTTGATAAAAATTAATTTGAAGAACAAATGCCAGAAATTGATTCACAAGAAGTTAAAAAACATGGACCATGAGTTTACATTTTTCCCCCTCAAATATTCTGACAGAAACCATACCTTCTTGAATATGCTGGATTGCAATTATTGCATTTGCTCAATTAATGTTTAGCTCTACTGTGGATTTCTGGAATAAAGAGGGGAATTAACATCTGGTTTAAGTTCCTGCAACCTTGACAATTCTCTTTTTTTTTTAAACTTTGTCTGAGTAAATGTTTCCACACTTCCAATGGCTATTTCAAAGTCTTTCGGACCATTAGGGTATCACAAGTGGTCTAATGACCAGTACTTGCCATTCCTTTATTTTGTGTCATCCTTGCCTTAATTTTTTATCCAGTGTTATGCACTTTCTTTCCTTGATGTTGTCATCCCAGTTTTTGTCTTGTCTGCCTTTCTTCCTTTTGGTGCTGCTCCTTATAGAAAAGTCTTTACAAATTGTGAGAATATTGTGACATGGTCATAGGTTATGAAGTCATCTTGAGCATTAGTGGACATTTTGACCACTTTTGATAAAGCTTCTGTAATGATGCCCAATAACAAAGTTTTGTATTTGAGTTTATGTGGATATATAATAATGCAAAACATGGCTGTGAATTACTTAATTTACCTCATCTAGCTGAGATTTTAAACTAGGAGTGCACTGACTTTTAAAGTCAGTTCAGGCCTGGATACTTTATCTTAGATGATAACTCCAAGATATTTGAAGCTTTTGACAATATTATATCTCTTATTCCTAATTTTGAGACAATGATAGGGCTTTCTACACTGATGGTCTTTCTTTTTTAATTCTGATTTGCATGCAGTTGACATGTATACCATATTAGATGATAAGCTTTAAAAGTCTACTATTTCTTTTTCTTTTTTTTTTTTATGCTTGGCCTTTCATTTTTTCTGCAAAACTCAAGTTTATAATTGTTCTGTGGTTCATGCTCATAGTTTCGCCACAGTCTTCCTTCCGTATCATCTTCTATCTATCTGTGACAACCCATACTCATTAACATTCCAATTGCGATGAAGTGGCTTATTGTTTTCCTCTTCAACAAGGTGTTGGTTTGAAAAGACTATAAAGCAATAAAGAGATAGCATGAACTTAAACTAGTTTAAACAATGTATAATCTAATCAAGAATGTAAGTTTCTCCAAATACAATGGTTCATTTTATTAAAGCTGTATTATTTTGATAAAGCTGAGGGTATTTAAACTAGAATTACAATTTAGCTAACTGACTAACCCCCTCTTTTTTTAAAAACCTTTTTACAGTCTTGACACTGCAGTCTTTCTAGATTCAACTCTTACATCTGTGACCCTTTACTGACAGCTATAATTTGTTTTGAAAAAAAAAATTACATGAACTCATCATGTCCTTGTCGAATTAGGAGGGGTATTTACAACGACCCAGACATGATCTGTAATGTAATGGTGCAATTTCTCATTTAAAATGAATGCTGATATTAAGGTTAATTGTATGATTTTTTTAAGGTGAAAAGATAAAATTATAAAATTCTCAGATTTTTTTCATGAAAAATTACATTGACACTTTTTATCTATCACATGTCAAGTGATTAAACTGTTGCTGTTGGGTCCATTGTTTTTTTTTTAGTTCTGATCATAATCACATTTAGTGTTCTTGTCTTTGGCAGTCAGTATAAATGGCTCACTGGCTGTAAGTAATGCACTTTGGACTATTTTAATGATCTTTTAGAGGGTTCCATTACAAATAGTTCTCAGACAACACTTCACCAAACTATTGTTTCACAGAAATTAAAAATGTGTACTGCTTTTGGATTTTGTAAGATCCTATGTCTGAATCTAGATCTAATATGAGGGATTTGGAATGCAAGCAAAGTCAATAAGCTTTAGGATGGAACAATATCTGTTACTATCACTGTTGACTTAGTGAACCAATTATCAATGACCCATTTGTAGAAAATAAGAGAAGTTTTTTGGAAATAAGATAAAAGTCTTGTTGAACTTCCATAACCTCTCTTCCTAGAAAGCTTATCCAAACAAATTATTACTTACTTACTTACTTTCTAAGACTTAGATCAGCCTATGCTGTTTGGCACATAGTGTAATGAATTTTTTCCACAGATATCGGTCATGGCGACTTCCCTCTCTTACCAGTTTTATGCAAACATCAAACAAATGATAAATGTCAATTTCATATTTTTATTTACTAATAGTACTTATTAGGGAAACATTACAATGTTACATTTTTCACTCACAAAACATTTGTTAATTCTTTACTAAAATCTAATGTTACTTTGTGTTACAGTGCTACAGGAAAATTTTTGTCTCAACTGGTTCCATATGGCTTTGCTATTTGCTTGTCTTGTTATACACCATGATGGTTTGTCCTTAAGCAGGACATATTTAAAAAAAAAATTACTCTACTATCTATTCATACTAAGAACTATTAAAAGATTCTTTGCCATTAGATTTCTACTAGCCTAAAATTGTAAACTTTCTTGCAGTGCATTTAGTATAAAAAAAATAATCATATAATAGGATATAATAGGTTTTATCAGGAATTAAGCTTAAGTAATAAGTACCCATTTAGATCTCTTCAAAGTCTTGGTCTTTATTTTGCTACATATTATTATTCCTAGGAGTTTTTGAATGTAAGATCTTTGGATTAACCAGCCTATAGTTTTGACAACTCAGTTACTGTTAACAAGCAATGACACAAAGGCCTGCCTGCAGAATGTTCTTTGCAGTCTTTTCTTCTGTGTATGCTTTCTACTGTTAGAAGTTGTTATTATTTCTTTTTAATACATTTTAAAACGTAATTGTAAATTGATTGTATATTGCTTATTTATTCAGAATTCGACTATGATTTTGTTACATGTGGGTCTGCATTAAAAATTTTAAACACAGCTCACAATGCCAGATTACATTCCCATGATGTTAAATATGGATCAGGCAGTGGCCAGCAGGTAAGAATTTTTTGAATTGACTCATTATTCATAGACATATTTATTTTTTTTGATTTCTTATAGTTTAAACATGTTTTTTTTTAAAGTTCAATGTTTAGAGATATTTTGTTCTCAGTAAGTCTTTTACAAATTATAATTTTGCCCATTGCAGCACAGGCACATCATTTTCTTTAATGCAGAAAGCTCATGGGGGCTATTTTTTTTTTTTTTTCATTTCTTGTCAGTTTCTTAGGAAAATGATATTAATATTTGGCTATATGTCACTAATTATCCATTGTCCTTTTTATTCCCCCTTTCTTGCTGCATCCAACTAAGCATTGTAGCAGGGCTCTAGTTAAAATTGAACTTCAATATCTTTCTCACCCAGTCTATTTTTTTTGTTACATTTAAAATAGGTATCTTGTTTTGTTCCCCCATTCACAGATTTAAATTGTCAACTAAAAAAAGCATTATAATAAAATAATACACAGCCAAATTTCAAAAGTAAGCAAATTAGTTAGAAGATCATGAATTTTCACTTACAAATCACTTTATAAAGTGAAACTGACTTCTATAGTGCTTATATGATTAGACTCAAACTCAAGCCTCTGTCAACAATAACAATCTCTCAAGAGTCATCACTAAACTTAAACTATTAGACTAATGAAATAATTAGAAATAAATAGAATTCGTTATATCTTACAACCAAAATTCTATTTACAAGTGCTATTTACAATACTATATACAATTTCAATCATCACAATAACACCTGAATTTTTTTTTATCCAGTCAGTAACAGGAGTTGACTCTTCTGATGATCACAACAGCTATTGGCAAGTGATGGCTAAGACAGGTGCACTTTGCACTAGGGGGTATGTATTTATATTATTTAAAAGCCAATTTTTGATATGCTGGCAATAACATAAGTCAACATGTTTTTTTGTGTGCAGTCTAGTAGTTTAGATTTATTTATTGTTGTTAGATAATTATTAAGCAGAATTTTTTTTTTTTTTTTTTTTTTTTTTTTTTTTTTTTTTTTACTTAAAGGGAAAAATTTCTTCTATGGCGCATAAAAAAATTTCTTTTTTCCACAGGTAGACCAAAATTTAGTTTAAATTTTAATTCCTGTCAAAATGCTTAAAATGTATTGACATTAGACATGTTTTTTCAAAACTTTGATGATTTGCTAAACTTTTTATTACAGAAACCCTGTTAAATGTGGTCAAACAATAAGGCTTATGCATGTCGCAACCAAACGAAATTTACACAGCCACCATTTTCAGTCACCCCTTTCACATAATTTAGAAGTGAGTGCCTTTGGGGAGAATGGCGAAGGAGATGAAGGTAATGCCTTTACAGTTAATCTGTTGCACAGTCATTTTTTTTTTCAATGTAAATAGTTTTTTTGTTTTTTTAATTTGTAATATTATATATAATTCATTAAACTACTCTAATAGCTTAAGTATGAAATAGTTGTATTAGTACTCAGTTTAGCACTAGCTGATAACTATAATTGATTGTAGGTGGGTGTAGTATACTTTCTCTTTTTATTTAGTACAATATCATTAACCTTCTTTTAACAACAAGACATTTAGTTTCTTTTTAAGGCTTATTGGATATTTAGAAGCATTTTAGCAAAACAAATTTTCTGGAGCAAGTTGTAAGAAACATCTCAATAAATCAACAAAGAATTGTAAAAGACACATTAATTTACTAATGATTTTAAAATGTTTTATAGAGACACAAATATTTTGAAAACTAATGTGGTTATATATATATGTTTCATAAAGGAAATATATTTTGTTTTTCCCAACATAACATAAAAACAAACACTATGCAGGCCTTGTAAAATTGAAGTAAATCATACACCAGAATGGATATCTTCAACTTTAAACTGTTAAAAAATAGAATGTGACATTGTCACATACTTTCATACAGACACGTAGTGTAGACTAGCTAAGTTTATTTGTAATTCTCTGCGGCCATCTCCATAGCAATGAGCTCTGGCAGTGAGGCTGATTTCTTGGTAAAGACGACATTCAATGACCATAAGGTGCAACAAGGACATAGTGGTGTGACAGACGTGACTTATTTGCAGACGTAGAGAGAGAGAGAGATTTGGGGAGAACAAAGAAGAGTCAGTTGTAGAAAAAATCTTGTTGAGTGCAGTTGTAGAAAGAATGTTGTCCAGTGAAGTCGTAGTTTTTTGAGTTGTAAAACCAGTACTATAATTGCATTTTATTTTATTACGAGCTTGAACAAAGATAGTTAACTTATATATTTTTATTGTACATTGTGTATTTTTATTCAAGTGATTCCTAGCTCCAGAATTAAAACTTTGTATTTATTATTGAAGGGTCTTCTTTGTTTGAATTAACAGTTATATTTGAATTTCCAGCATGAAGATCTTATTTTAGTGTTCAGTAATTGTTTGAAATAGAAATCTACTTTAAATTGTTACTTAAAAAAAATGCATTGTCTGATCAACACAATCTTATAGTAACCTCAAGAAATCTTTACATCAAAACAAATGATCTTCACATCTAGCACTCAAATATAGAAATAAATGGCTTGACATATTTTTTTTTTTAAAGTCGATATGATTGAATGAATCACCTAAGAGAGCAGTGGAACGTTAAAAATGTTTAAATAACTGAAACTTTGATTTAATCATGTTGGATATAGTAATATTCTACTTTCATCTAGCATGTCGACAATAAAAAAATACTGTACATAAATTATAATGGTTGAGGATTGTTATATAATAAGTTAATCATTTTATTACAGGAGACAATTGGGTAATTGTTTGCAATGGTAAATACTGGAGTAGAAATGAAAGAGTCAGATTTAAGCATGTCACCACAGAATAGTAAGTTGCATAAGTTTGTAATTATAACTTTCTTATACTTTTAGTAACAATGTAACATTGGGTTGTGTTTCTCAAAGCAATTTAATTTCAGTTTAATTAATCTTATAATTGATGTAGTCAGAAAATCCAAAAAAAATGAATTAAACTAAAAATTAATAAATCAGTATGTCACTTGTTATGTTATAATGATAAATAAAGAGGTGAGGTTGTTGTTGTTTTATTTTACACATTTTCAGCAGAGATGCATTGTCAAACAATTTTATTATGTATCAAACCAAGACAATGTTGGCTATTTAGTATGTTAATAAACAACAATATGCAATTGACCAAGTATTGAAATACAGCATGTGTTGCTTTGTTTAATCATTATGCAATCAAGTGATGTATTCAATAGAAGATTAAGTGGGTTTTCATTTTATTTGATTTTTTTTAAAGGCATTTCTCCATATTATTCTGGTTCCAACTCATTAAAGGTGAGGAGTATCCGGGAGAAATGTCTGTGCTTGAGAGGCACAACTCATCTCAAATAAAATTTTGAATCAATAATTCCTCTGTAAGGAATTCATCCTAAAAACACCAGTTTAGCAGCGAAAAAAGTTTATGCCACTTAAAAACATCCCCCCATACATAAATATATATATAAAAAGATAGATATATATATATAGATAGATAGATATATATATATTACATTTTCAGCTATTTACACATGTCTGGAGACACCTATGGACGTCCCATTCATGGCCAAAGAGAAATTAGTGCCTATTCAGGCATTAGTGACCTTAACTCATGGCAGGCTGCAGAAGGCATCTACATTAAACCCACGCAGACAAAATCTCGTACCTCTGTTGGTGAAGATAATGATGATGACAGTGATGACGATAATGAAGACAATGCTAAAGATATTCCTCATGATGAATTTTAACCCTATAAAGTCTAGATTTAAGTTAACGTTTCAATGGCTTTGTTTTTTAAAATGTTTATCTTAACAAGCAGCTCGATGTCATTGTATTATTATTATTCCTATGTTTATATTTAGCTTTTTTAAATTGAAAATGAACCTAAAAATTATAAAGACAACTATATGCCCTATTAGTGTGTTTTGTCTAAATAATTGGAATTCTTGGAACATTTTATTATCTAATTCACTTAAGCCCCATTAGCTTTGCCTCTTCTTTACCTTAATGTGATATATATATATTTCGCCCATCCTTAAAATGAAAATAACTTAAAACTATCAGATAATGCAACACTGTAAACCTAACATGGCTATACCTAGAAATTTCACATATTTCTTGATTTTTGCTGACTTCCTAGCTACATTAGCTACAGGTTATCATTAAAATTGTCATGTGAGGAAGTAGTGCTGTGGACCTCCACCCTGAAATTGTACTTTTTGTATGTATTTTTGTGGCACTAGTAATATCCCTTAGATTATCTATATCGTCAAAAATTATTATACCACCTGAAAAAAAAAACATACTTGTAATTGTGATGTATATTCATTTCTCAAATCTCACATCAAGATGTTAGTCTGGTTGGGTGTGCTTATTGTTGAGCTGAATGGATGAAATCAAAGCATGGGTACACTTTGTTCATATGATATCTGGTGCTTTGCTGCAAAATGTCAAAATGTATGCTTCCCAATGCAGTTTTTGTATGGACTGAAAGACACACATTATTAAGGTGTCTGTGCACATTACCCACCAGCACTGTATAACTGGAGCTAGGGATCTTAAATATTTACAACCACTTAACAATGTGGCGTATTTCTTTCTGTGCCAGATATGTTTCAGTTTTGTGACCAGAACAAAAGACATTAAATTATTAATTAGTTAATACAATGTTAACTGTGTTCTTTTCCATATTTAAAAGGTCAGAGTTCATCTGTTCTTTCTAACTTTAAATGTTGTTTTTTTTTTTTTTTCTACTTTGCGGATTAGTTTTACTTCAAAACTTAATTATTAATCTAAGTGCTTTGTTTTTTATACAATGATTATTCCTTTAATTTTATTTCTAAAAAGTATGTTTTTAATTGCTGATTGCTATGAACTGAATGTTTGACATGATTGGGAAATAGTAGTGTGAAAATACTAAGATTGGTTTAGAATGAATGGCACTGGGGGTGTCACGGCCTGATTATCAGATGAAAATATAAAGTTCTTTGTCAATGTTGTATTTTGGAATTAAAGAAATAAGGGAGTGGTACGGTTATTCTTAACTGTTGGCAACATTTTTTCTGATTTTTTTTTATGCAAATCTTTTTGGTCATCTATGCTTGTATTTTGTATATTTGCTTTTGATACACATCCATTAACTAATGTCAAACCTTATCTTAACAAGCTTACTTGTTCTTTGTCTGACACTTTAAGTATTATTATGAAGCTTATTTATTTTAAAAAAAAATCAACAGTTAGTATAAGTATAACACTAGAAGATTTTATATATATTTAACAACAGTTAGCATTCTGTTGCTTAAATTTAGACTTAAGAAAAATTAAATTTTGAAGGTTTTGACTAGATTTATCTGTCATTCTTGTGTTGCATTCTGAATTTTGTTGTTGTTTATTTATAGTCAATAACTTAGATGTTTAGATATAGCCAAACTTTAAGAATCTCCATTGCTTTTTTTTTTTTTTTTAAAGAAAACAGTTTGTTTGTTCTTAGACTTTTAACAAAAAGTAAATCCAAAATACATGTATGTTTAATGGTTTATTTGTTGTTTTTTCAAATGGAAATTGAAAAATAAATTATGAAAAATTTTTCTATTGTTTTGTAGTATTTATCATTCATTCATTCATACACTTCTGTCCTCATTTTACATAACTGGAAGAAAGAAAAGGATAACACTGCTAGTGACAGTAGACTCACTAAGCCATCACTGAAAATTCAGCAGATGCTTAACCCATCAACAATTTCCGGGGATGGGGGGGGGGGTAAGTCTACTCGACCAAATTTACAATTTTTAAATAATTTATAAAAAAAAATTAAAACTTTTTTTAGTACAGCGATTTATTTAATTTTAAAATGGAACAAAAGCATATACCCCAACAGTAAACCATGGGTGACTGCAAAAATAAAACGGGAAATCATCCAAAAGAAAAGAGCATATATGAGTGGCTACGGACAGGAAAGGAAAATAGCACAACGTAATTGTCAGCGTCTTTCTTGAGGAATGGAGGAGAAACTACCGAACCAAGCTGGAGGACTCGATAAGTGACATGAGACAGGCGTGGGGTATCATGAACAAATTGGCAGGAGCACATGTCAAAAGTAAAAATAATCTTGCTACAAGAGACGACAAAACATTATCCAAGCTAAATGATTTCTATTGTCGTTTCGACACTAACGATTTTGATTATCTAAAACTCAAAGCACTGGAAGATGTCAAAGTTAACAACTGTTTAGAATTAGCGATTACTAAAGAGCAAGTCTGCAACATTTTCAAAAACGTCAACCCAATGAAAGCTGCTGGGCCTGATGGTATACAAGGGCGAATCTTAAAAGAATGTGCTGAACAACTAGCTGAACCTTTCCTAGAGATTTTTTCCACTTCATTACTAAACCACGAGATATCATCTATGTGGAAGTCTTCTATAATTGTACCTGTGCCAAAGGTTTCCAAACCAAAGGAAATGAATGACTTTAGACCTGTTTCATTTACTTCCATTATGTCTAAATGTTTAAAAAACTGGTGCTTTTTTTCTGGGACTGTCTCATGATCCAATCAATCACCAACAAAAAAGAAAAACAAATCAGGGGCAAAAGCATGGGCCTACATCCTTGTCTGTTTTTACTAGAAGGAGTTTGTAAGCTTACAGTTGTGTATTACTAATTGGCATGATAACCCACCGTACAACTGTTTAATGATGTTGGTGAACTTCGCTGGAGCTCCTTAATGATTATACTGGCGAAGGTCTTCTCAAAATCCATAAAGGTCATGTACAGAGGGGACTGGCATTCAATGGATTGTTATATGATAATGTTTAGTGTGGCAATGTGGTCAGTAGCCTACACGATGTTTCCCTCCCAGCCGGTCCTAGTCCTAGTCTTTTCGTAGATAATACAGACGTTACTTCAAAAAAGAAGATGATTACGTCCTACGCGTCATGCATTTAGTCATGAATATATTAACCAATTACTTAAATTCTGCCAAGTCACTGGTTTTTCTGGCTATCTCAGACAACCAATTCCATGCTCTGATAGCGCTAGGGAAGAAGGAGCATTCGTACAAATTTGTGCTAGTATATGAAACGAGGAATGTGCCTTTATCTTTGTGTCTTTATGAGTATTTTATTAAATTGTTTTTGTATTTGAAGATTATGGTTTTATGTGTAATTGCTACTTTGGTCTAGGGCATCTTTTAGACGTTCCAGTATTATCTTAGTTGTTGCACTGGGTAAGGTCATCCTTTCTTGGGTATCTTGACTAGGTAACCCAGCTTCCAGATTATAGAGACCTGTAGGCCTACTTGTTCTCGAATCCTGCAAGCAGCGGATGTTGCATTTCAGCTGATGTGTTGGGCTCTACCTTACACTTCCACCGGTATATAGGCCCTAATCTGGACCTGCCGCCTTTCTATTTTTTTTTTCACTTTGTGCCATGTAAATAATGCACCAATACTGTGTGGTGCGCATGGTATTAAACGGAAGATCAGTCTAGAAATCTAAATCGACCACCGGCATATAATGGTTATGTTTTTCGTTGGATGTGATAAACTATGTGTATCGCAGCTAGTGCTGAGTAGCCACGTAAAATACTGCACTCCCCCTTAATTAATCATCGGACTCGAAAACAACGCTTGTATAAATGTAGGCTATCAAGGAAACATGCTTCCAGATACCCACTCCCCACACCATAAAGATTGGACCGTAGCGCTTTATTAATGCTATAGTATACATAGGCCCTATATATATATATATATAGGCCTATATATATATATATATATATATATATATATACGTGGGCGCCCGCAGGATTTTGAGTAGTCAAATTCTAGACATTTTTTTGCACCATCAGGTCAATTAAAATCTAAGAAGCAACTGAACAAGTAGTGTTTCCAATGGTGACTGAAGTACAGTTGTAGTAGACTGGCCTAGGCTTATCAGGCATTGATGGCTGACCATTCACCCCTTTGAATTCTAGGTAGCCAAATTTTAGCCATTTTTTTACACCTTCAAATCAATTACCTTCTGCTAGGAAGCAACTTAACATGTAGTGCTTCCATTAAAATAAAGTTAATAATAAGGATAAGCTATTGTTGTAATAAACTGTAACAACTCATCTGTAGTTAATGTCCGACCATGTACGCTGCAATTCAATATTCGATATTTTATAGCACGTTAGTCGTAACGATTTGTTTTCATTTGCATATAATTAATAGTTATCATTATATTTAGTAAAGGCCTAGAATATGATAAAAGTATATTTTTTGTCTTGAAATAAAAAACCTTGCCAGCTGTCTTTTGATTAGATATACATGTATGGGAAAGTTTCTTTGAACAAGATTGAAGAGTGCAGTCATCTTGATAGATGTATTTACGTCTTGCGGAGTTGCGGTCAGTGTTAGCGCTCAATAAAATAAAATAGCAGGTTAAACAGGTACATCAGTTTGTAATAAAAGAGATATAAAAAAAATTCTTCCCATACCAGCCGAGTTGATTTGATTCGACGGAGCATATATACAAGCATGAATTAACTGCGTTTTCTTGGTATTTCGTTAATAAAATGCAGATATCTCGGGCACTGAACAGATGCGTTTGAGCGTTGGATTTGTTGATGGCGATAGTACTCGATAAAAATTCTAAAAATTTTAACATTGTTGTTTAGAGAGACGCACTGCCTGTGTCCAACTTCATTGTCAGCGAATACATTATATACATTTTTCACATGGACATACTATAATACTCGTCCAAGGCTACGATGGCTGCCCGTGATGTGTTCAGGCAAGGATTCGTGAAAAATATCCTAAAGCAGACATTGTCCGTTGCGAGTCCCACAGACTTAAATTTGTTATTATTGACCTGTATGCCATTTCATATATACGTAATGCTGTCGGTGTCATCCAGAAGATTATCTATTTCTTCCATAACAGTCCCAAGCGAGAGCGTTGATGCTAAATTTACCTCTTTTGTGTGAGACACGATGGACAGAGAAATACGAATTCCTTCACGCATTAAGTCACAACTTTGAGAAGATCTTTAAAATAACGCCTGTAAGTGAAACCTGACAAATTGCATATGTGTAATCTTTGCCTGCTTCTCATGTGTTTCTGATTTATCTTTTAATTGTCAATTGTTCATCTTTTCATGAACCAGTTTCCGTGATGTTGCAGTCTGTCTATCTAAAAGTGGCCGCTTAACAGCAAATCAGCAGTCACATTAATGACATAAATACCAACATGGCCATGTTGAGGAACACTTCAAGGATGACATCTTGAGGAAGGTGAGACTGCTGGTAGGCCAACGGGGTATTGGGTTGGTGCTACTGAGAATTTGTAGCCGACAGACATACCGAGAAAAAAAACATAGGCCTACCTTTGGAATTTGGGAGTTATTACAGAACACTGCTTTACATTACGTAACTTTGTTCGTTGGTTTCTTAAATTCATTAACATTTGACAAGCAATAGTAATGCTCATTTCAACTTGTTTTTGTCTACGTCCTTAAATGATGCAATAGCTGCAACATTATGAAGAATATTAGCTCTGCCGGCTTGTCCATCGCGACAAGAAGTAATTGAGTAGTAAAGTTATTGACAGTTTGGGCAGCGTTTGCATTTTTTGTTTGATCAACCGTTGGGATGCACGGACCGCACGGATAAACTGAACAAAGTGTACAGTAGGCCTAAATAGTTTGTTCACATATGGGTGGCGTGGTGCCAGTGGCGTAGTAAGGTACCCGTTGGCCCGGGTACAAGAAAATGTTGATGCCCCCCCTCCCCCCATGACAAATTTTGAAATTTTGTGAGATAAAAAAATCGAGTAATTGTATGCATCGGTACATTTAATAAAAGACATTTTAATTCTATTACAACTTCATGAAAACAGCCGACAGAATCATTGAAGACCATGTTTAAGTACAGTGAACATAATGCGCAAGCGGCTGCTTTAGTTTGAACAATGCCTGAAGGCTATATTGTACTGTCCGCTCATATTGCGTTGGCCTCGCAAGTAATTTAAAGAAAGATGGTGATTTTGTATTTCTTGGAGAATTTGTTCGGCCAGTGTTGCAGACTTCTGGTTCTCACAAATATAAAAAACCTACAAATGATCTCTGATTGCACTTTCTTTTGGTATTTTGTCATCGGAGCTCACAAAACAATTTCAGAAAATAATGCTAATTTAATCAACTTTTAATATTTCTTGAGTGTTGTCAACCATAATAGAGAAAAATGGCGAAGATTGGATCTCTTATAGTATTTTTTGGTAAAACTACATTGTCCAACAGGTCTTTTATATCGCTTTGAATCTGTGGGGCATCAGGTAAGAGGTTGTGTTTTGTTGTTGTTGTTGTTTTCTTAAGAATGTATGTACTGCTAAGAAATTGTCGTTGTTACTTGAGTCACCTAAACGATACTCTTCACGATGACCTCTAAATAAAAGGCTGGTGCGTGCTTAAGTAAAAACATTAACATTCACTATGCGATGAAATTTCCGTCAGTAGGCCTAATTGTCAACTTCTTCAATGTGCTCTTTGTTTGCATCTTCCACCGTTCAAAGCTTGTTGATGAAGCTAAGTAATTATTAGGCCTATCATGTTTTCTTTATTATTTTTTTAAAAAACAATTCGGTTGGAAAACAAGCAACATTGATGCTGTCTCGGGGTATAAATCCGAGACTATCCAAACGACAGTCCAGTGCACATACCATACGACAAGGCAGCCATTCAAGTGAAAGACACTATAATATTCCATGATAATTGTAATTATCGCTTTATCTATAATCTTTTTTATATACCTAAACCTCCTCCCCAATTCATTCTACGAAGTCAAGATAAGTAGCACAAATAGTCAACATCTTTAAGACTTTAACTATTTCATAAGTAACATTTCCTAAGATTGTTTAATATCTAATATAGGGCCTACATTTCTGGTGATAGAAAACCGGAGGATTTCCAGCTACCCGTCGCCTCAGCGTGGCCCTCCGGTGGAAACATCCAGAGGTGGATCTGGACAGGCTAAGTACGAGTAGCGAACCAGGCCTTCTAGCAGGTCTCCCTGGGTGAGCTTTTGGTTTTTTTATCTCACTCGGGGTGGGGATGGAACAAGTAACCTGCAACCCAGTCCAAAAAGTCCGCCACGCCGTTCCACAAAGGGGGCCGTCATCAGAGACCCGTGGCTGGAGTGGCGGCCCTTACACGGAATAGTGGCGGTTACAGTATAGGAATATGAGACAAGCTCCCCGCAGTTAGCGCTGTTCCCGGCCACTTATAGCGAGTGGGCCAGGACCGGTTACGGCGCGCTGTGTACACGGCACGGCCCGGTTTTACCAGTCAGTCAACCGATATGGCCGCCTACCGTTGGGTGCCCTCAGACAGGACAGGGGTGAAGAGCCCCACGTCCAGGCCTGGTGGTTGGATAAAAGCCTTTCTAACCATCAACGGGATAATGGCGCCTACGGCGCCGATTCCCTACTGGACTTCATCGAAGGTGATAGAAAAAAAACAACTTAGTTTTTATAAAAAAAAAAAGCAGAAAAAAGGAAATAATCAACGGTTTAATTTTAAACAAATAAGGCTTGTCGTCGAGTTCAAAGATAAGTGAGGAATGCAGTATTTCCAGTGGCTGCGCAGCCCCTGCTGTGACCTACATATTTTGCCACATCCAGGGCATAACCATTGTCCGCAGGTGGTCGATTTAGATTTTCTTTTCGCCGTCTGCGTCTGTACTCGGCAGCGGATTTTCTTTTGGTTTCAAATGTGTTTCATTAACATAGAAGGGAAATAACCCAAAGAAAGAATGGGAGCCAAACGTCATCACCAACACACCGTCACACAAAATAAACCTGATGAAAGCAGTTCCTTTCATCAAAACCGTCCAAACGGCTTGTATACAAACTCTAAATAAAAAAGTTAATAAAGTCTGATATGACGTTAAGGATATTTTAAGGAAACTTTAAATTTTTTTATTTGTTAATTAATTATTATTATTTTTTATTTTTTTTACAAAATGGCAGTTATTTTTACCCCATTGCACTTTTTGTCACCCCCAAGGGCAGGTCACAATTGGTCATTCATCACGCGCCATGCAGTGCCGTATTTAGTCTTAAAAGGCTCTAAGCTATTTAAGATAAGGGACCCCAAATTAGCTCAGATATTATATTTAACTATTACATATTTCTTGGGGGCCCTAACCTATAGCTTATGTTGCATATAGATAAATCTAGCTCTGGTCCCATGTTTGTTACGCCATCGGATGTGGGCCCCTAAATGGTCGTGGTCCCGGGTTCATTGAACCCCTTCGCGCCATGGATGCTACGCCACTGCGTGGTACACTATTTCTTTTCTTTAATATTTTTTATAATGAAAAAGTTGCAGTTACTACTTAATTGAGCCATAGGTGGCGACTTGCACACCCTGCAAAAAATCATGCGGGCGCCCATGTAGGCCTATAGCCTAATATATGGCTTCAGTAAGGCATGCTTTTCAGCCTCAATTGCTTCTGCAGGAATTCTTTCTTGTCTGGGTGCTTTCCAACTGTTGCACATGTCAATGGTTGGGCTTTTTTTTTAAAGTGTATCAAATACAGTAAGAATATATATAAGAATAGATAGATCTCCATACACACATATAAGAATCACTCGCTTATTAAGAGTATAGGATTTGGGTTTTTTTTTCACCTGAAGCCAAGATTAAACATAGCTAATATATGTAGGTCTGTGATGTAAGCCTTGTATCATCCTTTTGTAACTTTAAATAAAGAGTATCCTAACTTCCTCGATGTTGGAAACTAGAGTGGTGGAACGTGCGCGTGCTGTTTTAAAATTGTTTACTAAACAAATACAAAATAATAGACTCTAGAATTTATAGAGTCTCTCCGTGTGACTAGATTAAGATATAGAGAATCTTATCTAAAGTCTACTTTAAATAGAAGATCGACAACTAGACTAGACTCTACCTATTCTAGGATCTAGATTGACTAGATCTACTCTACTGTCTAGGCCTACATAACAGTTAACTGTAACTACTGAGACTGAGTATTTAACTAGCTACTAGTCTAGTAGTAAGTCTAGTAACTAGTACTAGTGTCTAGTGTAACTAAGTCAGTCTAAGTAGTGTAACTAACTCAGTAACTGACTGAGTAATTCTACTTTGTTTTGTAACTTTCTTTTGAACGAGTCTAGATTAAGATATAGAGAATCTTATCTAAAGTCTACTTTAAATAGAAGATCGACAACTAGACTAGACTCTACCTATTCTAGGATCTAGATTGACTAGATCTACTCTACTGTCTAGGCCTACATAACAGTTAACTGTAACTACTGAGACTGAGTATTTAACTAGCTACTAGTCTAGTAGTAAGTCTAGTAACTAGTACTAGTGTCTAGTGTAACTAAGTCAGTCTAAGTAGTGTAACTAACTCAGTAACTGACTGAGTAATTCTACTTTGTTTTGTAACTTTCTTTTGAACGAGTTCGTAGATCGAAAGTAAATCTAGATTAGCTAGATCTAGATCTATCGTCTAGAGTTACTAGAGTATTCTAGACTGACTAGACATCAATAATTTCAATAATCTTAGTATTCTTAGTCTGTACTGGACTGGGAAATTTTTATGCAAATGACTACACTCACTACAGGGATGGGTAAGTTTTAAAATTAAAGTTATTTAATTTAAACTATTTAAAATTTAAAGTAGATAAGTAGATATTTAATTATGTCAATTATATTTATATTTTATATCTATGAGATATGTAAAATTAAAATATAATTAATTATATGATCTAGATTTCTAGATCTATATATAATATTATAATTAATTAAATTAAGTTTTAAGTAAAAAACTTAAAATAATTAAGTTTAATTTATAAAGTGATAGAAATCTAGAATAATCTCTAATAGATCTATAATAGTCTGTAGTACTATATTCTAGATCTAAATATTAGAGAGGCAGAGTTGGTGGTATCAAACAGTACCTAGTGACAGTAGTGTAATACAGTTAAAAGGGACTTGGCAGAATTTAAGTCTAGAAGTCATTGGTTAACATGCATGACTAGATTCACTAGATACTAGATTACTAGATTCATATGACGCATCTAGGACATGGTCGTAATCTTCTTTTTTTAAAATAATTTCTGTATTATATATGATAAGATACAGTGCCCTGCATGTTTTCATGAAAAGCTGACAATATTTTTCATACCAAGTATTTATAGAGTATAGAGCTTATTTAGACACAGCTAATTTTTTTCTACTGTACACCAGACAGACTAATTCTACTTACATGGTCAAAATTATTAGTAAAATTAAAGCTAGTATAAAATAAATGAGAAATGGACGAGCTCCCATCCAAATCACAAGAAAGATGACGCTTACTAAGCTATCCCGACAAGACCAACGTCTAATCTTTCGACTCAGGACCGGACACAACAGAATGCGACAACACATGTACTGGAAGCTCAAAATTGGAACCAGTGAAATCTGCCCATGTGGAGTATCACCAGAAAATGCAGACCACATCCTCCAAAACTGCTCTCTCTACCAAGAGGCCCGTATAAAACATTGGCCCCAAATCACCCCAATAGAAAGAAAATTATATGGAGAGCTCCCTGATTTGGAAACCACTGTGCAGTTCATCTCATGTATTGGTCTAGTCATATGAACACTCCAACATAACAATGAGAACGATGAAGAAGAAGAAAAAAAAAGCTAGTATAGAAGGGCTGTTTTTTGTTCTTTGTTTTATATTAGATTCCTGTAGATGATGTGATGTGAAAACCATCTCTTGTAGATCTACCTGGCTTAAAGTCGCATTGTGACTCAGGATAAACTTATTCTGACAAGATCTGCAGCAGTTTTAATGGTACTCTTGCATATAATAAGGCTTTCAAACTATAGCAGTGAGATACCTCTGTAACTGTTATAATTAGAGCTGTCACCCTTTCTTTTTATAAATTGTAACAATGTCTGCATCTTTTAAATCTTGTTGGACTGGACTGTTCCTTGTTCCTAACACAGTTTAGCAGTTCATGGAATGGCTTCAGTAAGGCATGCTTTTCAGCCTCAATTGCTTTTGCAGGAATTCTTTCTTGTCTGGGTGCTTTCCCACTGTTGCACACATGTCAACGGTTGCGCTTTTTTTTAAGGTTATCAAATACAGTAAATCATAAATTATGTTTTTTTTAAAACATTGTCATAAGATTGCATAAATTTTGTTTGACTTATCTAATTTTTGCACAGAAAATTGGTCACAAGAAGAAGTTAAGCTGTTGGTCCAAAATATTATCAATGCCACTAAAGACATAAACAAGTCATATAAAACTGTGGAAGGATCCATGAATTGGGAGAATGTGGCGGTCAGTGATCGGTCTGTGGATGAGTGCCGAACCATCTTCCAACACCTAATAAGCAAGGTAATTGCGACATAATTTGTTTTTTTGCTAGAACTATATACATTAATGGAATAAGTCATGTTTGCCTACCCATACTTTCTTATTAATTGTTCCCACCAGGTCATCATTTTTAGTTTGGCAAAATTACACCTGAACTCTATTCTACAGATCCCTTGCACCTTTCAGCATTCCATTCACTGTTTGTCACATCACATAGTGTATGATTTTGAGTTCTAGGGGAGTATCTAGGAATATTCTAAAAGTTACATCATTAACAATAATCTATAAAATGTTCCTTTTTAAAAAAAAAAAGCAAAAAAGTACATTTATTCTTTCTTTCTTATTTTCTTTTTAGATTTTGTGTGTGTGTGTGTATATAAATATTTCTTGTTTTAAAATTGATCCTTATTATAAATATATGTTACAACCAATGCATGAAGTGGCGGGCCAATATGGGAACTTGTCTAGAGCACTGTAAATTGGTTGGTCAATGTCCAATTTTTTTTTAATTTTGGTGATTGGCTGCCCATTTCACAATATGGCATAGAGATTGTCTAAAGAAAATCGGTAGAATGTTTTGAAGGCTGTTTATAATTATCAATCTCTATAATCTTATTGTAGCAAAATGAGTTTTTGTGATCTTTGCATTGTTATGTCTGTTAAGAGACTCTTAATCATACACCAAACAGATATGTCAATAATAGATTTTGAGAACTTTAATCTTGGTTATACAAATAATTATATGTCAATAATAACCTCATTTATAATTCTCCATTTTTAGATCCTTCTCAATCGTCCTCTTTCAACACTCATTTGCACAATTCCACATTCACACTATTCTGCACATGCATAAGAGTTGTTTTAAATAGTGATTAGTTTTGCACTTAGTTGAATTATTTCTTTTAGTGACGTCAGTCTATAACAGGGAATATGTGCCAATTTATAGTGTTTGTAGCTGGTGAAATTTTTCCACCTAAATTTTTTGATATCTTTGCACCTTGATCATACAGTCTCATATTAGCTACTAATCTAGTCTCTTTTTACTTATTTCTTTTTATTTGTTCCACTTATACTGTCAACAGCATTACATTCATTTTAACAAGCTACACATCATATTCCGAATATCTTGACTGTCACATTTGATGGAACCATTGCTTTTGCTGTGTCTTTGTACTAGATTCAGTTCAGGCTACATTATCTTCAGTTTATTTATATCTTGGTAAACTAAACCTCTGATATAGAGGTCAAGAATTCACAAGAATTCAAGTAGCTTGGCAGCTGGCTAACAATTTTTTTTTAGTTCTGTTATTTTGCTTACTTTACTACTATTACTATAATGTAAACCTACATAATCCTTTTTATTGACTTTAAAATGTAATGTCTCTTTAAAAGTGGAATACTTTTCTCTGTTAAAAATGCTTTTTTCTGTCTACTTTTTTTTTTCAGTAACATAATATATGTAAAGTATTAACGAGCCTGATATGTTAAAACAAGTGTTGGTTCAGCGTGTTTACCCACATATTAGTTTCTTTTGGATGTAGATACAGGGCAGCAAACAAAAGAGCAATATGAACAGTTGTATATAAAAATATACACTTTTCAATTAATCTACTTCACACACACACACTAAAAGCAGGCCAAATTACTATATAAACTGGTTGTTTTAACTATGCTAAAGTATGAAATGGTTAGCATATTGTGCTTATGACCAAAGTGTGGCTTTGGCTGTAATATTATAGGGTTAGTGTTGGCTGTAATATTATATAATAGAAATATTTAAATAAATATGTTTGCATACATATGTGTACAAAATATTTCTAGGTTCGTAAGTATCGAACAATGTCAGAAATATTGACTGATGTGATGACAGATTTAAAACAAGATGGCTTTAAACCTAACTCTAAGGATGCGGTGGTAAGTAGTGCACTGGCTTGACCACTGATTAGTTTATTTTTTCAATAGAAGTAAATAACTATGTTGGTTTTTTTTTTTTTTTTTTTTTTTGTCTTTAAGAAATTGAAATTTTGAGATAATACTTATGAATTTCAAAAATTTTACCTGTAATCTTTAAACTGTGTATATTAAGGTCTTTTTATAATATAATCTCATGACCAAATTCATATTAATTTGTGCTAAAATAATAATTCTTATTTTACAGCATGCAGACATGCCCAAAAAACCCATGACTGCTTATCTCTTATTCGCAAAGAGACGTGGCAAAAAACTTCATGGCAAAACATTAGCTGAACGCTCCATGATTTTAAGTCAAGAATGGAAGGCTTTGTCTGATGAAAAAAAAGTATATCCTCCCAAGTTTCCTTGTTTAATGTTGTTACTTTTTTTTTTTGGTTACCTTATAATGCCCACACATTTGACCATATAACTATATTTCTTCTTTTTACTTTACTTTTTTTTGTATTGCTTAAAGAATGTAGGCTGTGGCTTAAAAATAAAAATGTAAACAAAGAGGTGATTACTGGGTTTCAAATTTAAAATTCCTAATTGATTTAAAAAAATGGATTAAAAAAAAAATTTTTTATTTTTCTTTAGAAAAGGGCTAGAAAGGGGGCAGGGAGGAAGTTAATAACTTACTAACACCTAAATTTAAGTAAAGAATTGGTCATTGGTGGCAGGGCCGGTCTTAGGGCACTGAAACCTATGCGGCCGCAGTGGGCCCCAGATGGCTCGTAAAGTCAATTGGACTGTGATTTTGTACTTAGTAAAGTATGAATAAAATGCAAAGACTTAGGGGGCCTATTTATTTTCTAACAAAAAAATCTTAATTTTCACTTATTATCCTTATCCCTACCCAGACTAGGCCCAGCGCAATCCGTTTTGCATAGGGCCCCGCAATCCATAGGGCCGGCCCTGACTGGTGGTTTTGAACCTCTAGTTTTCAAAGGGTATTTAACAAAAATGGTTTTTAAATAATAAAGTTTAATAAAGGAATACCTAATTTCATAGTAGGGACATTTGTATGTGATAGCACTTTTTTTTCTTAGATACATTTAGAAACATTTGCCTTGATAGTCTGGGTTTGATATAAATTATTTTTTTAATGCCAGGAAGCATATCAACAGAAGCATCTAAGAAAGAAACAAGAGTATGAGGATGCAATGAAGGCATTTTTGTAAGTTTTTACTCTAGGTACATTTTGTAACTAGGTGAACAATTAGAGATAATCTTGTTGTGGTGTGTTGATTCATTTTTTTTAAGACCAAATAAATGTTTCTATCATTTGAGAATAAACCATCCTGAAGTGCATGTCCAAGGTCATTCAGTGAAGCCTCAGCTTCCAGTTCCATCAAAGCTATTCCAAGACTCTAAATTACCCAAGATACTGAGCAAACATCCAGAGGTAAATAAATCTGAGCTTATCACTCAAATGGTCAAGAGACTTGTATCTAAGTATTGTGTCTCATGGACTATTAGAAGTTGCGCTAGACATCAATCTTATCAACTAAAACATGATACCGAATTGGTTGACTTCTTAAAAAAACTATTATTCTATTAACTTCAGGTAAATAAACATGGCCAAAAATATATTAAGGATTTAAAAAGAAACAACTAGATGTTGATAATAGAAATATATTTACTATAATATGTATTTTGTAAGTATATGTAGTTTGATTAAGCACTGTCTCATTTCTGACTTAAGTGCAAAGTTTTTATTTAACAAAGTAATCATCATCCTACTCTTGTTTCAACAAAACTGTTTTAGATGTCTCATGCTGATGCTGTCAAAAAATGCCAGAACAAATATAACACCTTGTCTGACAAAAGGAAACTCAGGTGGATCAACAAGGCAAAGACTGCTTATAAGGACTATTTGGTAAGAATTTGTAAACACTGTTTTGATTTGTTTTTACCTCAAAATGTTTCAAGTGCATTTATTGTTCAATCTCAAAATTGTTATACTCTGTCACAGACAACTTCTGTTTGTAGTACATGCAGGCACCATGTTCCTGGCATATTTTAACTAAGCATATTTGTCACAATCATCTAGGCACTTGAACATTGGAATATGTAGTGGACAAAGACTCTTTAATTGAATGAGAAATTTTTTATTTTTTTTTAACGGTCTTCTGTCCAACTTTAAATATATTTGTTTTCAATTTTTGTTTAGTTCTTGTCATAACACTAAAGAGCTGTGATTTTGTGTGAATGCTGAATCATTTTTTAATTTCATCTTTACAGTCAGAATGTGAAGAATATTTAAAGAGGACTAGCAGTGGAAATTTCAAGCCTTCTGAGTTTCACTTGACTAAAGAAGAACAAAGGATTTTGGATGCCTCACTAGGCAAACCTTCCTTGCCTCCCAAGTAAATGTTTTAGCTTTTTTTTTCTTTTCCCCCAAAATACAACATTATGTTCACGTATGTTTTTATGTTGTGAATGGATAGCCAGCATGCCGTCAAAATTGTACATCTAAATATTAATTTGCCAAAAACTTCAGTCTGACTGATTGCCGGTATTGAACTTTTTTTTTTCCACGCGCTATAATTACTTGACTGTTTTGGCAAAACAACTAAAATTTAATGACAAGTCGAATTTAAACAAAGACAGGAAGCTACTTTTCTTTCACTTTTTGTCAAAAACGTTCAAAATTTTATAGTTGAGAAACATTATAACTTTATAATTGCAGCTAAACATTCAAACTTTTTTAAGCTGTGAAACGTTTAAACAGATTAATAGCAGTTAAACATTTAAACTTTATTATTTAGCAGAATGTAGTATGTATACAAAAGGGTGAAACTAGCAATTTAAGTAAAAGTTGAGTATTTATAAAATTTTTATATTGAAAGAAAATGCTTAAATAGATATATATTATTTTTATGACTGCAAAAATAGCTGTAAATCTACTATGTATGTTGTGAAGGCATTAGTACCATCATGCTTGCAACCTCCCTAGCAGGCAAAATGGGGCTTTGTTGCTTGCATCCATGTTTTGTGTCCCTAGTGCTTCATGTATTGGTTTTGTCTACAGGAATGTTTTCTTGTACTTCTCTCAACTGAATAAGGAACATACTGCCCAACTTTCCATTGGAGAAAAGAGTAAGACTATGTCCAAGCTGTACAAAGACTTACCTGAAAAGGATCTGAAAGAACTGGAGGAAAGCTACAAACAGGTACATATCTGTTCTTAGGATATCAATGGCCATAGTACAAATATTGTTGGTGCATTAATTTTCATTGCTGATATCATGATTTTTCTATTAATTTACAA
This sequence comes from Biomphalaria glabrata, assembly GCF_947242115.1. Classification (NCBI taxonomy): domain Eukaryota; kingdom Metazoa; phylum Mollusca; class Gastropoda; family Planorbidae; genus Biomphalaria; species Biomphalaria glabrata. Next base: position 11,680,461 of record NC_074727.1, read on the forward strand.
AATTTTCTGTCATTTCCTTTATTATTATTATTATTATTTTTACAACAGTTAGTTCAAAGCTTTGTTGAACAGTATTCTACCTATTATACTAATTTACCTGATGATGAGCGCATAAAACAAGAAACTCCAGAGGATTACTGCAAAGTCTACCATGTAAGTTCTTTTAAATCCATACACCAGTTTTTAAATGAGTTTGACTAATTTAACTGTGTTACCTTTAAGTACATCGATTTTGAAGATTAAGTGCATCATAATAATAAAAACATTTCTATTACACTAAGATTTTCATTGATCTCTATGCCCTGTGCTAATCTTGTTTACAGTTATTTCATTGTTTTATTATATGAACACTACATATTGTTACAAGCATAAACAAGTTCTGAGTTTCTTGTTGAATGTCTTAAAGCACTTTGTCTAAAAGATTGATGTCCTTTGGAAAGATGCCACATATTTGTTTTATTTTTTTCATGGTTGCCTCATATGCTTGTAAGTTTCTACATGGTTCCTGTAGGTTCAAATTGGTCTTCCAATATGTTGGGGCACTACTATTCACTTTAGAACCAGTGCTTTTTTTTGTGACGGTACGCAGCGGTACAGCGTACCGGCAACTTTTTCAATGTGTGGAAAAAATTATTACTTTTCTTGTATTTTAATATTTATTATTATTATTTACAAAAAAAAGCACTGCTTAGAACCTGATCCTTCCCCATGACTGTTGGCATCAGATTATCAACCTGAATGTAGCCAGAATGTGTTACCTTTCACTTTGTATGATGGGAAGAAGAAACAGAAAAAGACACTTATATACTTTGTGCACTTAGTTGGCAGTGATATTGTTTTATGAAAACTATGAAAACATACTTGCAACATTCTTTTCATTGCTATCATAACTTTAGCCAGTGATCTGTCTGAATCTGTAGCACACAAATGATATATGCTTTAGAAAATTAACAAGGTTGTAACTGTCTTTGTACCATATTTTGTTTTTCAAGAAAATTCTTAAATCAAAAGAAAAAAGTAATGAAGCTGCAGAATCATCTAAACGAAAACGTAAGCAAAGTAGTTCAGAAAAAGTTGTCTCTAAAAAAGCTAAGGCTGAGGAAGAAACCAAGTCTGACGAATCAAGTTCTGAAAGTTCTGCCGAGTCTTGCCCTAAGTTAATGTTATCGCCTAGCTCTTCCTCAGGAGGTAGCTCAAAACTGGATGTTTCCAATAACAGGTAGCTTTTTTTTTTATTATTTATTAACTTAAATTTGTTGCTTCTTTAAATCTGTTCTTGCTTTTAATTTAAACCATACAAGTTGTGTATTTATATATTTTTAAAATAATTACTGTTGTTACAGTCAGTGTACTGATGATAATTTTGGCATCATATTTTTCTTAATTATGACAGTGGATAGACGTTAATCGACTCTTGGTGATTTAAATAATATGTCTACTTTATCATTTCACATATTTGTATCCTCTTAGATTACCTTTCCCTTTTTTATTCTGCCAATAGATTCTAACTCTTCACTCGTATACTCTATAATTGATGCTTTCCAGCAGCTGTTCAGAATAGTTATCAGTGGTATGCCACATCTTAAAGAATAGTTATCAGTGGTATGCCACATCTTAAAGAATAGTTATCAGTGGTATACCACATCTTAAAGAATAGTTATCAGTAGTATGCCACGTCTTGGTGGCAGTAAACTCTCTTTACCTAATTTGTTTTTAATATTAACTGAACATAGTTTACTAAAGAAAATGGTTAAAAAACAAAATTTATTTTAACATCTTATGTTTATTTTTTTTTCAATTTTATTTGTCTTTTACATACCAGTATTTGGTAATAAAAGAAAATATATAAATAAAAGTGTAAATAAATTCATTTAATTTTTTGTTTCTTATTGTTTAAAGCAGTCGCCACACAGAGATCACTAAACATTCAACTATACTTAAATCGCCTGTTAGCAATTCAACCCTGACATCACCTACCTCCGCCAAGAAGAAAGAGAAAAGCAAGTAACAAAAACTGCACTCCAACTAAATTACATTTGTAATGGATGCCATAGAGTTAGATTTTATAATTAACTAATCTTAATGTCTTCAAAAATTTTTAAATGATGTAGCATAAACTCAATCATTCAACTATTAACTTAAAAAAATCACCAATAATTGTGGCTTTTTTTTTTTTACTTGGAAGGAACTTTTGTTATTTTAAAGATCAGATACAATGTTTATAGTTGATTTGATTAGTTCATTTGTTTGTTGTGTTCATCATATTTATTGTAGCGGATACAAAATATTTATAAGATTGTACGATGAAATATATACTGAATGTTCCTGTGAAATCCCATTCTTTATCAAGGTAACAGGAAAAGTAAATAACTATAGTTGTTTAAGCTTATAGGAAGTAGTCTGATTATAGATCTAAATCTCTAATAATAATTTATATTCAATTTTATTTGTATAGTAAAATATAAAGTGTATGCATGACTACATGTTCCTTATAGAAATCAACATCCTTGGATCAATATTCATGAAACTTGGCATTGATTGTTTGAGTAGACTATGCTAGAACCCATTCCTCCCTGTGACCATGGGCAAGGCTGTGTCATTCTGTTAGTATACAAATAAAAAAATATAACTAGTCCTACAGTTTTTAGTTGTGAATAAAGTAATAACATAAAAAAAAGAAAGTTATTGTTTGGCATTAAAAATGAACTTATAATGTCAGAGGTACAAAAAAAATTGGGTAATTTTTTTTAAATCCAACATAAATTTTTTTTTTAAACTTATCCTTTTTCTTAAAACAATTTTTTTTTAATTTTTTTTGTACATAAAACCTGAATACTGTACACATGGTGTGCTAAGTGGTTGTTCTTAGCTAAAGTGTATTTGACTAATGTTTTTGCCTTTGAAATAAAATTATTATCACTACCAGAATTTTTTTGATGACAGAACTATCTTTATTAAATATTGGTGATTATTTTCACATCTTAACACAATGTAATCAGATGCAATTTTCTTTTTGTCTCTAGATGGCACTTCTCTAAAGTGTCCTTTTTTTTAAAATTTATACATTTTGCAATTGATGTAATTGTACTTGATGATAATTGTGACTTTTCATGTTCTCCTATGCAAAAATAATTTTCACTGTGGAAAAACGCAATAAATGTATAAAATAGAAAAAGAAAATGATCATACATATCGTTGAATGTATTTAAATTGCACATGCCTACTTGCTAATTTTAACAATGAATGGTAATGGAATCAATTTTATGGGGCTTTAGCCAATAGAAGGTTAAGAATGAAAGTTTATTATTCTATGTAACACAAAATATGTGTATGTATTTGATTGGTAGAGACAATAGCTCGAACAGTTCAAGTTTTAGACTTCAATATGTCCATTGCATAGTTATGGTTTGAAATCTTATCAATTTATTGTCTTACTTTTTCTGATATAGTTTCTTTTTTTGTTTTGTTGTTCACGTTTTTTATTTTATGACTGTTAAAAGGTTTAATTAATGTATGGTAATGGTTTATATTAAGCCATTTATAGATTGCCTTCACCCAGGTGTTCATTTAATTTGTTTTATTCAAACATTTGTAAACTGTTTCTCATCCAGTACTGGTATATGTTTTATTCAAACATTTGTAAACTGTTTCTCATCCAGTACTGCTATTGACTTTGAAATGTTAATAAGGAGAGCTTATTATAAAGCAATGGACTTTTTATCATTCAAACTCTCATCCATTTTGAAATGCAGATGATCCAATGTTTGTTTAAAGTTATTGCTCTGCCCATATTATCAAGACGAGAAGTTATATAATATGCATCAACAAATGAATTTATAAAATTTTACGCCATGTAGATATATTTTAAATTTATTTAACATGTATCTTATATACATTTTTAAAAACTACACTTGCATACAAGTGTATCTACACTTGCAAGTTTATTAATATAAATACTGTAATCAATCTTGGAATTTGTAAGCTGTTTCATGTATTGACTATTGATCTGTTGAAATAGTAATTAAAATAAAGTCTAATAAAGTTCTTTTTTTTTAATTGAACACATTTCTTACACAGATATTGTTCCATACATTGTTTACAATATTGTTATGAAAAATTCTAGTAAACCTAATTAATTAGGGGATACGACAATTAGTTCACTGACATTTCGTTCTCCCAACTATTTGTTCAAACGACATATAGCTCACCGACTAACTTGTTTACCCGACAAATTGTTCACAGGATAGTAACATTTTGTTAAAATTATATATTCTAGTCACATGTTTAATTTGTTTTAATTAAAACTTTTGTAGCTGTCTACCACACCCAATCTCAGATCAAGATGAAATTTGGCACTATTTCTTGTACCTTACAAAACAAGAATCAATTAAAATAATTAACCTATTAAATAATTATTTTGTTGGTATAGAACAAGGGAAGGAAATTGTACTTGACATGTGGCAGTATAAGTTGAATGAATCCCCTTTATTCTTTGTGTAGAGAACTAGTTCCTCACTTACTAGTTTCAAACAATAGGAAACTTGAAACCTTCTATTTTCATAAGCACTTGGCTGGCACAGTGGTTAATGTATTGGCTTGAGCCCACAAGTTTGAATGAATTCAAGTGGTACAACTTTTTACAAAATAAAATACATTTAAAAGGCTATAACGTTAATCTTCATCCAGTTACCCCCTTCTTTCTCCCCTCCTCCTTGCCCAACTGGCCCAGACAAGTGATAGGATCATCATAGCGCATTGAGAAGGCTCAAAGCATGAAGTTGCACTAAAAAAATAATTGGTAAAAATACTTCTAATCACAGATTTATTATTGCTAGTCTAGGTCTATTACAAATTTAATATGGCTAATCTAAATTAATTGATACAATTACACTTAATACAAGCTATGTTTCTTTTTAAAAGTATTTTTTTTTTTAATAATTTGACTTCCTATGTGTTCTTTTAAATGTTGAAAATAAATAGCAAAATTAATAGATTTTTGGGTGCTGCTTTACATAAAATTCGCTTGATATTTTTACAAATGATTTGATTGAATAAGAACTTCCTTAGTATCATAGTTCTCAGTCATTTGTTAAACAACCAATGAGGTTCTGGTAAAAAAAAATCACACATGGAAAAGAAATAGAAAAATATTTTAAAGCTATTTTATTCATTTTAAAGTTTGCTATGCACATGAATAGGCCAATTGAGTACAAAAGTTTTAAAAATATCATCATACTAATTTCCAAAACATTTTATTTCTATTTAGTACAAGTTTTCATCATCCATATTTAATAATAAACTTCTAGAGTAATAGTGAGACAAGAATATTTTGATATATAGTTTTCAAAAAAAAATGTTAAGAAAAGAACCCAGCAATGTTTTGGTATGATGCAACAATTAGATGTACCAATTTATTTATTTTAGCAAGAAAAACAAGAATTTTAGAGCACTACACAGAGTTGAATTATAAGAACAGTTATGTGTAGAAAAGGTTTAAAAATAAATTGAAAAGAATATAATTTAAGTGGCACCAATTGCTTTGAAGAAAGAAACTCACAGGAAACTATTAACACCAATCCAATAAATTAAGAATTTGCTTTGGAAAAAAAAAAAAAAATTTTTACTGATTATAGACAACAATGAATCACACAGCCCTTTCTGAATTCAATCACACACCTTTACACAGTCCACACTTGTCAATTAGCCTGTAAGGAGTCTAACAGTTTTTCAATACATTCTATAACCTTGGTCTCTTTCAGCTGGGACTCAGGCTGCTGGCTCTGTTGAGAAAAGAAACTTAGAAGAATTAGAACAAAATAGAAACAATGACTGGACAATATTTACATATATCACCGTGAGAAAAGTCAGTTTGTTAGTTGACACCTTAGTGGTCCTCAACAATAAATTCCATTGTGCATCTAATCCGATTAACAGAGAAGTAAATCCGTTCAGAAAAAGTATGACTGAGAAAATAATTAGGCAAATACCAAGAGCTCACGGCAAAGATAGTTCTATGCAAATCATGACTAAATTCTAAACGTATAGGCTTCAAAATAGCGCAAGAATCAATTACAGATAGTCAAAATTTGTCATCTGTACATTTATAATGATGATGTTCTCTTATACTTTTGTGAGCTAATCACTCCATATGTTCCTACACTTTATGAATTTAACTCTTTAAATGGTGCCATGTTTTTCACAAAAAGTTTATTGTTAGTGTATTTTTTTTTTAGTACTTTTTGCTCTAGTTCGAAATATAATTAATATTTCTATTTGTTCTATTGGGAAGTAATCAAACACACATATACACAATTGATAACCTGGTTAATGAAAACATCAAACTAACCTCATATTTGTTTTGAATTTGTTCTGCAGCCCAGGCAGAATATTTTTGATTGAGCTGCTTATCTTTCACACCTTTATTGGAACTCACTGCCAGATAGGATGATGACTAGAAGATAAAATTACCTTACAATTATCTCATATGGAATTATGCCTTTGTTTTCTTATTATGCTTACACCAAAATATTGTCTTTTAAGAAGAATCTGCTAGACTATTTAATACATTTCAACCAAGTTCAAAAAGAACATTTTAAGGAATCTTAAAATGCAAATCTTTTGAGTAAGGATTTTCTAAAGTCACTATTGAGTCCAGCAACAACAAAAAAACAAAAGCAAACAAAAAACTAACCAAGAAAAATCCATACAGCGCTCTAAGGTTATTTGGGTTTAATTTTACAGCCTGTGCAAAGTATGTTCTGGCCAGTTCAATATTTTCATTTCCACCTTGTGTGTAGCGAATCTGAAAAAAAAAAAAAAAAGATATGACATTAGAAATATGAAAAAAAATTTTTGTAGTGCTCACAGTTAAATTATTAATTTATACATTTTTTTTTATGCAAGATAGCAATGGATGTCAAAATGTGAACATGGGTACACTTCATATTATTTTAGTTTTTCTCTAATTACAAAGTCTTCACAATTGAATAAAGAATCTCATTTTATGAAATTTGTTAAGAAAAAAATTAAAATTGCTCCATCTATTCAACTCACTCAAATAATCCCATACATAAAAAAAAAAGGTTAAAAAACAAAAAAAAATAAAAATGAAACCCCTTTAAAAATTAAACAATATGTCTATTTAAAAACAAAGTATACTTTCAATCTCTTAAGAAAAAAAAAAGCTTCATTAACACACAATTTCTATGCTTGGACTTATACAGTGCATGCAGTATTGGCAATTTAAAAAAAAAAAATTTGTAGAAAGACAACAAAACAAACAAAAGTAACTATACACATATAGTTTTCACCAAAAAAAAAGTAGCCAAGTTCATCTTCTCATCCTATGTGAAAGATGACTTCTAGTAATGTACCCTTGCATTGTAGCCCATTACATTACATTCTATTGCAATTAATATTAAAAAAAAAAAAAAGAGAATATTGAGAAACTAAACAGACAACCACCAGCAAACAATGCAGCAGTACACACATAATCAGTTAATAGATTAAGAGAAGTCCTAAGAAAATATTGTCTATCATTTAACAAACTAACTACTAATTTCTCTTTAAATATATATTTCAAACAATATATATATATCCATTCATAAATTGTAATAGTCTTAGTAATATGGCATGATTAGGAATTGGACACAAAAAGTTATTTGTTTCTTAAAAAAGGAAAGTTTTGCTTAGAGCATTTGCATAACTAATAGGAAGTGTGGCAAAAAAGTAAACAAAAGACTTTTGGCAGGTCTAGAGTGAGGTCGGCTTTAGCTTCTAAGTAGATATTTAAATAATACAACATTCAACAGCTCCTTTCACTGCGTATTCAATTTCTTGTTCAACACGGTTTATTAGCGTCGACTACCTTTATATTGTTGGTCTTTCCCCTGTGTTCATTGGTTTGCTTATTTGAGCATTCCCTTCATTTTGACTTATCTACACAAGACACAAATACAGTAAAATATTCTTAGCCTCAGTCCTCTAAAAAAAATATTTTTTTTTAAAAATTATTTCAACAATCTTCCCCATGATTCACCTCAGCATATTTTTGATGATAGAGATGATTGTGTGGGTTGTACATGATCAACTCTTCCAGACAGAAGGCTGCATTGTTATAATCAAGCTGAGATAAATAGAGATCACACAATTCATTCCATGCTTCATAGTCTGTCATAAAACTGAAAAACAAAACAAACATAGCAGAAATGGAAGATGATTATAGTCAGCTTAATGCTGATTCTATATCATACTTAAAGCTAATAAAGCAAGGCAAAATATTTCTGTGCCTTTACAATAATATACCTCCATATTATTGCATGCACAATAGTTGTGTTGAATTAAGCTATACATTTCTGTTTAATATACCATTATATTTTATACACTCTATTTCTGTTTTAACATACTAATTTCAATGAATCATTTATTTTATTCTTTAAATCTAGTTGGAATACATTTTTTTTTTAAAATATATTCTTGCGTTTTCCTGCTAATTATATTTGATAAAAATTTTAAGGAATAGTGAAGTTTAGAAATAGGAAGATGTGATCAATATATGTCATTTTTTAAATGTGGAACAATTAATGACAATGTCTATTGACAACAAATACCTTTTTAAGTAATCGTTTAAACTATGTATGGCTTCACTGATCTTTTGTCGGGCTTTCAGAATAGCAATCTTTCTTTTTTTTGCATACTATAAAAAAAAAAATTAAAAGAAAGAAATGAATGTAAAGATTGATAGAGACTCTAAAATCTTTAAGTATTTATAGGTTCACATATTTCTGTCACAACAATAAAGAAACATTACTAATGCTAAGGTAGAAAGGTAGTAAAGGTACTTTCAGACTTTACGATCTATGGGGGCAGATGATACTAGGCTCATCTGTTTCTATGGCCAGCAGTTCATGAAGATGTCATGTGGCCAGCACAACTATCAAACCCTTTGACTTCCCCAACATATATCAGGTACCCATTAGAGTTGGATGGAATAACGACATCCTAAAAGCAAGCAAATTAAAAAAAAACGCAATCTTCTCGACTCCTTCGTTCAGATAACCAAGCGCCCTTCTACTGGGCCCTTTACTAATGCTAAGTGGAAGTAAAAACTTATGAATTGGAATATTCGGGTCCCAAAATATTTTTATAAATTCTATCTGTCTGCTAGTAGATGTACACTGAATTTGATTTTGTTTATATAAACATAGTAGTTATACCAAAGGTAATAGGTACTCTCCTGGCAGAAGTAAGCATACAAAATAAACATTTCTCTCTTGCTGCAACATTAAAAATGGTTGTAAAAAAAAAAAAAGCTGTATTTACCATATTTGTTTCATCTTTCTCTAATATACTATTATATTCTTCTTCTGCATCTGTATATCTAGACACAACATAAAAGACATTTACAATAAAATTATAAAGGAAAACATATATGTATTTACAATGTATGTTTTTTTATTTAAAATAAAGTATATATTAAATCATGCCAAAAGAAAGAAGACAAGATTTGACAGGCAACAGAGAAGGGGAGTTGTGGAAAGGTAAAATAAATATTTTAAACATCAAACACAAGAATACATATTGAACATCGTCCTCAGGACATAAAAAAAAAAAAATTATTGTATTTTCCATTTATGTATGTAAACAGGAGAGGATATTTATTCTTGGATAAATATAAGGAGATGGGTCATAAATCTCACTTTGAACTGGAGAAAAAGGCCTAGTCAAAACAGGCCACAAAAAGTTTGACTGATTTCATGTATTCTAGCTAGAATACATTGTTTTTTCTTTGGTACATTGTTTGTCTAAAAAATATGGTTAATTGTTATTTTGATAAAAAACAGGTAACCTTACTCTTCTCTAGCCTCATACAGCATGCCTTTTAACCTCCGCACTCGTATACTTTTGGGGAACTTGTTGTCTAGTGCTTGTATACACAACTGTAAATAAAGAGATCAAAACAGATGGTCATAGAAAAAAAAACAACTTAAAAGCTATGAAGGCTACTATACTTATTTTAATTAAATTATTTATACTAAATTTCAGATGATAAAACCTATGTGCAAAAATTATTTTCTAATAAGAAAAAACAATAAGGCATTGCAAATAAAAGAAGTCATTGAAGTAGCTACACAGATCTCATTCAGATGAAGTAGTCAGCACATTTAAAAAAAGGTAATTAAATTATTTCTTCTTCTTCATCTAGCCAGCTTTTTGCTGCTGAAGCTGTCAGCTCTTTTGCAGACTGTGCCAAGGAAAAATAGTGTGCTGTTCTTCAGATGCTCAGCACTGCCATACAGGGTGTTGGTGTTGTTGGGCTGTAGTGGTAGTAGGGTCTGCCTAAGGTGGATTAGGAAAGGGCATTCAAAGAGGATATGGTTTACGATTTCATAATGGTGGGCGCAGTGTCTACAAAGGTGGAGATGTATGGAATATATTTTCTTAAGATGGTAATTTAACAGAGGTGTGTGTCCTGTTCTTAGTTGAAAGATTGTAGATAGCTCTTTGCGGGGGAGGAAGTTCATACTGTCCAGTTTGTAATTAAAAAAAAAAAAAAGAAACATATTTAGAACTGCTTTTGAGATCTAATAACAACAAGTCGATATTTACTTCTGCTGTATCAAATCTCTGACAATCTAGAGCAGCAGCACAGACTTGTTCATACACCAACCATACTGAAAAAGAATTTTCATCATTTTCATTCATAATGTCTTTTATTTTATTTCTTTTTTAAATCTTAACTATGGCATTAAAAAAGTTTTGCCTTTATCTGAACAGAGTAAATAGAATGGTACACTCTAATGAAAGAAAACACTTACGCTCATCACCCAGTTTGTGACAGTTGTCCATAAGAACACTGTTCCACAAGTTGATGATAAGATGTGAGTCTCGAGTTTGTTCATCTCTAAACTTCTTCAGAATAGTACGAGCCTCTGCAGATAAAATGTTTAAATTGTTCTGTTAGGCAGTTTACCTAGTCCTAGTAGGTCTACATTAGAACTGTTCAATGTCTGATCCAAGGGCTGGATGTGGCCAATAAAAGCTAAGAATACAGTATGTTAATTTCGTCTTTAAATTATTTCTTAATAATTATTAATTGTGAAGAAACAATGGTGGCTGCCTTTTGTTTTCTGTATCTTTAAACACTTTTAGCAGTCAGGTTGGTTTTTATAATTGACATTATGATTATGTAACAGTAATACCATTTCAAAATTTAGTAGATCTAAATCTAGTTGCTAGGCATATTTATGTTGATAAATAATATCCTAATTTAGACTACACATATAATCTTTAGACGAAAATTTATATAAATATAAATAATATGTCAAAACATTACAAGAAAAAAATGGGGGTGAGAGCTTATATTAATTAGAAATAAATATTAAAAAGCAAGTGGGTTTTTTTGTTTTTTTTTCAAAACTTCTATGAATATACTTTACTTTGTGACACATTTTTCTGTTAATACTTATATGGATTTGTGAATTTCATGGATTAAAAGACATATCTTATGTGAGTGATGGATTTTTGAGGGGTAAGTGCCTTCTAAAGTGTGTATGACCCAATTTTTTTTTTATTATATACTTGTCTGATGCTAATGATTTTAATTTTTTGGATTCCTCTGTTTTTGGGCATTAAAATTGATATATGATATGTCAAAAATGATAATGGTTTGGTTATTTAGGATGATGATAAGGTATAATTTGTGACTTTTTTTTACAGAGGGGGTGGGGTCTATGAAGGCTCAATTAATAGGCATAAATGTTTTAAAAACTATTTTATATGTTATTTTTAAAAAAACGTTTTATACATATACTTTACTTTGTAACACATTTTTCTGTGTATTGTAAATTTGAGCAATTCTTGGATTATTGAAAACATTTCGTTAGTGATGGATTTTTCATTATTGGGGTTAGTGTGTTTGACCTAATTTTTTCATGCTAAATAATGGTCTGCTGCTTCTGATTTTTTTTTTTTAATTCCGCAATAAAAATGATATATAATAGATGTCAATAAAAGCCAATTTGAAATTGATTAAAAAAAAATGGTCCTAAAATAAAAGTAGAATGTTGAGAGCTCAATCTGTTTTTCACCTTGGCTTAAAGCTCTGTATCAAAGTATGGTACTCACACTACTCACAGTCATGACACTCATCTTCAGTTAAACTAACTAACTTATAGGCTAATTAATTTAAGCCTAAGTCTAAGTCAGTCTTTAGAAGTCCTAACTAACTTACTAAGTAAATCTTTGTCAGTCTAAGTGAGTAAGTCTTGCTTTCAAAAAAAACAATTGATGTAGTCAATGTAGACTCAATGTAGAGTATTGTAGAGCAGAGCATAGATTGTGTAATGTGTCATAATGTCTTTACCCCATCTTTTTCCTTTGATTTGTTACACACCTAAGTAGACTCTACAAGTTAATACCAAATAAATTTTACATTACTGACATGTATAGGATATACCTGGGTAATATTTAATCAATGATTTTGAATGATCGTTGAATTTGAATGATGTTTATGTATCGATAATAGGTATTCAAACAACTAGCTTATCGCTAACTGATAAATGTTAAGTTTAATTTTCAACCTTTTAGATCTAATATTTAACTGTATTACTATAAAGTTCATACAGCAAACAGTTCTGTAGTATGAATGTTTTTTTTTTTTTTGTTAGTTAAAACGGTTCATTGTTGACTAAGAGAGACCAACATTCACTATTTACCTGATAGACTCATTTGCTGCGCCATGTTTTGAAAAGTAGAATTTTTTTTTGACTCTTTAACGAGATAAAAGGAGATAATTGGATCTAGAGATAATTTAGATCTATACACCCAGATTTGTTCCTAAATTCAACAATACGTTTATTAAAAATTAAAATAAAGTTATTTAGTGTGAAATGTTTTATGAATTATGCAAAATAATAATTATATAAATATATCGTTTTGTTTTGCCAAAAACTATTACACTTTTTACAAGTGTGTTTCCAAGCAACAAAGAAGCGTTCAAAGTGATGTTTTGCTGAGATCCGACATACGATTTAGATCTAGAGTATTTCTTTATTCCTTTAAGTCAGCTAAAGGAAATGATTCCACCAAATGCATCACTTGTAAAATATGATAATCCTGTATTGGTCAGCCGTAATACAGATAAGAAAACTCCACGGGTAATTAATTGTAATTTAAATTTAACGTATGTCATAATACTAGTAGTCTAGTTAGTCTAGTAGACTAACTAAGTAGTCATAGTCATGATGATATGATCATAATGATGATAGAGGATACTTTATTAAGATTTAAGTAAGTTGATAGACTAGATCACTAGATCTAAGTTAGTAATCTAATATCTCTATCTAGATGAGTCTAGTACTAAAAGTCATAGTCTACTAGAAAATGTTGAGACATCACAATTATACAATGCTATTTCTAGGCAGTGGCACTCTTAATAATAATTGTAGACTATAGATCTAGATTTTACTAATTTATACTTATACTAATTATAGAATAGATCTACATATAGATCTAGAATCTACATGATACTAGATATTAAATTAAAATACCATTTTGCATAGTCACTATAGATCTAGTTAATATTTTATTTGTAAAATTATTATTATAAAATAGATAAATGGAATATTCTGATAAAAAATCATACTTTACCCCCCCCCCTTTTTTTTTCCCACTTGTATTGTAACAAAAGTTGATACCTCTCCCAGAGTAACATAACCAGAAAAATTGAATTTTACAATATTAACATTTTATTGTATAATTTATTTGTTGTAACTGGACTATGCCTATTTCATTTTGATTTCTAATACATTAAATATTTTCAATCTGGGATTTTCCAGGCACTGAGAATAGGTTCTATCTTAATAACCTGATCACATAAAATATGATTGAAAATTTAAATCTGTCAATAGTAGTGTTATGCAAGAAACAACAATGATGTTACAATGTACTCACAGCTTTACTTTCACCATACAATGTCAGGCATCCATAAACTTCATAGACTCAGGAGCATCCTTATAATCACATTTTCAGATTGAAACAGGAATTTAGCACATTATCTTCTAATACTGTGTTTGATGGCCAATTTTGAGTAGTATAATAATTATTTTCAACAGGCTAAAGCACTCAAAGCAAGCCCAACACCTCCATCAGCCTCAGGACCAGTTCCTGCACCTCCAAAGTCTGGTAAAGCTGGAGCATTAGATGCCAAAGCTGCTCAACAGACAGATGAAATATTGAACTCAATATTGCCACCAAGGTAAGAGTATCTATATAAACATCTACAAGTTTTGAACTTAGGCATAGGGGCTTACAAATAATGGCCAGAAAATAAAATATAAAAAGTAATTTTTTGATATTTACAAATATTTTAGCATTTTTCTTTTCTTTTTTTTTTTTTAATATAAAGTCTTTAAAATTGGTTTAAAAATTCCATGGCATAAGGCATAACTTGGGGTTTGGTTTTTGATCAAAATGTACTACCAGGAAGATGATTTCCCCCAGTTAGTGCAGAGCTTCCCCATCAAGATTGGGGTATGACAGCACATCTAAGAGAGGTGCAAAGGCTATCAATTGTTTAAGCAATACAGCCTGGATATTTGGCAAAACATTTTCACTAAAAATGTCTATATTTGAAAAGATTTTTTAAATACTAAATTTAAATTGAATCATATTTGAATACCAGTCACTAATTGATTCGCACTAGATTTTTTAATCAAATATTTGCACAGGGTTAGCTAATACTATTAAGTTGTTAGTGTAAATACAAATATGAAGCTAAGTGTTGAAACAACGCATTGCCATACATGCTGAATATATTATAACAGCACTTGATACAATAATTTTAATGACAGAAAATGGTAAATTAAGTAGAGGGAAATGATGGGCAGTCCTGACCTGATCAATGGTTACATGACCCAATCAAATCTGTTAGTACCCCATCCACCAGTTTTCCTATTACAATAATACTATCAGAAGGATAAGCTTTAGAGGTATCACTATTGTTATTGTATAGGTTATAATTCTTTTTATTAAAACAATTTTTTGTAGAGAGTGGACAGAGAGTGGTCAGCTATGGGTACAGCAAGTGTCAAGTACACCAGCAACAAGGCTTGATGTTGTCAACTTACAAGAAGAATTAGACAGAAGGCTGCAACAGAGACAAGCCAGAGAGACAGGCATTTGCCCTGTTCGTAGAGAATTGTACTCACAATGTTTTGGTAAATTAATTTGTTTCTATATCATCATCATCACTCCTTTGAGTTCCTCATGGAACATAGGGCCTCGACAAAAACACGCCACTCTCCACGGTCTCTTGCTAGCTTTTTGATGGTGTCCCAGCTCTTCCCGGTTTTCTCTGCTTCTTCGAGTACACTGCGTCGCCATGTTCTTTTTGGTCTTCCTCTGCGTCTTGTTCCCTGGGTGTTCCACTCTAAGGCCTGCCTATCTCTGTTGCTGGTATCTTTTCTAAGGGTGTGACCAATCCATCTCCACTTCCTCTCTAAGATCTGCACTTCTATGTTTTTCTGTCCACTCATCTCCCACAGTTTGGTGTTTTCTACTTTGTCATACCAGTGTATTTTTAGGATATTTCTCAGGCATCTGTTGATGAAGGTCTGTATTTTTTTTGTTGTGGCATTAGTTGTTCTCCATGTTTCAGAACCATACAGTAGGACAGCCTTGACATTAGAGTTAAAAATTCTTAGTTTAGTCTTGTTTGAGATGTATGGAGATTTCCAGGTTGGTTTTAGCTGTGTAAATGTCTGACGTGCTAGATTTATACGGCGTTTAATGTCTTCATCTGTTCCACCTGATATACTGACTACACTCCCAAGGTATATAAAATTTTCTACTTGGTCTATTGTCTGAGAATCCAATACAATGTCTCCACTTTGTTTATTGTTTACTTTAAGTAATTTAGTTTTTTGGTGGTTTATTTTGAGGTCTACTCTTTTTCCTACTTCGCTTAAAGCTGTGACCTTTTCTTGCATATCCTGTAGTCTGTGTGATAATAGGGCTATGTCATCAGCGAATTCCAGATCTTCCAGCTTTTGTTTGAGAGTCCATTGGATTCCTTTCCCTGCGTTAGAGTAGGCTTCTTTTGTGACCCAATCCAGTACTAGAAGGAACAGGAGTGGTGAAAGAAGACATCCCTGTTTGACTCCTGTTGTGACTGGGAATTCCTCTGACAGCTTGCCAGGTGAAACCATCATAAAGGTTGTTGATTATGGTTATTATTTTATGGGGATCCCATAATGTCTCATTACAGTCCAGAGAGATTCTCTATCGACACTATCAAAAGCTTTTTCAAAGTCGACAAAAGTTGCATAGAGAGGAGATTGCCATTCGACACATTGTTCTACAATTATCCTGAGTGTAGCTATTTGGTCAGCACAAGATCTCCCTTTTCTGAATCCAGCCTGTTCTTCCCTTAGGTGTTCATCACATGCTCCCTTTATTCTGTTTAGTAGGATTCTGCTAAAAATCTTGCTTGGTACTGACAGCAAAGTGATGCCTCGCCACTTCTCACATTGTGATAGATCTCCACTCTTTGGTATTTTTATTAGCAAGCCCTTTTTCCACTCACCCGTAGGTGTTTCTGTTAACCAAATTTTGTTGAATAGTTTGTGCATTTGGTCAACTATTTCACTTCCTCCTTCTTTTAGGACTTCGGGTGGTATGTTGTCAATTCCAATTAATTTGTTTCTATATAATAAAACCTAATGTTGTTTTATACTAAACTTTTTACTTTGATGGTAAAAATGTCACAATGTTACTTTTACTCAAATTAAGATGAACTGATTCGTCAAGTAACGATCAACTGTGCAGAGAGAGGTCTCCTCCTTTTAAGAGTTCGTGATGAAATTAGAATGACCATCGCAGCCTATCAGACACTTTATGAAAGCAGTGTTGCATTTGGTATGCGCAAAGCTTTACAAGCTGAGCAAGGAAAAGCTGATATGGAAAAGAAGGTAATAAAAATTAATCCCTGAGGACATTATTATAGGAGAGCTTTTAGCACAATGTGAAATCTTTAAATGAAAACATTCTTGATACTTACATGATTTGGAATCTTATGTAAACTAAAACCTAAGTCTTGAAAGTTATTATAGTTTTTTAGATCTAAATGTATCACTTATCTGAGTTGTAGATGTTGTGTGTTTATATATTTTTATTTTTTGGAATAGGATTACTTTTTATGAATTGCTAATTAAAACAATTTGAATGGTAATACTGCATTTCTCATTGATCTTCGGACTCGAAGACACAGCTAAGTAAAATAAATAAGTTCCATTTTTTAAGAAACAGGTAATTTAGGGACATCCCTAGCATCATATCTCAACCCTCATCTGGATTTGTTTAGCAGCCAAATGATTTACTGATAAGCAATCATGCAAAACAGTTTATGAATTAGAATAAATGTTTGAACTAGCAGAGGATTGCGGAGTAATGGGCATACCTTTGTTGTACAGATTTTAGAATTGGAAAGTGAAAAGCGGGACCTTGAAAGGCAAGTCAATGAGCTGAAAGCCAAATGTGAACAGATTGAAAAGAGAGCTGCTGAGCAGAGGCAGGTAGAAGAAAAGAAACACACGGAGGAAATCCAGTTTTTGAAAAGAACCAATCAACAGCTGAAGGTGGGTGTTACATCCGTTGTTGTTTTTAACATTATTAAAACTTTTTATGAAAAATATTTAGTGAATAACTTAGGAATATTTTATATTTAAAATTCATTTTCATTTAAAGACATTCTAAACGAGCATTACAATTTTTAATATTTTCAATTGGTAAAAAATATTGGTAAAAAATAATTAAGTTCATTAGGAGGAAGGCAATATTTGGATAGACATTAAATAGTAAATGATGCAAAATATTATACTAAACATGTTTGTTCT
Source organism: Biomphalaria glabrata (assembly GCF_947242115.1). Taxonomy (NCBI): domain Eukaryota; kingdom Metazoa; phylum Mollusca; class Gastropoda; family Planorbidae; genus Biomphalaria; species Biomphalaria glabrata. Next base: position 11,698,355 of record NC_074727.1, read on the forward strand.
GACTTTCTTATACTATTAAAAAGGACTCATTGATATTGGCCAAATCATTAGGTAATTGTGGAAAAAAAACATCTCATTTTATCAAATTTCACAAGAGATTGATTTTTATTTCACTTTTTTTTAATGCATGCTAGTGTAAAAAAAAAAAAAAAAAGTTTGAATCACATTCACAGTGTAGTTAGTAGAAATGGAACTTTCACACTAAATTCAAAAGGCTGCTAGAAAAAAATGTGTACACAATATTTGTTATGTTTTATTTTTATTTTAAGTAGGTTCACTAGGCTTAGTTTAGTTGAAAGCAATTGTAAGTTTTCAAAGGGTATCATGAGGTGGAAGGAGTAAGTGGTCAGATTAAACTTCCAAGATAAAATAATACAAATCATTACAAATGGGTGTCTCTTAAGCAATATAACTGTTAAAAATGAATTAGCTTTTGTTCCATATATTTAGAACATTTGATAGCTATCTTGCCTAAAATAGGAAAAATTACATCCTGTGGTTAATCACCACCTTTTTAAATTTAGTTTTAGGCAGTTTTAACTCTGGAGCAATCAGATTGGCCTAAAAATAAATTATTTATATTATTATTAGCAAAATATTTTGTGTGGACATTAATGAACTCATAAATCTTTTCATCAACCAGACTCAGCTGGAAGGGATAATAGCCCCGAAGAAATAAACGACAGCTATGATGAGAAAGACCTAAGAAGAATGGATGATTTAAACTCAACAGAAGATGAAGATTTCTTTCCTCTTACTGGACAGGAAACAATGTTTTCAAATTCGACTTAAAAAAAAAAATTGTTAACTAGATGTTGCAGGGGCAGGGTATCAGAATTTTATTTTTATAGTAGCATAATGAACAAGTCTAAAAATATGTTAATACACCTAATTTTTTTAAAGACTTTTTTTTTTTTTAAAACTAGATCTTATCTATAAATATGCTAACATCCTGCAACCATTGGTAGCACATCATCATATTGTGAATAGTTTGTAAAGTGATTGTTCAGGTTTGACGGGGGTGTCTAAATATGCAACTGTTCTTGTTTTCTTGTTACCCGGCTTCATCTGCTGATAAAACTATCTGCTTGATATACCAAGTTATTGTATTTTAAATATTTTTTTACAGCTGAATTTCTCTCTATAACCTAATAACAATATGTACAGTACTATAAAAAAAAAAAAGTCAAATATGTTTGTTTTAGTAAGATCAGCATAGATGTTTGGTTCAAAATTATGACTGTGATTATCAGGATGAACAAAAAAATTGTCAATAAAATGCTGACATTCACCTTATAAGTTTAAAAAAAAAATATTTTCATTTTTGTATATTTTTGTATGTCCACATATTTTTTTATTTGAATACAATCACTAATAAACTACTTAAACCTAGAGCATTTTGACTGAAATAAGATTTTGTAGCCTGACCTGGGTGGTAAAATAGTAATAAATAAGATATTATTTTCTTGTGTGCTGATTTTAGCTGTGACGGTGAAAAAAAAAAAAAAAAAGGGATAGATAGTGTTTTTAGAAAAATATATCAAATACTCATCCAAATAAAAGTAAATGGTTATTAAAGTGCAAAGTTTATACTTTTACAAAATTAAATGTATGAAATATACATCATAGATCTAAGTCACATTTTTAAAAGTCAGTCTTATTGGTTTTTTTTTATATGTTCTCTCTTTGTCTGTGGTTATTAATTAAACCAAAAATGTGATCTACAGGGCCTAAATAGTACAAATGACCTATGAACTATCAAAGAAATTCTGTAAGACTACTATTTTGTTTTTGATAGTTTTGATAGTCACAAACAGGTAAAGAGAATATCAATAACATGACATATTAAATGAATGAATAAATATCTGGTGGTTCAAGTAGGTACATCTCATTTTATTTATTTATTTTTTGCACACAAAAAAAACAACAACCTCAACAAACAACAATTCAAGCAATTCTTTGTACAGAAATATTCACAAGATAAAACAATAAGCCTAGATTTGACATTAAGGAATAACATGACACTGCTTTTTTCAAATCAATGAATGTCACAATCAATGCATGGCACAATATATAAGGGTAGGTCAGATACTTTTTAAAAGTGGGTGTTTTACTACTTAGATGGCTGGGTATTTTAAAATGTAACTAATGGGTAATGATCTGTGTTTGTTGAGGTTTAAAATTATTATATACCAACTGGGAATTTTTTTATTTTTTATTTCTTATATTTGTTGGTCACCCACTTCTAAAATTCCCTTTTTGTCTTTTTTTTTACATTACAACCACAAACTCAACACTATATTTAGCATTTGTACATGACCAGTACTTTAAGCTTAAATTAATTGTGAAGACACAGTCGCTGAGCTTTGTAAAGATTACGTGCCAGCTTGCTCAACGATTTCTTGAGAGCTGGGATATCATTTAAAATGTTTTCTTCATTCAGTTGAACTGTAACATTATTGTGCTCTGCGTTTTCAAGTTCTGCAAATAAAATATAACGAGGATATTTTTAGAAGACAATAGAAAAAAATGGCAACATGTAGATGAAAAAAAAAATTGAATAACTAAAAAAGTAAAGAATTCATTCATTTATTAGTCATATTTTATAACTATAGCAACTAGACTAAACATTTAAAGTACTATGTTTAGAACTAAAAACACTGGAACTAATGGAATAAGTATTTTTGTTTTTCCAGTGCTATTTATACATGAAATAAATCAATGAACGTGGTTAGGAGAAATAAAAATTAAAAATATATATCACAAAATTTCAAGATAATTAGTTAAAAAATTAATATAATATACAGGATGCAGGAAATGTCTGTAAAATCCAAAGAAAGAAATATAAAAACTTGCAATATAAATAAAAAGACAAGAATGAAGCACCTACCAGCTATTTGTTGCTCAATCAATTCCAGATGTTTTTCTACATTGGTTTGTACCTTGCTGACATGAACTAAAAGATTGTGTTCACAGTTCTTGTAAGGATCAACTGACTCTTCTGCTGTGTCCGTCTAAAGATTGACATTTTGTGAAAATGAAAAACAAGACTCAAAAAAAACTAAAATTGTATCATTAAATAAAAATCTTTACTTAAAAGCTATAGATTTATGGTACAATTTCAACTTACGGTTTTTCCTCAAACAATGCTTTGGCATTTAATATGATAAATAAATTCTTAATTCTATCTAGGAAGATGATTAATGTAATAAATTTTAACAGGAGTTGGTATTAAATAGTTGTTTAAACTGGTCTACCAATAAAAAAATCAAAACATTAAGCATATAAAAATTTAAAATTTATTTTAAAAAATTATTTCAAACAATTCTATAAACAGTTGTAAAGTAGGATGTGTGGTTGAGTGGTTATAAACCACTTAAATTTGAATACCCATATGAGCTGGATAGTGATTGCTGAGCCCCTAAAGGCAGCACACAAAAAAACTCCCAAATACCCTATATATCTATATAAAGAGATTGCGTGTAACAGGGCCTTTACAAAAGTAGTACTTAAAAAAACAAAAACTTACATCATTGTCCTGATCATCAGTGTAAACTGTGGAGTGACTCTGAACACCATTAACATCAACAAACAACTCATTAAGCTGTTTAACTGTGTGTCCTTCAAGCAGATCATCATTGTCCATTGCAGAAGTGGTAGAAGATTTATAGGACAGCTCAGCAGAGTTATTCACTGTGTGATCAGATCTGCACAGGTCATTACTTGACAAGTTGGTAAGTGTTAAACTTAGAAGTTTTTCTCCTTCCACATTGTTAACATGGCTAGTGACAAGTGAGTCTCTGCCAGGCGAACTTAATGCCCCTGTGATAGTGGAATCTGGTAATAACTCTCTGATTGTTTGATTGGACAAAGTACAAAGACTGTCACCATTCACTTTGACAGGATAATTTTTGTCACCGTTAACCAAAGTATTTATTGAACTCTTTTCCTTTTGTGTAGAAACCTCAGTTTCTTCAAGCGTCCTAATGCCAGTTCCTTTAAATGTCAATTTCTCAGCATCACCACCAGGACCTGGAAACAAATCTCGGACCAAACTGTCCGCCTTGCCCTGGAAGGAAAGAAAACTTCCACCCCGTGAGGTTGATGGAGTTTGGGGGATGGCTGTGCAGCCTGATGGAGGGGGAGACATGTCCTCCCCAGATGAGATCCTGTCCCTTTTAATTCTAGTGTCAAGCAAGCTGCTCTGTGGTGTGCTGGCAGGAGAGGGCAAGCCTGTGGTCACTTCTATTGTGGCAGATGTTGAAGTGGCTGCTGAACATGTTGGTGGACTGGTAGAAATGGTGGCTGCAGAACAAACCTGGCTCAAAGTTCCAGAAGGAGCAGACAAAAAAAGGAATGTCGATGGTGTAGGTGAAGGGTCAGGATCTACTGATCTGGGTGTCAGTGTCAAATCTTCATCAGGTTTTGTCCAGTTATCCCAGTCTGTCTGCCAAAGTTGGAATTCATGCTCATCTTCCTCTCTAATAATAATAATAAAAAAAAAAAAATAAAAAAAAAAAAAAAAAAAAAAAAAGCAAAAAAACAATGAAAAACTTATATAAAATAAATGATATGAATCAAATAATCATTTCATATAATTTTTTCTACTAACAGTTTATTATAACTGATAAATGAAAGAAATTGTTTTGTGATTCAAAATATTACCCTGGGAATTTCAGTGAGTGAGTTAACCCTATCTAAAATATTTTGAAAAACAAAGTTCATTACTGAGACTTTCGGATTTGGCAGTCACAAGCCCATTCCTAAAAATTTCATAATTTTATTGATTACATCTGTAAAATCTGCCTCTCTCATCTCTTTGTGTGTAAAAACAAAAAAAAAGATATGTAAAGGAGAAAAAAACAAATTTGCAGACACACACAAAAAAACCCAATCATTATCAACAAATAGTATTTTCAAAACCCTTACTTTGAAATCTTAATCTGTCTTCGAGCAGAGTGTAATGCAGACTTTAACTTGTGCAGAACTGATGATAACTCATGACATTCCATGGCAAGTGACTTTAAGTTTTCTGAGGGAGGTTCTGAGACAAAGGGGAAAGACGGCAGCTCCCCTTTCTTTTCCCAACTCAAATCATGCAGGTACTTACAGCTGTCTCGTACTCCTTTGGAAAGTCACAAAAAGCACAATGATATAAAACAGAAAAATTAGGAGTTGTACATTTATCTATTAGTATAAACAGTTCAGAAAATGTAGGTAAGAGTGTGATCTTTACCAAAGCATTAGAATATTATTAATAACAATATTAAAAATCTCTTCTAGTCCTCATTTTGCTATTGATCTTCATGGTTCTTTTGTAGTCGGTAAAATAACATACTGTTTCAAGCTGATGATGCACATCAGCCTTGAATAAGCTACTCAGAACAGGATGAAAGTTCAAAACCTCCATTCCTTTGTGGCCTATGTGGGTATCAAAGTCTTTAGAATACTCCAGTAACAACCACTTACATTTAAAAAAAAGGCCAGTATAATGGGGCCATCTTTAATAATTTTCAATTTCAAAGGTCCAAGCTATCCTCCAATGGTGAAACCTATCAAAGATATTTTTAGAACTGGTGTGATATGATGGGGGTCTGGATCTAGAAAGTGAGATAAGAATATGCCCAGCCCTGCACTTACCATAATAATGCAATGAAGAAAAAAAAAGTTTCAAATAAAATAAGAAATTCTGCATTTATGTATCTTAAAAAAAAAAATAATTGATTAATAAAACAGAATATGCATTTATATATATATATATATATATATATATATATATATATATATATATATATATATATATATATATATATATATATATATATATATTTATTTATAAGCTGGTACTCACCTGTATCTTTAAAAAAAATTGATTAATAAAACAGAATATGCGTTTATATATATATATATATATATATATATATATATATATATATATATATATATATATATATATTTATATATATATATATATATATTTATATATATATATATATATATATTTATATATATATATATATATATATATATATATATATATATATATATATATATATATATATATATATATATATATATATATATATATAATATATATATATATAATATAATATATATATATAATATATATATATATATATATATATATATATATATATATATATATATATATAATATATATATATATATATATATATATATATCCTATACTCTTAAGCGAGCAATTCTTGTATGTATGTATGTATGTATATATATTTATATATATATAAATTTTATTTCGAAAACGGCTCTAACGATTTTCTTTAAAAGTTCACGGTATGTGCATAATAGTGAGAAAAAAATTCTCAACTCATTGGCCACATCGGGAAAACTCGAGGTCGACCGTTATATCGGTTTGAAAATGCCTCATTATCGAAAAATTAATTTTGGCTAGAATGTTTTATGAATGAAAATTTTCCGTGACGTGAACGGGAAAAACGCTGCCTACGTCACTAGGCTTACCGCAGTACACTAAAATATTTCTTTGCAAACAAGAACGAGTTCTCAAGGATCAATAGACCTAATTAAACATTTGCACACCATCTTACTGTAGATTGATTTATTATAGAACTATGAAAGAGAAGTAATGAAATTAAATGTGCCAATGTACGATTAGTTATTGTGTTTTGAAGGCTTTATAAATTGATAACACTTGAATTGCCTAGAGCGGTGTAGATACCTTGTACTTTGTTGTTTATTTTGCTGGTGACCTTCAGCTGTTCTATTTCAGCTAAAGCAAGTTGGCGCCTAAACTGGTCTTTTAAGCGTTTCGGTATTACGTCGTCCACTTTTTTAGCTCACCAAAAAGAGACTGCCTTTGGCATGCGTTCGTCTGAGATTCGTCTTCCATACAGGATACCGCTCTGTCCAGCGTAACTGACGGACTTAAAGAATTACCTCTATTCAAAGCCCCGGATACACATTTGAGACCAAAGAAAATCTGCTGCCGAGAACAGAGGCAGACGCGAAAAGAAAATCTTAATCGACCACTGTTTGACAATGGTTATGCTTGCCCTGGATGTGGCAAAATTTGTAGGTCACAGCAGGGGCTGCGTAGCCACGGGAAATACTGCAATCCTCATTAATCTTAGGAATCGAAGACAAGCCTTATTATTATTTTTTTTGCTGTTGAATTATTACCATAAGTTCGTGCTTTGTGTCTACTGTTCCGTACCGAAACAAAGGAAATGGTCATAACACAGCTTCTCTACGCCTTACGTGCTCACACTGAACATGATATCTAGCCAGCGGCCAACGAGTTTGCGTACGCTGCAGCCTCTTTTTATTTAACTATACACCTCGGTAAAAAGCTTGGGGTTAGGGCTTGGAGATGGAAGGCCCAGTTGAGATCTGAATGGAGGGATGTGTATAAGCAGGCCATATCCCTCCACGGGCTGTAGCACCACTGGGATGGATGGATGGTATGAACTTCTTATAGTCCAACCGTCAGGCTGGGCAGGGCACGTATCCCGTATGGGTAACGAGCATATTGTTTGGCGTAACAGTGGTGTCCCATGGAAACGTTTCTTTAGAAAACTAATGCAATGATTTAAGTCTATTAAGAAAAAATTAGCCATTTTACTTTGTCACAAAGTGCCTGTTTTACCCTATAACGTAGAGATTTGCGTCACTTGATGTTTCGTACTAAAGACATAATGAATGTATACTAATTCCATAATTAAATGTCTGAACGCAACCATCTAAGAAGTTACACTGCAAAGACTTTCTTCTAAGCCAGTAATAGTAGACCTACAATAGTTTTACACAAAAAATGGATTGTAAAACTATAAGACGGATGTGAGCTGTGGTTTGTCTAGACTATAGAAGGACTTAAGAGACTTTATATTTAATCGCCATGTATAATTACATTTAGAACTAACAGAACACTAAATGTAACTCTTCAGATTAGTAGTATTTATATGATCGTTCATTTTCGTAATTACAAAAATATTCCCAAAATGACTTAGGAAATTATTTAACCGAGCTAGGATCGGTCATCCAGGTACTATATATATATATATATATATATATATATATATATATATAGTGTTACAAATGAACAGTGATAGGTAGAGGTCAACGTATGACCCCGGCGAGATGACACAGCAGCGAGTGTTCTCTGAAATCTACATGTACAAACAAAGACAGGATGTGACGTGTCCTCACGTGTTGTTCCAGGGGACGAACAGATCTAAGTAGGGGGACAGTTACTAATGAATAGTGACAGATAGAGGTCACAACTTGTGACCCCGGCAAGATGACACTGCAGCCGATGTTTTCTGGAATCTACATGTATAAACAAAGACAGGATGTGACGTTTCCTCACGTGTTATTCCAGAGGATACTAGCCGTGTTTGTGCAACTTTGGACAAGCGATTAGGGACTCTATATAAGCCAGAGAGTTAATGTGAAAGTCAGTCGTATGGAGTCGTGAGTAAGCCGTTACAGTCGATACAGACGATGTAAGACGTGTGCGTGGAAGTGGAAGAGAAATGTGTACGACTCGATGCAAGTTAACTAGGGTAGAGTTAATTGGAGTGGACTACTGTCGTTAAAGTCTATACAGCGAACTACAGTGGAATTACAGTCGAGTTACAGTCGATACAGTCGATGTAAGACGTGTGCGGCTCTGATGTGGTAGACTGGAGTACGACTTGGTTCAGCTTTGGGAGACCTGGAGCGACACTGGGAAGTGTGTCGTTGGTCTGTTCTGTGAAATACGACTCGGTGCAAGTTGAGAAGAGATGAATTGCAAAGAAGTGAAGAGATGAATTGCAACGAAGTATAGCTAACTGTAAACTGACAGATATTGTACATTCTTCTACGCTACATGTTACAGTGACGAATTGTTAGAGTTAATAGTCATTAAAGTTATATGAAACTGAAAGTTTAGTCGTCAAGTTCTTTACAGTGTTTTTATTTGTGTGCCTACTAATACTTCTAGCCAGAAGATTCAGAAATACGTAACAATATATATATTTATAAGCTGGTTCTCACCTGGTGGGTTTTCACAGATAAAGCAAACATAATTGGCAGGAGGTTCACCAGTATTATTGGTGTCCATACAAGCAAAGTGTTGCCAACACATACAGATGTCACACTGTAAGATCAAATACAATTAGCATGTTTCAATTAGTTACTTCAATACAACTTGGATTTTAGTTTCAGCTAATGAAAAGTTGTACATTATAAGAAAAAAGAAATATATTAAATGATAAGCATATAAAGAATAACTTGCTTGAATCATCAACCCATTAGTCTCCCTTTGGCCACATATACAGTTGACGATATCTTTGTCAAAATCTTCATCATATTCCACAACAACACTCTCATCCTGGTCTTGAGGAAAACGTTGGTTCTTAGTATCTACAACACAGAAAAAAAACAACAGGAAAATCATGTCACAATTAAACTAGCTGTTAGATCTTTAAATGAATTCAAGTTTTAAAATCATTCTAAACTACTTTAGCATTCAATAACTAAAAATAACACCCTTATATACAATTTAACTACTAAAACCAAAATTCATTTACAGTAAGTAACACACAGTGTTAACATTTTTTAAAAAGTTATGGGTATTAATGAATAAATTGTGCAAATGCATGCAATATAAACGAATATGTTTAAAAAATTAATTAAATTATGAAATCATGGACACATTTACTGACCACCCCATATATCTTTGTTGATTAAGTCTGGACTGGCAGTTGTAATGGATATCTCTGAGTCGTGTCGTTGGCGCTTGCTTATCAAAAGTTTCTCTCTTGAGCCAATGGATATGTCTGAGTCTGTAGAACCTAACATTGCCAAGGATATAGAGTTTTTTGTACAGGTTTAGGATGCAAGACCATGTATTGTATCTGAGACACAGTGATATTTATACCATTTGCAACTATGTTACGCAACATCAAAGAGAAAAAAAAACGCATTATGGAATTATGGTGAAATAACTTGTCTAAAACAATCTAGAATATGGAAAAAAAAAAGAAAGAAAAAAAGGTAGACAAAACCAAAAAAACAGTGGATGAAATTGTGATACAAAATAACCAGTCAGTGATAACAGTCTTGTTCATTGTACATATAAAGCAATTCATATACAAAGTCATATAACTGCCAACGGTGCTAGCATTACAGATACAGTTTCTATTCTGAGAAATGATTGGATATGCCAAAATTTTGAGATTTTTTTTTTGGAGTGCTGTATTTTGATTACAGATCTTTGTGGAGACAGCTTGCTGCCCAAATGGACCGAACGAAGGGGGAGGATTTAAGTCTAAGTAAGTTATTTTAATTACTAGTACATTTTGTAACAGAGTTCTATTGTTAATGTTAGATCAAAGAACAAAACAAACTTAATTATTTTAAAAAATATTAACTCAGGAAAAAATAATATTACAGAAATAATTATCAAGGAATCAGAAACAAAGAGAAGTCAATTAGTTACAGAATATGCAACTTATTCTTGATATTTCATCATGATGTCCAACTTGCAAAGTCTAGTTACTGCGAATGAAAATGTTAGCAAATGAACAGAAAAAACTAGAACTGCCAATGTCACTCACATATGCTGTTTGTCTTCTTCCTCCGCTTCCTGGACCCTGGAGCATGGATGGGGGACTGAACAAGTGGAGACAATGCTGCCGTAGAGGAGGTAGGGGTTTCAGCATCAGTATGGTAGTACTTAATGTGAGAGGTAAGCAGGGTCTCTTTACGGAAGGCCTTTGTGCAGCCCTCAAAGTGACATTTGAATGGGTTGTGATCTTCTTCAACAATAAATGCTTTGGATGGTACAAACTTCTGCACAGCTGCAGTTGGTAATGGTGCAGCTGAAAATGTTGGGCCTGTCGATATCACTGAAAAAAAAAGTTTTTTTTAATATTCTGAAATATCCTATACTACAACTAGTTTGCACTCATTATTACTGATCCCAATACCTAATAAAATTAAACTCTAAATTATATTTTAAGGCTTAAAAAAGAAAAGGAGCAATAAGAATGACAGAAGTTAATAGTCATTCAATGGAGACATATCTTTTAGATAAACTGAACATACAAAAATATTTGTTTTAAGTTTCAAACTTTCTTTTTGATGCTTTTGTCTTTTTTAAAAAGTAATTTCCCTTTTTTAAAGAAACAAATTGCTAAGTTTAAGAAAGAAACAAATATTGGTTTGGGATGCGGGTTGGATATTAATTTATCCCACTGATTAAATGCTAACATACTAGATAACTATACACATTATTTTTAGCAACCTTCTAGCTATTTATAACTAGTAGCATAATCCATGACTTTTACTTAACTTTAACATAACTCAGTGTTCGAGGAAAGAATAAAAAGCACAGGTGACATTGAATATGATGGTTCCCCTAACATTCCCCTGACTTCATACAATGAGACATGACATGATGTGAGCAATAATTTTTGTCAATAGATAAAAAAACTAAGATTTTCATGACCAGTCAGATGGAATATTAGAAAACCTGTGATGAGAAGCTAGAAAAGATGCAAACTAGAGCTGTGAGGTTTTGTTTATAACAAATGAATATTCATATATGACTAGTGTAATACCATTAGTAAAAAAACTTAATAACTTAGAAAAACTCCAGGAAAGAAGACTTAAGAGTAAAAGAGCAATAATACATAAATCACTGAACCATAATTTATAGATACAAAAACTCAATCTAATAAAATACTCAAAAAGATACAAAGGTAAAGGCATATTTCTTATTCCATATGCTAGAACTAATGTGTCTTCCCTAGTGCCATTAGAGCATGAAACGGTTTGCCTGAATCAGCCAGGAAAATCAATGACTTGATAGATTTGAAAACGAAATGATCCGGGGACTAGGATCACAGGCCCAAAACTGTATACTTAACTTTATCAACCCATATATGGAGAACTGGAGACATACCAGAGGAACGGAGAACTGCAAACATAATACCCATTTTAAAGAAAAATAAACCACCAGGAGACCCTAAAAGTTATAGACCAATATCTCTAGCATCAAACATTGGCAGAAAAAATGATCAATAACCGACTTATATATTGGTGACTAGAAAGCACCTGCTCACTCCACAATGCACAAGCTGGCTTCAGGAAAGCAAGTAGAACAGAAGAACACCTCTTTCGTTTTATCCAGGACACAGTAGAAGGGTTTCACGAAAACAAACACACTGCAGCAGTTTTTATAGATTTGCAACAAGCATACGGTAGAGTGTGGAGAAAAGGTCTATTTTTGAAGATGAAAAAAAATGGGCATCCATGGAAGAAGGTAAAGCTGGATCAGGGTTTTCCTAAAAAAACAGAACAATCCCAACCCGATTCAAAGGTGCCATCTCTAGTAAAAAAAAGTTTGGAAGAAGGCCTACCATAAGGTTCAGCCCTTAGCTGCACACTCTTTCTAATCTTCATGAATGACCTCCCGGACCTCATTTCGATCAATAAGGCACTTTACGCATATGACCTCTTAATTTGGACAACAGAGAAATATCCAGTGCTGACTAGATACAACTATCTCCACGTTTTCAAAATTATGGAAAATGGAAATAAACAAAGAAAAGTCAGTTTATTCAATCTTTAGCATAAAGAATAAAATCCAACATATCTTGGTGTAAAATTAGACCAAAGACTGTCTCTAAAACACTTTATGCCAGATTTAAAAGAAAAGGCATCACAAAGATTAAACATAATAAAACACCTACCAGGAACATCCTGGGGAGCTGAAAAGAAAACCTTTATACAGTTATACACTGGATACGTCAGAGTCAGATCTGTCATGGATAACTGTCTGTCCATACAAGTAGCCGCCAACAAAACCTACCAATCATCTTTAGACACAATCCAAAACCTCTTAGGTGCAACAGAGCAGCATTAGAAACTATTGAAAGATACGGAAGGTTGGAGGACGGCCATCCAAATAAACTACTAACAGAGAGAAATAAGAAAAACAAGCAAAAAAAAAGCAAAGAACTCTGATCCAACTTACTTATGAAATTGAGGCAATTACCATAGCTTTGCAGACAGTCGAAAACAAATTATATGAAGGGATACAATCACCATCAGATATTGTTGTCTTTACAGAATCCCAATCCACTCTTCAAGCACTTAACAACAGCACCTCAAAAATCCCAGAGAGTTGACAACACTAATAGTGATAATACATCAGATGATGACAAAATTAAACATTAACATCACATTACAGTGGATCCCTGGACACATTGGCGTCATGAGAAATGAAAGGGCAGATAAGCTATCAAAGGCAGGATCATCTATGGAACAACCAGATAGACCTGTTAACTACCTCACCCTAAGGTCAATGTTAATCAACAACCACAAAGAGGAGTGGCTCAACCAATGGGCAACAGGAAACACAGGCAGAGCCATGTTTAAAGAAATGAACATGCCTAACAAACTGGACAGTATTAACTTCCTCCCCCACAAAGAGCAATCTACAATCTTCCAACTAAGGACAGGACACACACCTCTGTTAAATTACCATCTCAATAAAATAAATTTCACACAACTCCCCCTTTGTAGACACTGTGCCCCCCTCCTTATGAAACCATAAACCATATCCTTTTTGAATGCCCCTTCCTAATCCACCTTAGGCAGACCCTACTACCACTACAGCCCAACATAACCAACATCCTGTACGGCAGTGCTGAACAGCTGAAGAAAACAGCACACTATTTTTCCTTGGCACAGTCTGCAAAAGAGCTGACAGCTCAGCAGCAAAAAGCTGGCTAGAAGAAGAAAAATAGATTTGAAATGCACAGCTAGATTAACATATGGATACACCAAATTTATAAGATAAGAGTGTCACTGTCTTAGCCACATAAAGTGTTAGCCTTACTTTAGCATGCATACATAAAAGTCATTTATGCCACTTAGCACATATGCAATGATGATCAAACTGTTATTAACCTTCAAGAAGTCCACTGTCAAGTGATTTTGCTCTGGCAGTTTTAAAAAATGGAGATTTTGTTGTGACACAGGCCTTTACTTTGGAACTTTTACTGTTTTTTAATCTTTCTTTCTTGGTGCTAAAGAATGATCTTTTTCGCGATCTTTTGCGACTTGTATGACCAGACAATCCTGCATATAAATAAAAAATTAGAAAAATATCAAAAAGTATACCATTAAAGAAATAATGATAATTATAAATAATTTTATTAAATTTTTAAATCCCCTCGTTAGAGATTCAAATCTTTTAAATAAACTGCTTTATCCAAATGGCAATTTTCATATTTATAATTACAGTACTATGCATTATATATGCTGGTGATACTTAAATAAATTAAGCAATTCAAACCAAGCTAAACTAGGCCCTACCTATCCATTATACACAACAGCCATTGTATGCATTTAGAAAATGACAGAGGACTTATCTTTGATAAATAACTAAGATAACCACAAAAAAACAAAATAAATAAAAAACAAAAAAAAAAACATGTCTTTTACATTTATTGAATACAGCTTGAGCTGGCTTCATTGAAAAGGATAAATACCTTTGGGACTTGAGTTTATACTGAAATCCACTAAGACAGGTTGTGTTTTTAATTCTGTCTCTTCCACAAGAATAGATGAATTAACAGTTGATTCTTTCAGATTGCCAACTAAGGATTTGTTTATTATATCTTCATCTTGTAAATTACTGGTAACATTTGTCTGAACCTCTGAGCTGGTCATCTCCAATCCTTTTGACGAAGCTTCATTCTCTAACTGATAGAAATTCAGTAAACATTAACATAACAACCACACAACAGGAACACTTTTTTTTTTTACTGTCAACTTAGAAAAAAAAAACAAAAAAAAACAAGCCTCCCTCTTTTTTACATTTTAATATATTTGTTACTCAAGTTAAGGATATAATATGTGAGACCAAATTTTAAAAAATTCAACAAAACAAATTTCTGGATCTGTAAGTTACATAAGAGACTGGTGGAAACATGTTGTTCTCAAATACCTTAGAAGTTGAGGCTTCAGCAGTGGACAGTGGTAATGTCAGTGAAACACTCTTAGTTTCTTTCAGTTCTTTGAGCCTCTTAGCCTTCAATGGAGAAAGTCTGATGTGACAGGAGAAACTGCCTTTATCTGGTTCTCTGGAAGACATAGATCACAAGAACATGGTTTCTTAATATTCAGTTTAGCAGGTTATTTTACTGCTTAGCATCAGAAATATAGAGGAAGAAAATTGTGGTGCCAATGGGTCTGTCAGAAGCTCTATAACTTTGGTAAAATGTGTTGTAGGCATAGAATACTACAATAATATGACCTACTGTTCATGATTGACATAGTAAAAATGTGTGCGTTCATGTTTGTTGTATTCAGTTAATTTCATCCGTGCGACATGATAAAGGATGAAATACAACACAAAGGTAGATAACATAAAATACTTGAAAATAGGGTGATACCTTTTAATATATACTTTTGGGGGTGTCAGCTTTCTTTTCAAAGAAGACATCTTGACTTCTTCACTTGCTTTCTTCAAATCCTCTGAAACCTGTTGAATTTTATTCTTTAAGTCTGATGTCTGCTGCTCCAATTTCTTCTTTAAAATGTCTGAGTGTGTGGGCTGGTCAACATTCTTGTTCACACTGTCTAGTGTTTTCAGTTCAGCTGTCTTTTTCCAACTTTCAGGAGGGGTTTGATGCTCAGCTTTCTTTCTGGTAACTTCTAGATCCTGAAATTCGTGCTTCTTTTTTTCTGCAGAAAGCTGCTCCACCCTTTTTTTTACACTA
This sequence comes from Biomphalaria glabrata, assembly GCF_947242115.1. NCBI lineage: Eukaryota > Metazoa > Mollusca > Gastropoda > Planorbidae > Biomphalaria > Biomphalaria glabrata. The sequence continues at coordinate 11,714,134 of NC_074727.1, forward strand.
TCTGTAGATATAAACATTTTAAAACTGATTAGCTTTAAATTTAAAAAAACACAACAGGCCAAAATCAAATCTTGTTCTAATCAAATCCTTTATAACAATAAAAAAAAAACTTTCTTTAAGTATATCCTTCAATTTTTGGAAAAGTATAGAAAATTGGGTTCAATATTTAGTTACTTTTAGCATTAATATTTTTATAATATATTTAGAAGTCTAGTTAAAGCAAAATAATTTTTTTCTGCAAGATTATCCACCTTGGCAAGCATCTAAAGATAGGATTAAGAGTAGCACTTCTTTAAAGATAATCATTTAAACTGTTAACTGTTTAAAAATGAATTGCTTTACAAACTTACCTGGCAATGAAACTTTGATACTCTTGAAAGATATTTTTGGCTTCAGTGAAGGAGGAGACTTGTAAGGTGGTGATTTCTGAATAAACAAATATGTAATTATTGATGCTATCTAGCATGTTTAGAAACAACTTGTTAACTAAAATATTGATATTTCCCAAACAAACAAAAAATTAAATTAAAAAAAAAAAAAAAAAGCTTACAAAAAAAAATATACAAACGGTAAACGGTATATACATTGTCAATCTTTTTTCTTTTTAAATATTGGTATATTAAGTTTAAAGGGGAAACAAAAGTAATATATCTAACATAAAAAAAATAATGCTTAGTGATAATGGAAATATTACATTTTTCATTTCTTCTGGTAAAGGCTGAATGTTCATGGCTTGTACCAGGCACGACACACCATCAAAAAAATTGACTTCATAGCTGCCTGAAAAAAAATAATTTTTTTAGCTTAAATGAAATTTTTATTAGATGTTTGTTTTATAAATAAAAAATAACAATAGAATATTAAGGGGAAAATATCTTTCTATCCTATCTTTTAGTAATATTTAATAGTGCAATACATGGAGCTACTGACCATCTTCCATCATTCTAATAATTTTAGCAGGATACTTTTTACAATCTGTCCACTTGGCTAACACATGTTCACCAGCTCTGTAAATCTAGATTTTTTTTTTTAAAGATCAAAAAAATAATAATTAACTTTGGTTTTGAGTTTTATTCTGAAACTGTCTTAATAATGAATTGTACAAAATATGAACATATAAAAATCTGATATTAAAAATGGGGGTGAGTGGCTGAGAGGCAAAAAACCACTTGGCCATCTATCAAGAGAGTTCTAATCCTGACTCCAGCAGAGTTATGTTTGCTGATTGCCTAAAGACAGCACTGAAACTTTCTCCCAAATCCCCCCTCCCCACTACCACCAAAAGAGATTGGGTCATAGCACACAGAGCATGCTTTAATTATGTCGAAAAGTTGTGCTATGTAAAAGTAATTTTTAAAACTTTTTTTTATTAGATATATTTCTAAATAAACAACTAAAACATTTTAAAAAATAACTAAAAGATGATATATATTCAAATATTAAACGATGTATACATATTACATATATAGAGAGCACTATGGACCAAGTTGTTTATGAGAGAAAATGGGGAATCAAATATAGTGAAAAAAAAGGACAGCCCCTGACCAGGGCATTAACCATGGAACCTCTGATTTAACAACTCCACCTAGAATTGTTCCCAATATTAAACAATGATTAATAATATATCTTTAGCTTCTCTAATTAGCAACTTAAAAGGGGTAGCCAAATATTGCATCTCCAATTAAAATTTTGTTTTGCAAGTGCATGTCAAGCAAATATTAAATTATAGATGTTGTACATAAACATAATAAACATCATCAAACTGTAATGAAACATAGACACTTAGCAAATTGTTAAAATTAAATATTTAGTCAAATGCAATAAAAACAATACAAAATGTCTAGAAAAAAAAAAAATTAATGATCTATATAGATAATGTTATATTTAAGTATTATACACTTAATATTTACATATTGTTTAGGTAACATTAAGTTTTTAAAGAAAACAATATATTTGCTTTAAATTTTTCATAGTATGATAATTTATTGAAGTAAACAAATTGTGGTAAACAAGATAATGGAAAAACAGTGAACTAAACTATTATGAAATGATATTAAAACAACTGACTGGCTATAAGGTACATGGAAGATGATAAAAGACACACACATTCAATTCAATCCAACTATGCTATATCCAAATGTCTTGTGCTTGGAATTCAGTTTTTTTTTTGTTTTGTTTTTTAAGACATATTCAGTTATAGTTAATTGGACCAGGCAGTTATAAGAACAACATTGATTGTTCCCTAATGGATGGTCCCATTAACCAGATTCAACTGTATATAGATTAAAAATTGAAGTATCAAGTAATTTTGATATAAAACAAGACTTGACTGTTAAATAAAAAAATACATACCCACAACAAAACGGCAAAAGCTTGAAAGTTGTCATGCTACAAAGACTGCGGGAAAGGCCTAAAATAGAATCAATGTATAACTCACATAAGTAGATTCACTCACAGGGTGGGGATGGATGCGCCGCTTCTTGGAACCTTTGTCTTTTCTTTCAGAGTGGCGAGTGACTGGCCTGAGTTTGTCACTGTCCATGGGCACCCATTCATCATAGCGCTGGTTCCAACCTTCAAAATGGATCAAAACCATTTTTTGTGTTTCATCTATTTCAACAATTTTTGATGGATACCTGAGAAAAAATGATTTCATCAATCTTCATAAATGATTAAATGACATAAAATCTTTAATTCATAAGGCAAGTAAGGCTAATTTTATCTGGTTCCTTGGCCAGCTATTAATTGAGATCGCAAGGTGGCCAATACAACAATCAACTGCCTTTCATTTTCCTAACAAATATAAGGAATTCATTCAAGCTTGATGGACACAAGATATGTGAAAATGCAAAAAGAGAAAGAAGGAGGTAAAATGGTGAAGGTTACAGTGATAGCTTTTTAAATGCATTTCAAATAAAAAAAAGTGTAGGACTTGAATTTCAACTAGATGGCTCAAGCCTACTCAAGCCAATACACTAACTTCTGTGTAATTGAAGTGCTTATGAAAATAGAAGGATTCATAGCTATCTTTTGTTAGTTTTAAACTTTTAAACAATGAACTAATTAACAAAGTATAAAGGGGATTAATTCAGTTAATGCCACCACATCTGTCAAGTATAATTTCTTTCTCTTGCTAGATACAAAAAAAAAATTAATAACCAATTTATATAATTAATTAACTAATTGGTTAATTTTTCTATTGATTTTTGTGTTGTACAAGAAATAATTGTGCAAAATTTCAAAAAATTTCAATTCAAAGTAAGGTGTGAGAGAAATAATGTGTACAAAAATTGTACCAGACTTGATATAAGCTTTGTAAAAAGGAATACAATCTATGCCAAAGGTTCATGTTTCTGTGCACATTAAGGAGGACAGCATTTAAACAGAGATTCTTTAGCAACACTTGAAAGCCCAAGTATCAATGCAAAGAAAAGAAAACTTGACAGAAGCTGGCTTTAAAAAAGACAGCAAGACAACTCTTACTATAAAAGTGGCACATACTTTTAAGACAACAAGAAAAGACAGGGAAAAAAAAAAGGACAAAACTTAAATACCCCAGCAAGATGTGGCAAAGCATGGTTGAATTGAAAAAAAAAAAAAAAAGCCCCCCCCCCCTCTTACTTAATTTTCAGGCTCAAAGACCATGTCATTTTATTCTCAAGTTTATCATGTTTTATAATGGCCATAAATGATTGAAGTTATTGAATTTTCCATAGTTTTTACAAGTAAACTTTTGTAAACATTTTGCACAAGTAAACAGATTTTACTAACAAAGTTATTACATGTTTTTCAATCTCACTAAAAATTATTTGTATATTTTTTGCTAGGATGGGCCATATAAAAAAAAAGTTACATTTTTCACTTCAAGGATAACTTAAATTGAATAGTTTTTAAAGTTACATGTGTTTCTCCAGTACTGGTGACCAAAAGGTGTTTCAATAAAAATTCTAATTGAAATGTCACAATATTTATTTTACTGCATTTAGAAATGGTTAATTTATAAATTGTGATATTTTGAGCTTGAAAGGTGTATAGGGTACATTTAAAATTGTATAAAATGTGTGAAGTGGTGCACAAAATGGCATCTTTTGATGTAACATGGAACACCTGGGTTAGGTTGAAGTAATATTCTACTAAAACCAAGGAGTGTTGAACAGAAATATTTGTTGAAATGGGTAAGCTGTATAATCTTATTGTATTATCTGTCTATATATACAATTCTCTTCATGGCTCAAGAGTTTGGACAAGAAGTAAAGGAAAAATCACTCTTTTATTTCTGCAAGTCGGACAGACTAGAGTTACCCTACGAAAAAAAAAAAAAAAGAGGGGGGGCGGGGGACAAGTAGTATTCACCCGTCACAAAATAGAAGGGCGAGACTTAACCCTTGTGACCAAAAAGTCATGGAAAGATCACTCTTTTTTTTATTTCTACCCCACATAGTTTTAACGTAAAAAAAAAAAAAAAAAAAAAAAAAAAAAAAAAAAAAAAAAAAAAAAAAAGGGGGGGGGGGGGAACAAGTAATCTGTATTCACCTGTCACTAAATAGCAGGGCTGAACTTAACCATTGTGGGGCCCAATGTGAAACGGATTTCGCGGGGCCAAGTTTGAGTAGGGATATGGATAATATGCGAAAATTGAGAGTTTGTATTAGAAAATATATTCGTCTGCATTTAATTCATTCTTTACAATGTACAGAATTACTTTACGAGCCTTGCGTGCAGTGCACAGTGCAGGTTTTTCTTTAAAATGTATAGTAATTAACAGGAGACATTAATAGACAAGGTGTCCCACATTTTTTCATCTTAGCACCAGAAACACCACAGTAGAAAAAATGTTGAAATGTAGCAGAAAATTTGAGAGATCTAGATGTAAGTTATTTTCTCAGCAAAGTTTTGAAATACAATATATGAATTAAGCATATTTTTTTGTTTGATCTAGAATACTTTTTCTTTATCTAAATTGATAAGGATTTAATAGTTTTATCGTTGTTTGTGGTGCTTCACAGTCACTGAACAAGTCTTGATCTAGGTCTAATGTAGATTTAAATCTAATCTATATTTAAATTTATATCTAGTTCTAACTTGGTGCATTGAAAGTCAGAAAGCTGCTCCATTTATTCTATGATTATGTCCTGTTTACTGCGACTATGTCTACTACATTTTTAAAAGATTGCTGAACACACACACACAAAGGCCTAATAGATCTATCTGTGGTTAAAAACTATTTAGTGAATCACTAATAAAAGAATAATTGATAATGTATTTACACACTAAACAGATTATATTATACACACATGCACAATTTTACTAACCATGTTCTAGAAAAATCCATAGCTTCCAATTTTTCTCCTTTTACCCAAGATATTCCCACTCTGACAGGAAATCTAGGGTGTACAAAACGGGGACTTGCTAGTGACATGGTCATGTGACCTGGACTTGTGGATGAAGTGCTTGAACTTAAAGCAGTGGGAGTGCATGGTGGTTCTGAAGTTGGTACTGGAAGAGAAGACAGTGAAGCTGGCACTGTGTCTGATGATTCCACTACATCTGTCATGAGTATAGATATTATTATAAATGTATTTTACTACAATCATATGAAATGAATAAATAGATATGAAACATGATTTGTTATACATGCAGCAGTTTGTTTTCTTTGTCCCCCACACCAACAGGATATCGAACAGCATATTATTGAGTAATATTATATAAGCCAAAAGCAGTGGATAAGCAGAGAGTGAAAATAGTTTTAAATAGGAAAAGCACCAAGATTGTACTACCCTATTAAATAAAAATATACCAGTCAAATTAGAAAAACATGCAAAATAAAAAAAAAACTTTTGTTTTAAAAACAAAGTTTATATTAAGTGTATCAATTAGTTTGGATCAGTCATTAAATAAATTTGTAAGCCTCAGTCAATGACCTATACAGGGGACTTATTCATTTTATATATGACAAGTGACTTGCGCTGGAATTTGGATTAAAGTGAGGAGGATTCGCGCAACACGTCGACCTCACTCTCTCGCCCTAAAGCCCGTCCTTTTCCGGAAGCAAGATTTGGTCAAGACGTCCGGGGACAAGTTTGGGTGCAGTGGATGACCAGAGACTCTTCTTATACCACCACTTCAGTCAAGTACAATTTCTTTGCCAGAATTAACTCAGAATCTTAAATAATTTGTATTTCTGATCCATTACAATTACACAAATTGGTCATTGGTTTTCCTGGCCTACTCAGGCAACCCATTCCATGCTCTAATATTTTTATTAGGTTTTTTTTTTGTATTTAAAGTATAATTTAGTGTTTTAGAGTATAACTGCTACTTATCTTATCTTATATGATACAGACATTACTTAAAAAAAGAAGATGATTACATCATGGGCGTCATGAATATTAACCAATGACCTAAATTCTGCCAAGTCACTGGTTTTCCTGGCTAGCTCAGGCAACCCATTCTATGCTCTAATAGCGCTAGGGAAGAAAGAGCATTTGTACAAATTTGCCCTAGCATATGGAACAAGGAATGTGCTTTTATCTTTGAGTCTTTCAAAGCATTTTATTAAATTTTGTTTTTGTATTTGGGTTAGGGTTACTTTACTTTTAATAGTCTTCTACCCTGAAGGCTTTCTAAATTTAGTGATTTTATTAAATGGTGCTACTCTAATCAAATGTGTATATTTGTTTGTTATAAATCTCACTGTTGTATTTTGTGTCTGTTTCAGTTTCTTAATGTTGGAGGGTCCCAAACAAAAAGAGGATGCATAAGTCATATATTTCTTATATATAATTATTAAATTATATTTAATATTCTATTATTGGCCCAACCAAGGTTAACTCTTACCAGTCTTTAATATTTTTTGAGGAGTTGGCAGCCAGGTCTGAAGTAAATTCTAGCTGATTCATAGTATTTTACAAGAAAGTAGAAAAATAATAAAAAATCAGACATCCAGTTAATTTTTATGTAATATTACATTTTTATTAAAAATGAAAAATGTTCCAAACATGATGTCTGAATGTTTATTTTTGAAAATTTATTTGTGTATGGTACTTTTAGAAGCACTCGCGAGGGTTCAATCCAGGGTGACGTAACTGACCAACATTGTAAGTTTCACAGTCTTAAGCCCACTGTCAGCTGTTTTTCTGATACTGCAAACACTGCAGTCTTTAGTCTTTCTGTATGGAAAGATAGCTATGAAAAGCTTTCTCTGGTTGGTTTTCCCCCTGCCCCTCCCCCTCTGATGCTGTGAAAAACGATCTTGATCAAGCTATTTTATTTATTTTTTAGAATAATTTCACGATAATCATCTGTAAACATTCTGCTGTATAAAATAGTAATTTAAAATTTAGGAATCAAGAAGTGGAACAAAAAGTTTGATATTCAACTTAAATTCGATACTAATTATTATGGACCACTGGGTGGGACATTCAACCGGAATGGGAAAAAAAGTCCCTCCCAGCGGGACATTCGACTGGAAATTCCGGAAAGGGTTAGATAAAGTTTTAGCTTTATGTTCTTATTTGATTTGTAGAAATTTTTTTAAATAAACCCTAATGCTCCTAATGACTAATGCTTTATTTTTTAAATTAGTTTCATCAATACCAGATTCCATGATAGTTTTTCTTTTACTATAACACCTATAGTATTGTATAAACTTATACTAAATGATAAATGTATTTTGCAATACTAGAATTTTCTAGATCTAGATGACTAGACTCATAGTTGACTTAGAGTAAAAGTAAATCTAAATTCTACACTGACTTAGTGACTAGTGGTAGTCACTAGAACTACTACTAGATTCTAGCACTAATCACTAGAGTTGACTAGAGTGACTAGATTGATAACAAGATTTACTAGAATCTGGTCTAGATAGTCGTAGATCTAGAATTGTAGTCTACATACATCATCAGTCATGATCAGTAGATTTAGATCTATTATAATTATTCAAACTATAGATCTAGATATAAATAAATTAATATTCTAATCAATCCATCTGAATCTATCTACTCAATTTTCTACTCACCTGACATATTTATTTTATAAAATGATATTTATCCAGTTAGAACCAAACTGATACAGATCTAGATCATAGATGTAGTAGATCTTGAGCAGATGACTACACTAAGTATAAAACGAAATTCAGAAAAAGACAGACAACAAAGATCTAACAATACACAGTGACTGTGACTCAACATTTCCAGCATTCTACTTTCACTTCACAGTCCACTCTATCGAAAACAGGTCACTTATTTCGTCAGTTTCTTTATTGTTTTTCATAATGAAATGTAGACTAACTCAAATGAAATACACAGAACAATATGTCTAAATAGATCTATATCTAGATAAGATCTATTTTCTATTTGTTTCGATCGATATTGCCGCTTTTTTTACTGTACTAAAAGTTAGGGTCTTTAGAAGATAGATCTAGAGTCGCTAGAGACTGAGATTAGGCAACAGTAACACCAGTGTCAGTTTTACCCAAGAATAATTTGTGTCAGTGACAGAAAAATACAAAAATAAAAAAAAGATGAGGAAGTAACTGTGTTTGATCACATGACTTGCATCTAATAAAGATGGCGGCCTCCGCACCTCCCACTGGACTATCCAGTGAAGAAAGTGGCATTTTATCTCCAGTAAAAACATATTTGTTTTTAATTTACTAAAAGAAAAATATCTTAGAATTTTAGATCTATATATTGACATAAAAAATCATTTCTTAATGTAACATTAAAGTGTATATATATATATTAAATATATAGATCTATGACTATGTAAATTGATAAAATAATAAAAATTGTAAACAAAACTCTTAGTCTTAGTTTAAACTGATTATCATTATGATATTTAAAATTATTTAATAATTTATTTTATTAGTAAATTTAAAATTACTACTCGATCTAGATCTTGATCTAAATATTATTTACTGGTAAAACTAAACACTAACAGTGATATTAAAATAATTAAATTATTATAAGTTATCAAATTATTAATATATTATCAGTGAGTATATAATAAAAACTGTTTGCAATCGACCTCTTACTTGTATTTTTTTATTCTGTATTCTGTAACTACAGTCTTAGTGTCTAACCAGTTCACTAGACTCTAGTTCTAGAAACTTAGTCACTTACTAGATTCTAGATCTAGTAACTAGTTAGAGACTTAGTCTTAGTGACACTTAGTTGGTGTTAAATTTAGTGTTTCTATTACTATTAATTATAATAAATATAATTGTTGATGAATGAGACCACACAGGACAGTCTCATGACACTGTCACAGTGACACTGACATTTCATTATGATCATATATTATATGATAGTCACAGTGTCAGTCAGTGGCACAGACACCATGACACTAGGTTAGCTAAGCTAGATCTGCTCATCTAGAGTTAGACTAGATCAAAATCACCAGTCCAGAAAATAGTCCAGATCTATCTAGCTGACTAGGTCAGTAGGTGACAGAGTAGTTAGTCTGGGCCTCTGACTAAAGTCAAAAGTGTTTTAAAGTTTTAGTGTCTAGAGACCTAGCTAGAAATCTAGACTATAAACAATATACACTACTACGTCTACAGTAGAGCTAGATATCTAGACTATAGATAAAGAGTATTAATATTCACTATGTCTACAGTACTCTCTATAGGCTATAGCACAGTACAAATAACTGTAACTATACACTACTAGTAATTAATAGATCTAGATCTACTAGTCTGTAGGTGTAGTGACAGTAGTCATCACTAGTCGCTAGCCTAACTAATAATGTAGTGAATAGTACAAAAGTAGTAGTACTGTCACTAGATATCTAGATTTTATATAGATCTAGTAATCTATTATATAGATTTAGACTAGATCTATATCTCTAGAAATACTATTATATTACTAGTCAACCAGCGCCGTGGCATACATACATGGCATACTCGCCATCCATAGCGAGCTGTGATAACGTGTTCCCCCCCCCCCTTGTTTTTTCCGTGGAATGACTATCCGCAGAAATAAGAAAGTAATTTTTCCTTTACTTTTTGCTTCTCATCCAGACTCTTAAGGGAAGAAGATAATTATATATATTATATAGATAATGGTTTTTACTGCTTTATGTTAAGAAAATCATCAATTAAAGGGTTAAAAAAAAACAAAAAAAAAAACTGTGTTCTGACAATTGTAAAAATTGTAAAATGTAGTAAAGATATCCCCCACCCCCCAAATTTAAACCAGGAATGAAGTTATTTATGATTTCCAGCTGTCCAATCTTGACACAGTTTACTTATTAAATTAAGCTTTATCAGGTATCAGACTAGGCTCACAAATATACTTAGTAAAACTCTGATGCATTTAAATTAATCATGTTTTATATAGCTCGTCCATCTTGGTTTCAATAATGACCTCTTTCAGCATTCTGAGGCTGATGACTTTGAACTGTGGTTTTGTGCCTCCTCATGTAGCTGGTGAGAACTATATGATCCCAAAATGTTCTTCTGCAGACTTGATAATTATTCCAGCTGGAGCTTGTGTCAGTAGCCTTGATTTTTTTCTGTGGTGCTTTTCTTCTGCCTGCCAGATAGACCCCTAGCTTTGTACTTGTGGTAATACCTCATCTATTCCACACATTTATAAACAGTCTACCATAGGATGTAATGACCTTGGTGATTCGCAAGTTGATTTCATTATCAATTATCAATGTTTCCTTTTCGGGAGAGTGTAATGCCAAAGTAGGTAAATCTTTCCACTGTGTTTATTTCCTGTTTCTTTTTATACTTGGATCCAAGTAGGCTTTCCCTGGAGCTGGCACATATACTTCATATGTAATGCTAACCAACAAATTTTGCTAGTAGTAATGTAAGTAGTAGTATTGCTGAAAGTTATTAGCACAGAATAATTATTTTTACTAGTTTTAAAATATTTACTTTTAATTTCATATTATTTTGATTCTTCAAGATGATGGCTACCACTACTACAGAAGTAGCACACAATGGTCCCAGAGTCTGGGAAAGAGCTTGGACGACCCAAGAGATGAGAAAAGAAGCAGGCAATTGGTCTTTAGCTGCAGATGCTGGTGTATGTGCTGTTGTACTTTCTTAATAATTGAAAAAAAAAATGTATTTTGAGCTTTAAGCGTATCAAATTTAGTAATTATTTTTATTTTTAATGACTCAGCATGCAAACTAGTTTACACTTTTTGCAATTCACTGTCGATTAAAGTAAACTTATTCTATAATAATGTTTCTTTTCTTCAGTTGCTGCAATATTTGCAACAGTTCTCCCAACACATTATATCCCGTACACATGAAATAGGAAAAGATGTTGATGATCTGGTGCATGAAGCAAAGGTAAATGTCTCAGTTACTTCTTCACATTGTAACATTAAGGAACTGAAATACTTTGAATGCAATACACAAAATCCTGAAATAAAGTTTAATTCACATTTGAGAAGTTATTTGCCATGTAGTTTTATGTAACAATCACTGTTAGTCTAATGGAACGATATATTTTTAATTATTTTTTTTGGTAACATGTTTTGTATAATTTTAATATTTCATGTAGTTATAATGTTTAGTTACTGCAAATAACTTTGATCCTATAATTCTGTACTATTTATTAAACATCTTCCTAGAAGAATAAGTTTATCATTTACTAAATAAAGTTGTGATAAATTTATCTTTTTATTCATTAAGATAGTTTGTGTTTGATAATAGTAATAATATATTATATATCTTTATTATCCTTGATAAAATTTGTCCTATAATTATGCATTCTGTTGTTTTTTTCTGAGTACTCTCAAGTCATTAAGTTTAGTTAGTGCATGTTTATTTTGTCTGTGTTACTGTTTATTATATAGCTTCCTATTTTTAATATAATATTTTTAAAACATTTTCCCAGTTAACAGGTGTTCGAGTCAACAATGTTATCAATGATTTCATTATGCTGGCCAACACTCAGTTTGTGGAGAATGTAAGCATCCCATTTTAAATACACGTCTGCTCATTTGTATTCAGTTGTTGTGTGTTTTGAGCATTCATCATTTTTCTAATCCTTTCATTCCAGCGTGTGTTTGATGAAGATGTTAGTCAGGATACAAGCAAAGAAGAAGAGAAAAAAACTGAAAAACAGGTGTAATATTTTTGTGTATTCATATCAAGAATAAAGTAAAACAAGTCTAGTGAATGTGAATAGAATGAAACAATTATAAACAGCTGAATTTAACATCTAAAATATTTTTTTTTTGTTGCTTTTTTAAATTATAGCGATTTTGAGCAAACATTTAAAATATATACTTGAAATATTCCACATTCTAATTAAAAAAGAAAAATAAAAAATTTTCTTTCCTTATATTTGTACATCTTGTTAGAAAATAATAAAACTGCTTCTGTTCTGTATTGTGGGTTCTCATCACATTTCATTTGTAAAATTTGAAAGAATGAATTAGTCAAATAATTATTAGAATATCATCTCTACTAGTGTAATAAGAGTTTAATTAAACACTATTACAGTAGGGTCAATAACAATTCAAATGTTGTTCAACACTATTACAGTAGGGTCAATAACAATTCAAATGTTGTTCAACACTATTACAGTAGGGTCAATAACAATTCAAATGTTGTTCAACACTATTACAGTAGGGTCAATAACAATTCAAATGTTGTTCAATTAGGAGAAAAGCAGAGAGCAAAGAGAAGCAGAACTCATTCCTAGAGTGTCCAATGCTTTGAAACTTGGCATCGATGTGATAGACTGTGCCTTTGAGAAGTTGGACACCAAAGTTGTGGACTCTGACTCTGAAGAAGAGGAAAACAACGGCCATGCTGATCCTATCCTAGAAGCAAAAGTAAAATATTGGCTTTTTGTCTTATAATTAATGAGATATTGAACTATCTAGTTGTGTAACTAGACAAATATTGGGGTCTAGAATGAATATTTATATCAAGTAAAACAAATAAAAATTAATTTTAGCAACTTCTGAAGGGGAGAGCATTATGGGAATGTGGTTGATTTTATATAATATTGTTTATACCAGTAATATAAATCATTCAATATTTTAAATGCTTGTAATGAAATTATAAGTATTCTTTAAAAAAAATTTTTTTTAACTTATTTCATCTAAACAATTCCTTTTTCATATAATATAATATAATAATAAATATAGTAGACTAGTGCCAAAAGCTCCAATTGTAAATAGCCAATTATTAGGGAATATTTTCAGACCAGCTAGTTAGTTGACTTCAATATTATTTGTGTGATATATACTGAAAAGTTATTTGTTCTGTTGGCATTTTTTTTATTGACATTAAATGTATTCAAAGTCAGAAAGTTATCATTTTTCAGTTTAGAAGAAAGTTATTTGATCTAGTAAGTTTCAGTAACAATCAGTCTTTATTGCAAGTAACAACATTTTCTTTTTTTTTAAATCCTGGAAATGCACACCCTTGCCTTCAATACACATAAGGGTTCACATTTTTTTTTTGTCTCCAATTAGGATCCTTATGCGAATAGATTGCTACCCTATTTAATTGGCACACCTCAGTTTATGGAAGATGACAATGTTGGCCTCACAGATGACATGTCAGGTAAGTGTTGGCTCATTTTGAAAACAAAGTTGTGTACTGGTTCCAGTTTGCCTCTGGGTCATTTTCCTGGGGCTTTTTGAGCTCAGCCTCAAGCATGGCTCCAGCTTGTCCTGTACATTCACCAACTTTTCAACATTTAACTTCCTTGTCCAAATGTAGCCTTTTTTCTTAGGAGCTTTGATGGAGATGTTGAACTTGGCATGTGTCCTTATAATCTAATAGAGGCTATAACTGCTAAGATTTTCCCACCTATATATTACATTATTCAATTAAATTAGCCATCCTGTTGGTTAGTTTTTTTAATATTATTAATTCCAGATTTTTAACTGTTCCATTTTTTTTTTAAGATGAAGGGGAAGAGGAAGAGGTGTCAGAGAGTGAATCAGAGCCAAGTGTAAGTAATTAAGTTTTTGATGTGATCATAGAGTCTACTCAATATTAGTAGGCATTGATATACTAGAAACTTCAAATAATGTCTATACATATCTATTGTTTTCATATAAACCATTACTCAAAGACAGATCACAAGCTACATTTGATTTTTATCTCCCACTTTGTTAGTAACTTTAATTCACATTTCCAACACATTCCAGAAATTTCGACTTTATGTTTTTCCCAACACTCCAAATGATAATTTTTTTTGTATTATCTGTATCTTTCTACACTTTCTGAATGAGAATACCTCTTTGTTATCTGGCATTTATATAAGATAGAGAAATAAAATAATACCAATATGTATTAAGCCTAGATTAGAAAATGCTAAAGTATGATTATTCAATTGTTTCTTTGTTATTTGCTCATAGTGTGTCTCAAAACTCAATTAACCTAACTCTTTATTTGATTGATAATTTTTTTTGTGTTTAGCTTTCTTCCTCTATAGAATCTGATGATGAAGAAGAAATAAAAGCCACTCCCAAAACCAAACAAGTTCATTCTTCATCCAGCTCAGAGGTAACATATAAAATACTGTTATAGTAAACTCATTTAGGGACTTGTTCAAAAGTCGAGATGCAACTTGGAATTAAAATTTTTGTATTATATATATATATATATATATATATATATATATATATATATATATATATTATATATAAAAACACTCATGCAATCTTTAATTAATAATCAGTTTGCGGTGCACCAGCATGTAGATAATGTAAATTTAAAATGAAAATACTTATTAACGACATTACTATGTAGCAAAACCTTTTAACTAACATTTTCTTTTGTCTAGAGAAATAAGAAAATCATTAATAGTACAGGGATTTCAGAAGTATTTTGCTAATGTAAATGAAAGATTGGGATAAAGACTTTTGTATAAAAATTTAAAAAAAAAAAATCATGAAATTGTAATTCTTTGGTTACAAATTCTTACAAATTAATTCTATAATTTAAAACAGCTTAAATCCCACTAGATCTCTTTATAGATCATAAACCTTGGAACATTACAGATATCTACAGATATTTTTCTTTCAGTGATTTTATTTGAATCTAAAATGGTATAAACAAAGGTAACATTTAGTAATGAGTTGAACAGTTATGAAATCATGCATTATGTTAGATTTGGGACTTTTTTTATTCTGATTGAAAAATATATTCCTAACTGGTTATGTTTCTTTTTAAGAATCTTGTTTAACATTGTTTTTGAGAGGAAATATTCTAATGGGGATGCAACTAGTTACTCTGTACAACAGTTTTTAAGTAAACTGAGCTGAGCTGGTTTAAAACATGACTCACTGTCTAAAGTCATCTTTCATGGTACAGTAGATGGAGCACAAAGTAAAGGTCATCCAAAGAGAAGTTGGCTGGCTAATGTAAAAGAATAGACCGACCTCTATTTTGATATCCTGCTAAGAAAAGCTGATGACCGTGAAAAGTGGAAAGATTAGGTTACGCTCTCACAGCACCCCATGACAAAAGTCAAGGGACAGATGAGATGAGTTCTAAATGGAAACTTCATCCCAGCTTTTTTTTTTTTTTTTTTGTGCGTGTTTGTTTTTACTTCCCTTATACTCCACACTCTCTCTCTTTGTATACTTTAATTTTAAAACTTTTATTTAGGAGAGTGATAGTGAAAGTGATGAGGAATTGTTTGGCCAGAAAACTGAAAAAGACAATGATGTCAGCACTTCAGAATCAGAAGAAGAAAATGAGACAGAAACTATTGAAAAGTCAGTGGTAAGTACATTTTTTTTTAAATCCTTTTTTTGTACTTTAAAAAGTGTAACTTTAATTTTATATTGATTTTATTTGATTAAATATATTCCAAGAGATTTATTATATTAGATTCTTTGTTTATGTACTTTGCAATAAAGTTTGAATTATTTTCTGTGGCCTCTGCTTTTGTTTTTGTGTCTTCAGTTGCCTAAAGGACCAGGAGATTTTGCCTCAGAACTTGCAGCTAAGATTGGTGTCAACAAAACTCACAAAAAAGATGTTGATGCAGTTGCTGATGATTGGGGAGAAAACTCTGGTAAAGCATATTTTTTTTTAAAGAATTTTCTAAGACTGAATTTTTAGTTCCCCCCCCCCCTTTTGTTTTTTAGCTTTGTACTTGCTTGTAAAACAGTTTTTGTTGCATAGATTTTTAATTATTGTTTTTATTTTTTTAAAAGGTTGTACAGTAAGTCTTAAGACAATAAGATATTTGTTTTTTGTTTTTTTTTGTGGGGGGGGATTTTACATGGTTGATCTGCATTTTCTGGAGATACCATAAGGTTATACATCTTTAGCTCCAATCATCTTTGTGATCTGCATCATGAATGATGACTTGAGCATTGTCAATAGCTTTTTATTTTCATTTGATTCTTGATCAACTCTGATTAGTAATTCTGATAACCACCCTATCCTATCCTATCCCTTAGTCTTTTGGACCAAGCAAGATAACCATAGTTCATATAATATATATATTTTTTCCTTTTACTTTCTAGAACAAACTTCTAACACTCAAAGCAAAGAAAAAAATAAACCTACAGATGACAAGAAACATAAGCATGAGAAAGAGAAAAGGAATGCTTCTAAACACAATGAAGGTATTGAAACATTAAACAGCTAATTATGATAATTTATGTAACTAAAACATCTCAGCATTAATATAAATAAAGTCTTAAATATTTCAAATTGTAAAGGTCCAACTCTGGGTTTAATTGATTTATAAATGTTTATTACATTTGAATTCATCAATATGATAAAAAATTTAATTACATTTGTTTTCATTTAAAAATTCATTTAATTAACGTAACATGTTCTAAGAGTTTTAAACAAACTTGTACTGTATATATGCAAATATTAAACATTTCCACAAGATAAAATAATGTTGCTTTTTTTACCCAAATCCCATTATATTTTACAGATGATCTGTTTGGTGCAAGTGAAGGCCCGGAGGATGATTTTCTATTTGGTAAAAGTAGTGGCCTTTTCTCCAGCAGTAAAGGTTTATTTGATGATGATGATGACAAAGATGATGAGGTGAAATTTCCATTCTGCATACAATTATAACTGTCACATTTCATATAAAAGACTTAAGATGAGATCTCTTAGAAATCTAGGTCCATTGCAGCTTGCCTCCAACTGCTTGTCTGAATAGACTGTTCTGTCTGGGTTTTTTTTACATTTCTATTATCAATGGCTCCTATTTAAGACACTGTGTTAGAGGCAAGGCTAAAGGTCCAGCATACCAGAGAAACTTCCCCATAGTCCTGCTCCATACAACATCAGCCATTGTCCGCCATAACACAACATAATCAACGTCTAATCTTTCCTCTCTGAACCGGACAAAATGGAATGAGACGACTTATGTTCCCAGAATCTAAAAATGTGGAATTAGTGAAATATATGGAGTGTCACCAGAGAATGCTGACCATGTCCTTCAAAACCACATTCTTTATCAAGAGGCCCGAACAAGACACTGACCCCAAAACACTCATATAGAAAGAAAACTGTTTGAGTGCTCCCTGCTTTGGAACCAATGCGCAGTTTATCTCATATTTTGGTTTAGTCATCTGAATGCTCCAACATAATAAATAAGAACAAGGAAGAAAAAGAAGCCTGCCATAAAAAGGGCCCATTTAGGAATGGTTTGTGGGTAGTGACGTGTTCGTTGGGGCTTTTTTCATCTTTAAACTGAACCACGATTATTTCATTTACAAATGATTGTTGAAATTAAATGATTTTTTTGTACCTTAATCTTTATATTATGTTGTAAACAAAAATTTGTAGGGAGGATTGTTTGCTGACGTTCCCAAGAGTTCTTCAAAACCAAAGAAACAAACTTCAAAGGAAAAACCCACATCTGTGTTTGATGAAGAAGAAGAAGATGAAGTTAAAGAAGAAGAACGTAAGTTTAATTTTCAAGCAAGGTCCTGCAAATTATTTAAAATTAAAAAAGAATATTTGTTATATTTAATGATTGATAGAAAGATAAATATAATCAAAGGTAAAAATTTGGCATATCTCTGAAAGTTTTACATGGCTCATAGTGCAAGCTGTAGAAAAAGAAAAGAACACAAAAGTGTGAGGACATCAAGAGGTGTCTTACAAAAGTTTCTGAAGCAAACAAGATAATCATTAAGGTTGTTGGTCACCAAATATAAACTCCACTTTACGAAGATGGCAGATCTGTACAGTCTTTTTAAGGGTTATCACAAATGCATCTGCATTACTTATCCATATTTTTTCCAAGCTTGATAATTTTTTACTTTTAGAAACTGTTGTCCCTGACTCAAGACCAAGAACAAAAAGTGGAAAGGTATTACCAAAAGGAGCGGTATCTGTATTTGGAATACCAAAAGGTTAGCTAACCTTGACCTTTTTAGCGGCCCCCAAAAGGGAAAAAGACGCTATTAGCTTTGTGTGGCCTGTGTGTCCGTCTGTCCATCCCATTTAGATCTCAGAAACTAGAAGAGAAAATGAAAATCAGACATCATGATATTTTACAAAGTTCTGATGCAATGGCTACTTTTTCTTTTCTAAAAGCGAAAAATCTAATTTTTTAAATCAATATACAAGCAGTTTTTTACATAAGAATACACCATTTTTACAACTATTCACTATTAATAGTAACAAACACTGGAGGCTTTTTAGTAAGGGAGATGACTATGTACCATTTTTTTAATACATTTATGCAAATGGTTTTAGATTTTTGGTCAAAAAATATTTTTTAAACAATTGTATTGCTAAGTTATGTAAGTTCTGTCATACTAAATACTACATTTACAAAAAAAACATTAACTTTTTAAAATATTTTTTTTTAAAGCAAAAAAATCTATTTACTATGCAAATAAGTTGGACATAATTGTAATTTTAAAACAACAACTAATTAGTTTTTCATATTATCTGCACCAAGGAACACACAACAGATATAATTTATTTTTTTTACGGAAATTTTTTTTTTTGAGGCTTTGAATAAGAGACTGGCCCTTTACAAAACAATTAGATCAATTAGATATTCATTATAAGACTTAAAGACATCAGTTAGGCCAGGTTCACATCTAACTTTACATTCACTTTCACCTATCCCTTGGTCTGCTGGACCTTTAGGGCATCACACAGAATGTCATTCTTCTTTCTCCATTCTTCTCTGTCATTTGCCTTTGATAGAATTTCATTATATTTTTTCTGAAAATATTGATATCTGCCTTTTTACCTGCCTGGGTTGACCACTTCTGATAGAATTTAATACCAATATTCTTCTGAAAATATTGAAACCTGCCTTTTTTCCTGCCTGGGTTGACCACTTCTGATAGAATTTAATACCAATATTCTTCTGAAAATATTGAAACCTGCCTTTTTTCCTGCCTGGGTGGACCACTTCAGGGGCCCATTTTGAGTTTGTGTTTCCACACAAACTGTCTTTGTAACCTTGTTCATTGTGTTTTTGCTTTGTTAACACTGCAGTCTCTAACTGAGGACACCACTTTAGATAGTGCCATGCACAATTTTATTTTGTTTCATGTTCAGTCAGGTGTTGAAAGAACTAATTAAATACAACATGAGTTTAAAAGTGTTTAAATGTAATGAAACTGGTATGACTGAGTGAAAGTCAAACAAAGCAACAGCCTTGTCTTAATTAATTAGAAAAATCCATTGCAACTGGAGAGCTCTCTGACAGCCACAGAGCAGAAAGGGAAGCACTAGAACTAGCTGCTACCATGCTAGAAAATCATTCAAGTACCACACAGTCAGATTGTCTTTCTAACTGATGCTAAAACAACCCTCCAAAGCTTGAAAAGCTCTGTTTTCTTTTATATAAAACAACACAGGACAGCACTTACAAAACTCAACAACAGCATAAAAACTGTTATTCGATGGATACCAGCTCCTATAATAAGCTATCCCGACATGATCAACGTCTAATCTTTCGACTCAGCACCGGACACAACAGAATGAGACAACAAATGTACTGGAAGCTCAAAATTTGAACCAGTGAAATCTGCCTATGTGGAGTGTCACCAGAGAATGCTGACCATGTCCTCCAAAACTGTTCTATTTACCAAGAGGCCTGTACAAGACACTAGCCCCAAAACACCCCAATAGAAAGAAAACTATATGGAGAGCTCCCTGATTTGGAAACTACTGCGCAGTTCATCTCATATATTGGTCTAGTCATCTGAACGCTCCAACATAAAAATGAGAACGAAGAAGAAGAAGAATTAATTCTTTTTTTTTATAACCTAGTTTCAAATGGGTCTTATATTTACAAAATATAAAAATAGATAATGTTAGACACCTTATTTATATAGATTAGTTATTTAGCGACGCACCAAAGAAGATGCATATTGAACGGGACTAGTGACGTTTGGGATATGTTGGGTTAGAGACCGGAAAATCAGTTAGTGATAGAGTACTCCAGGGTAACCACGTGTTTAGTGACAGAGACTTCTACTGTGGCCTTTTACTAGAATAAATTATAAGTGAAGTTGTTCATCAGCGTTGACTACATCTCTTCACTAGTTAAAACCGATGTTTATTGTTTATCTGGCTTGTTGTTCAACTACACGGAATACACCCGAACAATTACACCCAAACGCTTGCAGAGTAATTGGTTGAAATTCAACAGTCATCCATAGTTGACCTCAAGACAGCCTGAACAAGCAACATCACAATAATAAAAAATTAATCAATTTTAAAGCATTTTCAATGCTATAATTATAGCTAGAAACCATTTGAATTCATCCTTGCACATAGCATTATGCATTTTATATTCATGTTGACTAGAGTAACAGTGTTGTTTGCTAGTAGAATGACCAGTAGATAATTAGGTTACAGTAGGCAGGGTATTACATTGAAAAATAATTCTCATGTAAAAAAAAAAGGCTAGAATATATTTTAAAAAATATTTATTGACAAAAATTAAAGGCCAGCTTTTAAAAAAAGTCAAGGGGAATGGTGGCTGGGTGGTAGAGCGCTTGGTTCCCAAACCAAAGGCTCTCATGTTCAAATCCCAGTGAAGACTGTGCTTTGAATTTTGGGGGCGCCCCTGAGTCAACTCAAATCTAAAAGGTATCTGACATAAGTTGATGTAGATGGTCATTGGCTGGCCACATGATACCTTCATTAACTGTGGGCCACAGAAACTGATGACCTTTACATCATCTTGCCCATAGATTGCAAGGTCTGAAATGGCTCACTCCTTTTTTTTGTTATTAAAAAAATCCTTCAGTTCCTACATTTCTTTTCCACAAGTGATCAAGTTGGATATTAAGCTTACAGGCAAAATATTCTTTTTCGAATTTTTAAAAAAATTATCCACAAACCCTTGTGTAACTGTCCTGTACAACTATCATAGAGCCATCCAAAACAGAAGTCTCCAATACACATGTGGTGAAAAAGCCCACACCACAACCTGCTGTGGCTGCAGCACCTAAGAAGTCTGGAGGTCTCTTTGATGATGAGGAAGAAGATGATGACCTATTTAATGCAGTGGCTACAAAGAAGACTGAACCAGATAAAAAAGGTAAGATAATGTACAGAAAATATTGATAGTATTTAAAGTTCTGGACAAACTAAGTTTGGTATAAGCATTGTTCATAGTTTTGAAAATGTCAGCAATTTATTTAAATATTCATCATCATCTGTCATCATTATCTGTCCCTTGACTTTCGTTAAGTGACAGCTTGCGTCACCAAGTTCCTACATTTTTCCTGGCCAGCAGCTGTTCTTAGCAGGGTATATATTATATACATATAACAATTTATGTAGTTGAAAATGAGTATAGTAATGTAAGTTGTAATGGTTTCAACTCTATTTTTTAGACAGGTTTTGTATTTTTTTTTTACAGTGATCTCAATAGTCTTCATTTATCCTGTCTTGTTTCCCTCAATTTTTTTTTATTGATATTTTTTTCTTATCCATTCTGTCAGTTGTCAGTTATTGTCAGATGGTGACACTCTTGATTACTTCTTTAAAAATGTTATTAAACTTTTAATTTCTAAATTTAGTAAGATATTACATCAGTCTATTAGATGAGGACATATTGTAATAAATTATGGAAGGCAACTCAACAATATACAGCTGTTAATTTAAATGGGGACATTACAAATACAAAATTACTATGTCTGCCTTAAGCACATCATCTTCATCAGCTCTAGACTAGGGCCGACTGTGTTATCTTCTTTCTAATGTCAACATTCTTCTTAGATTAGTCTCTAACATTGCACACCTTCTGCACTATCTTGGATGGTGATGTGCATGGCAAGGTTATAACAATATATATATTATATATATATATATATATTCTGTGATCTTACTTGAATTAATTACATTTCATCATAACATTTGTTGTGAAGTTCTTAACTACTAACTCCTTACCACATGAGTTACCCATTTGAGCTGAGTTTATTTGAACATGCTATTCATATATTACCAGCCAGAATAAAATTTGAAAAAAAAAATCTTTATCTTTCAGCTAGCTGATGTCACTTCAAGAGTATACTTCTACCTAAAACTAGCATGCCTATTTGTGACTAGCCTTTTGTTATTAATAAGAAAAAAGTTCAAAGTCTATAAAGTGATTCTCAATCTCTATATTTCACAGAAAAGTCATCCACTGCCAAAGCTGCTCCAGCAAACAAGAAAGTGGATTTGTTTGCTGATGATGAGGAGGAGGAGGACCTGTTTAGCACCATGGCAGCACCAGGGAGGAAGAAGACACACAGCACAGTTGGCCTGACAGTGGAAGGAAATGAGGAAGAACAAGCAATCAAGGCCAAGAAGCAGCAAGAAGCTGAGCAATTACGTAAACAAAGCACACCAGAAAAAAAGGTAGACATTTTTTTCCTTATCTGATGATTTGTTAATAGTTTATTACCATTTTTATTTGTTCATGCTTCAAAATGGTCAATCTCTTTCTATATAAATTAAGTAGGACATACAAATAAAGGGTTTTTTGTTTGTTGTCATTCATTTGGTATTTATTTATTTATATCTTTTGTTCAAAAGTTAAATGGTAAAATATATTTAAAACTTATCAGTACAAGTGCTCCTTTATTTTTTCTTACCTAGAAAAGGATAAAACTAAGAGCTGATGTATAGAATGGTATTTTAACTTCACCAACACACTATTCTTTGTTATAAAAAAGCACAATAGAATCTTCAAGAAGATTTTTTTGTTGTTGTTGTCCTTGTTTCTTCTGTTTTAATACATTTTTTTTTGTTTTTTTTTAAGTTAATTTTGTTACTTAGTATTTAATTTAAAAAATGTACTAGCACAGTAACAGAGATGTATTCCTCTCTATTTCTTTCTTAGCTTCCTGCTGGTGCAGTGTCAATGTTTGGTAAAGAGCCTAACCCTCTCCTAGCTGCTCTCAAGAAAAACAAACAACCAGATTCAGATGTACGTTATCTTCTCTTGAATCTTAGCTACATCTTATTTCATCTCATAAATCACAGACATACCTTGAAAAGAGAAGATCTTAGGCAAATCCATTGTTGATCTAATCATGCATGTTCTCTGCTATTGGTTTGCCTGGCTGATTCGGGCAACCCGCTTGCCTTATAGCTTTTTTTATCCCATTATTTGTTGTAAATAATCTGAATTATTTGTTCACTATCAATAATGTGGTGTACAATTGTTCAAAATTAGTATTTAAAATTATTATTCAAAAGACATTCCGTTAGCACTTTAATATTATTTACTCCAGGGAAACAGAAACTAGAGCACTGCAGGTTTCAACAAATATAACATTAACAAACTCTTTCTTGCTTCATGTTCCCTCTTGTACTCACTTTTGTTGTGCACAGATTATTCTTACAAAATTAATGCTATATCTACCTTTCAAGTCTTAACACATCTATGGGTTCTTAAATTCTAAATTTAAAAGTGATAAAAACATATTTTCTTAAATATTCATTAGATAGATCATCTATACATTTAATAACATATTTTTATTAAAAACTTGTGCTACTGCGTTAACTGAACAGAAAATGTAAGCTTGTTTTTAAAAAAATGTTTTACATTATGTCTGACACAGGAGGAAAATGAAGCTGAGGAAGACAAAATGTCACGTAGCTCAAGTATTCATTCTAACAATTCTGCCTCTGTGGCTGTTTCTAAACCTGCAGAGGAAACAGTTAAGAAATCTGCAAGAGCTGGCTCACTATTTGACGATGATGAGGATGACGATTTGTTTACCAAAAAGCCAAGGTAAGAAAATAATTATTTTTAAAAATTCATTCTTTGGTTACTTTGTGAGTAAATGTCAGTGAAGAGAAACTATTGAGCTTTTAAGGCTGGGAATGTTGAATTTGGTTAGGATAGAAATAAATTGAGTTGCAGCACAGTTAATATAGTATGTCCAACCTTTTTTTTTTAAATCAATATTGATTAAAATGCACCTGATTCAGTAATTGAAATGAATGCATTTTTAATTTACCAGTGGATATGAGCTGATTTTTGTGTTTTAAAATAAGTGGGACATAGGTATTCACTTTTATTTTGTTATTGAATCTCTGGGTTAGTCTAAATTATTTACTTTTCTTGAAAGCATAGGATCACTACTCTCTAATAGTCCAGAACATTTTACAGCATATTTTCATGAGATTATTAATTTATTATTTGGGGACTATTCTTGTCAAACAAGCCTGAATTTTTAAAAATTGTTTGGTTTCTTTTTTGAAGCACTATTTTTAAGTTTTATTATTTACAATTCAGAGGGATAGGCATGATTTGTCATACACACATGACCACGTGTAAGAATTCATTCAATTGACAATCTCTGCATTAAAAAAAAATGTATACTGAGAATTTTGTTTAAAAAACAAACAACCCTGTTTTCTACATAATCTGCCTCTTACTATTTAATTGGATCTGTAGCTTAAATAGGGTGAAATCCAGTCTCTGCACAACTTCATGGTGGAAAGTCACAAGTGTTCTCATTTATAGTCATTTAATTAAACATCTATAAAGTGCTGCTAATTTATTTAACATATAGTTAAACTATATAAAACAAGGATGTGTAGTAAACATTACATTATGTATAAATGGAGTCCAGCATTAGTAAAAAAATAATAATTTTTTTAAAAATTCAATTCACAAAACAAAGGGGAAAAAAAGTATTCTTAACCCGAAGTATTGACTTTTTTTTTTTTTTTAATGACTTCAAAATGTTTTCGTTTTGTTGTTTTTCTTAAAATTATTTTATCTTATCCTTTCCCTAAACCCCCCCTTTTCATTTTTCTTTGAAGCCAACAGAACTTATTCTGTTGTTAAATGTTCATGAGAAACTTGACATTCTTCCATCCCATTTTTAAATCAACAAAACTTTGTCTATTTGTAAACAGACTGTTAAAATAGCCTAATGCTATACTCCGTTCTCGGCTTGCATGTAGTAGGGACTGGGATTTTTTATTTCGGGATCTTTAAGGCGCCTCTGAGTACCTGACAAGGTTGGGGAAAAGTAAAAGGCAGTTAATTATTGTGCTGGCCACATGACACCCTTGTTAACCATGAGCCACAGAAACAGATGACCTTTACATCATCTGCCCTATAGATTGCAAGGTCTGAAAGGGAAACTTTATGTTTTTTCCTGACTGTCAATTAAAGTATACTATTTGTCAAAGTTAATGTTGGTATTAGGACAGAGTCAACATGTAAGAACAACAAAATCTAGATTTAAAGGACAGAACTTGAACTGAAGACTAGGTCTGGTAGGGAGAGGTTGGGGGTCCTTCACAAAAATATGTTTGCACTTTACACACATCATGCAGGCACACTGGCTGAGTGGTAAAGCACTTGGCTTTTGAACTGGGGCTCCTGAGCTCGAATCCTGGTGAAGACTGGGCTTTTCAATTTCGGGATCTTTAGGGCCCCTCTGAGTCCACCCAGTTCTAATGGATACCTGGCATTAGTTGGGAAAAGTAAAGGCGGTTGGTCATTGTGCTGGCCATATGATTTTTTCCTCAGAAATTGACTCCCCAAGCCTTGCCCATGTTTGGGTATGTTTGAATTCAGAATTTCCCTTCTCCTAGGTGGGTAGGCTGAGATGAACTCCGATTTTGTGACAAGGCAGAGAGACCTGGGCCTCCCGTAATGCCCTGGTGAGAGACTCTGAGGTGTGGCTTAGTGTCTCATAGTTCCCATGCAAGTTTAGTGACCTTACAGTTACGTCTTCACCGTCACCCTTGCAAAACGTGCACCACCGGCTCCTCAGACTCTCCGCAGTCTCGGATACGGACATCGTAATTAGGTCGGAATCGGGCAAAGTATGCACCTATGAGACAGTGTCTCGCTCTCTCCACTGTTCTATAATTGATTGCTGCGAACTTTTTTAGATGTCGGTTGTGTGCTGCCAGACTTTATCGGATTCATCTATCTCCCACTCTCGTAAGACAGTCGTGGTCTGTTGAAATGTTCAGGCTAACACGCCCCTCCTGCCCAAAGCTTACTGGTTTTGACGCCAGTTGCTCGCCTTTGTCCCATCTCCTGTAGGTGGTATCATTTCTGCCGAATCCAACATTTAAGTCACATGTGAGGGCCGCGAGTTAGACTATTTGAGGCGAAACCACTGGAAGCATTTTATAGGTGGTGGAATGTTTATCTCAATTATCACATCCGTCAATAACAAACTTGCACAACCAAAATCTGAATAATTATGGACAAAATAACATGTTTTGACACTACATTCTCACTTTTAACTATTGCAATAGTTTTTACCCCAACAATACAGCTTTCAGTGGAAAATAATGTATGCATGATTTACTGAGCAGGTTGTTTTCAAATTTTGAGAACTGCTATTTTAATCTGTGTAGTTTACCTAATGTTAGACTTCTAAAAACAAAAACAAAAAAACTTTTTTTTTCGCTCCTGACGTATGGCAGCTGTAAATTGTTGTTCGTTAACAAGAGATTTAAAACTTTATGCACAATTTCTTATTATCACTGGATGGTACTCTTGAAATCGTTCACTGATAGCGTACTTTAAGTTACAAAGCATCACCTTTTAAAATGTGGTGAAAATGCTTATGCATGAATGTGTTCACAGTTAAACGCTGTTCTCGTCTACTTTTTTTAAACTGCTGGACTGGATCGCATCACTCGTTCATTATTTACTGCCACCTTACGTTTCCCCTGCTCTCACTGAGAACTGGTCGTGCAACAACAGGTTGCTAACGTCATATTTGAGATCTGCCAAGAACAATTTCGTCTGCCAGAAACTTAACCGATGGGGGGATGTCGACTAGCACACACGCTGCAGTGTTTGGGAATGCGAGAGTTAGGAAGTGGGCGTTATTCAGTATAATAGTAATTCGGTATAATAATAATAGTAATAATTCATTATCCTATCAGACGTTTAACAAGAGACCACCACAGCGCTACACACTACAAGTCTTAATCTAGTTTAAAACACAGCTGCAGACTCCTGTCACTAATGTAACAACACGGGGAATTATATAATTCTAATTTGGAAAGTTATTAAAATTATATAATTCTAATTTGGAAAGTTAATGGATATGTGGCTTATTTTTATAGTAATGAGTAATGACAATATTATTTTAGAAGTGTTAAAAGTAGCCTAACTTGAATGAAACCAAACAAGCAAATTATTTTTAAACTCCTTAAAAACAAAGTTTATCTAAGGGAAAGAACTCCGCTCTTACAACTATATCTCTCAGTAGTGTAGAATATATTTTCCATATTTGATATCAATAAAATAGTTAGTTATCAATAATTAATTGACTAATTGGTGTTTTTTTTAAATATATTGATTCATATGAATAATTGTGCAAAGTTTCCACTTGACCCGAGAATGGGTGTGGAAGAAATAACCTGTTCAATTATCTAAGGGGACAAAAGCCTACATATTTTACCGTATCTGTGAATACACAAGGATTAATTCAAAATAATGTGTGTGAGATATGCTTTAGCTCTTTTTCTATTCTCAAGAAATATCATTGGAAGCCAAATCACAAAACCCTTGGACTAAGTGGAACCATGTTGTGACATTGGAAGTAGTGGGCTGTAATCAAAGCATTTTACAACATAGTTCTAGAGCCCCACTGCAGTACGAGAGCTGAACTGTATCAACATAGTTTGTTTAATGAACGTATTTATAGCTTCATTGACGATCCTACAGGCTAACAGTGGAAATCTAAAGCCATTACATCTTACGTCTCGTTTAGAATGAACATTTAAATGTTTACATTTCTCGTAACCTTTTTGTTGCAACACGCTTCTTCACTGAGCAGTCTCCTGGACTGCTTCACTCACCTTTAGCGCCCTTCTTCCTTCCACCCCAGTCTGACCTGACCTTGTTTTTTTCTTCTTTTTACCTATTACGAACAAGTGAGTTCTTCACATCACATTTTTTTTTGGGGGGGGGGGGGGGCTCAGTAAGGTGTTTGTTGGTGGGAGCTGGTGGGAGGCGAGATGTGCGTGCGAGGCAAGAGGAAACGTGGTTTATACTGCAGGAAATTTTGCATCTCTCTCTCTCTCTCTCTCTCTCTCCACCCTTTTTTTAAACTAAAAAATACTAATAAAGTGAAAAGGTGCGCAGGTCCGTGTAGTGGTATTGGTATAACAGTTCTAAAGACGGGAGGAAAAGGTGGCAGTTTTTCTGAGATTTTCACGTGAGCTGTAACTGTGTGGTAAGGATGTAGATTTTGTCCCCATTAATTTCCGTTTGTGTTTAGAAGCAGTGGTTGTGATAGTAAGTTGAACAAGTTAGGTTACCGTGTACGTTCTTGGCAGCTGCAATGTGCTCAATTGAAACTCACACTACTGTGTTAGATTGAAGCTTGTAGAATACATTTTTGATGGAAGCCATGTGGTTCTAGTAAAGACGCACTCTCGTGGAAACGTCTGCTGAAATGCTAAGGGCCCACAAATAGGTTGGCACTTGAAGAGACGAGTTGTTGTTCTTGATTCACACCACTGTGAATTGTGGTTCACTTTTGTGCTTAGTTGAGAATTTTCCACTTCTGTATGAGACCAGATTAATGGTAGTGTAACCAATAGACGCAGGGAATGACCATGCAGGTCCGGATTTGAGGGAGGGCAGGAGGGGCTAGTGCCCGGGTAATCCACAAGAGAGGCCCCCAAAAAGAAAAAAAAGCTCGCAAAGTTCCATTCGTTAACGAGGTTATTTAGTTTTTAATAAACTACATACTTTGTTGAAATTATTTTATTTGTTGGCAATAAATTTTGAAATAATGGTCGGGGAAAAAAATAGTTGTTTTTTTTTCTATGTGGGAAGATAATTAGGAGCCTCCGCCCCAGGGCCCCCAGACCTCTAAATCTTGCCTTGTAGCTATGCAGTCTGGAAGACATCTGTCAATAATCTTGTGATACCAGCCATTGAGTATTGGTTGATTATAATTAAATAACAGTTGGCCGTCTTCGGTTTATCGTAAATGTTACTAGATTATTGTTTCAATAGAAAGGCTATTAGATAAAGCGCGATGTTTCCTTCTTATGTAAATACTAGGTACATTGGCCTGGAATTGGTTACTGACATTGTTGAGATAAAGCCCGTATCATTTTAAACTAAAAAACAAAACATAAAAATAATAAGTGTTTGGTCTTTAAGCTTGATTCTATTACGTCTCTACTTCAATATACCATCTTCTGTTTTATCATTGTGATTCAATGTAGGCCTACCAGTCATTTGACTACAGATACCAATACTAGACATTTTGAGAATGTTTTAGATTGTACACTGTATTAGTGGTCATCGTTTAATGATTCCTGATTTAGTGGCGATATTATTTTACTAATTAATTAAGTGTGTTGAGCATTGATCTAGAACTTTCTAAGGTTTTTTTTCCGGAATATAATTAGGAGCCTCCTCCCCAGGGCCTCAAGACCTTTACATCTTGCCTTGTAGCTATGTACCCTTAAAACAGATTTTTCAAAATGCTTTTAATTTAAAATAAAATTGTTAATTAATTAGTATGCAACAATGTCGCCAATACATTCACTGGAAAAAATACTTCTTTCACTATTTGTAAGTCATGGCGCCGGCAATCATTTTAGACCATGTCACCAGAACCGGCCTTGGGTATAGGCAAACTAGGCAGCCGTCTAAGGCCTCCGATGGGTAGAAGCAAAAAGACAACATCAGCGAAACTTGGATCAAATCTCAAACATAACAAAGCTCTATTGCTCTCTGTCTGCTAGACTTGCTCTAAGTGTTTACCATGACTCTAGGTTTATTAATGAGAGTTTAAATTGACTTGTTAGGACTACCAATGTTTAAAGACCTTTTTGGGGAAAATGTCGAGTCTAGGGCATCAAAGGGCAGACGAAAAGAGGATGCTCTTAAAAGAAATGGTCAAGGAATTGGCAGGACAAAGTCCTGAACACGGTCACGAAAGATACAGGTTCAAGCGACGCGGAGGAGAGTCAGCATATCGGCTTCGATTGGGAAGATTTAGGCTTATGGTCATCTTCAATTAGAAATAAAGAACGTGTCGAAAACATTTTGATTGATTTCGATATCGATACATACACGTTTCACTACATTGCGTGATTTTATTTTCTCGTTCTTTATTTTTAATTTTCTTTTGGTCCACCAAATTCAGTTTTCCTTGGGCCTCCAATTACTTAAGGCCGGCCCTGATGTCGCTTTGCATTGTTAGTTGGTTGTCTTCGCTTCATCGTCCATGTTAATTAAAGGTTTAAACCCTACCGTGTTATTGTTTTTTTTCTGATAGAACCATTATCATCATAAACTGGTTCCAAAGAAAAGCTTCTCAATATATTCAACAACGGATACTTTTTAAAAGGAAAACATTAGTTTTTATGACAAACAGTTATTAGAAGAAAAATTCAAAATACCTAGATCTGGGGGTTGTAATTGAACCATCATGGTATCCCTACAGTGATGACATTATTTAGAAATCAAACCAGGCGTTTTGAGTTTCTTTTCCCTTAATTTTTACTAATCAAGCAAGAACATAGAATTAGAATGCAATTGAACCTAAGCTCGATCAATACTGGAATATGTATCCACGAAAAAGACCTAAGCCAAAAAATATAGCCTTGTGGTTTGTCACAAAAGAATACTGACATCGAACTAGAGAAACACTAAACTTGAGAGGCAGTCCAGGACAGAAGACTAAAAAGTAATTAGCAATAATATATGTAAGACACTCAGAAGATGCACATACAAAAACACAACCTGATAAAATACTCTGAATGACACAAAGGCACATTGCCATATGCTAGGACAAATTCATATAAGTACTCTTTCTCTCCAAGTGCAATCAGAGCAAGGAACAGTTATCCAGATTTAGCAAGGAAAACCAATGATTTAGTTAGTATATTGTAAGTCTCAAATTAACATGAACGATTAGGTTAACACAGGAAATAATCATTTTCTTTTTTTCTCAAAGAACTTCAGTAATTTAGCACACCTTTCAATGCTGATTGAGTCCCTTTAAACCCTAGTCATAAATAACAGGTATTCTCAGAATGGCTGACGAACTTATGTAACAGATTCTTTTTTAAAAGTGAAACTTCCCAGTAGAAGAGCAAACTTGTACTCTTGCCAGATAACAGTTGGCAAGCGCCCGCACGTTTGTAAATGAGACGAACAAGCAAACAGCGGCATTCATTGTCCCCAGAAATAAAGTTAGCAATCTTCCTGTTTAAGATGAGCTTGTGTTTTCATTCAGTAGTCGTTATGGATGCAAATGTGAAATCATAAGAGAAAAAAAAATAAAATTTATTGTCGTAAAGTTAGCGAAGGGTGGTCCAGTAATAATCTCTACGGTTTAGTTCCTATAGACTTGGGCCATCACTGCAGCCTTTAGTTGTACACACAGTGACTGCGCTTTGTTTTTCTTACAAAGGTTATATAACTTTGTCTTTGTACCAATTTTGAACACGTTCTTTATTTACTGCTGCACCCATTCTCGAATCTAGCTAAAACTTCACACAATTATTTATTTCACCTAACAAAACATGAATCAATTAAAAAAAAAATAACCAATTAGTCAATTAATTACTGGTACCGGGGTAATTAATTATTTTGTTAGATACCAAGAAGGGGTATTAATCCTTCAGTGTTCAGAGATATGGCTTAATATGAACGGTTTTGTCCTCTTAGATAATTGTTCATGTTATTTCTCCCACACCCATTCTTGGATCAGGCTGACACTTTACACAGTACAGTTATTAGTTGTAGCTAACAAACATGAATCAGTTTAAAATTATCTAATTAGTCAATTAATTATTGGTAATTAGTTATTTTGTTTGATATTGAAAAATGGTAAATAAATTCTACATTATTGAGATATAGAGTTGTAAATGTGGAGTTCTTCTCCTTAGATAAGCATTGTTGTTATTGTTGTAGTTTTCTAAGTATTTTTATATTTTGCTTATTGTTTCTATCAGATTAAAAAACAGCCTGAGTGGATAGATAAAGCATAGTTGAAAACAAAAACGCGGAGGGACATTGATTGATCAAGAAGATAGAAATATTTGCGTGATTACCCTTCTTCTTGCCCCCCTCTCTCTTTATATTTTTTTTCCATCGATATTCTTTATAATAAGAATAATTTAACTCCAGCAAATGAAAAAAGGTGTGCTTAGTATGACTTGACTTGACTTAATCCTTTTGACTCCTAGTGGAGCATAGGGCTGCAACAGCACTTCGCCATCGGACTCTTTTTTTTTTTGACCCCTCAAATCTGTCATTTTAAAATCTCGTCTCCTTCCTAAAACCTTACCTACTTACGACATAGATCCTCTCGCGTCTTTTAGCGCATTGGGCGGCAAGCTGTCTCCACAAAGATCTGGCTGTCTCCACTAGGATCTATCACTGGCAATGTCTAAAGTGACTCTGAAGCCTCTCTCCACCTGGTGTCCACTGTTTTTGAGGTATTCCTTGAATGTGTGGCGCCAAGTTATACGAGGGCGTCCCTGTTTGCGCTTTCCTCTTATTGACATCCATGTCATCGCAACTCTTGGTGTGATTAATTCATTTTGTTGAAGAACATGTCCCGTAAACTTCATGCGACGCTCTGTCACAAACTCATCAGGTGCTCGACTCCCAGTTCCGCAAATTATTTCCTTGTTTGAGACCCGATCTCTATAACCGACTCCTAAAATCCGTCTTGGCCATTTTTTGCAACCTACAAATTCTGCTATCGACATTGTATAGTAGATAAATAAAACATTTTTTCAATTTTTGGTAATTTTGTATTAATCAAATTTCGTTTTTGTGTGTCCTCGGGGAAAACCCACTATTGTTTGTATGCTATTTGACAGTCTATGTGTCGGTCAAATTAAATGTCAAAAACTAAAAAAGCTGTTAATATCATTTCACCATCGCCTTGATTGTGCAGCTTCTTTTGTTGTTCTTTCCTACCCTGTTTAACCTGCTAGGTGCGCTATGACCCAATCTCCTTTGTTTACATATGGCGGAGGGGGGGTGTATCTAGATAATGTTTCTGCGCCTCAGGCGATCACCTTACACAACTCAGCTCGAATCAAAATCTTTTCTTAATTGGGATTCGAACTCGAGCCTCCTGACATAGAAGCCAAGCGCGAGTCATATACGTTTGAACTTTTTTTTTTTAAATCAAGACAGCTCGTGCTATGCGCGATCTTCTCTGGACTGAGCCTTTGGTTTGATTTTAACCGTTCCTCGAAACATACCGCGAGAATTATCTACATCGAATTGCATTTATTGAGCGCATTATTTCTTGCAGTTAATAGCCGCCCATATATATATGATGTCAATATAATATGACTATGTGAAAGAATGGAATAAGAAACCAGCGAGCGTGATAAGGAATAGGTCAAAGACGCTTGGAATAAATTAAGATGTGCACTTGACTTTCTTGGAGGGACACATAAATATTTGAAAGAGAGGGGGGAGGGGTACTACTTGACTTTGAAGTGTTTCATTCCTCCCACGATCTGGTGCTCAGATTGCACACTAGATCTGTCTACACACGCGATTGCGGAGAGGACATGGACTCTTTTTATTTGGTGCACATGGCACCGAGCGTCTTGTTTTGTGTGTCTATCTACGAGGAGGCTGCACAGCACACGCACGTGCTGACATTTAACTACTCATGTTTAGGGTTACATGACTGGTCCAAGTACACACCTCTACACCCCAAGCACAGAGAGGCAGGTTTTGTAAGAGCATTACATGCACTTGCATAAAGAATAATGTCTTAATTGCGGTAATTGTTAGTATCATAGACCTAACTATAGATATTACATACATATGTTGTTTATTTATTCACGATCGAAGCTCGGATGTCGAGCGTTTTCACAAATTGGCTGGCTTTTCAATGTTACTGCCAAAGGTCCTTGACCAATGTGTAAGATATTCGCCCGGCTCAAGCCAGGCGTTCGTTAGCCAATTAGACGCGAGTCTAACGGTACGACCATCTCTCACGTCGCGATTTAATCACCAATTAGCCTTCGGCCAAAGTTCGATCTTTTAGAGAAACCATATAGTTAGGTATAAAGGCAAGTTGATTTGAGTGGGTGAAAATGGAACGTACCTTTGTTAGGGTTAAGGGCTAGCTTTTTTTTAAATGACCTTTTTTACAAACATAAGACTCGTAACTTATATTATTTATATTTAGTTGTGAATGAGAGAGAGAGAGAGCTCTCTCGTAAAGGTTTTCATTTGAGGTCAACGTAGATCTCCCTACAATGTCCAAACGAGACCCTATGGCCCACAGGAAGGCAGCGATTATCATCTCGTCTGCCGCTTGTCTGGTCTCGCCTTACGCGTGAGCAATTGTGCATCCACTGCTCACCTACACACGCAACAGGTAAAAAAAAAATATCAACCACGCCACAGCCACTCTCAAGGTCGGCGCCCATGTTGTCTAACACAAATCGTGTCCGTCTTGGAAAACAAACTGTTTTGTTTTGTTTTGGGCCACGTTTGTCCGTGCTTCATCAGGTTCTGAAGGACGAGTATGGACAGTCTGTTGCATTAGGCGCTTTGTTCACATCTGTCAGGCCTACATGATTCTCTCCCTGTAATTGTATAGATGTTATAGGTGTAGATCAACGCCGCTTGACTCTGTAGTAGAGCGTGTGATTTTCTAACCGGAAGTGGGTACTCTTATTTACTGTTGGCGCTATCAAGACTTTGAAAAGGTTATCTTTTCTTGACCTTTCCTAGGAAATAGCCCGTATTTCATTTATTTATTTGTATTGCTGATCTCTGTACTCCGATCTTGGATCTCTGTACTCCGATCTTGGATCTCTGTACTCCGATCTTGGATCTCTGAACTCCGATCTTGGATCTCTTTACTCCGATCTTGGATCTCTGAACTCCGATCTTGGATCTCTGTACTCCGATCTTGGATCTCTGTACTCCGATCTTGGATCTCTGTACTCCGATGTTGGATCTCTTTACTCCGATCTTGGATCTCTGTACCCTGATCTTGGACCTCTTTACTCCGATCTTGGATCTCTGTACTCCGATCTTGGATCTCTGTACCCTGATCTTGGACCTCTTTACTCCGATCTTGGATCTCTGTACTCCGATCTTGGACCTCTTTACTCCGATCTTGGATCTCTTTACTCCGATCTTGGATCTCTGTACCCTGATCTTGGACCTCTTTACTCCGATCTTGGATCTCTGTACCCTGATCTTGGACCTCTTTACTCCGATCTTGGATCTCTGTACCCTGATCTTGGACCTCTTTACTCCGATCTTGGATCTCTGTACCCTGATCTTGGACCTCTTTACTCCGATCTTGGACCTCTTTACTCCGATCTTGGATCTCTGTACTCCGATCTTGGATCTCTGTACTCCGATCTTGGACCTCTTTACTCCGATCTTGGATCTCTGTACTCCGATCTTGGATCTCTGTACTCCGATCTTGGATCTCTGTACTCCGATCTTGGATCTCTGTACTCCGATCTTTGGCCTCTTTACTCCGATCTTGGATCTCTGTACTCCGATCTTGGATCTCTGTACCCTGATCTTGGACCTCTTTACTCCGATCTTGGATCTCTGTACTCCGATCTTGGATCTCTATACTCCGATCTTGGATCTCTTTACTCCGATCTTGGATCTCTGTACTCCGATGTTGGATCTCTGTACCCTGATCTTGGACCTCTTTACTCCGATCTTGGATCTCTGTACTCCGATCTTGGACCTCTTTACTCCGATCTTGGATCTCTTTACTCCGATCTTGGATCTCTGTACCCTGATCTTGGACCTCTTTACTCCGATCTTGGATCTCTGTACCCTGATCTTGGACCTCTTTACTCCGATCTTGGATCTCTGTACTCCGATCTTGGATCTCTGTACCCTGATCTTGGACCTCTTTACTCCGATCTTGGATCTCTGTACCCTGATCTTGGACCTCTTTACTCCGATCTTGGATCTCTGTACCCTGATCTTGGACCTCTTTACTCCGATCTTGGATCTCTGTACCCTGATCTTGGACCTCTTTACTCCGATCTTGGATCTCTGTACTCCGATCTTGGATCTCTGTACTCCGATCTTGGATCTCTGTACTCCGATCTTGGATCTCTGTACTCCGATCTTGGATCTCTGTACTCTGATCTTGGATCTCTGTACTCTGATCTTGGACCTCTTTACTCCAATCTTCACAATTGTTTTTCTCTTTACTCTCAATCTATATCAAATGCGGCTATTACAATTTAGTCGTTTTCAGTGTTTGAAGATTTCTACACTCGTGTCGTATTATGAAATGTTTATGTTTTTCCCCTCTAGGAACTTCCTATTGCCTGCGTTATTTTCATTTGTGTGTGTGTCTCTATGGAGATATTAGTGCTTACCAGTGGCGTGTATATAGAGCCACTGAGAGTTAGGACTATCAAGAATGCTCTCAAGTTTTTTCCAGTGAATTTGACTTACATTTCTGATCAACAAAAAAGAAAGAAGCATCTAGTATTAGTATTGCCAATGGTTGATGTCTCCTTTGAAATCTGAAAAGAAAAAATCATCTAGTATTAGTATTGCCAATGGTTGATGTCTCCTTTGAAATCTGAAAAGAAAGAATCATCTAGTATTAGTATTGCCAATGGTTGATGTCTCCTTTGAAATCTGAAAAGAAAGAAGCATCTAGTATTAGTATTGCCAATGGTTGATGTCTCCTTTGAAATCTGAAAAGAAAGAAGCATCTAGTATTAGTATTGCCAATGGTTGATGTCTCCTTTGAAATCTGAAAAGAAAGAAGCATCTAGTATTAGTATTGCCAATGGTTGATGTCTCCTCTGAAATGTGATTGTTTGAAGAATCATGTGCCCTTGTTAGCACTGAAGACACACTCAAAGTGAGGCACACACAAATAGTTGTACACAAACAGTTTGCTTTTCTCACTAACTTGAGAAGCATTGATTTTGGTAAGCCTATCTGTATTACAGATTTGCACTTGAATCTCATAGAAGGACTCTGGGAGCTTGTCTTGCTTCTTTGTTCTTCCTTCTCCTACTATCCATACAGCATTGCCTCTATGTGGCATATACAGCATTGCCTCTATGTGGGACATACAGCATTGCCTCTATGTGGCATATACTTATACAGCATTGCTTCTATGTGGAAGGATAGTTCAATAGTTTACTGACATTGAGAACATTTCCCATGATTTTATTGACAACATTTATCCTCCATCTGACCTCATACTCATTTATTAAATTTGGACGAAAGCATAGTGCAAGTTTATATAAAAGTGTATTAATGACACAGAACAAAAATTATTTTCTATTGAAAACTTTATTTTTCATTTGCTCTTGTTTATTTATTTTTTTGTAATTAAAAGAATGTAATTCTTTTTTTTTTTTTTTTTTTTTTTTTAAATTTAAGTTAAAATTAATAAATTTGCAGTTTTTTCCCTCATAACTTATGAATGCTTAATGTTGATTTTATCATTTATTTATAGTACTGGACGTGACAAGAAGAACAATGAACCAGTGACAAAGGTAAGTTTTCATCCAGGAATCTGGATTTAATCTTTGAACAGCTGAATTACAGTTACTATTATCTTCTTTCTGATGAAACTGAAACATACTTTGATTTAGCTATGGTTAAAAGGTACTATAGTATAGTAAAATGTTGGCTGTATTAATTAATTTTTTTTCTCATTAAAACTAATTATCTAGTTTTGTATGATGTTTTCACAAAAGTTGCCTTATGGCGATTGTAGCTTTTTAAAATTAACTTCTATTCTATTTTTTTACTGTTCAATATGCTGGTTTATTATTTTAAATGGAAGTAACATAATGTCCACTTTTGACTTGGACTTTAATTAGATTTATTATCTTTTTTGGCTATAAAAGCTGCAAATTAGATTTTCT
The DNA here is from genome assembly GCF_947242115.1 of Biomphalaria glabrata. Lineage (NCBI taxonomy): Eukaryota > Metazoa > Mollusca > Gastropoda > Planorbidae > Biomphalaria > Biomphalaria glabrata. The sequence goes on from NC_074727.1 coordinate 11,752,424, forward strand.
TTTATTATTACAAAGTTTATATCCACTAACTGTGTCTGTCTGTATGGTAAAAAGTTTGTACACATTATTTCTACCACACCCAATTTCAGATTAAGTTGGGTGTGGGAGAAATATTGTGTACAATCTCAGATGAAGTTGAAATTTTGCACAATTATTTATGGTACCTGAGTGACCTGACTAAACAATAATCAATTTTAAAAAACATAACCAATTAGTTTATTAACTATTGGTTATTGATTTATATTTTTTTTTATATCAAACAAGAGAAAGAAATTGTCCTTGACAGATGAGGTGGTATAAGTTGAATTAATCCACTTGAGGAGGCTTGAACCCTGAGTGAACAAGTTTTTTTTATGCATTTAAAAAGTGATCATGGTAAAATTTACTCAGATACCCCCTTCAAACACCCCTCTCCTTTTCCAACTGATCCAGACAAGTGATAGGATCATTAGGATCAGATTGCGTTGAGAAAGCTTATAGCATGAAACAAAAGCAAATGGTCAAAATATTTCTAATTGCTCAGATTTATTATTATTAGTCTAGATTTATTACAAATTTAATCACATGACTGATCCAAACTAATTGATACAATTACTTCTAATACAAGCTTTGTTTTTTGTTTGTTTTATAAAGTATATCATGGGTTTTTTTTTGTTTTTTTTTCCCATTAAGTTGGATAAGATATAAAAATGTAAGAAAAGATGATTTAACTTTTTGTGGGTTAACATCATAAATAGTTAAAACACAATTTTTATTACTGTTTAAAAAAATTATTGGCTCTAATCATACAATATTTGAAGGATACCAGTGGATTAAAGATGCTATTTCTTTGGTAGTTGATTGTATCTTTTCCTGGACAGTGTAATCATGTCTTTTTCTAGTCAGTTTTAAATCTTTCCTAATTGATCTAGGTTTAAGAAAATAGAGGGCACTGTACTCTTTATGAAAGATTGGGTTCTTGAGGGTTATGTTTGAAGTGTTATATTTATCCCACATGTAACCCATAGTTAAGTATAGGGCTACATTTGTAAATTACTTGTGTAGTTAATTGGGTTAATATGTTAGAAATTGGTGGAAGAAAATGTTTTGTTTTTTTAAATGAAATTATCATATTTATGAAGCCTCTTGCCTGTTAACAATTAGCTAAAGGACAGGTTTAGAAAATTGAGGTATAATAAAGATATTTATATGTTTTATGTTTTTTTATAGATTAATTTATTTTTTTTGGGGGGGGGGGTGAGGTTAAATGCTCACAAGCTTTTAGTTTATAAATGCACCGATATATAAAAACAAAATGTGAATAAATTAGCCTGCATGTGAATAAATTAGCCTACGTGTGAAAAAATTAGCCTGCGTGTGAAAAATTAGCCTGCGTGTATGAAAATGTACTGAACTGAATAATATCTAGTTGTTTTCCTATGCAAAGTTTTCCCGCTCTGGGATGGATGCTGCTCTGCGTGTTTGTGTCTGTGTGTGTGTAATAACCTGCTGTTTATAAGAGTGTCCACTTGAAGATTGGATATAAATGAATGGTTGCACTACACATCCTGTAGGAAGGGTGGGTGGAGGCCGGTGGAGCAGAGTGGTTTGGAAACAGTCAAGGGTTTTTAGCTTTTTTTTTTTTTTAGCTTACAAAATAAGAAAAAGAATCCATACAAGAATCATGTAATGGCTTAGATGTGTGGCTATAATGACTTAGTATTTGGAATAATTTCTGATGTACTTCAGTCAGTGATTCTTATCAGATTTTTATAAACACTATACCATAATGGTAATGGGCTATTTCAGATAGTTTTGTTTTCTTCGCTTATAATTTTTAGGAATGAAAGGGGAAAAACTTGTAATTAAGAAAAAAATTTAAACCTACTAAGCTTTTAGTATTAGTGTGTGTGTGTGTGTGTGACCTCCCTTGGTCCAGAAAGTGTAAGTGTTATCTCCCATGGTCCACATTAAAAACAAAGAGACCTGTTGATTAAGCCACTATTTGCTTTTTACTGGGGGGCTGGCAAAGAGGGGGAGGTACTGATTGAAACAAATACACATTTTCTTCTGATGTGCATAGTTGAAGACAGATGAGAAAATAAGGTGCTTACTATCTGTGACAGTACCATAACAGTTTTAGTGGATGGGGGGTCCCTTTACAATAATTTATTTCTAACTGAATTTTTAGTTTGATTATATTTTGAGTTTGTATAATATATGAAAATTGACAAGAATATCTTAAGTTTATTCAAATTCCTTTTTTTCAAAAGACAAAAGTTCATTTCTTTAATTTTTATTTTATGAACTTCTAATGCTAATTGTATTTGAACTGCTGATGCTAATTGTATTTTTTTACTTGAATATTCTTTATGCTGACAGTCTGACAAGTCAAAGGCTGTTAAAGATAGTTTGTTCAATGAGGCTGATGATAGTGATGAGGATTTCTTCTCAACTCAAGCCAAACCTGCAGAAAAGTAAACCTCTTTTTCATTAAAGCTCATTGTTTGTATTTCGAATGGATTTTATAAAGATAGGATACTATGACTTTTAAACTTATGAACATTCTGAACTATTTAGTCTTAACGCAAAAAAAAACAAAAAAACTTATTATATATGTGTTAAGATTATATGCAAAGCATGTCTACTTGTATATACAAAAAAAGTAAACAGTCTTTAAAAAAACAAAAACTTTTTTATCTAAAATGTACATTTCATTTCTCTGTGTATAATTTGGCAGTAAGAAACCAACAGGAGGTGTGTCATTGTTTGGTGGTGTTGATGTCTTAGGAGTGAAAGATAAACAGGTAGGAACCAGTACAATTTTGTAGAGTAACCTTTTTTTTTTTTTTGGCTAAGTGTAAAATATTTAGCTTGAAACTTTATTATTACATCTCCTGGACCCCTTTTTTTTTCTTTCATTTCTACTTATAATATTAGTAGGTGAATATATTTTAACAAAGTACAACAGTACAAACTCTCTACCTGAGTAATGAGATGTTTTACATGTCTCAACAAAGTACAACAATAAGAATTCCCTACCTTTGTAATGAGATGTCTTACATATCTCAACAAAGTACAACAATAAGAACTCCCTACCTGTCTAATGAGATGTCTTAGAAGCTTTAGATAAAATCTAATGAAAAACTTATTACAAAAAAAAAAACAAATAACATTGAGGATTATTGGGCTATTTAATAGGAGTTCCATAAAGTTAGTCAGCGCAATCTTGAATGGCACTTAGCAATATATGCAAGCTCTCCCCTTTCCTTTGATACCATCAGAGAAATTAGATAAAAGTCTGGGCATTTGCTATAGTCGAAATAATGTCACCTCATCTGCAGCCTCCCCGCTCCACTCAGCTGATGTGTCCAAAGAAAGTGCTGGTATTGATAAAGTTTGGGCTAAGTTTGGCTAGGGTGTAGCACTGCAAGCTGCCTTAGAGTCACCTACTCCTGATTTTTGCTTAGGGTTGACTCCTGAAGCTTAAACCATGTTTGGGTATAGCATTATCGCAGCAGAGTTTTAAATTTATTTATTTATTATCTATATGACATTGAGAAATTTCATGTTTCATGACTTTATCATGAAATTTATCATGAAATATTTTTGTTAAATGGGAAAGAAGATAATCATGCTCATACTTTTATCTCATTTTTCAGGATTCTAAACCAACTGCAGCTGTAGCACCACCGACAGCTGCCACTAAGACGGTAGCTCCAGTGACAGCTTCAGTGACAAAGAAATCAGGTTCATCACTCTTTGATGAAGACGAAGAGGATGATGATTTTCTGTTTTCTTCAAAGCCCAATAAATCATCAGGAGACAAACAGGTTTGTATGATGTGTAGTTCCTGCCTTTGTTTTCCAAGTTTTGACATGAATAAGTCAAATAGAAAATCAAAACTAGAGGATTTAGGCCATGTCAGAAAAACAAAAACTTGACTTAAAATGTGTTACTAAGATTATTTTTATTGGTTATGGTAATCATGTAAATGGTGAGAAATTAACTTGTAGTTTTCTGCACTGACATATTTAGCTTTGCTGTAAATTACTTATGGGGCATAAATCTAAACAATGATGTCACTGAGCCACATTGTAGCATTTTTTTTTCTATGTAATTCAAAGCTATAGATTTTCTGAACTTACACTTCTGTCTTTAGAACTCCAAGAAGGCAAGTCAAAACCTTTTTGAAGACGATGACCTTTTGTTTAAAGCAGGTGAAGAAACTTCACCAACTGTTGACCTGTTCAGCAACAAGGGTCCATTAGCCAAGGTACTGTACCCTTTATGTAAAAACATCTTTCATTATTCATTAGAATGCATCTTGTTACTTTTTTTGTTACTTCGAAACATTATAGCTGACTTTTCCTCTGACCTTATTATAAATAAATTCCATCTGCAATATTGTGATTTAATGTATAAAACAGTAAAATCGGACACCTCATGTTCTGTAATGTTAAGATCTTTGACATCCCAATGCTGTCTTGAATCACAAAAATGGGCAAAAGAAATTAAAAGTCTATTTTTTTTATTTAATAAAATAATAGAACTAAAAGAAATTAACTAATTTTTTTTTAAAGAAATTTAATTAATTAGTTGGTTTACTATATTTTTATGTTGAAACTTGTCTATAAATTTTGGCCAACAGCCAACCCCTAAAGAAAAGGAACCAGAGAAGAAAGCAGCCCCTGCAAAGTCAAACGCCAAATCTACAGTATCTGATTTGTTTGGAGGAGAAAGTGAAGAGGATGATCTCTTCTCATCATCTTCAGTGAAGACATCACAAGCAACTACAGCAGTGAAGCCAACAGTGCAGACAACTAGTGGGCTCACAGAGTCCAGTGATACCATGGAGGTCAAGGTCAGTTAGGAGAAACACTATTTGTTATTCCCTCTTGCTGCATAACTTATATATTACAGGCATTACGCATTTCATGTGTCAATCTAGTCATGCATGTTAATCAATGACTTAAACTATGCTAAATCATTGGTTTTCCTAGCTGATTCAGGCAACCCATTCCATTCTCTAATGGCACTAGGAAGATTCTGAGATTTGGTCACTGTGCATTCTGTGTAAAAAAAAAGATAATTTTTTGTTTAACATTTAGTTAAAGATTAGTTATTGTAATAGGAAGTTTTGTGTGAAAGTTTAAGTTCTATTTGCCTCAACCTTGACATTATCAATCAGATCTGATAGCAAGCTCAAGACTTTTTTTTCTGTCAAGTACTCTTGCATTACTTATAAACTATTTTCAAAACAAATTATAGAAATTTTGTGTTACTCAAAAGTTTTATGGGACCTCAGCTTTCTCAAGGGGGCAAGGTGGCTTAGTGGTTAAGTGCTTGGCTTCCAAATCTGGGATCCTGGGTTTGAATCTTAGTGGAGACCTGGATTTTGAATTTTTTTAGGGCCCTCCTGAGTCCACCCAACTCTAATGGGTATTTGACTTTAGTTGGGTAAAGTAAAGGCGGTTGGTTGTTGTGCTGGCCACATGACACCCTGCACTTTAACCCTTGGCCAGAGATACAGTTGACCTTAACATCATCAACAATTTGACAAAGAAATCTGGTACTAATTTTTTTCTGACAAAGTCTATTAATGATAATGATAGTCTGATATTAGTGGATCTATGTTCACACTCACAATATATATGATTAACCTTATTTTATAGAGTTTGCCTATAATTTACATTAAAATACAATCAAAGAAGCAAACATTTAAAGAAATGAAAGTTAATATATTTAACACAATTGGACTACGCTGAGATATGTATGTTCTTAAAATTTGAGTGAATTTGTATGTAAATAAGTTTTAAAATGTTCATGGTACTATTTGTCATGCATAATAGATGGTAACATGTAATATCTATGTTAATATTTAGTTCTTAATATTACTTAATCTGAATAGTTTAAGCTTCACAGATGCCCACAAATATTAACATTTTATAGTGTGTAATTTATCCTTCATAAACATTAACTAGATACATGTTCTTTTACCCCAGCAGCAAGAAGAAGAGGTAAAGAAACCTAAGAAGCCAGCAGGTGCTGTATCCATGTTTGGTGGCATGGATCCCTCAGCTCTGCTCAAAAAAAGAAAGCCTTCAGATGCAGAGGAAGACAAGGCTCCAGCCAAAGAGGAAGCTAAAGAGGAAAGCAGAGACAAGAGGAAGTCAGAAGAGAAAGTAATTCCAGAGGAAAAGAAGGAGACAGCATCAACTAAAGAACCAGACACCTCTATGAAAGACTCAAAGCCCAAACCACGTATGTACATTAGGATAGGTTTGTCCAGATAACTTTTTAATATCAATTATTGGGAAACAAAATTTTTCATTTTCAATCTTTCTAAACAGTCAAACATGAAGTATTAGTTACGCTAGTCTTAAATTAACAAAGTCATGAAAAGAGTCTGAGAAATGTTCATGTTTGTCTGTCTTATAGCTGTTGATTTATTTGCTGGTGATGATGAAGAAGAAGACTTATTTGCTCCTAAACCACGTGCAGGCAATAAAAAAATTGAAGGTGTGACAACAACAGAGTCCAATGATTCGCCTACCAAGGTAAAATTACAAGTCTTACAGATTTGTTTTATTTTTCAAATAGATTTTGGTGGGTTAGGGTTTGACTTCAAAGGGCCTTACTGGCAAACTAAGTTAATGTCTAGAGGAGCTAAACAAAAATGTGCTTACAGATGTCATAAAGTGCTAAGTTAAATAACATATATAACGTCTGTTGAGTACAGTTATAGAACCTGGTATCAACAACAAAAAATCAACTTTTCTTCAAATATTAAACACATACATAGGTAAGTTGTCTTTAAAATGTGATCATCCACAAACTATGTATGTTATTGTCATTGATAGGAAGAGCCGCCAGTTGCCTCCCCTACAAAGTCTCGTAAGCCAGCAGGTGCGGTGTCAATGTTTGGTGGCGGCATTGATCCTCTGGCCATTTTGAAGAAAAGTAAAAAGCCCAGTGAAGAGGACGCTGCCAAGGAGGATGAACCCAAAGAAAAGGTCATACCACCTGAGGTAGCGCCAAAGACTCGCACCAAATCAGATGCTGACAAACTTACACCTGCAGAAGTTGCAGTCAAGACAAAACCCAGCCCAGAAGTTGCAGCAAAGACAAAGCCTAGTCCTGCGGATAAGGAGGATGAGGATTTAAAGCCTAAACCTCGTATGTTAGCTGATTATTTTATTTTATTAATTATTTTCAAACTTACATTCCAATCCAATATTACAAGTGTTCCATTGCAACCTAAAGATCTGTATCTAGTTCCTTGGAATAACCATCCTCATTTTTTGACTTTGATTTTTGACTTTAATGTCAGTTTTTCAAGAATTTGTAAAAATAAAAACAAATTTTTTTTCTTCTTAAGTCCATTTCTTTTAAAATGTATTTTCTAATAAAAAATCAAATAGATAGCTATAAACCTTTTTGTTTCACTGTTTAGCTGTAGATCTATTTGGAGGAGAAGATGAGGATGAAGATGATTTGTTTGGAGCACCCAAAAAGAAAAGTACACCTCCACCTACTGCACCCAAGTCTGCTCCTATGGAAAGCCCCAAAGAGGAAGTAAGATTTGAATTACAACTTAATTTAAGGTGGTTGTTTTGTTTGTTTTTTAATTTCAAGTTCAATTTATTCTAAATACTATACATTCATTGTAACCCCTAGAGTGAAGCAAAATCCCCAGAACCAGCTAAGTTTAAAAAACCTGCAGGAGCTGTATCTATGTTTGGTGGCCTTGATCCTTTTGCTGGCATGAAGAAAAAATCTATCGATGAGAAGGAAGAAGCTAAAGGTTAGTAGTGAAGGTTATTAGCCAGGATTAGCTATAAAAATTATGACCTTGTTGTAACAAATTGTTTGTTCATATTTTTCCTTTACCTATCCCAAAGTCTGTTGGACCGTTGAGGCACCATGCAGGATTCATTGACTGTCTTTCTCCATTCCTATCTTTTGCCTTAGCTAGAACATCTTTCAATGGCAGGCCCATCTATTCTTCTATGTTGTCCTCCCATCACTTTCTCTGTCTGCCTCTTCTTCTTTTGCCTGGCACTGTTCCCTGAAGGAAGGTCTTTGCGATCCCCAAAGATCTTGTAAGATGGCCATAGATTTTGCATTTTTTTTACGATAGTTAGCAGGTCATCATGGGGTCCAATCGCTGCAGTTCATATTAAGGGAGGAAAAATTAAAAGTTGAAAAAAAAGTATGCATAATTTTCTGTAATTATGCCAGGTATCATTAAATGGGTTAGTTGTCAGAGAACTTATTAACATTTTTGATTTATCATTTTTTATTTGCATTATGTATTTTCAGAACCAAGTCCACCTTCTGAGGAACCAGTAAGTTTTATTGCTATATTTAATAAACTTTTAAGAAATACTAAATGTTCATTGATTTCAGTTTCAGTGGTTTCTGTTGGGAAAGGTCATGTGGCCAAAGAGGAAGTAAAAAAAAAATTTTTTACTTCTAAAAGGGAAATAACTTAACTAAATAAGAGATTGAAAACCATTGCTGCACTTCCTTAATTTCTATGATTGTTCTGTGTGATGTTTTGATATGCATGGACATTATTTTCATTAACTGTAATAATAATCTTTCTATGACTCTGCATATTGAATAGTTCACCTTTCTGTTGATTGTTTAGATATCTAACTCTGAATGTCCATGTCTGAAATGGGAAAATATTCTTTAGCACATTGTTATATATTTTCACAGAAACAGAAAAGAACTTTTGTATGTTTTTTTTCTTTATGTTTTATTACCTAAACATTCCTTCCCAACTTACAATGTTTTCTTATGCAATCCTTGAGTGTGATAGCAGTTCTTTTAAAAGTGCTTTTTACATAAAATGTAATTCCTTTTCTAAAATATTTTTATAAAATTTATCAGTTCATTTATTGTTTAAGTTTTTTACAAAATTGAATTCGTAAATACTTAGGGAAAAAATTATTACTTAATTTTATTTTTTTTTCGCTTTATTTTCCAAGAGTTTTTACCTTTTATTTTATGTATTTACTTTTGCACCACTTCTTTTTTGTTTTTAATGTTTTCAGTTAAGGAAGCAAAACTTAAAACTTTTCTACTTTGTCCTAGTTTATTTTTATTTTTAAAAGATCAAAGATATCCCTGCTTAGAACAAAAAAAACACATCTATGCTCTGTTAACTTTTTCAGGAAACAGGTTTTTTTTATAATTTTCTTTGTTAGGGATGGAGGGAGGGAACTCAATAACTACGTTTGGATACTAAATAATTTCTAAGAAACTAACCTTTTGTTATTTTCCTTGTGCATCATGTTGTATGTTGTGTGCTTGCTTGCAGCCAGTCTTCATTGATCCTTTGTCCGTGCTCCTTGTCTCCCCTGTTGCCGCCCAAACCAAACCCGCCCCACCTCCAGCCACTGCGGCTCACAAACCAAAGCCAGCTACTCTTGTCAAAAGTGCTCAGTCCACACAGTTTGTAAGTATCATGCACATGAAGGCCTTCATCACAAAACTTGTTTTATTTAACCAGACATTTATTAGAGCTATCAAGTCATTCATTGTTAGGTGGTAGCCAAAGTTGAGATTTTTGACTAGCTGTTTTCAGTACAATGTTTGTCTCGAATTTGATGCAGCAATGTTTTGTGATGATGTCCTTAAAGTCCTGTTTTTATTAACATTGTGTATTTTGTTTTTCATTCTTAATTAACCATTTTCATATTTGTTTTCATTATGCAAAGATGTAACCTTTTTCTGTTTGAAAATTTACAAAGATATATTTAGTTTGTTTAATATTTCTTGTGACTAATAATCTTGTATATATTTCAACTTTAAAAAAAAAACAAAGTATTTGGAATATAAAAAAAAAATAAATAATAATAATAATTTACTGTCAGAGCAATTTCACATCAGGAAAACTTTTTTTTTCTACCTTTAGTTTGATTCTAAAAAAACAGATGTAACTCTAAAATAGTTAAGTCTCTGAAGAACTTTACTGAGTTCAACTTGTGCTGATAGAAACCTGGTCATTGTGCTAGATATAAAACATCAACGTTTGAAGTCTTTTGGATTGACATGGATTTATTGACTTGTGTATATTATTTCACTCTTAATTAATAATTACTTTATATGAATTGGAGACATGGTCATTGAGTGGTAAAGTGCTTGGCTTCTGAACCAGGGGTCCTGGGTTTGAATCATGGTGAAGACTGAGATTTTAAATTTTGGGATCTTTAGGGTGCCTATGAGTCCACCCAGCTCTGATGATCTTTACATCATCTTCCTCATAGATTGAAAGGTCTGAAAGGGAGTTTTTACTTTTAAATGAATTGTTTACAACTTTTATCTAAACTGTTTGTGCTTTTTTTTTGCATGAGGTTAAAATCATAACAGCTTCAGTTCTAAAATGTCTGTAGTTTTTTTTTACAGATGTTTATATATTGTATACATATTGATACATACACTTATTAACAATAGTTAAGACATTCAGCCCAACTTATGACATGAGTATATATGGAATGCCTAGAGTACTTCAATATGAACAAAACCTTAAATTGTACTGTAGAACTACAGGAGTATGGGAAAACTATAAAAACTTTTACTTTGATAAATGAGTGACATTAGTTTGGCCTTTGACCACACACCTTGAATAACCATTGATTTTAGTAACAGGTGAAACCCACTTCCTTTTTGAACTATCTCTTTGAGAAATCAATTCTATTCTTCTAGTCTAAGGATTGTTTTGGGTTATTTTTGTTAGCTAAATCAAAAGGAAGCAATTTCAGATGAAGAAAGCCGCACGAATAGTACTTAGAAAAACAAGACAAGATTCTGTTACTACGCTCTTGAGCACGCTCCATTGGCTTCCCATGAAAGGGAGAATCGATTACAAGGTTGCCACACTTTGTCATCAGTGTATATATAACAATGAGATGCCCTTGTACCTTAGAGAACTGATTACTCCATATGTCCCCCTGCGCTCAATGGACTCAACGCTTTTAGTGGTGCCACGTTTCTCCCTCAAAAGCTGCAGGCTTTTTCAGTGCACTGACCAAAGGTTTGGAACTCACTCCCCATTGATCTCAGACATATACTCTCAGTGCTATACCACTTTTAAGAAGAACATTAAGACCTACTTGTTTAAAACTTTTTTAGATAAGTTTTTTATTTCTATTGTCATGTTTGTGTTTGTAATGTTATTACAGCACCTTGAGCCTACATTTTGTTTGTTAACAGCTCTTTATAAATAAAATAACAATTTTATTTGTAAATCATTACTTGCATCAATTATCACTGAATTTAATCCCACACTTTTTTTTAAATTAATAAACTAAATATTTAAAAAGAAAGTCATTTAAAAAAAAATAATTTCTGTGCATATAGAAATATTGTTTTTTTGTGCGTATAGAAATCTCCAACAATCAACCCCGCAGTATTGTTGCCTGGTGCATCTCATCCAAGCTTAGGAAAGGCACTGGAACGTTCAGAATCTGTAGACTTTGATCAACCAGCAGAAGCTGAAGTTTTGGCCAGTGCAAGCAAGGTTGGTTTTTAGAGCTTAAAATTCCTAGGAGTAGAAAAACAGTGAGATGTGTTATAACTAATTCATAAGCTTCTATTTTGAAAAAGTAATTTTTATTTGTATGCTTTGTTACTTGGTATTACAATTATTACTACTATTAATAATAATGTTAATGAATGGAGCCCAAGAGCAGTTTTTAACACTTGTGGTAAAAACATGTACACCTTACATTGGATTGTTTGTAGTTTAATATATCATGATATTCATGCTGACACCTATATTGTTCTGAGTTTCTTTTGAAAATAATATTTTTTTTTTCCTGAGATTTATTGTTAAATCAAAAGAAATAGCATTGTACACAAATTCATTGGCTCTGAGCTGGAGCTCATGTATAATGTGAGCAAGTAGGGCGTAATCATAGGAACAGAGTTACGACCATTTTCTTTGTTTTACTATGAGACAGTAAGTGCCGAAAATTTAGTTCATAGCCTTCTGAGAGGAACCTGAGGTAGATGCCTTCATGCAGTGGCTACCTCATTTGATCCAACATTACACCAAAGGAGATAGGGAACAGAGTTGGGGCAGGTACACAGCACTGCTTTATGCCTTCCCTATGAGGAAGCGATCAGATAGGTCACCATTGTGTCTAATTTGGCCTTTTTGTAGCTAAAAGCTTAGAAAATTAAAATGTAACATTAAGTTTGTTTGTTTTGATGATATATCAAATTTTAAATTTTGAAATTTTGTGTAGGATAGACCAAAATTGAATCGGCGAAGGCCTCAAAGCCGCAAGGCACGTATGATAGCTGCAGGAAGTAGTGGCATCAGCTTTGAGGATACCACACCCACCACACCGACTACACCTACTATTCCTGAAGTTCCATCCTTGTCTGACCAGCTAGTCTCAGAGTCTCCCAAAAAAGCTGGCTCTCCTGCTGAGAATCATGTAGCCTCTAAAGAGGGCAGCCCTAAGTCAGCATCCAGAGACTTGTTTGGCAATGATGACTTGATAGAAGGACCATCACTGCCTTCCCTAAAAGGTGCTGTTAAAGAATCCAGTCAACAAGATGATATTTTCAGTAAAGATTCTTTCAGCGCTAAAAATGCTAAAGACAAAACTACAGCAGATGACCTATTTTCCACATCCACCACAGACAAATTCAAAGCAGGAGACAGTTTGCAGAAATCGGTGACAGCAAAGGCAGGTAACACCAGTTCTAAAAAAATTGCAGACGATGATGACCTCTTTAAAGCTCCAGTGAAATCTAAATCAATTAATGTGTCAAAGGTTCTGGATGATGATGATGATTTGTTTTCCTCTTCCTCTATAAAGAAAAAAGAGCAAACAAAACCTGATCCACTTCTGGGGGATGCTGTAGCATCTTCGAAGTTGGAAAGCAAATCAGGGATTTCCAATGACATAGTGGATAAGTCAAGCTCTAAAAAGACCAAACCAGTGGAAGTTGAAGAAGATATATTTGCAGATTCAAGCCTTGGAAAGAAAAAAGGTCTGTCACAGTGGTATATTTTTAATTTTACATAGTTTTAGTTTAATTTGTTAGTTTAATTTGTTTTTATATATTTTTTTTTCAGTAACATTTTCATAATTTTTTCTTTTTAAAGATTCTAAACCCAAGAAAGCAACATATGATGATGACGATGATTTGTTTGCTAGTAAAGCTCTTGAAGTAACTCATTTAAAATTCTTTCATTATATAATGAATATATAACTGATTATTTATTTTCTACATATTAAAATCCAGTATTCACTTATAGCTAAATCATTAATAGTAGACAAGTTATTTTTTACATACATTAAAGAGATTGTAATAGTTCTATAATATTTAATAAATATTTAACTTAATGACAGGATACAAAGAAAGCCAAACCCAAGAAAGCAATGACCAGTGACACCAAGCTATTAAATGATACAACAGACATTTTCAGTGATATCCCAGTAGTCACATCAAAAGAAACCAAGAAAAAAGTGACAAAGAAAGCTACAGAAAAGAAAACTATTTTTAAAGATGATGTTGGTTAGTACTTGAGTTTACATTTCTGGTTACAATTTTTCACTTAGATCTGTCTGGTTATCTACCCTACCAGATTAGTTTGTCTGGTTCTTACTCAACTGTAATACTCGATTCTGTTTGTAAGATTTTGCTAATGAAAGCTGTTTACTTTTGAACCAAATGTAACTTAATGCTTCTTTACAAGTCATTGTTACCATTCAGGTCTAACTTTCCCCACCATAACTAGTTAGAGTTCAATAGTTAATAAAATATTCTATTCTATAAACAAACTAATGCTTTACAACTGCTTCCCTTGAATAACATCTATATAAGGAATTTTTATATATGCTGTGAACAAGCATCTGGTCTACCAGCACAATTATTCATATTTTCTTTTATAGTTTAGAACAGATGTTAATAGAACTACCCCCAAGTCATACAACTATTGTCCGTAGTTAACTACCAAAGAATTTGATTTCTTTTTTATTCTTTCTCATATATAAGCTGGTAGTAAATTTTATTTTTTTTTAATCTCTAACTCATTAAATAACTTTTATATTATTATTATTCTATTCACCATCATCATAATCTGGTCCCTTGACTTTTGTCGCACAGGTGCTGTGACAGCGTAACCTAATCCCTCCATTTTTCTCAGTCTGCAGCTTTTCTTAGTAGGATATCAAGAGAGCGTCCAGTCCATTCTTTTAATTGTCCAGCCAGCTTTCTTCATGCTCCCTCCACTCTATTACAGTTTTAGAAATAACTTTTAGTATAGCTGTGGGAAGCGTGGTCGAGAGGCTGAGTACGCTTGAACTTGGCTTGGTTGGGCTACCTATGAAAGTGGCTCGAGGTTTGACACCCGACTCAGGCAGAGTTGTGTTAACTGAGCACCTAAAGGCAGCACGGAAAACCTTCTTCCTGATACCTTCTCCTCCCACTGGTCCACAAATGAGATTAGACTATAGTGCTCTGAGCATGATATAAGCATGAAAGTAGTGCTATATAAAAGCTATAATTTATTTATTTATAGCTAAGTTTATTTTCTGACGTATCATTCCCATTTTCTTTTACATGACATTTTTGCAGACAACTTTCCCCATTTTGTTTTTAGATGATATTTTTGCTGACACTCCTGTTGTAACACCTAAAGGTAAAAAGGAGGTCAAGAAGAAAGCAACAGGAGGGAAAAACGCCAATGTGGATGCAGATAACATTTTTGATGACCCAATGAGTTGAAAGGTCACTTTCTCTCTTAGTCCAGAATATTTGTATTTGTTTAAAGCAAGCTAAGTTTAATTGGCTGTTAATGTATTTTTAGTAAATATTTGATCATATCAAATTTTATTTAGGCTTGAATTTTCTTGTTTTAATTTTATCTGAAAAATAAGAAATAAAAAATATTTTTGGTTGACTGTAAAAAAAAATGTTCATTACATAAAAAATACACAACCAACTTTGTGATATATATGTGAGATCATTTTGTGTCCATGCTACTTATTGTTGAAAGCATTCAATGTGTACATATTTTGACCTAAAGTGAGTTTATGTTGACAGATTG
The DNA here is from genome assembly GCF_947242115.1 of Biomphalaria glabrata. Taxonomy (NCBI): domain Eukaryota; kingdom Metazoa; phylum Mollusca; class Gastropoda; family Planorbidae; genus Biomphalaria; species Biomphalaria glabrata. Next base: position 11,767,485 of record NC_074727.1, read on the forward strand.
TTTGTACATAAGAGTCTATGTTTTATGTTCTTTAGAAAATAATAAAAATAGATAACTCAGAGTTGGTAGCCACTTTAGTGAAATAAGACAGATAACTTATTACATTGTTCAAATCTAGCATAATGTAAATTACTGATGTTGTACTTAGCATAAACTGTTGCTATTTTTTATTGCTTTATTCATGAACAGGAAAAAAGCAACAATATTTGTTTGTGTTAATATTAGAAATTAGATTTTCTATAACAGGACAAAACTGCAGCACTGATCAAATCTTTGAACACTGATCTGTTAAGAGCCTTAACCTTTTCTTCATTTCCTCAGAACTGAAATTCACTAACTTCAGGTCTTCATTTTCTATCTTTCCTTCAAATTTCCATAATCTACGTTCTTCAAGTCTGCTTGTTTATTACAGAAGTTTGTCTGATTCAAATCTGCTTAAAAGGATTAGGCAAAACATTTTGTTGTCAATAGATGCTATATTATTAGGAATGATATATTGAGGAATATTGGCATGATTTATTTGCAGCTGTATTAGAAGCAAAGAACCAAGCATTCAGATTTGTTTAGAAATGATTTAAAGCCTTTTCTTTATCACAATATCTTTCAGGTAATTTAGCTATTTATTGTTAAGAACTATCATCTTATAGTGTTTTATATTCTCTATGCTCTGCTTATTTGTATACATTTTTTTGTCCTTGTAATCTTTCAGTAAAACATAACTTTTGTTTGTGACTCCTAAGCCTCCTTAAGCTAGAACAAAGATTGTGTCTGTATTAAGCTATTTTCATTTCACATGACCTGGTCAATTGACTTAGCATGTCACATGACTTGGTCACTTGACTTAGCGTGCCTTACAACCCGTGTTGGTGAAATAAGTACTTATGTATTCAACATATTGTCCTGATCTATAATGAACTGTATATTTGTTCCATTTAACTTTAAAGTGGTACTATTGTTCAAATGCATGCAATGTGTTTTCTGGTTTATATTTCACCATAACATGCCAGTTAGATAGCATGATTTATTATTCCTTTTTCAAAATTGTATGTTCCCAATATGTTTTTTGTTATTGTGATGTAGATCAGACATTTTGTATAGTTTGCTACAAAAGTGATCCCTTAATCATTGTTATATTGAGTTTAGTCCAATACAGCTATCTACATTATGTTACAAATGTGAAATTATTTTTTGAGTAAATTGCATTCTTGTAAATTAACTTTTCAAGACAACAAAATGGTTGTTACGATTATGAATTATCGTGATTACATTTAAGGTCCTTCAGTATTAATTAGTTTTTTAATGTGTAGTGCTAAGATGAAAAATGTTTGATTCATAGATTTATTGAATAGCTTTTAGCAATCTTGTTTCTGTGTTTAGAGAAATGACAATGATTTCAAGTGTGATTCTGAATGTACAGTGATGACAATACTTTTTTTTTGGTATTGTTGCATTGCTGACATGTTTAAGTGTGTTTGATCTATTACCATAGTTGATTCAGTTCATTCCTGTGGAATGAATTTTGTTGAAATTGTCCATTGATCAGCTTGCAAGGGCATTTAGTCACTGAATCCCCTGCATTTAATGAGTTGAAATGTTTTATTCTGTAAACATTAACAGACAAAAAAAAACAAATTTATGAAACTGATCTGTCAAATTTGTTTATTTTCATAAAACAGATCTAGAGTTGATTTTCAAGTCAAATAAACACTTCACTACCTAATCTTATTAGAAGCATTAAGGTTGATCCATTATTGGAGTGTGTAGTGTTGAGGTAAAAGTATAATTGGTCAATGACATATAACTGTATAGCCTCCACTCTCTGAAGACGATATTAAACAATCCAGGCTTGGTGGACACCAATACTTGGCTCCTTTTTTTTTTTTTTAACCCTGATTCATTTTTATTCAGCTTCTAAAATAAATAGTTGTGTATTTTTAAAGACTAATTCTAAACTTGTCATACAAGTAAGCTGGGTTCTTTTTTCCTTGCGAATGTTTAACTGTTAAAAAATGTTATTTGCTCAGTTGGATATTTGAAACATGTTTTTTTTTTCTCCATTCATTTGTTTCTCCTGTTGAACTAAGGTAGAAAAATGTGTACATACAAATATACTTCAAAAGGAAGGTCTAAAATGAAAAAAAAAAATCAGCAAACATTCTGAGAAACAAATGCATGCAATATGGAAGATAAAATATTTACTTAGACTTAACAGAAGAAAAAAAATGTGAAGGTGCTTAAGCCATTACAAGTTGAGAACAAAAAGATGGGTATAAGTATCATTCCTATTAGAAAAGATTCTAATAAGGATTATTCAGATTGTCATACATTTGTTTGTTGTTTTTTTTTAGTTTTTTACGATTTAATATATAATTTTAATCGATTAAATTTCTTTGCTTTTCAAACTGTAACTGTTTAAGAAGACTACTATGATAATGATATCCCAGATTTAAAACTATAAATATGTATTTCTTTCACACTTTCTCAATCTAGAGCAGATTTTATTTATTGAAAGATCAGTATGAAATTTAAAAAAAAATCAATATTGTATTGAGGGGAATTCTTTAGAAGTGAAAGACAGGATTATAATCAAAGTTAAAAATAAGCAAGTAAATTATCAGTAGAATAAAATCAAATTATCATTTGATGAATCTCATGCTATTACCAAAATAAACATTTCTTTACACTTTAACTTTAAGGTTTGCTCTAAATCTTGCTAATTCTCTCAATATTAATACTGAACCAATTAGTACATTCATTGTCTCTCAAGTCAGGAGCCATATAAATGAATCTTGATAAAATATATTTGTGTATTGTCTCTTATGACTAAAGGAGCCATATAAATATGAATGAATCCTGAAACTAATCGCAAGTACTATGCCTAACCCAAAAACTTGGTGAATAAAAAAATGAATCTAGATCCCAACACAGATATTGAATACAACTAAACACTTCTAAAGAATTCCTGGGTTTCCTTGTGTTTGTTATCAATCATGAAATGCTCAATTAATATATTTCATTTGATTCGTGCATGCCATGGAGATTTTAGGGTTTGTTATACTTTACAAAGAGTTGTCAATTATTAGCCTATTGTTGTAAGCAAAGTAGATTTAGTGTAAAAAGTTTTTATTATTGGGAGTCTTATATGAATAGTTTTTTTTCAAATTCCTGCCATAGTAGCTTCTTGTATTAAATTTTGCCTTAGTTATTAGGCATTTGTAGATCTTGTGTAGATTTATGGCCTTTGACTAGATGGTCTCAGAGAGATTAAACCTTCTTATTTAGTGAGGAAAAAAATGTATGAATGGATTTGAACTCATTACCTTTGAGTGGAACTAAAAACCTTTCTTTAATATTTTTTTTTATGTATTCATTTGTCTTAGTCAAGGCAGTTTTAACATTAAGAAAAGTATATTTATCATGTGTTCACTTTAGAAAGTCACTAGAAAATGTTGAATGACTTGCAGTGAATTACTTGTTGCATTGTGTCTGTACTATTGAGAAACAGTGAAGATTTGTTTTGACTTCATGTGATAATGATGATGAAATAAAATTAAAAAAATATTCCCATTGACTTGTTTGTTCTTTTTAAACATAATTCAATCCAAAACATTCAAATATTCATCTAAAAAATTTATCCTCGGGACAGCTGTACTTTTAATTGAATCTGGTAAAATCTGTCTCAAGTCTAGGAATTTTTAAAGTTATTGATTGGTTTATTAAAACATTAAAAAGAAAGCTTTTGCTATACCGGAACCCCCCCCCCCCCTAAATAGTTCATGATGTAAAGGTGTTTGGAAAAAGTTTTCATGCTTTGACATTCGCAGTGCTTTCAGCAAAGTTTGTATTACATAAACTTAAGGATCTATACTTGAAAACAGTTTTATTTTGAACTAGCCGGATATTGCCTGCGGGCCTTAGTTTGGGTGTTACTAATCTAATGGATTGGATTTAGATATATGTCAAACTTGGCTAATGTTCCTTTCAAGTTTTTTTTTTTTCTTTCGCCACGAAAATAACAGAAGATTGTTAAAATTGCGTTAAGCCGATACATTCATATCAAATATAAAAATACTTTGAAAACGGTTTACCCGATATGTTAAAAAGTTTCGTTCTTTAATAGAGATACATTTAGTTTGTTTGTTGTTTTCTTTTTATTTTTGGGAGGGACATTAAACATACACTACGGTCTCCGCCATGATCTAAGGAATAGTTTTAGTTTATCAAGATTGGTCAAACGGATTTGATTTCTATGCGGGACACATATGCGAGGTGGCTGAGCGGTAAAGCGCTTGGCTTCCGAACCGAGGGTCCCTGGTTTTTTTAATCCCTGGGATTTTTAATTTCGGATTCTTTGGGCGCCTCTGAGTCCACCCAGCTCTAATGGGTACCTGACATTAGTCGGGGAAAAGTATACTTTATAAAGGCGGTTGGTCGTTGTGCTGGCTACATGACACCCTCGTTAACCGTAGGCCACAGAAACAGATGACCTTTACTTCCTCTTTTGCAACTCAACATCTTAGGCCTACAAAACAAGACAACAGAACTCCAACACATACTCAAGAAGCATGATATACACATAGCGCTATTGCAAGAAACACTACTGCCCAAGAAAAAATAAACATCACAGGCTACACACAGTACAGATGCCTTTGCACCAAATGCCAGGGAATTATGACCCTCATAAGAAACGACACACAAGCCACAGTAAAACAAATACAGAACAATACAGGCATCGACACGCAGGAAATACTTCTTTGGAGAGGAGGAACAAAGTACACCATCAAAAACTACTATTGCCCACCATCATCAACAGCAGAAATAGACATACAACTACCACACTACACAAGGACAATAATAGCTGGCGACTTCAATGCACACACACCTTCCCTAGGCTACCCACACTACAACAAGCGTGGCAAAGAAATAGAGGATGTAACAAATGCCTCTAACCTACACCTTCTGCAAAACAAAACTACACCTCCAACTTTCCTCCACAGAGCACACAACACAACTAGCAGACCTGACCTAACTTTTATCTCTACAGACATTACCGACTCTTCTAAAATAACAGTACTTGAAGACATAGGTAGTGACCACAGGCCTATACTCCTCAATATTGGAACGCCAGGTAGATACCAATCCAACAAAACAACTAGATGGAACTATAAAAAAAAGCTAACTGGGCAGCTTTTTCACAAGAAACAGACACAAGACTATCAAGTATAATTGAGACAGACGTCGATTCAACCTACACAACTATAGTCTCCATTATCTTATAAGCAGCAAAAAAATACATCCCTCGAGGCCAAGTTAAGAAATACAAACCTTTTTGGACACCTGAATTAGATAAATTAGTAAAAGAAAGAAACATGGCCAGGAAGACTATAGAAAAAAATCCTACTAGAGAGAACAAGACAACGTACAACAAATTGACAGGGCTTATAAGATACAAAATTAAAACAGAAAAAACAAAAAGTGGACCACAACATGCGAACAACTAGATCTAAACAAGGATGGTCGAAAGGCCTGGACCCTTCTGCACCGGCTAGCAGGAAAGAAACAAATAACAAACCCCCAACCTATAAAAGGCACTGACGACATAATAACAGAAAACCTTAAAAAGGCTGAAACCTTCAATAAATATTTTGCCAGCATTAACCAGTCAAAGCCAAGAAAACAACTGGACCAGGCCTTCAGTAATATCTTAAAGAAAGAAGAAAAAGCTCCAACAGTCAACTGTCGGATCTTTGACACTCCCTTCACTCTACATGAGCTCAATACTGCCCTAAAAAGCCTCAAGTCAAGAAAATCCCCCTGGACCCGATAAAATAACAAATGAAATGATTCGGAGACTAGGACCACAGGCCCAAAACTGTATACTTAACTTTATCAACCATACATGGAAAACTGGAGACATACCACAAGAATGGAGAACCGCAAACATAATACCCATTTTAAAGAAAAATAAACCACCTGGAGACCCAAAAAGTTATAGGCCAATATCTCTAACATCCAACATCCAAACGACTTTATTGGTGGCTAGAAAGTACTTGCTCACTCCACAATGCACAAGCTGGCTTCAGGAAAGCAAGTAGAACAGAAGACCACCTCTTTCGTTTTATCCAGGACACAGTAGAAGGGTTTCATGAAAACAAGCACACTACAGCTGTATTTATAGATTTGCAGCAAGCCTATGATAGAGTGTGGAGAAATGGTCTATTTTTGAAGATGAAAAAAATGGGCATCCATGGAAAAATTTACAGCTGGATCAGGGCATTCTTAAAAAATAGAACCATCCAAACCCGATTCGAAGGTGCCATCTCTAGTAAAAAAAAGTTTGGAAGAAGGACTACCACAAGGTTCAGCCCTTAGCTGCACTCTCTTTCTAATCTTCATAAACGACCTACCGGACCTCATTTCGGTCAATAAAGCACTTTATGCAGACGACCTTTTAATTTGGACTACAGAGAAATATCCAGTGCTGACTAGATCCAAACTAAATAGAGCCCTCACAACTATCTCCACATATTGAAAATTATGGAAAATGGAAATAAACAAAGAAAAGTCAGTTTATTCAATCTTTAGTCACAGCAACAAAACAGCAAAAAGAAACTTCATCCTAAAAATAGACTCTCAGCCAATAAATAAAGAAGAAAATCCAACATATCTTGGTGTAAAACTAGACCAAAGACTGTCTCTAAAACACTTTATGGCAGATTTAAAAGAAAAGGCATCACAAAGATTAAACATAATAAAACACCTAGCAGGAACATCCTGGGGAGCTGAAAAGAAAACCTTAAGACAGTTATACACTGGATATGTCAGATCTGTAATGGATAACTGTCTCTCCATACAAGTAGCTGCCAACAAAACCTATCAATCATCATTAGATACAATCCAAAACCAAGCCTTGCGGTTAATTAGTGGAGGTATGAGAACTACTCCCACAGCAGCCTGTGAAATAGACTCCAATATTGAACCTCTTAAGTTAAGGCGCAACAGAGCAGCATTAGAAGCTATTGAGAGATACAGAAGGTTGGAGGACGATCATCCAAATAAATTACTAACACAGAGAAATAGGAAAAACAACAAAAAAAAGCAAAGGACTCTGATCCAACTTACTGACTAACTAGCCCTAAAACACCACCTACCCAATAACAGAGAAAAAATTAATTACCAGGTTTTCAAACATTACACCCGGACTAAACTACAAACAACCAACCATCAAAACACATTTACTAAATAACACCTTAACAAAAGAATCAAATCCACTGGAGCTCAAAGTAGGCACGCTTGAAACAATCGAAAGCTATCAAAAAACAGCTATCCATATTTATACAGACGGATCGGCTTTCAAAGCTACCATCAATGCTGGTCTTGGTGCCTTCCTGGTCTTCCCTAAAAATAAACACTTTGAGATAAGCGCACCCTGTGGTGATTACTGCTCGAACTTCCAAGCCGAAATCGAGGCAATTACCATAGCACTCCAGACAGTGGAAAACAAATTATAAGAAGGAGTGCAACCACCATCAGATATTGTTGTCTTTACAGACTCCCAATCTACTCTGCAAGCACTTAACAGCAGCACCTCAAACAGCTCAAGAGAGTTGACAACACTCATTGTGATAATCCACCAGATGTTATCAAAATTAAATATCAATATTAAAATACAGTGGATCCCTGGACACATTGGCATCATGGGAAATGAAAAGGCAGATAAGCTATCAAAGGCAGGTTCATCTATGGAACAACCAGATAGACCTGTTAACTACCTCACCCTAAGGTCAATGTTAGTCAACAATCACAAAGAGGAGTGGCTCAACCAATAGGCATCAGGAAACACAGGCAGAGCCATGTACAGAGAAATGACTACGCCTAACAAACTGGACAGTATTAACTTCCTCCCCCGCAAAGAACAATCTGCAATCTTCCAACTAAGAACAGGACACACACCACTATTAAATTACCACCTGAACAAAATAAACTCCACACAACTACCCCTTTGCAGACATTGCGCCCACCCCTTTGAAACCGTAAACTATATCCTCTTTGAATGCCCCTCCCTAATCCACCTTAGGCAGACCCTACTTCCACTACAGCCCAACATAACCAACACCCTTTACGGCAGTGCTGAACAGCTGAAGAAAACAGCACACTTTTTTTCCTTGGCACAGTCTGCAAAAGAGCTCACAGCTCAGCAGCAATAAAGAAGAAGAAGAAGAAGAACTTCCTCTGCCCTATAGACCGCAAGGTCTGAAAGGGAAACTTTTACTATTTATCTGCGTCCGCAAAGGATAAGCTACGCGTTTGGTGCTGTCCAAACATCTGTTCGCGTGTTTTTGTATTATTTTTTTAAATCTTGATCATTTATAAAAAGAAATAAATCCCAAAGTCAAGGGACATGCATATTAACTAAGAGTACGTAGGCCTATCAGAACGTCTTAAAACTGAATGAAACATAGCCCGCTTAGACCCAAGTCCTCCAGCGCCGTTCGGCAGCAAGCTGTCTCCACAAACGTCGCCAGGTGGGTCGGTCATAGGCGACTTCCGCAGCTTCTTGCCAGCTTGTGTCTATGGATTTTAGGTCTTCTAAGAAAACATGTTTCTAATGTTTTTTGTCGAGACGACAGTCCAGAGCGCATTTCAAAAGACCAGGACGGCCATAATATGCTTTCGCTTTCTTCTTTTCGGCATCCTTGTTAGGCCTTTCTTTGGTAAACGTGTTTCACCTTGTCTAAGTTCAGTGCCTTTTTTTTGTGACGGTACGCACCGGTACGGCGTAACGGCACCTTTTTCAATGTGTGGAAAAAATTATTACTTTTCTTGATTTATTATTAATTTATTAGTAGTTAAAAGTGTTTTAAAAAGCGCTGTAAGGATAATGTCCCGTGAATATCATACGACGTCCTGTCACCAATTCGCTTGGGGGGGGGGGCGAGAAAAGATTTATCTTGTGTTGACTTGATATCACTATATATATATGATTTTACCATCACAAAAGAGATACAAGACACCGATAGCAAAGACAAACAGACACAAACACTCTTTTGTTCCCCTGGCAATCAAATCATTAAATAAGAACAATCTGGTATAAACTTTGTCACATGTAAATTATGAGTGCGTCTGGTGTGAATGTACACTTTGGTTTCTTATAGTTATAATGTTTTTTGTTTGGTGTAATGCACAAATTGTAAGACAAATTTCCTTACGGATAATAAAGATTATTATTATTATTATTATTATATATATATATATATATATATATAAATGCTTATGTTACCTAGGATCTTTTTCGGCCATCTTTAACCTTTTTTCGACCCTGTGGCTGCATGCTAACTTATAGATTACAGACATTACTTCGATAAAAGAAGATAATTAATTACGTCCTACGGTACGCATTTCATGTGTCAATCTAGTCATGCATGTTATCCGCGTATAGATTACAGACGTTACTTGGAATAATGATTGTATCGAGCAGGTGGATCTTAATCTCAAGGCTTATTGATTTGTTCGCCCAGATATAGACCGTGTTTTTTTTTTTTTTTTTTTAAGGACGGCTCATTCTTTCCCTATCTGTTATGCAAAAAGTGATATGAGTCTCCATTGCTAATGATAACTTTTCAATTTGTTCTAGCACTCCATGACCAATGTGACGTGGGTGCCAGTTGTTAATCGACATGTAGCCATGGCAATACGCATAACTTTGGTTTTATCGAGATTTATCTGGAGACTGATTCTGGGTGCGTCTCGAGGCTCTCCGACATTTCTTTAAAAAGCATTATATTCTACATTTAATTAATTGTAGTCCCGAGTGTTAGCTACTAGACTCTATCTCGTCTGCAATTAAGTTCGTCAGTTGGTTTTTGTTCGCGCCATTGTATTCCGAATACGGGTAAAAACATGTTATTTGGTTTTTCGTATATAGATCTAGATTCTAAATGATCGCGTATGTCATAGATCTAGATCTAGATTTACTAGAATAGATATAAAAAAGAAATGTGCTTATGTGTGAAACAAAAAAATATTTCTGGTTTTAATATAATTATTTAATTATTAAAAATGCGAAACAATTTAAACAAACTTTCATAAAAAATGTGATAGGCAGGTGAAAGGTCACTCCCTTGGGGTCATAAACATACGATCAATAATCATCATGGCTCCGGTGTCTCCTCTTTATGACGGCTCTCGCCTTTTGTACATAGTTACAGATAAAACTGGAGTTCCTTTGGATCAAGTGAGAACGTTTTCTTTTTTTTGTTGTCGATTGTCTGTTTATTTATGAGCAAAGCATGCACCGAGGCTCTCAGTCTCTCACTCACTGAGACTCAGATTGCGCCTGAGTGAGTCTCACTCAGTGAGTCAGTGAGGAATTGAATAGTTTAGACAGTTTAGTTAGTATATTAGTATTATTATACTTATACTTATAGTCATAATATGATGATAATATACTATAATATAGTCAATATAGATCTAGTTCAATTCTGACAATAGTGAATAGTCTCAATAGATAAATAACTTAACTTAATATTAGACTAGTACTTAGAGTCAGTAGAGTTAGAGACTAGAGAGTGAGGCCCCAGACACTGAGACAGAGTGCAGGTAGGCCCCAATCATAGGTCAATTGAAGCCCTACTCACACAGTCTACTCAGCCTACTCACTGGCCCTAGTACTAGATCTATGTCTATTATTAGATAATTATATCAAACTGTAATAAAAATCATGATTTAAATGGTTCTAAATCAACACCAATATACTCAGGTGTATCTCAACTTGGCCCAAGGAAAAGTTAAAAGTCTTGGGCCCACTACTATTTTTAATTTACACAGATCTAAATGATTTATCGAATTGCGTTATGATTAGTTCTATAGATCTAGAATAATAAAAACAATACAAGATACAGACATTTTGCAAAGAGAATTAGATGACTTACAGATATATGGGAATCAAATTGGAATATGTCTTTCCACCCAGAAAAATGTCAGTTATTAAGAGCAACAGAAATACTAAAACAAATAAATACCACTTATCTTATTCATTGTAAACCAGACTTAAAACGCAGAATACCTAGGTGTTATTGAAGACCTTGTAATATGGCCATAGAGTTTTTAGTTTTGCGTTTTTTTTTACAATAGTTAGGTTATAGTTCGGTCCAATCACTATAGTAGACCCTGTCTCTAATCTCTGTTTGTGATGCAATATTAAAATATGATACCTAGGATCCTTCTGTAGCATATCAATTCCATTGCTAGATGTTATAATAAATGAAAAACTATCATGGAATCCTCATATTGATGAAACTATTTTAAAAAATCAAAGCATTATTGTTTATTAAAAGAAATTTCTACGAATCAAATTTTATAAGAACCTTTCCACGCAAGAAAATGTTAGGAAACTGAAACAGACTCAATATAGAGCAGTGAGATTCATAATTAACAAATATTCACATTTGATTAGAGTAACACCTTTAGTAAAATCACTAAGTTTAGAAACCCTTCAGAATAGAAGACTTAAAAGTAAAGTAGCAATTATACATAATTACTTAAAACACTGAACTATAATCTTCAAATAAAAAAACAAAACCTAATAATAAAAGACTCAGACACAAAGAAAAAGGCACATTCCTTGTTCCATATTATATGCTAAGACAAATTTATACAAATGCTCCTTCTCCCCATTCCTATGTTCTACTAGAGTCTAGAATCTAAAAGTAAATCTAAGTAAAATCTAGTAACCGAGGAGTGAATTGAGAAACTAAAATTCCTATGACTACTCTGAATTCTGATTGTCTTCTGAGCTGAGGTTGTCTTACTCTACACTCTGGAAAGGGGTAATATCTTTACCCCTTGTCATGCTGTTCCCTTAGGTTGACCACTCCACCCTCTGAATTTCAGAAAAACATCTACAGCTATCTTGCAAGTCATGTTAGAATTTTAAGGTGGTAGTAGCACATAAACTTTTGGCACCAAACCATCTAGCCAAATAAGGGTGGAAAAGTTCTTAGATAGACTACAATGTCGCCCATCAATATTAAGAAATAAATGCATAATATAATGCATTAAACAAAAAATATAAATATTTCATAGAAAACAAAAAAGATAAGATGTGTAAGATGACTGACAAACACTCATTTTGTAGAAATAAATTAAAACATTTTTTTTTTTGGTTATAATTTCAGGTAAACTTTGTCACTGCACAGTTTTCAGCCATTTTGTTAGGTTTCATATTGCGTGCTTTCCTACCTCACAGTGCTGGCAAGCCTGTATGGCGCTTATTGTTTTGTTTGATAGCAGGCATTGGCCTCCTCTATTTCATGATTGGATGGTAAATCTGTTTGTACTGTTTGAAATCTTTAGTAGCTTTATTGTTAAAAGTAATTAAATGGGAGCCAAACCCTGAGTTTTGAGTTTGAATACCTGAGTAGGCTAGAATAATCTGAGCTATAACAAATATTTATGCCTTGCCACTTCTCAGCAGAACTGAAAATATTGTTCCTTTAATATTTACTCTTTTTAATTTACCAGTAGAAAGGGATGATATAACATAACTTTTATGTGTGAATCGTAGATCATCATGACCCAATGACATAATTGCATTAGTAGATGAATGAATCAACAACATAAAGAAGAAGAAGAAAGATTAAATAATCTATGTGAATCCATAGGATAAATCAAATGAATGTAAATCGAATGGTTATGTTCGTATTTTAATTTTCTTATGAGTTTATTGTACACAAAAATTGCAGGTCCATGTGGATAGTTCTACTGCAAGTTGCTGTTTGCTATTTGCTGCTGCGCTACTTAACTACTGGATATATGCAATTGTATGTATTAATTTGACTAGAATTACAAATATTCTTTCAAAATTATAAAAATGTTAGTTCACTTTAAATCTGATCACTTGGAATGGCATCTAACCAAATAATTTTTTTTAATTCAGAAAAACAGTAGGACATTTAAAATGATAAAAGTGTGTATATAATTGAAATTCTTAAAGCATGTTAAATTGAGAAAAAAAGAAACTAATTATTATGAGTAGCATTATGAAGAGTCATGTTGTTATTTTCCCTCTGTTTTCAGAGTTGTGTTTTTCTTTGCTATGGGTTTTATGTTGGTAATGTATGTTCTGAGAAATATGAAATATTATGATGATCTTTGTTATGATGCTACATAGTAAGTACTATTTGATTATTTTAATGCTATTTGGCTTGTATTAGATACACTTTATATCTAGTCTTTTGCAATATTATGGTGATCTATGTCATGATAAGTTAGTACAGTCACATGAAATACTGTACTCATGACTCATTCTTAATTTTTTAATCTTCAGTCTAAGACAATGCCTTATTATTATGTTAAGATGTAAAATAGTAATCAATCATAGCAACTATTTCCCATTATCAGGACTCACCTCCCCAAAAACTGTTATCTTATTAGTGCAATATTTAATATCAACAATAACTAAGCAATGTGGAAGATTGCTATTTACAGGCTCTAAACGGGAGATAATTATGCATAACAATTATTAGCTAAATAATCAAGTAGATTTTTATGTTTGAACCACTTCAGGCAAGTTTGTTTCACTTTTGATCAAACTGTGTATTGCTAAATGTTGTTATTTGACTTTCCTTAGTCCACTCATGATTACTACTCAGAAAATCACCACACTTGCCTTCAGTATAAGTGATTGGAAGCTGCATCAGAAAGGTGTAAAAATGCAGGAGGAAAGACTGAAGTGGTCTGTCAGGTATGTGTGAATGTACACTTTGGTTTCTTATAGTTATAATGTTTTTTGTTTGGTGTAATGCACAAATTGTAAGACAAATTTCCATAAGGACAATAAAGATTATTATTATTATCTAACTTATTGAAATTTTATTTTGAGTTTTTTTTTTTTTTACAGATTTTTTCTGTTTCTCTTCTATGATATGCGTGGAAAAATGATTTTGATTTTTAACATTTTCAGAGAGATACCAGGCTTTCTTGAGTATTTTGCTTTTACTCTGAGCTTCCAGGGCATTCTGGCAGGTCCATTTTGTCATTACAATACATTCAGAGCTTTTATTGAGGGCAACAATAAGGAGAGACTACAGGTAAGTGGAGAAATTAATGCTGTTATATGCTTTAGTATTGCTTTTGTAAGAGACAGCTAGAGAACTCTTGCAGAGGACACAGAATACACAAAAAGAAAGATACAGCCTAAGATGGAGACAAGAGAACATAAATCAGCCATCTGCTCACAATAGCTTTGTCTGCCCTGGATGTCGCTCTTGTACTGACACAAGTAATTTAATATTTTTTAAATTTTTCTTTTTGCAGGAAAGCAAACTGGCTGTAGAATACATGGATGACCCCTCCACTGTAATGGTAAGATATCCATTAATTAATATTGCTATCATTACTAATCATGCCAGAAGTCTTACAGTTATATTTTGATTAAACCTACCTCTTTGCATAAAGCGTTTATTAAATTGGTTTTCCATTAAGAAATAGTTAATGTTTACATTTATAGCCTTGTGATTGTTAAAGAGAGTAACAATGTTTATGAAAACACTATATACACTTATAGAGGGCTGTTGCCAGCAAGATAGCAGCAGTATTTATGTGGATATTTATAACGGCTGTGGTGCAACCTAAATTCCCAGACAGTAAAAATGTTGGTAAGTCCAGTTTATAGGTTAGTAAAAATATAAATGGAATGAATTGTTAAAGAAAAATTGATCTTGTAAATTTGATCAAATTATTTGTTTTAATATTCAGAAAATGAAATTTGGTTTCATTGCTCGTAAAGTTTTGAAAAAATATAAAACGATGGCATTGTTGTTACATACAAAGAAGTAAATCTCTTTACAGCTGTAGCAATAAACTTATTTAAATAATAACATTAGTTATGAAATGAAGAAGTTAAAACTCGGTGTGTATAGAACAATTCCTATTCTTGTGGAATACATTTACTTTTTTCTACGCCAGACTGCATTATCAGGGATAATTGCCTTGTGGTGTGATATTTTTTTTGTTGTTGGCCTCCTTCAGTCATAGAACGACTATGGTTCATCACAGAGCACACTTCCCCATGTGGCTGTGGAGCCCTATTTTGGAGAGACACTCCTGTCCACAGATCGCGCAGGTTAAGGTGGCTTTTGCTTCGGTGGTAGAGGAGTTTACCATTTTTCGGATTGTTTTTCTTCCTGAGCTGAGACCCATGTACTTTTACTGTCCATAGCTTTCTTTAACTGTCTCTCTCCATCTGGTGCCGTCTAGAGCTATGTCTTCCCAATTATCAGTATTGATGCTCACTGATTTGGGGTCACGTTTTATTACATCTATGTAACTGAGGTGGGGGCGACCAGTTTTTCTTGTGATATACACTTTGGATTATTGTCTTCGGTGGTCCTGAATTTGAATCTTGCCTACCGCCATTCCCTGACATCCTATACAAAGTCTGGCAAGGGACATAATCTTCCTTTTGGAAAGAACTTCTGAAATTTGTTAAATGAATATAAATATGATTATTGTGTTCTTGCACACTTTTACACATCATTTAGAATTTCATCTCAAACTATACATTTTTCTGAGAAAAACTTAGCCAATTTGTAAAATGTAAATTTATTTAATGTTTTTATTTGTCCAGATCCAGAGTTTATAGCCAGTCATAATATGCTTACAAGATTAGGGTACCTGTATATATCCCTGTTCTTTCAAAGAGCCAAATACTATGTCTCATGGATACTAGGTTTGTTGGAGTAATGTTTAGACTTAGCAAACATAAGACAGTTAATTCATTTGAATTATATAATTTAAAAAAAAATCATATAATAATGGACGTAGTAGCAATGAATTTTTGTTTGAAGCAAAGGAAGTTAGGAACATTTTAAATACATTATTGACATTTCTTTTAACCATGCTCTTATCAAGTCATGATGGTCTACTACTATTTCCAGCTGATGCAGTGTATAATGCTTCGGGTCTTGGCTACATTGGTAAAGATAATGATGGCAAGCCACTGTGGACTGGCATGTCAAATGTATTTGTGTGGAAAATTGAGGTAGGTATATTTGTAGTTCTAGTCATATTTTTATTTGTTTTGTCTTCTCATTTCCTTGATGTCTTTGTGAAAGTTGTTTGGTGCTTTCACTCTGTGTCTTAAGCAGATAAGCCAAATGGAGGCAACACTCAAATAATGAAATCAAATAACACATCCGAAAGGCCAACATTATAAATTAGTCAACGCTGATAGCAAATGTAGAATAAGTAGTTTAAAAATAACGAAGGGAACCATGGAATGTGGTAAAGCTAAATCTCTACATCCTTAAAACTGCCTCTCTCTAAAGTCGTCAAAAGTATTCTGTTTACATTTCGTCATTCTTTCTAAAATCTAGTCTTGTTTTTACTAGTCAAGTTATTGTTTCTAAGTCAAAACTTTTTTTTCCCCCTTCTATGTAACAAATAACTAATTTCTTATTGTACCATTACATTTTATAAAAGTTTATACTTATTTAATAAAAAAAAATAATCTTTGGCATGAAGCATATGTAATCAATAATTTAGCACATGGATTTATGCTGGCATTAATAAAAAAAAAACTCATTCTATTGGGTTTGAGTCTGTCAGAAGCCTATTGATTGTAAGTCATAATGAAAGAAAAGAAAAATAAGATATCAATATTCTAAGTTCCCTTTGCAGCCCAGAAGTCCATAGAGCAGATTAAAGACTATTGCCATTTTTATGCTGCCAGTCATGACATGTGCCTGCATAATGATCAGTCACCTTTACTTTTCCCAGTATGACTCAGCAGCATCCTAGAAACCTTAAAAAAAAAAAACCTCTTTATCTCTCTGTAAATTTGTGTGCTATGGACAGTGAAAAAACATTGGCCTCAGCTCTGTAAGAAAAGCGTGCCCAATGAAAAATGTCTGGCTTCGCTACCACCAAAGTGTATGACATCTTAACCTGCATTTTATGTGGACGGGAAGGCCACTTGAAAATAGGGTATTACGATCACATTAAAAAGTGTTCTACAATATGAACCATTGCTTTTGTAGGACTGCAGGAAGCCAACAAAACTCTGTATTATTGATCACATCTGTTGTGATTGCAGAGTTGGTTTTATTTTTGTTATAGGACAGTAAAAAAAAAATCTGTTGAAAATTGTAAAAATTTTTCTTGTCACTGTGTCTTTTGTGTTTCTTCACCTCATTAATTCTAGACGGCCACCAGTTTGAAAGTCTACCTGGACAATTGGAATATAATGACCAGCCATTGGCTCCGACATGTATGTTACATGCGTGCTCCTTTCCTGAACACATTGCTCACATTTGTTCTGAGTGCCTTGTGGCACGGACTCTTCATTGGTTACTATGTGACATTTGTCTCAGCTGCTTTCTTTGTACAGGCTGGAAGAAAGGTAATCCATTTAGTGAAATTGTCTTTACCATTACATTTAAAAACTAAGTTGTTTTTTTATTAAAAAAAAAAAGCAAGTGTTCCATTTTTTGGTTGAATAAAATCATTTTCCCTTTAAGTATGTAGAACGTTTTTTTTTCAATATTTATTTATAAATTATATATATTTTTGTTCAAAATACTGGTCAGATATTAAAATAAGAAAACCTGACAAAAGAATGAAAAAGAAGTTAAGAACATTGGGTTTGTTAAATTCTTATTGAACATCTTGAATGATTAGCCATTGATTGTTAAACAAGGAAATCAAAATTATTTTAGTTGTTAATTTAAAAAAAAGATCATATTGATTAAGATACTCTTTCATGATTTAAAGTTTTCTCTTCAAACTGTTTGGAAAGTGTTTCTGTTTTCCTAATTTCTACTTTTAGTTACTCTGAGGATTTTTAAGATAATACTTAAAAAGTTAGAATAGGTTTGGCTTTTAGAAATGTAAAGATTTCAGGTTGAAAGATTCATAACTAGTATCTTTCAAATTTCTATCCAAGATGATGAAAGATAATGTTCAATTACTGATAAGTTTCAAGAGATAAGTGAGACTAATACAAAAGAGGTTTATATGAAATAGACAACTGTCTGGCTAAAACTAAAATCGTTTTTTGGTTTTGGTCTCCACCAAATGAGAGTACGACAGAATAAATCTTTTTACCTAACAATGAAAATCA
Organism: Biomphalaria glabrata; assembly: GCF_947242115.1. Classification (NCBI taxonomy): domain Eukaryota; kingdom Metazoa; phylum Mollusca; class Gastropoda; family Planorbidae; genus Biomphalaria; species Biomphalaria glabrata. Next base: position 11,785,606 of record NC_074727.1, read on the forward strand.
ATGTCTATAAAGCAGTGGTTCTCACCTCTGGGTGCTCTGTAGAAGGCATCTAGGGTGCCTCAAACTCTTCCATCAAATTATGTCTCCATAATTTGCCTACGCTGGTGTGGACAGTTGGCCAAGTCATGTATCTTATCTCATGGTTGACTATGCTCAAGGCAATTTTTTGGTCGTGCTTAGAAGAGGACTGCATAACAGACTCCCCCCCCCCCCCTCCCCGCCCAGAAGTGCTATTAAGATCATTTTTCTCTCACTGGCATAGAGGAAAGTAGCTTGCAGCAGATGGCTGAAAGACACAGCTGGAAAGCTGTCAAAAAGGTCATAGGACACACATTTGAGTCTAAAAAAAAAATACCTGTGCGTAAGTCTGGTACCAGTGAAGAAAAGACTAGTAGACCTCCTTTGTCTGTATTAGAAGTGGTAAGATGCAGGTTGCTACTGGGTTTGTATGGTCATGTGAAATACTTTACTTATCCTTAATTTCTGAATGGAAGACAATACCTATTATTAATGTGAAGGACACGCTATAAAGTGAGGTTAAATGGCAGGTTATAATCTGAAGTTGATATGAATTTTATTTTTCAGATACGTCAAAACATTAGGCCATTGTTTCAGTCCAGTAGTGCAGCTAAGTTTGTGTATGAAGTGATAACATTCCTAGGCACTCAGCTGAGTCTTTGTTTTCTAGTCTTGTCTTTTGTTATACTACACTGGGAGCCAACCATACGATTCCACAGGTTGGTACTTAAATGGTTATAGAGATCAAGCAGTTGTATTTAGGCTTTGTACTTCTATTTTACTTATTTAAGTTATCAAAGTGTTTTCACCATATTTATATAGATAAGCTTTTCCTTGGGATTAAATTTTTTTTCTTTTTAATTTCCATTAACTGGGGGAAAAGTAGTACTTGCCTTTTGGTTGGAAAGATTGGTGGATAATTTTTTAAATTCCTTTTCAGATTATTTCTTCCTATTTTATATAATAACCATTAAATCAAGGTAGATTTCTACTGTTATATCTTTTGTTAGAAGCCTACATTAAAGTTTGCACCTTTTCAATATTTCACAGTCTTCTCTAACTAGATATATGAGCAATATGTACATTTAAACAGCTGATATAGTTTTCTTATTTCAAGTTTTTATTAACCTATAGCATATGTGTGCCAATATTGTTAGGAAATATATGTCAGTACCAAATTTTTGTTGGTAAAGTATTATTCAATATATAATTCTCAAATTTCTTGTTCTAATTGGAGAAAAAGAAAGAAAAGATTGCAGTAGATAACATTAATCATAATATTGTTATATCATTATTTCCCCTTTTTGCAGCCCATAGTCAAATAGTTTTTGGGATATACCGATCTTTTCTTATAATTATATATCTCATCCAGATCACAATCACAATACAGTTGGTGTGTAAATGCTAGCATTGAAAATTTGTTTTGTTATATATGTTTTAAATGTTTCTTCAGAATTAAAGATTATTACATCCTAGGGGCGTAGCTAGGAATTTTCCATCATTTTGGGGCCTAGGGGGGTTGACCTCTTAGGGGGCCCCTGCATTTTTTTCATAATATTTAATTTTTGATGTAAAAAACACTCATTTGGGGGCTCCCTCAAGTGGGGGCCCGGGGGGATTTTCAAATTCTCCCCCTACCCTAGCTACCCCACTGCTAACCATCCAGAGGACTGGGGAGGGGTATGAATGGTGACGGCATGGTTTGACCCCAGGACTATAGAGGGGACATTTCAGAGCACATACCACACAACCAGTCAGCCATCCTGAGTATACTAATATTAAATCTTTAAAAAAATATAAGTGTTAAAGCAAAGAAAAATAATACAATTGTTATCCCTACTTTTCAGTTCATTCTATTGGTGCTGTCACATAATTGTTGGAATTCTGGTGATTGTGCTGCCTTCTAAAAGACCTGAGAGGGATGAGACAAAATCCCAGCAACCAGCCAAACAAGAGAAACAGTCCCAGGATTCTGTCAAAGATCAAGAAGAGTTCCCTGCTGACGGTGATTTTAAACTGAGAAAGAGAGAGGTGATGTCAGTGCAAAAGTCCTAAAAGTAGTCTGCGGCATTAGTTGTTGTTTTTAAATCTGCATAAATAGTGAAATACAATTTCATCTTATATAAATATCTTTAAAAGTTATAGTGTTACTAGATTAGACTACTTTAGTTGTATGTTGATGTAGCCAACATGTTTGAACATAGAGATATTTCAGATTGTTTGACAAACATTAAGTTAAAATTTTATAATTGATATTAATGAATTCTAGGGTAATATTTATTTAAACAAATCAAACCATAAAAAATGAATACTTTTTATTTAAGTCTGTAAAATTTGAAAGCTAAGATTGACTTATGATCCAATGACATTGTAAAATTATGACGTTCCACCACCTTAAATAAACATTCTGTTTTGTTCCAACTCAAATACTGATTGGGAAAAGCTTATGAGGGTGGTTTCTTTAGTGAATGTCTGCTTGCTGTTGTAGCTTTCTCAGCTAGAGCATTTTGGTCCTGGCAGGGAGGTAAGGGGATATTTTGCTATAGAACCAGCTTTGCAAAACAAAGCATTGATTTCTTGTGGAATATTTAAGCAGCAAGTGTGTTTGTGGCTCTTGCTGGCTTAGCTGAAACATTTTCAACAAAACTTTCAAGTATCAAGGAAAATAAAATGTAAGAAAGTTTTCAATATTTAATCAAAACTTTTCTTCATAGAAATGTGTGGCAATAGAGATGTTTGACAATACATGGTAGGATGTTGTGAACTGGATCTTATTTTAATTTTGAGTGAAATTTGGTATTTATTTTTACTGTGTTTAAGATCTACAATCACTTTATTGTGGCAGGGAGAATTGTCTGTATTTATTATGGTTTGTTATTTATTTTGTTAGGTCAGTATTGTTACAAATAATTCTGTTTATTGTATTCATACAACCATTCCTAATAAAATATTGTGAGTTCATTTAATCTAGGGTCTGATGAGTAGTTGAATATCAATATTCTCTTTTTTTTATTTAATTATTTTGTTCCATGATTTCATCCTAGTTTGATTTTTAATTACCATGTGTCCAAGGTAACAAAATGATAAAATGATCATGGTTAGTTTTGCACAGTACTTTTGTAACAATGAAATGATGACTATTAAAAAAAATAATGCAATGGTTGAATAGCACCACAATGAGACATTTTATTAGTTTTGAAAGAGATCCATTTAAGGACAGAAATCTGTGGTGGATCATTTGTTTGGGAATATAAATATTTGTGAACAAAAAAAAAAAAAAACTTACAGAATTTTAGCAAATTATTTTTATGACTTATTGAATATCAACTAACAATTTTTTTGTTGGAAAATAATCATAACTTACATTTCAAAGAATTCTGCTTGACTATTGTGAGGAAAATAAGCACACCTAACACCATTTGAAATGTTATATTACCATGAAAACTTACTTGGTAAATGTCATAATATATTATTTATTTAGAAGAAACAGCTGATAATCTATAGTGGAATGTATATCTGTTACTCTTTTTGGAGCATTTAACTTGTTGCTAATGATTTTTATAAAATAATTTTAAAGAGTTAAACTGGAAGTCTAAACACATCATTGTTTAGAACCAAACTACAGGGTGTGAACAACATAGAGTTGTATCATTATGATTATTTAATCTATTGATTATGTCTTTAGTTACTTTTTGTTTTTCAAGAAAGAATTTCGCCCTTACAAATGTATGTCAAGTCTAGTTACCCTTTTTAAATTTATTTTCGTACACTTAAATTATGATTAGCAATATTCTCAGGCAAGACAAATGCAAAATTGGATATTTAGAAAATAAGCTTACCATTCTTTTCTGGACTATGCGAATGACTAAATTTATTTATTTACCTATGATGTACTATCATTCTGTGTGCTTTGTTTACTTTTTATCATCTCAATTTATTTGTAACAAGTTGCTACTCTGTTGGAATTGTGACATCTATTTCCCAGAATTCCATTGTGGCACTTGATAACATGAATCTCCTGTTAGTGTAATTTTATGTTAAATTTTTATACTATGATGTAAAAAAATAAAAAGGTTAATACAAAGAAGAGAATACCATTGTGAAAAAATACAGAGGAAACTATATCTACTTCACATGTCCAAGATTGTCACTAGCCTAGATTTGTTCATTAATTTTCTTCTTAATTTTCTAAATATTTGTTTCTATAAATTTCAAAGAAAAAAAGAATAAGCTGCAGGACTGTAATATCTTTTTATTGCAACTTTATTTTCACACAGGTTTTTAACTTAATATAAAATGATGCCGACTATCTGATGATGTAATGGGTTTTTTATTAATAATAATTAACTACTTTGTTTTTGCCCTCTAAGTATTATTAAATTATAAGGTATTATCTTGCAGTGGAAACACTTTTTTTTTTGGACAGTACGGTGGTCCCTTGACTTTTTTGGAAGGGCTATATTGCAGGTTTAAAAAAAACATTAATGGAAAAATACTCCACTGATTTTTTGAACACCACAGATTTTCCCATGGCCGCCCAGTATATATATTTCATGAATATTGCATAAAAAATCTCATAAATGACATTAAAAATTTTAAAAATTACTTTAAAAATACTACATATATTAATTCGAACATTAAAATGTTCTTTTTAGTAACAGTTCACTTACTGTATGTACCATTCCTTTTATACTGTAATGCGACATACAGTACAGTATTACATGTTACTTTAAAAAATTACTAAATATCTAAGGAGTGTTTAAAAAAAAACAGTTACCTTGTAAAAGTTATTAAGGGAAAAGGAAATAGTTATCTAAGGGTTTAAAGTGTTAGGGGATGTCCTGCAATATTGTTCACTTCCAAATGCTTGTTGCAGGTAGGCTTCAAACGTACCTCGCAAATGTCAGGGAAACACTGTATACTGTATACTAGGAGACCAGTGATTCCCAAACCATGTAGCTCATGTCCAAGCTTCCTCATGGTGGTGGTGTTATTTTGCTTAGTTTTACATTCTTTACTTATTTTAAAAAGTGAAGCCAAAGTTACTATAAATGTATTTAGAAAAATGAAAATGTTGAAAACACTGTCTTGTCACCATATGGAGAAACTGACAGATGCACTCTGTCTATATAGCTTTTTAAAAAAATATTATTATTTTAATTATTTGATCCTTAACTTTTCTTTTTTCTCTTTTTTAAATTGTTCATATTGTTTTAGTGCAAGGTTTGATTTGGTATTGATATAAAACCTGCTGCTCATTGTAGAAGTTGTGATATCAAGATGTCGATGGTTGTGTTACACTGTGCTAGTATACTGTAGCATTCCTTGTCATGATCATATCTCTACTGAACACGTCTTTTTCTGAACATTGTAACTAATTATGTTGTGACAAGTGAATATAAAAAAACAACTAGTTTAGGGTCAGTCTGTTGTTTTATGCTTTTATATCACTTGTAAATGTGTTGAAATCATATTTTAGGCCCTTATCAACACACACACTAAAGTTTCCAAAATGTCCTGTTTGCTATCGTCTGGTCAATGGACAAATAAGTTTTGTTACAGATAGTAAAAGGCACACAAATTGCATATCTCAAACAAGTACAATCAGAACTGATGTCTACAGATAAATACATGGGTTAGTCCACCATTTGAGTTTGGTTTGAGTGGGTTAATGAATATTGAGATCTTTTTTTTTTTTTTAATTCTCTTGGTGTTAAGAATTTTTAAAATATTTCCCTTAATTTTTTTTTTTTCAACTTTTTTTTTGTTTTATTTCTACAAAGAATTTTTTTCATTATATTCACTGGAAAGAAAAAGAAATATGTAATTAATGCTTTACTATGATGCTGTCTCGTTGTTCCCTGTTGACATGATGAACCTGGTATGTAACTAGTACTGCTTTTATACACAAGTATTTATTTGTTGTGCATTGCTTTTGTGGAGGTCAATCATTATTGTTTTAAGCCTGTCTGAGTTTGAACATAACTGTCTGTACTAGCTAGAACAGAAAACTACATTTTATGTCCTCTCTCTTCAATTAAACAGAACTGTAAGAACTGTTGACCAAGGGATATTTGATGGACATAAAGGTGATTTAAGAAAAGATGTTTAAATGTGAACATTCTATGGAAATTAATTAACAAAAAAAAGCTGCAGTTCTTGTACAACAATATATTGATAATTAGTAATAGATAATATAATTTGTTTAGAAAGTAAATGGGTGAAATTAAAAAGACTCCCCAGAAACTTACCAAATGTTTCTTATCCAATTCAGTTTTTGTAGTTGTTGAATTAATCCTATAGTATTTTACTAAATAGTTTTGCTATACTGTCATAAAATACAAATTTAAAAAAAAATAAATCCAAACATTTTTTATGTACCGGTACACTAATATTGTGCTTTTGGAATTTTATTTATCGCACTTTTATCGTGTGTATTAAATTATTTTAGTTATCTTTGGTTTGATTGTTTTTTATGTTCATTGTAAAATATTTTTAAGTCAAATCTCACATGATCAGTAAGGTGTTCCCAAGCAAGTTGTATTTAATTTTCCAGAAAGATTGGTAAAGTTGAACATTTCCTAACACATGCACTCAGCCAGTTTTTGTGGAATGTACTTTGAGAAGGAAATAGTCTGGTATTAGAACAAGATTTGACTTATTATGCTTGATTTATTTTTCAAGAGTTGTTTGACGATTTGAAGAGGGAGATTTGAAGTGTTATTGTTAACTTTTTTTTTTATTTTGGTCATGATATTAGTTTTTGATGCTGTCAAAGACCTAAGTATTACATTGTCATTTTTATTGAATCTTTACTTCAGTTGTTTTTTGTGTGTATGTTCATGGGTGTGATGGTCTGGAAGGGAAGCCGCAAGTTATGATATGTAAGGGTAGCTGGGTGCAATAGTATGTAAGGTTAGCTAGGTGCAATAGTATGTAAGGTTAGCTAGGTATGTAAGGGTAGTTGAGTGTGATGGCATGTAAGGGTAGCTGAGTGTGATGGTATGTATAGGGTAGCTGAGTGTGATGGTATGTATAGGGTAGCTGAGTGTGATGGTATGTAAGGGTAGCTAAGTGTGATGGTATGTAAGGGTAGCAGCATGCAGATCAAGGAATTGATTTTGACCCTGGCAGTCAGACATCTGTCAGCTCAGGATTGATTGAGAAGTAAAATGAATGTCCCATGTGAGGAAATAAAGTGTAAAGGCCTATTTCCTTTTGTGAAGGAATGGTGTGAAAGTAATATACAAATCAACTTATTAGATTTAAAAAAAAGAAATACCATTACACACATTAGATTATGCTTTCACTGATTGCTACATCTACATGTAAAGGCTAGCACTTTATCATAACTAAAAAGATCTGATAAGATAGGCGGAAATACTGTTCAGAGTTGTATAACTTTGAAATCTCAGGCGATCCACAGCTACTAAATGTCCCGGCAGTATCCAAATCATCACCTTTCTAAAACAAGGCAATTTACAACTCTGTCAAAACTATAGCTTCGTAAGCCACGCAGGACATCAATGAAAATGTACAATTTTAATATAAACATAATAAAAGATATCCAGAACCTCTACAAGCAGGCCACTAGTGCAATGTACTTCAACAACAACATTGGGGACTCGATTAAAACCGCAGATGGAGTGAGACAAGGCTGCTTACTTTCACCAACTTATATCTTCCTTGAAAAGATAATGGAAGATGCTCTTGATGGCTATGAAGGTACAATAAGCATTGGAGGGAGAAGAACTTGCGCTTCGCGGACGACATAGATGGTCTAGCAGGACAGAAGAAGGGCTAGCTGACTTGGTGAAGCGCATAGAAAAGACTTCCAAAGCATATGGTTTGCAAATCAATGCTGAAAAAAAAACATGACAAAATAATCATCAACAATGCTTTAAAAAGGACATCAGTAATGAAGGTGAAAAGCTGACTAGGGTCAGTAGTTTTAAAAACCTCAGTGCTATTGTCTAAGACGAAGAAACCAAACCTGAGCTACTGGCCAGAATTGCACAGTCCACAACAGCAGTTGCAAAACTCAAAACAAACTGGAAAGACAAAGGCATAGCCCTCGTCACCAAAATCAGACTGATGCGCTCCCTGGTCACGGCCACATTTTTATATGCTTGCAAGTCTTGGAGGCTGACTGCAGAACTAGAGAGGAGGATTCTAGCAATGAAATAGAATAGAATGCTATAGACAGATCGTAGCAGGGATCAGATTTAAAGACCGCATCACAAAAGAAGAGATTGGAAAAATACCCAAAGGCGTGATGCATGTTAAAGATAAATATTTTGTAGTACTCTAGCCAAATTTAAATTAATTTTTAAAATAATTTGAAAAATTATAACGGTCGAATTAGAAGTTTCCCGGTGTTCCAAACTTCGTTTCCCATATGTACATCAACTGTCAAATTTCAAGGAAAATTGTTAAAGCCGTTTTCAAAAACCGTGCCCACCCAAACAAAAGGTATTGCCCACCCAATCGGAATGTGTGACCTAAATAGAGGTATTGTAAAAAGGAATAGTCATAGAGAAGCAAACTAAATGTAAACATGTTGGGAGATGTACAGGATCACTTCAAAGCAATTCTGTTACACGCAGCTTCAGGATGAGAAACCAAAGACAAAGTATTGGGCATGGCGATGTCGTCGCAAAATTAATCCAAAATAAATGGATAAAATAATTAATGCCAAAAACTGTTAGAACAAAATAAAAAAGCAGTATAATGATGTCTTTGTATATGCAGCTATAAAAGCCTGTAAATAGTGACATGTTGGCTGGAGCGGATAAATTATTGAAGACTGTGAAGGCTTTATGTTTTTGTTGCTCTGACATCAGGCCATGGCACCACTCAGAAATTTTATGGTTCCCTTTTGTATATTAGCAAATTACTAGCAATCACAGAACAGCACATTATAGTTAGTTGTTTAGCAACAAAAAGATTAGTCTCTGTTGTAAAATCCACAGAAAATAGTTACAACAGAACTTGATGATGTTCCTACATTTCAAAATGATTTAAATCCCACTGCTGACACCATGTTAAATAAAATTTAAATTCAGAATTAAACCCTAAAATGAACAACTCACTTTATCATCAAGGTGGTAACCATTCTTTTATGCAACATATCAAGAGTATACTTAAGGAAGATGGCACAGAAGTATTTTTTTGAAACTTAAAAGGTAATTTCAAATTAAAAACTGACAAAAACAAACATACAATAAAACTGAAACTTTACTATTCACACTTTAACAACTAGTTTGTAAACAAAAGGTATGTATAGGCTATTTATGACTAATCTTTGGTCTGATTCATTGAAAGTTGAACAATACTAGAAAAACATGAACAATCAACACTGATTTCAATGGAAGTAGATATACTGTAGAAAATAAACACACACTACATATAAGTGTGTCTTTTTTTTAATTTCCAAAATGCAATATTGAAACAAAGTCACAAATAACAGAATTATCAATGAGTTAAACAAGAATTTTATATAAATATAATTAAACAATAAAATTAATAACACAAACGTAAGGTCTGTATGAAAATTTGCAGTAAAAAAAAAAATATATATATATACATAACCCCCTTGTGTAACTTAGAAGTACATTCATACAGTCTAATGTAAAAGACTATTACAATGATGCATTAGTTATTGAGTATGATTGTATAGATCCCAAATAATATGTAGAAATTAAAGAATGAGAAAAAAATATTGTTCATCACAATTAAAAAAGAGGCCAGTGTAACAGCACGGTAAAGATGCTTGAGTTATGGATATCCAAACATTAGTTTTTTTCTCAACTTTTAAAAATGATTGTAAATTAATCTAGTTCATCAATAAAAAAAAAAAAAGCTTCCCTTTCAGACCTTGCAATCTATAGGGCAGATGATGTAAAGGCCATCTGTTTTTGTGGCCCACGATAAACGAGGGTCTCATGTGGCCAGTTTAATGACCCACCGCCTTTACTTTCCCTAACTAATGTCAGGTACCTAATAGAGATGGGTGGACTCAGAGGCAACCAAAGATCCTGAAATACAAAATTCCAGGATTCAAACCAGGGACTTCCAGTTCGGAAGCCAAGCGCTTCACTGCTCAGCCACCACACCTCATCAATAGATCTGACAATAAAAATTAAATATAAGATTACACTACTCTGTCCTGAGATTCAATTCTTGCAATGAAAGATCTCTTTGATCTTGTTTTATGAAATTCCACAATAGTCATAAACACATTAAAAGCTTCATGGAAAATAACTGGATCTACCAAACTGCATCAAATCAATAATAGATTAAACAAAAAAAACAAATTCTAAGAAAAAAATTGTTTTCAAACAAGAACATTTTTAATCAAAGATTTATGGATTTTACATTTATTAATTATAACTGAAGGAAAATCACACAATTCATAAAATACTTTACATTTTATAAATTATAAAAAAAAAAGAAACTGTAACAAACAAGTTAACCCTCTCACATCCGAAAAGTATTATATATTTATAAATTGAAGTAGCTAGAATATTGATAGTAATCTTATGTTATCTGTATTTATTACTGGCCAGGCAGAATGATTTTTGCAGGACTTTAAACAATTTAATACATTACTGTAAACCTGTTACCCCGACTAACCATATTTTTTTCACATGCAAAGTAGTGTAATTTTTGTTATGGTCATGGGCGTAAATGGCATCAGCTGGAGTGTTAATGTCATAATAAACCTTTGTTATGATTTTTTGATTTCTCAACTGAGAATTGAGGATTGTTTTTGTGTTAGAGAATTGGGATATGTAAATTTTAATTGGAGTATTGTGAAGTTATTTACTCCTGAGAGTATTGACTGATAACAGTTGGATTGTGCTTCTGCAATCAGAAAGATACCAATGACCTGAGAATCTGTGAGTTATTTTCTTTAGTTCACTGCCAAGTCTTAACAATATAGACTGAATATAATAATATCGAGTTAATATCAATAAATATAAAAAAAAAATTTTTGCCACATGTCCTGTGGTGACAACTGATATGAAGAATAAAACCTAAACATAAATTTTACTTCAATGATGCAATGAAATTAGTAGAATATGTAGCGATAAACAGTGACATTGATACATTTATTAAAAAGTGATTTTAACATAAAGAAGTAACTGGGTGTTAATATTTAGAAAACAGACTAATAGAAGCAATACTAACTTGATTAGGACAATATAATATACAAGTAATAATATTGCTATGGAAAAGATACGCATGAAATGTTACGATACTTGGATCGTCTTGTTACAATGTTTCTTTACATCTCAAATCTTCTGATAATTTACAGGCTTTCATTTCTAACCACATCTGTTTAAATAACTGCTCGTGTAAGTATGACATTATATTTTTTTTCTGGATATCCAGGCTAACTGCTCCATGCTTTGATGGAACTTGGAAAGACAATGTATGTATTTACCCTTACAAAATAAGCCATATACTGAATTTTAGAAACAGGCTCTATAGTTAGATCATTCAAAAGGACTGATTATGGAACATATTTCCTGACTGCAGTGCTTTACATAAATGGACAATTTTATTCTTTCTTAATTCTGTCTCTTGTGGATGGATCTCTAAGTCCATCTAAATTTTCCAAGGGTTCTTGAATCACTTGTGCAGGTTTCTCTGCTCCAATTGTAAAATCTGGTTTTCCTGTTCTGTACTGGGCATAATGATCCGTCATTAGCTTTGGATCAATCCTACATTCTAGGACGACTGGATCCTTCCACATTCTCTCAATCCATGCTGTGAGGTTTGGGTATGTTGTAGGACAAATATTAAAGTCTGCACACAAAAAAAGTGACAAATAATGAATTAATATAATTAATGGATAGAATGCATTTTTTCGCTACATTGAATTGGTTAAGAGAGGGCACATTGTGTTTATTAAAGCAAGATTTGCAAGACATAAGAAATTTGTTGACAAGATTTAAAGACACAGGAAATGGTTGGTTCCTCAATCTTTTTAAAGCCACATCAATTTGATTGTTTAAGTGGTAGACCTTAATATTGGTCATGTGACCTGTGTGAGTTTGTGTGGTAGTAGATGACTATTGTAATGTTTCTGTTCTTCCATTTAAGTTTGTAAGTTTAAAGTTTTTCTTTGCAATTATTGCTCAAAGTGAAACTGAGTCAAGGTCATCATGCTCTTTTACCCACCAATAAAACAATCTTAGTAAGTCTCTGCTATTTGGAACAAACAAGTAAAATATTCTTTACTGTTCAAGACTGGATAAAATCATTGAACATTTCAACCTCATTTTGAGAGCTACATTTTAACCTGCTTTCTTTTTTCTCATTCCTTTAAACCTTTATGATAAATTAAGTCTTATGTTTGCAATCTTTCCTTTAGATGCATTTTATACTTTTTTTTTATAGCTTTTATACAGCGCAAATTTTTTTACTGCAAAATAATTCACCCTTTTCAGAACCAAGAAAATATCTCATACAGTGGCAAGTTAGGCTTCTTACCATTAATGTCTTTCAAAACTGGTATCCTCTCAAACCAAGGCCAAATCATGTAATCTGAGAAACCCACTGTGTGACCATGAAAATATGGTTTGCCCAGCTTCTTCAAAAAACCTTCCATCACCTCAACATGCTGGTGCAATCTTTTTGTTGCTTCGGGCTCTGCATAACCCATCTTTAGCAAGCTGTAGAATGCTGGTATTCCCTAGAATAATAAGGAACAGTTACATCATAGTATAAAATTAGCTGTGTATGGTTCTATTTTTATTTAAAGCAATATAAGATGTTGTGACTCATGATAATTAACTAAACCAAATGGCAACTGATATACATTTTTAAAATAAAAACTTTAAAAAAGTACAAATTCTGTTCATATTCATTTATGTATGAGCTTTTGTTCTTGAGACAGGATATTGGGCATGCATTAGGAAAACCACTTTTAGATTGTATGATCTAGGCATTAAAAGGATTTTTTTTGTGTACATTACCTTTTTAGTCCAATGATTGAAATAAATTTTCTCATGAGCTCTGACCAAAGGATCAACAGAATAAAGTTTTGGTTCAGGAAAAGCTTCTTCAATATACTCTGTATTATAATAAAATAACAGAATAGATTAAAAAAAAAATTAAAAAAAAAAAACAACACAAAAAAACACAAAATAAAATTCAGAGAAAATTGTTACACCTCAAGGCTGTTAATCCAAACTCTAAAAGATTACAAATTCAGTGGGAGAAAGAGAGAAAAAAAAATTAGTTTTAGTCTCTGCCCCCCCCCCAAATAAATCTACCAGCTATGTGTCAGATCATCTAAATGAAAATTTTTTTTTAGTTTTGACAGAAACTTGTGGACCACTTTAATTTCCCAAAAGAGAAACTAAAAGAAATATTTTAATGAAGAAATACATTATAACATTAAACTTTTACCTGCTGTAATTAAGGATTCATAAACATAGCCGTTATTGTGCAAGAGCACTGGAACTTCACCGTATGGGTTATAATCAAAGAACCAATCAGGTTTTTTGTTTAGATCAACATTGACTAGATCATAGCTAACTTTCTTGGCAGCCAATAATAAACGTGCTCTCTGAAATCGTACCAAAAACAAGATGTTGAAAAAAAACATTTTGTTAAAATTATTAAATAAAATTGTGTCCATATTTCTTGATGCTTATGGTTTGAAAAAAAGTTCAAATGTAATATTTATTCTTCAAAATTCCTACTGATCATCCTGGTCAGAATTTACCTTTAGGGTCCTAATAAAAACATATAGTTTTTTAGTGGTTTGGGCAAGTCATGCCAGGATAGTATGCTACCATCAGCATAGATTGAAATATCCTTAGAACATATTCTTCATCCTTATAGGAACTGTATGTGCACAATGACACTGCTTGTAAAAAAAAAACTATTTTGGAAAAGTCTACAGGTTTTGTCCCTCTATGAGATCTTAAATATATTGGGGATGCTTTAGAGCTGAATCCACCTCAAAAGTGTTGGCAATCTGCAATGTCTGATTAACAGTAGAGAGTCCCATGCTAGTCACCATTTAATACAATGCACTTTATAGTGATTGGAGCTGATCAAGAAACAATCTCAATAAACCTGCTTTCTTATTCTTCTCTTGAAGGTTTATGGAATCTGTCCTTCTTTCTAAGAGGACCTGATTACATATTTTTCTAGGTACTGAAAAGAATGTGATGCTACTATAACTGTTGTATTGGCAGAGATCACTTCTGTCTGGAGACTCTCTCTAGTAACCTTCCTTCTACAATATTATCCTCATCCTATTGTAAAAAGAGTAAAGCATCTTTGGTGCTGTTTTCAGGGACTCCATCAAAAAATCATTAGACCAAGCAGCCTCTTATATTTCTTGACCTTCTGGTGATTGTATTCTCAATTTCCACTCCGTCTAATTGATGATTGAGAGGAAAAAATGTGTTTGTTCACCTTTACCTATCCCTTGGACTGTTGGGGCACCACACAAGATTTGTCAACCATCTTTCTAAATTCCTCTCTGTCTTTTGCCTTGGATAGAACCTCCATTCTTTTATGTTTTCTTCCCATCTGCCTCTTCTTCTTTTTCCTGGTACTGTTCCCTGAAGACCTTGTAATATGGGCATAGAGTTTTAGTTTCCGATTTTTTACTATAGTTAGCAGGTCATCATAGGGTCCAATCGCTCTAGTAACCCTGTCTCTAATCTCTTCCTTTGCAATGCAGTCTTTAAATGTGATACCTAGGATCCTTCAGTGTTTGTTCACTGACTTCTAATTCCTGAAGATTTTTAGGTCTCTTGTCAATTGAAATATTCTTGAAAATATTGTACCCAACAATCAATAGTTTTACAAAACTTTCTTTAATGGTCTCTAGACATATAAACTAGAAAACTAATAGTTTCCTATAGTGTTGATTTGATACACTGATACTGACAAATCTATATATTCAAATGTTAATTACATTAATATATACCTGTGCATATGGACACATCCTCATACTATACAAACGACACACTTGTCCAGGTAATAGTGGTGCATTTGGGGTTCGCATTTCATCTGGATTCATTGTTGAACAGGTTTTAAGATTCCTAGCATAAACCACTGCAAAAAAATTTAAGACAAAGTTTATGAATTTATGAATTAGATCTCATCAGTTGTTAGTGATTTTTTTTTCAGCTAAGCTTGTCTAATAAATTATGTCATACTCATGGAAGTAAACAGTTGTTTTCTATCAAGAAAGTCAACTATACAGTAAAAAAGTCTTTTTTTTTCAAGGAGGGTGCTTTTGGTTATTTTCAACTAACAAAGAAAAATGTCAGTATATTTAGTCTGGTGGACATGGTGAATGAATGGTTAAGCAAGTGCTTGGCTTCCGAACCTGGGGTCCTGGGTTCAAATCTTGGTGAAGACTGGGATTTTGAATTTCGAGATTTTTAGGGCACCACTGAGTCACCCAACTCTAATGGATACCTGACTTAAGTTGGGGAAAGTAAAGGCAGTTGGTTGTTGTGCTGGCCACATGACACCCTGCTTGTTAACTATTGGTAAAAAAAAATAGATGACCTTAACATCATCAGATTGCAAGGTCTGAAAGAGACCATATTTAGCAATCATAAAGTAATTAATTAAAAACAATTTTGGTTATTTGTGAAGTTACATTTCTATTCTGGCTTATACATAGCAACAATGGTGCCATTTTGATCAAGAATTTTCATATAGATCTACCCATTAAAAACTGTGGACTGAATGGCATAAACCATTTGGCTACCTATCAAGGGAACTTGAGTTCCAAGCTCGACTAGAGCTGACTCCCAGACTTTACCTTTGAGGTGAGTCAGTTTAGATGGCACCCAAACTTGTGATCCTGAAAACTTCAGTGTTCTTAACTTGATCAAACTAGCGCTCAATACTGCATTGAATACAGAGCTAGATCTAGACATTCTTACACTTAACATTAGATTCTAGTAATCTAGGTTATGCTTGTATTTCTGTTAATCTATGATTTATATTTCTAGTAAACATGTATCTAGGCTATGCCTATTAATTTAATTCTAGAATTGTATCTAGACTTGATATATCTCCATCTTATTTGAATCTAGATCTACTTCTAGTTCAATAAGTGTGCAACAAGGTGCATGATTGGCAGCTCTTAGAAATAGAGTTAATTTTAATTAATTTTATGATGATATGCCTCAGATGAGCAGTAGATATGAAACAAATATTTGAGCTATTTTTACAGATGTGAAAACTTTATTGAGAAACAAGCAATTATTGGGATAATTGGCACATAAATTGGATTCTATATTTTTGCAGATGTGAAAACTATATTGAGAAACAGCTAGGAATTATTGGGATAATAGCAGGGGCGGACTGGCAATATGGACAAATGCCCGGTGGGCCGGTACCAAATGGGCCGCTCTGGTCGCGACCAAAAATGTTTTTTTCCAAAGCAGACAAATTTTTAAAAAAATATATAAAAAATGACAGCAGCGAGACACAGATGCCGGAACACGTTTTCTTTTTTTTTTAAATTATTATTACACTTAATTTTGTTTGAAATTCAACAAGAATATCACAAAATTTATACTATATCCTGTAGCCTACGTATTATCATTTGCAAAACGTTAGACCTTCCACTGCTTTGATGTTTTCGAGGTTGTGTTTGGCCTGATCATTTTGCTGGTCGGCATGGTCGTTTGATGGCACTTCATTTTGCTTTTGCTCCTTCCCTCCCCCGTCTTTTGATGGTTCCATTGTCAGTTAACGAAAAAGAGGGATGAGAGAGGTTAAGTTAGAAAACATTGATATAACGCAGAAAAAAAAAATAGGGGCGACAATTAGCTTTTTGACGGATACAAAGGATACCAGCACATATAGAACTAGAAGGAAATGAGAAGGCTGACACACTCGCCAAGAGTGGGAGAACAAAATCACAATTAAACACAATTTTGCACTCTATCCTGTAGAAATGAAAAAAAAACTAATAGAAAATAAAATAAATGAGAAATGGACAAGCTCTCATCCGAATCACAAGAAAGATGATACCTATTATAAGCTATCCCGACAAGATCAACGTCTAATCTTACGACTTCAGATAAGACACAACAGAATGAGACAACATGTCCTTCAAAACTGCTCTCTTTACCATGAGGCCCGTACAAGACACTGGCCTCAAAACACCCCAATAGAAAGAAAACTATATGGAGAGCTCCCTGATGTGGAAACCATTTCGCAGTTTATCTCATGTATTGGTTTAGTCACCTGGACGTTCCAACATAAAAATGAGAAGGAAGAAGAAGAAGAAGCTCTTGAACAATACTTAATAGGAATTAACTTTAACACACACACAGACGCAAAATTGCAAACCACCCAACTTATTCACAACTCAATATAGGTATAGAATTCTTCTTTCTGAGATTTGTACAGATAAAGTAAGTTTTCTTTTTGATTATTTTTATCAACAGAGATCTAAAAAATACTACACTTAAGGCTCACACATTTGGAATTTTATTTAATTTTAAAAAATCTAGATTTAAATCATTTTTTTGAGAATTAATGTACATGTAAATGCCCTTCTAACCTTCTGCATTCTCTTATCTTTTAATGGAATGGGTTGCCTGAGTCAGCCAGGAAAACCAATGACTTAGCATATTTTAAGTCACAGATCAACATGCATGACTAGCTTGACACATGGAACGTGTAGGACGTAACTATCTTATTTTTGAAGAAACGTCTGTAATCTATAAGTAATACCAAAAAGTTTCAAACTCATTAAGCTTGCATTGTTTATAGTTTTCAGACTACATATAGGCCTTAGATAAATAAAATACATTATGTAATCCTACACAAGCATACATTCAGTTTTCGATGCGTATCAATCTGTATATATTTGGAAGAGAATTAGGCTTACACCTATAATATGACACATGGGCGTAGCCGGGAGGAGGGGGGTTCAAATCATTACTTTCCTCAGACCTCAGTGTCTGAAAAGGAAACTTACTTAATGCCCCAGTGCAGCCAACTTAAGCAAACTAGAGCCACCAAATTTCCCAAGCGTAGCCAAAGGGTGTTTGGTGGTTACCATCCCCCCTCCAATACAAAAACTAAAGCAAAACTATAGTTATCATTTTCTACCAGTCGTTGGACTCCATTATTTAAGTGCAGTAAATAGCAGATTTGGTTTTTGAATTTTTTAGCGGAAGAGTAGCGAGCTAATTGCACTGTAGATACTCCAGAATATGCATTTTTTAAAGCTTAAAATAACGGAAATAATGTTTGGAACCCGGGCTTCGCACCGGACCCAGCTGGGAGAGCATAAAAAACTAAAACAAATTTATTCCACTTATCTTATTCATGGTAAACCAGTAACACAGACTAAAAACGCAAAATACCTAGGTGTTATAATAAATGAAAAACTGTCATGGAATTCCCATATTGATAAAACTATCAAAAAATCAAACAAAGCATTAGGTTTTATTAAAAGAAATTTTTATAAATGTAATAAAAACATAAAACTAAAATGTTATTTAACCTTGGTTAGGCCAATAATAGAATATGCATCCTCTGTTTGGGACCCATCAACTCAAGAAAACATTAAGAAACTGGAACAAACACAAAATGGAGCAGTGAGATTCATAACAAATGAATATTCACACTTGACTAGAGTAACACCTTTAGTAAAATCACTAAATTTAGAAAGCCTTCAGGACAGAAGACTAAAAAGTAAAGTAGCAATTATACATTAAACACTGAACCATAATCTTCACATACAAAAACAAAATTCAAAAAAATACTCAGAAAGACACAAAGATAAATTCACATTCCTCGTTGGTAGGACAAATTTGTACAAATGCTCCTTCTTCCCTAGTGCTATTAGAGCTAGCCAGGAAAACCAGTGACTTGGCAGAATTTAAGTCATTGGTTAATATGCATGACTGAATGCACAACGCTTAGAACGTAATCATCTTCTTTTTTGAAGTAACATCTGTATTATATAAGAAGATAAGATTAGTTACATACATATACATTGCAGAGGGGGGGTAGAAAAAAAATCCACCCACCGAAAAAATCCTGGATGTGCCCATGATATGACGCCATTTGTTTGTGGGCTGGTTTATATGGTAATGCCCGGGCCGATTTTGATACCCAGTCCGCCCCTGGATAATAGGCACATAAATTGGATTCTATATTTTTGCAGATGTGAAAACTATATTGAGAAACAGGGAATTATTGGGATAATAGGCACATAAAATGGATTCTATATAGATTACATTTTGTACTATTAATGTAAGTATTGCCAGGGCGGGGCAAGAAAATAAACTATCAACAAACATTCACACTAAAAGAAAAAAAAAAAAAAAAAAGCAAATACACAAAAAATCTCTCACACAAAAACACTTGAAGGACCTACTGCAGACCTGCAAGACAAAGGACACATTCTGCTATCACCAGGTCTAAAGCTGCATCTAGTAAAAGCATGCATTCCAGGCAGATGTACTAACTGTTAGTCTACCAACACTTAGTTCAAACGTCTAGACACTTCCAAAATTAAGCAACATCACAAAGTACACTAGGGGGTGGTGGGGTTTAGAGTACCCTTTGCTGTGTTTAGTGTAGTGTGTAAGGGATAAGAAGAAAAACAATTTATTCAGCCAGTAATATCCTACACGCATACAAAGAATCCCAGCATGCTAAACAGTATCAGTTAGTTTTCATCTGTAACAGAACATGTACTTTAACACTAGGGAAACAAGATGCATTTTAACCCATCTTAATATTTTAGCTAGTTTTTAATCATCTAAATTTTCTATGCCTTAAGTCATGTATGATATATGGCATTAGATCTAAATCAGCAGGGATTCATAAACTTTTTTTTTACCTATAGACCCCTATTATGGACAACCAAGTGAAAACGCTAAATAAATGCAAAGTAATTACAACTTAAAAAATAAAAAAAATAATAACAATTAAAAAAAAATTTTTTTAAATAAATAAGATTTGTTTAAAATAAAATGAAATAAAATAATGACTTGGATCAAAATGTTGAGATTTTATGAGTCCATATCTGGCTCAATGTTTGTAAGTAGTAACTGCAAATCACACTTATGTCTAGTTTATTGGTTGTCTTTTTTATTATGTTCTTAATGCCACACTGAATCTGTTCTACCAAATAGGTTGGTAAAGAGTCAACAACTTCTGTACAACAACTCATAATGCTGGATATCAAATTGAGATTGTAACCAGAATTTATTGTTCAAACTTTGTTTCAAGTTCCTCATTTTTATGATATTTCAATAACCAGCTGCTGTATTAGTATGGACCCATCAGTGTTTGTGATTTGACTTTGTCCACACTGTCACATACTCGTTTGAAACTCACTGTGACATGAAGTAATTTCGTAGTCACTTGATTATCTTGTGCCTTTAGCACGGAAAAGTTATCGGTCTGTAACTCACCACCAAGTGAAAACCTCAGTAACTTCTTGGCCTATGTAGAGTAAGGATGTATATGTAGTTCTCAGCTGCAATATGTATCTTGTGAAGTTTATTCTGAACATGGAATAAATATTGTATCTTATGATGTTGATATTAAAGCCTTTGTGGCTAGATTAGCCAAGTAATATTTACTTAATAAATTCGTCGTCTGCTACCACCTGCCTTTATTGAGTGTATTTAGTGAGTTATGTCTAAAGTGCAAGTAGTAAGTTCTTCGCGCTAGCAGAAGTAAACAAGTGCAAGGAGAAGAGTGACCACATCCATTGATACAATTTAATGTTGAGAAACTACACACTCATAAAACCCAACAGCTGAGTTACACACACACAAAAGGTTTTAACACCCAGTCTGCTATCCTATTTAAGAACATTTTAATTTTTTTTTCTGTATGAAGAGCTGTTAAGTGCTGTATGTAAGCAAGCCTATCTTCATCACTTTTTTGCAATTTAGAAAGCTTTGGAAACTGAGAACATTCTCCTCTATCCAAATTTTGTTTTGTAATTGGTAACATTGTAGTTTCAAATTAATTAAGTTTAATTTCGCAAAATAAATCAGTCATATAGGCTACCTGCATGTCATTTTTTTTAGTTTTTAAAATTGTGTTTCAAATTTAGCTGTCCAGGAATTCCAACATTGAATGCATGGGAGCATAAAATCAATTCAAACATGTACTTTTAGATAACAAAAGTATTTCTGTGCAAAGTAGTAAACAAATGTCTTCGCCATTTTCCAAACTAAGTTGAGTAAATATAAACCTCTTTTTAAAGGCATTCCTTTTGATTTTATTATCTGCTATAATGATATAAACCTCAGATTCTTACAAATGTTTACAAAGATTTTTTGCAACTTGAAGATGTCAATGAAGCAAAGAACTGAATATAAATTGTTTTATTAAATATGCAATAAGCCTCGGTATATTCCTATCATTGCAGGAGTACCATCAACAGAATTGATTAGTGATATGGCCATACATAAAAATCTTGTAAAAATCATACATAAGCTAAAAGTAAAGCTTCATTTTGTGGTAAACAAGGACTCAAGCTGTTTAGAAACCCTTCTTTCCTAATCGAAGATACCATCATTATTTTGACCTCACCATTTCAGTAAAATAGACCATATTAGCATCAATGCTTTAAAATTTTGTTTTTTCCCACCCAAAATGTTTTTAACAGTTTAAAATTCTTGAACAGTTTCCCTTTGTAAAACATTGAGATTTTTTTTTACCTTTTAACATGTTTTTATCAAGAGCCATGTTTTTAAAGAGTGGTGGCTTAGTTTAATTTTTCTTTAAATTGATAATCCAGATGGTAGTGATATTTTATGTGTCTTTAACTATTGTTATAACTCGTGTTCCTGTAATGCATATGGTGTGCACCAGCTAAGAGACACAGTGGATTCCAGCCAAGTTCTAGGGAAAACTTTGTGTGCTGATGAATGAATTGTCACTATTTACCTTATTTGTTATTTAGTTAATTAAACTTATGTGTAATTATTCATTTCCTTCTGTTGAGTGCTAGCCCTGAATTTACAACTGGTGTCAGAAGTGGGATTTGATCAGTTCGTCAGAAGGATAGAATGTCCACACTGAAAAGGTTAGATGAGCTCAAGCAGCTATGTACAGTTGGAACAGGAACTGCA
This sequence comes from Biomphalaria glabrata, assembly GCF_947242115.1. Lineage (NCBI taxonomy): Eukaryota > Metazoa > Mollusca > Gastropoda > Planorbidae > Biomphalaria > Biomphalaria glabrata. The sequence continues at coordinate 11,807,745 of NC_074727.1, forward strand.
ATGACAAGGCTTGAAGTGCTTTGAGAAGAAGAAAGAAGTTTTTAGGGCACATCTAAGGCTGTGATGGAGGAAGATGAAGACCTGGATATTTAACAATTCATAATATTGTCTTTTTTTTAGAACCTGATATCATTAAGCTCCTAGGTAAGATGCATGAAGAAATGAACAATGAGATGAAATTGACCGTGGAACAATTTAAATGGGCACAAATGGGTAGATCTATATAAATAGACTCATTGGTGAATGACCCAATCAATGCTGCAGCTGTACAAACAGTTAAGACCTCATTCAAGACATTGGCTTGGGTCCGTTTCCAAGCCTGTTGCTGTGGACCTTAAAGACGTCTGCAGATGATGTCCATCTGCCAGTACTTACAAGGACTATATAGTATATCCAGATCTAAATTATTATTGTAATAGTTATACTGTTATAGTACTTATACTTATAGTGTTATGCTATAGAATAGTTTCCATTATATGATTATTATATGAAATAACTATTACCTAACCTAAATATATTGAAATATTAGATCTAGATCTAGTAACTAGTATTATTATTAGTTAGTAGCATTTGTAAATTATACTATTATACTAAATTAGTAAATATATCTAGATTAATAGATCTAGCTTTAATTACTTTAAACTTTACTTTAAAGTTTACGGTAAGCTCAAACACTAAATATTTCAATAACCTAATTAAATACTAGATTCTAAATAAAATACTTTTAAATAGGTAAATTATTTTAAATACTAATAGACTATAGTAATACTATAAATAGTAATAGACTAGATCTAATTACTAATACTATAGTGACACTATAATAGTAATTAATAGTCATAGTATATAGAATCTAGATCTAGTAATTTAGTAAATAATAGTAGTAATTTAAGTAATACTACTAACTAGGTAACTAGTAATCTAAGTAATAATAATAGCATACCTGATGATACCTCAACCGGTTTCCTGTTTATTAGTGTTAAAAACTTAGAAATGATCTAAATCTATAATAGATCTTCTAAATCTAAGCAATCATTAGCGAAAAAGAGATATAGAGATCTAGATCTATCATTAATTAGCCAAGTCTTCTTCAACTTCTTGATTAGGTACCGTAGCTCTGTAGGTAGATGACTAGACTAGATCCAGTTGTAGTATTCGATCCGTCTTAGTTGTGGGATGTAAACAGAGAATGACCGACCAATGAAAATATGCTAGGCTCAAAGGATGTAAAAACTAACTTTTCATTGGTTGATTCTAGTCCTGATCTAGATCTTGTTATTTTTAGACAATACTGGTATGGATCGAAAACATCCGCTTGAGTTCCAAGAAATATATAAAGGCAAAACCAACAAAATGATGAATCATGGTGATTCATGATTTTGCTTCTTTGGTGGATAACTATAGAATCTAGAATCTTATCTATATGCTATTATTTTATGTAAAAGATATAATTTTGTGCACTGTCTCATTCTTCACACTGCCACCACCTTTAACTCAACCTAGATCTAGATCTAGAATTTATGTTATTACTTAAATTAATTATGTCACACCATTCTGATGATTCAAATCGATTTTAAAGCATCAATGGACATAGGCCAAAAGAGAATCGAATATTATGCTTCTAAATCAGGGGTGGGCAACCTTTTCGTGTCGAGGGCCGCATTAAGAAAAGTTAGGGAATGGCGGGCCGCATTTATATCTTATCTTATCTTATATGATACAGACGTTACTTCAAAAAAGAAGATGATTACGTCCTACGCGTCATGCATTTAGTCATGCATGTTAACCAATGACTTAAATTCAGCCAAGTCACTGGTTTTCCTGGCTAGCTCAGGCAACCCATTCCATGCTCTAATAGCACTAGGGAAGAAGGAGTGTTTGTACAAATTTGTCCTAGCATATGGGACGAGGAATGTGCCTTTATCTTTGTGTCTTTCAGAGTATTTTATTAAATTTTGTTTTTGTATTTGAAGATTATGGTTCAGTGTTTTATGTATGATTGCTACTTTACTTTTGAGCCTTCTGTCCTGAAGGCTTTCTAAATTTAGTGATTTTACTAAAGGTGTTACTCTAGTCAAATGTGAATATTCGTTTGTTATGAATCTCACTGCTCTATTTTGTGTCTGTTCCAGTTTTTTAATGTTTTCTTGAGTTGAGGGGTCCCAAACGGAGGATGCATATTCTATTATTGGCCTAACCAAGGTTAAATAACATTTTAGTTTTATGTTCTTATTTGATTTATAGAAATTTCTTTTAATAAATCCTAATGCTTTGTTTGATTTTTTTGTAGTTTCATCAATATGCGGGTTCCATGACAGTTTTTCATTTATTATAACACCTAGGTATTTTGCGTTTTTAGTCTGTGTTACTGGTTTGCCATGAATAAGATAAGTGGAATTAATTTGTTTTAGTTTTTTTGTTACTCTTAACAACTGACATTTTTCTGGGTGGAAAGACATGCTCCAATTTGATTCCCATTTCTGTAATTCATCTAATTCTCTTTGTAAAATATCTGTGTCCTGTGTTGTTTTTATTGTTCTATATATTATGCAATCGTCTGCAAATAATCTGACTTTTGTTCCTGAAGTAATGCAATTTGGTAAATCATTTATGTAAATTAAAAATAGTAGTGGACCCAATACTGTTCCTTGTGGTACACCTGAGTTTACTGTTATCGGTGTTGATTTAGAGCCATTTATTATTACAGTTTGTTCTCTCCCTATCAGAAAATCTTTAATCCACTGATGCAGTGAACCATTAATGCCGAAATATTTTAATTTTTTAAGCAAACTATGGTGGTGTACTTTGTCAAAAGCCTTAGAAAAATCTAGTAAGATAGCATCTATTTGTTCACTATTATCTAAACCTTTTGAAAAATCATCAATTAGTCCTATTAGTTGTGTTTCACATGATCTATATTTCCTAAAACCATGTTGGTATGGTGTGAGGACATTATGTTTGTCTAAGTGGTTTATGATGTTGCTACATATTATGTGTTCTAGGATTTTACATGTGATGCTGGTAAGTGATACTGGTCTGTAGTTTCCTGGGTCAGATTTTTCTCCTTTTTTAAATAGGGGGGTGACATTAGCTTCTTTCCAGTCCTTTGGTACTCTGCCCTGGTTAAGTGAAGCCTGAAAGAGTATTTTGAACACTGGGGCTAGCTCATTGCTTAGTTCTTTGAGTAATCTAGCTGGAATACCATCAGGTCCAGAAGCTTTATTTGGTTTGGTGTTGGTTAATAGTTTTTGAATTCCATTTTCTTGTACTACTATATCTTCTATGTTGTTTACTTGGTTCAAATTCAGTAATATGTCTTTGTCTCCTGGGGCTGAGAATGCTGATGCAAAGTATTTGTTTAGGATGTTTGCTTTAGTTTCATTATCATTATGTATTATGTTATGTTCATCTTTTAATGGCGCTATGCCTGTTGTTTCCATTTTCTTAGACTTAATGTATGACCATAGGTTTTTGTTGTTATCTTTAGATATTACATTGTTTATGTATTCACTCTGCAGCTGTCTGCTTACTTTTTGGGTTAAGTGTTTAATTTTTATATACTTTTTGTAAACTCTTTCTGCATTAGTTTCTTTAAATTTTTTATATAGGTTTACCTTCTGTTTACAAAGCTTCTTTAGTCTATTATTAAACCAGCATTTATTTATTTTGTTTGATGTGTATTTAGTTGGTATATGATTTTCTATAATGCTTTTAAGATGGTTTTTAATGAAATTCCAGAGGTCATCGACTGGTTGGTTAATGTCTTTTTCTAATAAGAATGTTTGTTGAAAGTTTAGTGCAGCTTGGTGTAGTTGTGTCAGGTTACATTTATTCCAGAGTAAGATTTTTCTTTTGGGTTTTGTATTGGCTACTGCTTTTATCTGACTGTGTATTTTTATGATCTCATGGTCTGATAGACCAGGGATAATTTCATAATCAACTACTAATCCAGGTCTGTTGGTTAAGAAGAGATCTAATGTGTTGTTTAATCTAGTTGGCTTTTTAATGATTTGATCTAAACTTAGGTTGTGTAAAGTTTCTATGAAAAGCTCATTTATGTCCTTAAGGTTTTGGTGTTTATCTATGGTTAGTGTTTTCCAATTTATATCAGGTAGGTTGAAATCACCCATAATCCAAAAAACTGCATTTTTATTTGTCTCTTTAAGTGTAGTAATCTGATTACATAGTTCCTGCATGTATTCTAAACTAGAGTTTGGTGGTCTGTAAATGCTGCCTATTATTAGGGATGTTGAGGTGGTATTTATTTTACAAAATGTTGATTCTATATTTTTTGAGTTAGGTAAGGTAATTTCTTCTGCTATAAGAGTGTTTTTTATTGCTAAAAGAACTCCTCCATGATTATCAGCCCTATCTTTTCTAAAAATTTCATAATTACTATTGAAAATTTCTGCATTATAAATTTCAGGATGTAGCCAAGTTTCTGTTCCTGCAATTATGTCTGGTTTCTCACATTCTAATAAAATTTCTAAGTCTGCTGTTTTGTTCCTAATGCTTTGAAAATTTATTACTAAGGTTTTAAGTTATTTTGGTATTACTTCTTTAGTAGGTTTGTTTAGTGAGGCTGTTGTATTAATTTTAGTAGATTTAGGTTATATATATATCTTAGAAAGATACGCTAGCTAACTGTGTAGAATGTCTTTACTCATATTTACACAGTATTATATTCGCAATCCACATTGAACAATTTCAACAAGAGTTAGCAATTTTTGAAACCAATTTTACGATTTTTTTAATCACTGTTGTCTTTTTATATCACAATATCCCCATAAATATACAGTTGTACTTAATGTCCAGTATTATACTTTTTACACTCATGCATAATGTACCGGAACTGTACTATCTTACTAGTTGTTACCCATGTGACTGCTGTCAAATTACAGTCAGTCAACATTGACCAGTGATTATACTTGTTTAGTTTCCACCCAAAAGTTCTTGCTCACTGAATGAGACAATATATTTTCCGGAAGTTAAATGTCAGGACGAGCGAAACCTGCCCTTGTGGAGCATCACCAGAAAATGCTGACCATGTCCTTCAATGGTGCATACTAAATCAAGAGACCCGAACAAGACTCTCCAAAGACTATTTGGAGAACTTCCTGATCTGGAAGCCACTGCGCGGTTCATCTCAGATATAGGATTACTGATCTGAACCCTCCAACATGTAAAATGAGAACGAAGAAGAAGAACAGATGTATGTGTACCCAAATAGTATGAACAGCAGCAAGGTTTCTTTAAGTGTGGAAATGCAGCTTCTGGCACCCATGAGACTCCCGTGGATGTACTGACTGGAACTTCTCTTTGCTTCGAGTTATGTCTTCTGGAGCTGAATCAGCTTTTGCGATAAAGGGTGAGATGATGGTATTGAAAACTGGCTCTTGACGTCTTACTATTTGCTTTTATAAATTGCACAATTAAGGAATTTTAATAAGTGTTGTACTTTTAAACATTTCACTAAAAATAGTCTCACCTTTCAGCAAAGGAAAATGACAAAAACTATTTTCTTTTGCTTCCCTGTAAAAAAAGGGAAAGCCTTGTTTGAAAAGATTTAACATGCATTTACATTTCATGTGTAAACAACCAATTGCAATAGCAATTATAAAAATTACGAAATCTGTCTTCCACTTTCCATTAGAAATATTGCTGACAAAGTCACAGTCAATGTCGACAATTCAAGTAACATAACAATTTCTTCCTTGAAATCCTTGAGATATTATATTCTTCTCATTTGCCTTGCCCATGCTAAGCTAGCGAATACATTGGATCACTTTCTTCATAAATTGGAACTACCTGTGTTTGACACATGTGTCTCACGTGTAGGTACCAATACAATGTTGATTTTTTGCAGCTTTGTGCAAACTTTCCAGTTTAGAGTTCATGGTTGGGATATTTTTTAAATAAAAAAAAACTATTTTTCTCAGTCAAAGATCGAGCTCCATCAGTTGTTACACTTGCCATTTTGTTCCAAGCCTACCCAACACAGAGAGATTGTGTCTTGAATTGAGTGTATTGATGCATAGGCAATAAGCATAATCTTAGTTTACTTAACAATTTTTATAATGAGACAGTTTCAATAATTTATAGAGATAATATTTTTAATATTTGCATTTTTATATACTGTGAGCACACCTGATTTCTGTAGGTGTCGGCGGGCCGCATAAAACACTTCGGCGGGCCGCATGTTCTAAATAGATGAGAAAATTGTTAGCTAGAATAGCTAAGGCTAGGCCTATTCATTCCGTTGAAAAAAAAATATTATGGGGTGTTCGCTCAAAATGACCATTTAACTGAAAACCTATTCAGCGAAGACACCTATAATAAGCTTTAAAAGCCATTAATGATAATTTAGTCAATGATTTAATCTGTTCTTCTTTTTGTCTTATCTATTGTTATTGTTTGTAAACTGAAATATTAAAATAATAGGCCTATTTTTAACCATAACCCAATGTCTTCGATTTCGAAGATTAAAGATGAGTGCAGTACTTATTTCACACGACTACGCCCAGTTGCGACCAGCATAATTTTCCCGCATTTTCTTTCCAACTAAAATGTTTGACTCACAGCTCTCCAACAGTCTCTCACAGGTCATATGCTGGCAGAATATGGGGGGGGGGGTTAGGGTTATTAATGATATTAATATGTGTATAAATGTTTAAAAGAAGTAAGATTTCATTTTCACAGGGTTCCCCCACCATTCTGAGATTAGGATTTCAGGAGATTTCCAAGAGTTTTCCATGAGAAAATATTCGATATCAGGAGGGGAAAAACGCGAACTATATATTTAGTAATAAATATAAGAATTACCATATAATATACATGTATAAAATTATAAGAGCTCTCCTGAGCCTTTCGTCTCCATGCCCGAAACCCAAGCTGTTGTAGATCTGCCTCCATACATCATCAATCCATCGCATTCGGGATCTGCCTTTGAGTCAAACAGGGCATTTGTGTGTGTGTGCGGGGAGGGGGGGGGGGAGATCGAGTTGATGGTGATTAAGTGCACTGAACATGTGTTCTTAAAAAAAAATAGTCGCAGTAACGAGAGTCTATGACATGGGAAGTAAAACGATGTGGACTAGCCTATAGGGAGGAGGCGAGAGATAGAATTTTGTGGTTTCTTTCTTTGAAAAAAAAAAAATTAGATCGCAAGTTTCGAAGGCTATATAGACATCAGTTCCAAGCAGAGAAAGGAGATGTGTAGCACGAGAAAAGTGAAAACAAATTTAGGCCTAATGCCACAAGGAGGAAAATAGTTATAATGCTTCATGGAAGAAGTTAGATGATAGAACTAATTGAAGCATAATTTCCTATATTTTAACATGCTATTTCGCTATTTTTAACAGCCTTTCGCTCATTATGACTCCCGTGAAAATTGCGTTCGCTGATTAGGTCTGACCCCTACCGAAAGTTGACTTGAATTATAAATTTAATAGCTGATAATGAAAAAAAGAGTCAAATTTAGTTTTATCGCCCAATAGTTGAGGAGTCCGCAGATGTTTTCATTTTTTAAATAAGTTTAACCATTGCGGAGTTATAAATTCTAAACTAAAAACTGGCACAAAAGCGTTCGCCATTGGTCCTTTCCCATATATATGTCTATGGTCTAGGTCTAAACATCTTAAAAACATTATAAAGTGTAGTAGATTAATACATTTGCTTAACCAGGATTTTTTTCTGTTGGGGTGGGATGGGTGAGGTAAACACATCTTTTCTTTTTAAATCTAACTTTCATTAGTAATTATGAGCAAAATAATCGCTCTACTAGTTATCTTAATATTCTTAATGTTTTCTTGAGTTGAGGGGTCCCAAGCAGAGACTGCATATTCTATTATCGGCCTAACCAAGGTTAAATAACATTTTAATTTTATGTTCTTATTTGATTTATAGACATTTCTTTTAATAAACCCTAATGCTTTCTTTGATACTTTTTTTTTTATAGTTTCATCAATATGGGGATTCCATGACAGTTTTTCATTTATTATAACACCTAAGTATTTTGCATTTTTTTCAGTGTTATTGGTTTACCATGAATAAGATAAGTGGAATTAATTTGTTTTAGTTTTTTTTGTTACTCTTAATAACTGACATATTTCTGGGTGGAAAGACATGCTCCAAAACTAGTTGTATAAAAGAGGTGTATTGCCTACTTTGTAAAAAAGAATATTTTTTTGTTTTTCTTGTTAAAAATGAGTACTGCTTGATATGTAAGGATTCTAACAACCTGTCCTTTTAAAAATAAATATTAAATAACAAAAACCTGTACTGTTAAAAATCTACCAATAATAAATAACATAAGACATAATGTACACAAATTGTATGATTAATGTTATTTCATCAACATGATAAACATTTCTGCGTTTATCGACTGAGCATATTAGAGTGATTTTAGTAAAGTCATTTATAAAATATCACAAAGTTTAACAAATATTCAGTTGGTAGACTAAAACACAAAATAATTCAAAGATTTCATTCATTAAAAAAAAACCTACAAACTCATGAAATAAGTTCTTCAAGGACAATAATTTCATACAAAAATAAATTAGCTGCCCCAAAATTTCTGCTTTAAGAACATTGACAATTGTGAATCAAAGGGATTGAACAAAAAAATTACAACTAAAGCATTTCACAAAAACTTACATGATAAAAAAAATATTTTCTCACAATTTGATAAAAAGCTGAGTATAAAAATCTTTCTGTTTACAAAAATTTTTTTTAAAATTCCCTTGGTAACACAAGGAATATGAGCAAATCCAAGAGGTAATTTAAGAAGTTTTTGTTTTTTTTAAAGGGAAAGCATATTTAATTACTTACACCAAAACATGGATAGCAGAATTATGTAAAATAAAGATAACTATGGAGGAATCAATGAGAAATACATAAATTGTTATTATAGCATATGCCTACTCAAGCATAAGTATTAAATAGATTTAATATTTAATTTTTGCCCTTTTGTAAGTAGTTGAAATGTTTTAAATATTAATTCTTTAAAATTCTGTTTGAGTTGTATGGTGTAAATATTAATACATACTTTACAAAACAACAACTTATTTATTGCAACAGTAATATTCACTTTTCACTGGGCCAGGTTATAATTTAGACTGAACAGACTTCATATAATCAACAAAAGGTTTTTGGTACTTGTAAAATGCTTCATGCACCTGGAAAAAGAAAATGATTACAGTACACATCGTTAACAAATGTTTTAAATAAAATAAAGATTGATTCAAATGATTAAAAACATGGATCTATCACTAAGTGTTTTCCTTAACATTATTAAAAATGTTAGAACATAATAAAGATCATTTCTTTCAAAAATATAACATTAAGATAAGAATATAAAATTAAATTTAAAACTTATCATTCTAAACTTGTCTATGCTGAAAACCTGGTCATTTCGAGGTGCAAGATATGAACTCATATGATTAAGTACTAAACTAGGTTAATTATATTTCAACCAACCGCAAAGTATTTGCAAATATTTTATGACAAAGTGTAATTGATCAAAATGGGTTTCAAAATTCCACATAACTTATTGCAGAGAACTGTGTGAACATAATAATAAAGTTAAGTTTTAACTGGCTCTCTCTTTGTGGGTCACTCATCAATTTATAGTTTACATTTTTGTACAGCAGAAAGTATAGAATAACTTATGCAATTTTATAAGATATATCACAGCACAAAGTGCTCAAGCAGAAAACTTACTTCAGATTCATTTAGTTTAGAGCGCTCAGCATATTTCATAAGAGCTTCGTAGACATTGCCATCATAACGTCCCAAGTCACTGTCAAGCACAAGGTCAGGGAAGTCAAATGCATCCACAAGGGCCACAGCATTGGGTTTCAGTGCTGCCAGCAAATCATAAACACGACTTTCCATCAACTCTAGCTGTCGGTCATTGAAGTAGCCCCCCTACAGCACAAAAAAAAGTCACTTTTAGTTTGGGTTTACCAGTAGCAGACTTGTATGATTATGTTGTCAAGTAACAGTTTTATATGTTTACCAGTAACAGACGTATGATTATGTTTACCAGTAACAGACGTATGATTATGTTTACCAGTAACAGACTTGGTCTAGATATCATGAAATGATGTTGTAACCTACCTTTGCAAACTGTCCTGAATACTTATTTATTCCATTCAGGGCATACAGTTCACACAATTGGGTCATTACAGAGGCCAGGGATGGCTCAAGTTTTGCAGACACCACAGTCTCAATAAAAGCACGTACCACAAAAGCATGACCAAATGCCTGAAGTGAAGATAACATTTGAGCCACAATATCAATTTATTGTCATCGTTGCAGTTCAAGTGAATGTTAAAAAATAGGATACAATTGCAGTTCAAGTGAATGTTAAAAAATAGGATACAATTTCAATCATTATGTTATTAACCTGAATTTAATGTTACGCAGATAGGCAGAAATTATTTTAGACTCTATATTAAATACTATTCTCATTATGTAATGTAATTGAGGTAAAAGGAAAATGAAATTTGAGTTTTCAAATTTTACATTTAATCTAATCACTGACCAGAGATGCTTCAAGCAACATCTGCGAGGATTCATTCCAAGCTTCTGCTGGTTTAAGACCCTTGCTTAACTGAGATTTTATTCTTTCAGTTGCTTCAGCAATCATTCTGAAAACAAAAAAAATGAATTCGGAACACAGACTTTTACAAATCTGAATTATTAAAAAGATTGTTTGGAAATAAAAGAATTTAAAAATGGATAAGTCTTAACTTCCTACAGGATACAAGCAATATAAATTTGAATAAGTTCATAAAGTTCACCTGCCAGCTCTGTGTTCATAAGCCTCTATTAACTGTTTCAGGTCAATTTTGTCAGAGAGCTGACTCTGAACATTCTTAGGCTTCTTCAAGTAACTGACAAAAGATGGAACCTTTTCCCCATTGTTAACAGCATCTTGACATTTCACAAGGAACCTAATTGATAAAGAATGATTTTCATTCAGTTGAAACAAACAACATACAAACAAACTTCAAAGCTTTGGATTAAAACAGATCAACTGAAGATGATTAAGAGGAACAAAGAGTTAATATTTCATTTGCTTGAGTAGATTGATAACTTGAAGATAAAAAATAACAATGTTTGAAGTAGAAAGATTGGTGAATGATGATTTAGCTTTACCTTGCTGTCTGGAGACACAGCACAACATTTTCCCCTTCATATGTGCAGGCTGGAACCTCATGAGCATAAATCTTGGGCAAGCCGCTGGCCAACATGTACCCATGACCACCACATGCCATTCGACACTGTTCAATTCCATAAGCCATTTCCCATGAACTGAAGGCTTTCAAAACGGCAGAGAGAGCATGAAGCTTAAGTTGGGATAGAAAGCACAAAGTTGGAAATATTTCATGTTAAAAACTTGTTTTTTTTTGATGGATGAAATTTTATTGAACTATGAGAAGTGAAAAAGTTAGTAGATTTATATAAGTGATTGAAAATAGATTTATATAAATGTCTGATTTTATGATTGGTGTCATCTTATTTCCTCTGATAGTAAAATGTTAAAATCTTGACCCATAAGGCATTTTTTTTTCTTTAAAGTATTCTTCAGAATGTTTTTGTGTTTATAACAAGTGAACATACTATAGGAAGTTCCTCCAAGGCTCCAGATTCAATTTGAGCAGAAACTCTAGTATATGCAGCCAATGAAGCACGACCAGCTACACTTAAAGCATAAGCTGAAGCAATCTGCACTAACAATTTATGCTGTTGAGTCTGAAATTCCAGGACTGCTACTTCACCAGCACTAAAAGAAAACAAAACAAAACATAATAAACTAGAGCATACAAGTATATACTTCTGAAATGTTCATATACCTGTATTGAAAAGATCATCTCTCGAGACATAAAATGCCACAGGAATATAGAGTGTGTGTGTGTGTGTTTCCAAGGTAAAATGAGGAAAGGAAGTGATTTGTTTTTGGTGCTATACAATGATGAAACCACAAGGTAGTCCGTCATATTCATGTGACAGGTTTGATAGTTGATAGACACAAGAGAGTTTAAGACATGTATTTCGTTTAAATATCATTTCATTTTGTTACATCTATGTCACATCTCAAGTTGAATCTTGTAAATTGTTAATACAAGTTCTATTGAGTTTTGGTTCACAAAAGAAGTTTTATTCAAGTTGTTTCAAGTTCTACAATTAAAAAATAATAATACGCCTACAACAGTTGAGTTGTCTTACCTATTTGAAGCTTCATCAATTTAGTTGTATGAGCTGTTTGGAACTGCATAAGTTTTGTTGTATTAACTGTTGGAGCTACATCATTAATTGTATTAGCTGTTTGGAACTACATCAGTTTTGTTGTATTAGCTGTTTGGAACTACATCAGTTTTGTTGTATTAACTGTTTGGAGCTACATCAGTTTTGTTGTATTAACTGTTTGGAGCTACATCAGTTTTGTTGTATTAACTGTTTGGAGCTACATCAGTTTTGTTGTATTAACTGTTTGGAGCTACATCAGTTTTGTTGTATTAACTGTTTGGAGCTACATCAGTTTTGTTATATTAACTGTTTGGAGCTACATCAGTTTTGTTGTATTAACTGTTTGGAAATACATCAGTTTTGTTGTATTAACTGTTTGGAGCTACATCAGTTTTGTTGTATTAACTGTTTGGAGCTACATCAGTTTTGTTATATTAACTGTTTGGAGCTACATCAGTTTTGTTGTATTAACTGTTTGGAGCTACATCAGTTTTGTTATATTAACTGTTTGGAGCTACATCAGTTTTGTTATATTAACTGTTTGGAACTACATCAGTTTTGTTATATTAACTGTTTGGAGCTACATCAGTTTTGTTGTATTAACTGTTTGGAGCTACATCAGTTTTGTTATATTAACTGTTTGGAGCTACATCAGTTTTGTTGTATTAACTGTTTGGAGCTACATCAGTTTTGTTATATTAACTGTTTGGAGCTACATCAGTTTTGTTATATTAACTGTTTGGAGCTACATCAGTTTTGTTGTATTAACTGTTTGGAGCTACATCAGTTTTGTTATATTAACTGTTTGGAGCTACATCAGTTTTGTTATATTAACTGTTTGGAGCTACATCAGTTTTGTTATATTAACTGTTTGGAGCTACATCAGTTTTGTTGTATTAGCTGTTTGGAGCTACATCAGTTTTGTTATATTAACTGTTTGCAACTACATCAGTTTTGTTATATTAACTGTTTAGAGCTACATCAGTTTTGTTGTATTAACTGTTTGGAGCTACATCAGTTTTGTTATATTAACTGTTTGGAGCTACATCAGTTTTGTTGTATTAACTGTTTGGAGCTACATCAGTTTTGTTATATTAACTGTTTGGAGCTACATCAGTTTTGTTGTATTAACTGTTTGGAGCTACATCAGTTTTTTTATATTAACTGTTTGGAGCTACATCAGTTTTGTTATATTAACTGTTTGGAGCTACATCAGTTTTGTTGTATTAACTGTTTGGAGCTACATCAGTTTTGTTGTATTAACTGTTTGGAGCTACATCAGTTTTGTTATATTAACTGTTTGGAGCTACATCAGTTTTGTTGTATTAACTGTTTGGAGCTACATCAGTTTTGTTATATTAACTGTTTGGAGCTACATCAGTTTTGTTGTATTAACTGTTTGGAGCTACATCAGTTTTGTTATATTAACTGTTTGGAGCTACATCAGTTTTGTTATATTAACTGTTTGGAGCTACATCAGTTTTGTTATATTAACTGTTTGGAGCTACATCAGTTTTGTTGTATTAACTGTTTGGAGCTACATCAGTTTTGTTATATTAACTGTTTGGAGCTACATCAGTTTTGTTATATTAACTGTTTGGAGCTACATCAGTTTTGTTATATTAACTGTTTGGAGCTACATCAGTTTTGTTATATTAACTGTTTGGAGCTACATCAGTTTTGTTGTATTAACTGTTTGGAGCTACATCAGTTTTGTTATATTAACTGTTTGGAACTACATCAGTTTTGTTATATTAACTGTTTGGAGCTACATCAGTTTTGTTGTATTAGCTGTTTGGAGCTACATCAGTTGAGTTGTATTAGCTGTTTGGAGCTACAGAGTATTAACAAGTAAAAATGATATTTGTTTATTCAGTCCTCCCAAGTTTAGTTCTACAAATTTATTCTCTTTCTAAATGAAGTATCTCAACTCAAAACAATTTAGTCTTCTAAATCTTAGACATCACCTGATACAAAGAACTAATTTATTCTCTTTCTAAATGAAGTATCTCAACTCAAAACAATTTATTCTTCTAAATCTTAGACATCCCCTCAAACAAAGAACACTATGAAAAGTTCGTCTTTTTACTAAATACAAAATACCATGAAATAAACTAAAATGAGTTTAAAAGTTTACCCAGGTACAATTTCTGACTGCTTCCTGACAGCACTGTATCTGGTTGCTATGGTTACAGCCTTAGCCAGACCCCTTGCAGTACCCCCAACAATTTGAGCTCGAATTAAAGTCATAGACCCATACACCAGCTTGTCATTTTTAGGGGAGACAAATGTGCCATCTTCCAAAACCTGTGAGATATAAAAGTGATCAGAATATCTTTACTATTTTATCATATTTCCACTAGTAATTGGCAGAAACCAATATTATTGACCAGCATATTACCGTCTAGCAGCAAGTAACTCTTTTAGTATATAAATGTTGGTGAAATTAAAATATGTTTCTATTATACAAAACTAATCACAATTTAAATAAAGTACTTCCTTTTGTTTGAAAAGAAAAATAATGCATGTAGTATGTATACAAGTGGAATAGCTTCTAAAACAACATTTGATAAGTGGTACTTAGTATTATACAAGTGTAGTGCAATGTACGGTTATCTCTTTAGGCATTACACCAAAGAGAAAAGATTTTTACTTGAGGCCCTGAATGGGCTTTGAATGAAACCATCCATCAGTTAACATCAGTAAGGCCAGGTTCACATTAAAACAAATCATCAGTTCATTGAAAACAATGAATAATGATAATACAATAATATGACAACACTTTGAAAAGTACATGTCTCCTTTTTGTATTGGTGGCAATAGGGTTGTGGTTGTTATTTCTGATATTCATGCTGAAAATATTGTAAACCTGCCTTTTTACCTGTTTCCACACAAGCTATCTTTGTAAACTTCTTATTTTTATATTATAACTTTAAAAAAAATCTATTATTATATATTGCTTCAGATTTCAAAAAAAACAAACACACACACTATTATTATTTTAAAATGCTTTGTTAATACTTGTACAGTTTTTAAACTACAGGTAAGACGGGTAAGACTAAGCTCTGATGATTTTTCTACATTTATCAATGAGTCTTTTGATATAATGTCCTGTCTTAATGAAAGAATTAAAAATAATAATAAAGCAAAAAATTATACAATGGAAAAACTGGATTTTGTTTTCAAACCAGACTTCTAACCTGAGCATATCTCATGAGCATATTCTCTCTTGGAATTCTCACATTATCTAATCTCAAGAAACCGTTATCCATAGCACCATATCCAAACTTCTGACCAATGTCTCCTACAGTTACACCTTAAACAAAACAAAACAATTTAAATAATCACTACAACAAAAACAAAATGTCATATCTATATAATACGTTAGTCTTGAGTGGACTATATCAAACTTTTCAAACAGTAGTCTTTCTTACCTGGCAAAGGTTGATGAGTTTGAACATCTCTGATAGGAACAATGAAAGACTGCATACCATAGTCCTTGCCTGCTAATATAAGCTTGGCCATAACAACACAATGATTGGATGTTTTGCCCACTGATAACAAAAATAATACATTTAACTAACTAACTCATGAAGAAGACATAATTTTAAACATCTACGTTATATTTTTTTAAAATATGCAAATATGGCACTAAGCTGATCTTTTCTTTTCAAATATAATTATGTTATACATAAAAACCCTTAAGACCTTATAAAAACAAAATGATATTATTAGGATATATCTTTTGATATGAAGAAATACATTAGCAATTACTGTAAATATTATATTTTTTACAAATTAATATAATGAGTAATTAAATCATATAGGTTTCACTAAATTTATGGAAAAAACAACAAAAGAATAGATTTGATTAAACTGTATACTTGAAAAACAACAACAAAGAAATCTGCATATCATTAATTAATACCTATCAGTATTAAAGATGATGGGATCCAGTTGGTGATAGGTAAAAAAAAAAAAAAATGGCATGGAATTAAGGTGCTAATTTTTTTTCTAAAATTGTACACTATATGGTGGGACAAAAGTGGTGATAGACAATGTAAGTAAATAATGGTCAAAATGTGTTCCTTACATCCTCCTGGCCAAAATTTAGAGGCTGTAATTGTGGGAGTGTTTATGATGAATTCCTTCGTTTTGACATCATAAGTTGCAGTGGTTTCTAGTCCTCGTAAAAATGTGCCTGGTAAGTGTTACAAAAAATATTATTATATAACTGGTTCAGACTTGTTCATTTCAAATGTATATTAATATGAATATCAAACCTATTTTATCACGTAGCATAGAGAAGCTTTTAAAATTTTAAATTTGTAACAAAAAAAAAAAACAACAAAAAAACTATCATTGGAATAACAACTATTTGAAAAATCTCTCTTCTGTTCTGATTTTGAAGTTTTATGATTTAAAAGTGAATATTACCAAAAAATAAAAATAAGTGTTAAAGGGAAAAAACTAATTTATATGAAAAAATTTTGTATCATTGAAATTGATTAAAAAAATATTGACCACAAATATTTGTAAATGTCTGAAAAAGTTGACTGTGTGCTTACAATATAAATAAAACAAAAAAAAACAACAACAATAAATGGAAGAAAAAAAAAATGGAATGTACAATTCAAATAGCTTGTAGGGTTTAAACTGGACCACTTAGAATAACAATGTTGTGGTTCCTTGTGTGTTATATTAATAGTATTGGTTTCTTATTGTCACACAACCACTTAACATGATTAGCATCAAACTAGCAATAAATATCCAAATTCATAAAACCTGATGTTTATTAATGTAACAAAAAAATTACAGTAAAATGTGTAAGATTTAAAACTCCTTGTAGGTTTTGATAATTTTAGTGCATAGAAAACTGTAATTTAAGTAAATGTTCCAATGCAAAACCTGCCATTATCTAGAAGAGGATCACAATTCTACACTGTTATTCTAAAGGGCTCAAATACCATTTAATCAATGCTACAAATAGTTACCATGCCCTAGTTCAGTTTGAGCATATGTTCCCAAAACACCATACTGTTTGGCAAGAGGGACCCATTTTTGTCTTTGAGTATCAGTCCCTTGTTTTTGTAGTGTTGGTAAAAACATGCTTTCATGAAGGCCAAAAGGTGATGATTCACTTGGAAATATTGGCCTGAAATTAAAAACAGCATATTTTTGATGAAACTTGCTGACAATTATTCTACGGTGGCTATTAATTTTTGTTGCAGGTTTTGAATTTGTTTTCTCTTTATAACAAGAATTGATTTTTGTGGATTATGGGATATATGTGATTTTCAGGATTCTCTCAAAGCACAGCTAATAAAATGAATTTAACTTTTGCTCTTGCTTAAGTAGTCCATGACTCACTGGCCTAAAGTAGCATGCTCAAAACACATGCCTTATAAACCTCCATTTTTGTCTTTTTAGTGAGATTCTGTTTTTTTTTTCTAACATTTGGTCTGGTCAAGCAAAGGTCAGTGCAGCCTTCCCTTTATGCATTTTTTAATCCCCTCTTCTAGGGATAGGTCATCTTGGATTTTGAAACCCATGTAAAAACTGACTGGAGTTCCTCTTGCATGTATGCCACCACTGCTGTCACATCATCCACAAAGCGCAAGAGTGGTTCTAATTTGTGTTTTGGCCTTCAGTCTGACAATGCCATCTAAGGGATCCTGAATATCAAAAAAGCAAGAAAGAGTGTGTAGCACTGATGGCTTGACAGCATCTTTACCATCCTAGACCCCACTATATGGAGAGAGATGGACAAAGACAGCTATGGAAAAAAAAAAAAGCATTAACCTCTGCTCTGGAAGAAAAGTGTGTTAAATGAAAAATAGCTGGTTCCTTAAGCACCTTAACCTGCATTACAATGCTGCATATGGTGATTTTAAACACTCTACTTGTCCCCCTTAGCCTGCTTATTAAGGATTGGCCTTGATAGCTATATGAGAAATTGCAAATGGAAAAGATTGTTTCTCGAGAAGTAAAATGCAACAACATGCCTGCCACCATCCCCTGCTGTCCTGCAGGAGCTTTGGGCTAGGATGTAATAATCTTCAAATCTGAAGAAATGTCAGAAAAATATACAACAAAACAACAAGAACACTATATTTAATCTTAGGACAGTTAAACAGATGGATAGGCCTATAACAAAAACTGTAATGTAAAAAATATCCTGAGAAACAGCCCAGACTGTTGACTACTAATTATGGGCAGACATTGTCATGCATGAATTAATTTGTCAGGAAACTAAAATAAGATATAGACAAAAATGATCATTGGCACACAAACCTTGCACACATACAGAGTTGAAACAAGATCAGATCACAGTCTTTTCATTGAAAAAATGATATTAAATAATTGTACATGTGACTGTAAGAAAACTCAAAAGACATTCAAGATAAGTTCCAATACCATTATTATTTTGTTTTTGTAAAATTACTCACTTATTCTACATTCACTCTTAACAACTATTCAAAAACAAAATAGACTACCCCAAAGAATGAATCTAAAGCATTTTGCACAATACTGTTACGAATCTCACTATCCAGGCTCTCTGCAAACTGCACCACACGACACCACCAACTGAAAGAACTTGACAACTCAGGGCTCCAAATAACGTAATAGTTTAATGTCAATAAATAACAGCCAATACTGTACAATTGGCAGCACGTAACACAAGACTGTACAAATATCTCTCCGTTAATAGCCGTACTGCCATATCAACTCTTGCACTGGTCTCTGTCTTGTCTCGGACTTGTACTGAGCCGTTGTAACGAACCGTAGATCCGGAAGTTGTCAATGACTCGTCTCTGATACCTTCGCTCTTTATATAGAGTCCCTGCTGGCCTTCTCGAAATGGACAGAACGCCGCTCGACGTTTCTGGGAGGTCAGATGACTACAATTCTCGTGATGCTCCTGAGCTGTGTTCGCTACGCCGATCCTTCCCGAATCGTCATGTTGAAACTCGTCTCGGCTGACCGCCGTAACTCGTCACGCTTGACCGCTCGTCTAGCGCTGGCATGGGGCGATTTGTGTTGGCTGACTACACACACCACCCCCATCTGTGCCACGACCAGGTTTATAACAATACTTATAAAACACAATTGATCACTGATCAAATAAAAAAATGGTTTGGAAATACTGTTTGAACAAAGAAATCTTGTTGATGGAAAGGGGGATAAGAGGTGAGATTATTACAAACATGAAGGACAGATATCAAGATGTTAACATACATAAAGACAAAAAAAAAAATTAATGAAAGAGAAATGTAAACATTTGTTTTTTTGTAAAATAAGGTGGTTGTTTTTTAATGTGGTAATTAGCTACATCAAACCAATACATAAAATACAAAATACACTATTACACTGAAAAAACCTAGCACTCAGTCAACCTTTGCATTTAATATTTTGTAGTCAATTCCTCTTCAAGTAGTTAAAAAAAAAACATTCATGAATGCAGTGGGTTTTTTTTAACGTTGCAGGTCTATAATATAAACAAATTTTATTTTCTTTAACTTTAAAACATGATGAGCTATTACTTTTAGCAAACAACTTTTGACAATCTCTACAGAGTAGATCACTAAACAAATGACATCTAAGGTAATGCAACATACCATGACCTAATTCTGTCTATAACTATACCTATAACCTCGAAAGACTTAAGTAGCGGCAACCATTTTTGTTTTTGTTGCACTGTGCCTAACTTCTCAATTGTAGGCCTAAATGCAACTTCATGGATAGCGAATGAATTTATATCTATTAAAGGTCTGAAATCAAAATAGGAAATGATATCAACAAAACATCTGTTTATAGCCTTGCGATCTTGTTTTCATTTTGCTTGTAGTTGTAATGACTTTATGGCTACTTAACACATTCCTAAATAGCGTAATAAAAACAAAATAGTTCTGATTTATATGTTACATTTTCTTTTTTTGTTTTTAAATTATTGCACTATGTCTGGGAAAAGATGTGATGATCATTAATTACCAGTCAAAAATTTAATAAATCAAACTGACCATATATTTCAATTTTTGTGTTGAAGTATGAAAAAAAAAAAGATGAAGTCAATGTATCCTGCACTGCAGGTTTGGTTAGAATTCCATGAAGAGAATCCAAACCTAATTCATACTAATAGTAATAAAAATAAATAACTTTTGCCTTAACTGCCTTATAGCAGGGGATTTATTTATGTATTTTTTTTAATAAAAAGAGAGTTTGTTGTTAATTTTGATAAGACAATGTTAAGAAAAGAACACAAAAGTAAAAAACATGATTTTGTAATAATTATACAAAGCCAAGATGTTCCTAATGACTTGGTTCTAGCTTAAAAAAGAAACTGCTTATAAAATTATTGTCCAGGCAATTTTAGTCTTAAATTAAAACAGTAACTTACTCTTTAAACATGTATAACTCTACTGGATCTTTGAGTCCAAGCTCGACAATTCTTTTGTAAGTATATGTGGTTTTTCGAATAGCCTGTTCATACTGTTCCTCTCTGGTCAGCTCAGCACTGCGTTTAAATCCTTGTTCTTCACATTCCTTGATGGCGATATTTTCTATTTCATTAATGAAATATAAAGAAATAATTATAAGATACTTTTTTTTTTCTTTCATGGTTTCATTTTCTCCCATATGCAATCTATTCTATGTTTTTTATTTTTTATAATGATTGTATTTAATCAAATGAGCAAGTATATTTCTTGGGTATGTTGTAATTATTAGTGTTGGCTCATTCTGACTGGATTTAAGTTCAAATGAATAAATGTATTTTGTTTTTATATTTTCACTTGACAAAAAGGCAAGATATATAATAGCCACTAATGTATCAAAGTGGATAAAATTGCATATTTCACAAGTTTTATTAAACATAATTTTAAAAAGAAGTTGTAACAGGGATTTTTCTCAATTCTCTCATTTCTGTCATGAATTTTTAAACCATATTTTAGATCCAAAATATCCAAGTTAAAAAACAAAGTGCTTGGTGTGGAATGAAAACAGCATTCACTAAAGAATGCAGCCGCCTCTTCTTTGAGACTGATTTTAATCATGTTTATTGCTTAAATACATGCAAGCAGCTTTGCTAAGGTCACTTCTTTCTTTTTTTTTTTTGCTATTTTTTTAATAGCAACATTTTTTAAACTTAAGAATTAGTATCTCTACTCTCTTTCATATTCATCATTGAGTTGAGTTTTAATAACATAACAGTGTAGATCTGTATCTAGAATCTAGTTGTTTGTCATTTTGAAATCTTTTTATTTTTGTCATACTCAACCCAGGATTCGGTTAGAGAAGTGTCAAATCACACCTAGATCTATGAAGAAAGTCAATTTAAGATAAATGAGAATCATGAAATACTCAACCCGCAGCCTTGCGTGCAAATACAAACTTTGTTGATTGATTGATTTGTTGATTTGAGGCACATCGGCACAATTTAGGCCATGTCGTGCCTGCAGTCCCTCAAGGACCACTCTCTCTCTAAACAACAAGGGCCAGATTCTATACAGTCATATAATTAAAATCAAGGTCTATTCACAGTTAAAATAGTAAAGGTAGTAAAAATTTAAATATTTGGTAAAAATCTAATGTAAATAGTGCATGTTCACAAATTCAGAAATCAGATCTTCGTAGATAGCCCCACTTCCCGAATAAAGCCCAGTACCTTCCCAGGGTCGACATTATTAAATAGTGTTTTTAGATTAGTGGCTCTAAAATATTTCGCCCTGACATCCTGGTATCTGGGGCAATCAACGAGGATATGTTCCACGGTGAGGCGAGAGTCACAGTACTCGCAAAGTGGGGGCTCCTCTCTCTTCAGTACAAAAGAGTGCGTGATGTAGGTGTGGCCAATCCTAAGTCTGGACATGGTTGTGCTACCACGCCTTGTCAGACCCTTAGATGTGGGCCGCCACCTGACATCCGCCACAATCTGCCTGAGTTTACTGTGAGTCTCAGCCTCCCATTGGTTCTGCCACTCTCGATAGGTGGCAGAGGCAATACTTTGTCTCAGGTCCGAGTAGGGAATTTGGGTTCCTGACACCGCATGATTTAGGGCTCTCTTTGCTTCTCTGTCTGCGGCTTCGTTTCCCTCAATGCCAACATGGGAGGGGACCCAGATGAAGGTGACATCCCTACGGTCGGCTGTTATTAGGTCCAACAGCTTCAGGCTCTTATGTACCAATGGGATGTCAGTCTTCATCCGCCCCAAAGCTTGCAATGCAGATTTGGAGTCGGAGCAGATTATAAATTTACTCCTTTCTGATGCTTTTACGGCCATAAGTGCAAGCAATATTGCGTGCAATTCGGCCGTAAAGATGGAGCAGCCATCGGGGAGTCTACGGGAGATTGTTTTGTTCCGAAAGGAGCAGGCACACGCGACCTTTCCCTCCATTTTGGATCCGTCTGTGTAGATGGTGCCACAATCTCCGTAGCTCTCCTGCAGTTCCCTAAAGTGGACTTGTAGTATGCTTGGGTCTGTATTTTCTTTTTTGAAATTAAGGAGGGATAAATTTAATTTGGGTTTATTCATTAGCCAAGGAGGATTCTGAGGGGTTTCTATTTTAGAGATTTGGGGTTAAATTTTGGATGGGTTCTCTCATTCGAAGGCCCAACGGCTGTATGACGTTAGGCCTTCGATTGTATAATTCTACCTCTGTGGGGTTAAATATGGAGTCAAAAGCAGGGTTCGTGGGGTTGGATTTTAGCTTGACTATATACTGCATTGCAAGCTTTTTCATTCTTATATCCATGGGGAGTTCTCCAGCCTCCACATGGAGACTTGGGATAGGTGATGTACGAAACGCGCCGAGACAGAGACTCAGGTCAGCATTTTGTATTGGTTCCAGTATTTTTAGGTACGACTTCCTTGCTGCTCCATATATTATGGATCCGTAGTCTAGCTTGGATCGAATTAGACTCCGATAGAGCAGCAGCAAGGTATCTCTGTCAGCTCCCCAGTCCGTATGGCTGAGTACTCTTAGTATGTTTAATGACTTTTGGCATTTCTTCTTAAGTTCCTTAATGTGGGGGAGAAAATTAAATTTGGAATCTAAGGTGAGGCCTAAAAATTTTGTAGTTTTCACGACAGGGATCTTCTTTTTGTGTATAAATAGTTCAGGGTCTGGGTGGAGTCCCCTTAGATTACAAAAGTGCATACTAACTGTTTTGGAGTCTGAGAATTTGAAACCATTATAGTTTGCCCAACCCTGAATTTTGTTTAAACATAACTGTAATTTCCTTTCTAAGGTGTTCATGTTTTTCCCATAAGTAAGAATGACAAAGTCATCGACATACAAAGAGCACTCTATGCCAGGGGACAGCGCATTTATGATGCTATTTATTTTAATGTTGAACAGGGTGACTGACAGAATGCTGCCCTGGGGTACACCCATTTCCTGGTCATGAGTGTCAGAAGCGGAGTTGCCCACTCGGACCTGAAATTTTCGATCTTTCAGGAATTCCTCCACAAAACGGGGGAGGTGTCCCTTAAGCCCCATAAGCGCCAGGTCACATAGAATGCCATGTTTCCAGGTTGTGTCATAGGCCTTTTCTATATCGAAGAATACAGCTACTAGATGTTCTCTTCTGAGTAATGCATTTCTAATATAAGCTTCCAGCCTTACCAGGTGGTCAGTTGTTGTCCGCCCCTGCCGGAATCCGCACTGGTAGTTTGAGATCACTTTATTCCTTTCCAGGTACCAGACCAGCCTACTGTTAATCATTCTTTCCATGGTTTTGCAGATGCAGCTTGTTAGTGCTATTGGTCGATAGTTAGCTGGGTCAGAGCCGTCTCTTCCCGGTTTAGGTATCGGTATAACTGTGGCTTTCCTCCAGCTGTTTGGGAAAGCGCCTGTTTGCCACACACAGTTATAGACCCCTAGTAGGACTGCCAATGAGGGTTCGGGAAGGTGCTTGAGGAACTGGTAATGGATTTCGTCTTCTCCAGGCGCTGTGTCATGTGACTTGTCCAGCGATTCCCTCAGTTCCTCAAGCGAGAACGATTTGTTGTAGTCTTCATTGTTCTCTGACCTGAAATCAATGGGGTGTCTTTCCTCCCTGGTTTTGACCTTTTGGAACTCTGGCGTGTAGTGTGCAGTGGATGATTTTTCTGCTATTGAGAATGCAAGGCAGTCAGCTATTTCTCTGGGGGACGTGACAGTTCGTCCTTGGTTTTTCAAATGCCCTATTGCATTTGATTCTTTCCCTTTGATTCGCCTTACTGCCTTCCAAACCGCTCTAGCAGAAGTTTTGGCATCCAGACTGCCGACAAAACTTCTCCAGGAATTCCTTTTGGCTGACCGTATGGTTTGTCTAGCCTTTGCTCTAGCTATCCTGAATAGCTTTAGGTTTTCCTGGGAAGGATTCTTTATAAATGCAGCCAGTCGTTTTTTCCTATCACCAATAGCACTTTTGCAAGCTGTATCAAACCATGGTTTGCTAGGCCGTTTTGGATTTGCAGAGGTTAGGGGTACAACTTTCCTGGCTATACTTAGTAGCTTGCTAGCAAAGGTATCAGCTGGGTTCTGTTCATGGAGGATATTTTCTGTGATATCCTCAGAGCATCTTTTTTGGAATTGTTCCCAATCGGCCTTATTCAGTTTCCACCGCTGAGGTCGTCCCAATGAAGGGAGATTGTTAGTAATGATGATTGGGAAGTGATCACTTCCCCGTAGATCATTGCTAACTGACCATTTAAAATCGTCCAGAAGTCCGGGGACGCATACGGTGAGGTCAATGCATGTGAATGATCCAGTTCCTGGGTGCAAGTAGGTCGGTGATGCATCATTAAGTATGCATAAATCATGTTGGAGGAAGATATCCTCCAGCATACGACCTCTTGTGTCGGTATTGTTGGATCCCCACATGGTGTTATGGGCATTGAAATCCCCAAGGATTAAATAAGGCCGGGGGAGTTGTTTCAATAGGTCCTCCATGTCTGTTCGGTTTAATGGAGCGCCTGGTGGTAGATACAGGCTGCAGCAAGTGATAACCTTGTGAAGGGTTATCCTAGCTGCTACGGCCTGTAGTGTGGTCTGTAGTTCTACCCTCTCATGGGGGATGCTATCCTTCACAAGGATACAGACTCCACCTGATGCTCTCTCTGCATCCTCAACATTCTTGGTGTAAGCACGGTAGCTTCAGAAGCTGATGCAATCTTTCAGAAATGTTTCCTGTAAGCAGACAGCTACAGGAGTCTCAGAGTCCATCAGTAGCTGCATTTCCTCGTAATTGGCCTTGAGGCCTCTACAATTCCACTGTACAATTCTGGAATCCATGGCTTATTCTAGATGACCTACTTGGAGCTATTTGGCCTTGGGAGGCCCCCGGAGGGGTTTCCCTTTATTCCAGTGACCTTGGTATTTTTATTCTTGGGTTTGGATGGAGAGGAGGACAACCCCCTTTTGGGGGAAGTCTTTCTCTCTGGAGAGGGGAGATCCCTCTGGTTAGAGCGGAGGTTATTTCCTCCTCTCTCACCTCGGGCATCCTCTCCGCTTTGATTTCTCCCCTTAGGGAGTTGGTCAACCTCTAACTCAGTAGAGGTTGGGGTGTCTGGCTGGGTTCTCTGAGGAGAACCTGTGTCAGACATGATGTCTCCGGGTTCTCCCGGAGTATTGGTTTTGACATGCTGCTCAGTCTCCATGCTCTCATCAGCGAGCACAGAGAACCTGTTCTTTAGCATGACAACAGGGCTTTCTTGTTTCTTCAGAGGTGTGTTCTTTGGCGGTGTTTTCTTCTGAGTTGGGGGAGGAGGAGGGGGTGGTGGGGTCAATGTGTCCGTCTGTGTGGCTATGGATCTTCCTTTCTTAGCAACAGCCTGGACGTAGGTCTTTGTAAAGCCGAATTGGCCCTTGGGTAGGGCCAGTACAGCCGATTTCGCCTGGCTAAAGGTACATCCGTTTCTTGCCTTGTACTCCTGCACGGCAACCTCCTGTTTCCACACAGGGCAGTCCTTGGAGTAGGCTGAGTGGCCAGCTTGACAGTTTGGGCATTTGAACTGGGCTGTGCAGCCCTTGTCCTCATGACCCTCTCCAGCACATCTGGCACACACAGTGTTCCTCTTGCAGACTGCCGCGCCGTGTCCATAACCCTGGCACTTGAAGCACCTCATGGGGTTAGGTATGTAGGGCCTCACTGGAACTCGTAGGTATCCTGCCTTCACATACTCTGGCAGTGTCCTAGTTCCGAATGTGAGGATAATAGTGGCGGTTTTGACCTCCTCACCCTCTCTGCGCCTGGTAATGCGCCGGGCATGGGTGACTCCTTCAATGCCCTCCACTATTTCCTTCTCAGAACATTCCAGTAGGTCCCTAGAGCTGATTACACCTCTGCTGGTGTTCAGGCTCTTGTGTGGCATGACTTCCACTTGGAGATCACAGAGTCTTCTGCATATTAAAAGCCCATCAGAGTGTGTCTTGCTGTCTACTTCTACAAGGAGTTCCATTGTTTTGTGTAGCTTAGACACACTCTTGGGCTCTCCCACTACTGACTTGAGTCCCTTATAGATAATAAAAGGGCTCAACTTGGTCAGGCTTTTTCCCTCCTCTGTGCATCTAACCACCAGAAATGATGGCCAGGTGGCACAGCTTTTTGAGACCTCCTCTTTTTTATCGTCAATTCGACGTTTCTTGCCCAGACATAGGTCTGGGGCAAGTAGTTTTGTGTGTGTTTTTTTGTCCATATATATTTTGGTTAATTTGGCACCTGTGCTCCCCACCCGCCATCGAGTCCAACAAGGGGACGGGCCATTCGGATGTCCAGAATGAGCCCGCCAGGGCTACACAGGTGCTATACTCAGTCAGCTGCTACATCGGACATGTGTCCGATACAGCAGCTCCCTGATTGACCCTCCAGCCACTGCCCTCCAGCATAGGACCTATGCTGGTAGCTCGGCATGACCAGCCGGTTGACCCAGAGCGGGCCATCTGGGTCTCAGGTCTAGGGGAACTTGGAGCCAAAGTATTGCGTTGTTGTGGTTTATCCTCAGGTAGCCACCACTCAAACACCAGGATCTCTTTATCCCCCCTTACCCGTCGCAGTCCACGGCAAACGGACTGGTCTAGGACGTAGTGAGAATTTAAAGTTAAGGAGACAGTGTGATGATCAATGAAGGCAGACTTAGGAAAAGAGGAGGCAGACACAATGATAGAAAAGAAGTAGGGCACTTTTGAGCTCCAAAAGTGCTAAGGAAAGAGGAGCGCAGTTTAACGTCATGTCTCGGGACGCAAATACAAACTTTAATCAACACTTTAAAATACTCTCTTTGGTCAGTATGGTCCTATATCTATGGCATGATTTACAAAGAATGCTACCCTGCTACAAAGTGGCGCCCGGGTGAAAATGGTTGTAAGAGGTAACAATTAGACTCTCATGGGAGTGCCAAAGAGTTGCAAGAGTATTCCCATTGCACTAAACAGGGTTGTAGAAAATCTCCCACAACCTTGCTTGCGTTTCATAAATATGGCATATCCTGCATGGTTAGCCTGACTTAGAATAGGAAAATTGTGGTGGTTCCGGGTGTACACACCCCTCTAGTCCGAGCGTCAGGAGTGACTATGTCACTGGAAATGACAGCATCAAGATAGTCAAAGACTCGTAAGACCTTCAGCCAGACAGAACACACTGTTCAATCAGGCCAGTGAGAGGGAACTCTTGTTCACTTTTCTGGCCTAGAGTTTTAAGAGCCAATGGCTCAGCCTCAACTCTACCTGACAGTAGATATATCATAATTAAATATGATCATTATTTTATTAAGTGACAGTTCAAATAAAGAATGCTAGCTTTGAATCTAATTAGTTATGGCTACTAAATGAAATGTCTTTAAACTTTAAATATTCTAGATCTAGACTCTATCATCTATTCTAGATATATAGCTAGAATGTCTAAGTAAGATAGCTCTCTAAGTCAATGATTATGATTAACTAGATCTAGTAAAGTAAGCAAAAGGCAAAAGTGCAAAGGTCGATACGTTTAATTTTTAATTATTATAATATTAATTTAATAATAGTAGTGTCGGTCAACAGTCAGTCCACCCATTTGTTCATTGTTGTTTATAGATAACTTACGCAAGTATCGTTTTCTCTTAGTTTTTTCTGGTCCATCATAAAGAAAATAGGTTAACTGCAGAGGGTCGAATGTTGCTTGTGTCCTAGCCTTCACTAGTTCGGGATTAACAGTGCTGGTTGACATTTTCTTTCACAGGCACTGAAAGCAAAGTGAGTTACCTTACAAAAGATGACCCAACAACAGAATGTATCTAATCACTGGCCTATATCTTCGGCCACTTGAGTTTATTTTTCGGTCTAGTATTTATTGGTCCAAAGTTCTTGTTACAGATAATGACCTCTTTAATGCTAGAAAATGATATATAAGCACCAATTAGACTGTTTAGATCTAGCCCTTTCATGCGTAGATCTTTAGATCTAATTTCTTTACAATATCTCGATCCAACAAAAAGATCCAATAAAAAGTTGTAAAATGTTATCTAAGTTGTAGGGCAAATAATCACGGTGGACTATAGGGACTTGACACAGTTGTGACTTCTGACATAAATCATACTAACAAATCATTTAATAATAATTACTTTTGTTTAAAGACACTACTCATGAAAAGTAGATCTAATCATTAGCATAGCAACCATGGCACACAAAATCTCATTGTGCGCCGTACCCATGATCATTATATAAGGGGTCCAGGTGCATCTGATTCCACCCAGCTATTGGTTGAGGAAAAGTAAAGACGATTGGTCGTTGTGCTGGCCCAATTTTAACCATGTTGTTAACTATGGGCCACAGAAACAGATGACCTTTAAATCATCAGTCCTATAGACTGCATGGTCTGGAAGGGAAACATATTACTTTTTTTTTATTCTGGCTGGCAAAAAGAAGGAATTCCTCAATACTGTGAAGAGATGAATGTTGAGCAGGTTCGGTCTTATTGTAAGACATGACTCACTGTCAAAATTCATCATTCAATGTACAGTGGAGGGAGCACGAAGAAAGGATAGTCCAAAGAAAAGCTGGTGGGACAACGTAAAAGAATGGACTAGCTTCTATCTTGATAAGAACATCTGCTGACCAGGAAAATTTGAGGGATTTGGTTGCGTGAACTGTCACAGCACCCCTATGACTTAGTCAAGGGACAGATGATGAGATGATGATAAAGACCTTATGTATGGTTTAGTATGTACTTCTATGTATTGAAATTATATTTTTTTCGCTGTAAATCTAATACGAGAAAAGTACTTTGACTACTCAGCAATATGAAGTAAATGCCCATCTGTTTTTGTGGCAAACAATTCACAAGGATGTTGTGTGGATAAACTGTTTCAAATTTGTCCAAAGTATACCTTTGAGCTAGGTCATCTTAAAGGAACAAAATATGTTGGTAAAATTTTACCAATACGGCGGTGGCTGCCACTAGACTTTGAACTCAAGAACCTTGGTTTAGCAGCCTGGGCTTTTTTTTCCTAACATTGTTCGTGCGTTCGTTAAGAATTGAAGATAAATACATCTTAGCCCAAACCTCTAGCAGGACAGTAGGGTGTGGTATATGGTGGCAGGCAGGATTTGAACCCAGGACTATTGAGAGGACAGTCCAGAAAACATACCACACTATCAGGAAGCCATTTCAGCTTTTAAAACTCTAGTCACCCTGTAATTGATGTAATAGTAAAATATAGAAAATTTCAACTTTGATCATACTTCTAAAAATAAACACAACACTATAATATATTGTAATATGGTTAATAACTTATTTATTGTAGACATTTTCTCTGACATCAATAAACAAAAAATAAATCAAATATATTTTCTTTAAAAAAAAATGCAGAAAAAAACAACTTTTAAACAATGACAAAATACAGCATGTTTTTTTTTTATAAATAGGTAATGAGTAATCAAGAAGCAATTTTGAATAAGTGAAAAATTTAAAATGATGTAATACTAAAGAGTTGAGACTTGTAAGTGTACATTTAGATGAGTATTTAGAAAAAAAAACAGTACAGTTTAATCACATTTTATTTAGATTTATACTGCAATAACAAAGTTCGTAAGTTGCAAAATTATTTCAAGACTTAAATAGCTCTATATCCCTAACATTGAATAGATAGATGTCCAAGTCAATAAATAGTAAGTAAAAAAAAAAGTTCCCCTTTCAGACGTTGTGGTCTATAGGGCAGATGATGTAAAGGTCATCTGTTTCTGTGGCCTACAGTTAACAAGGGTGTCATGTGGCCAGCACAACGACCAACCGCCTTTACTTTTCCCTAACTAATGTCAGGTACCCATTAGAGCTGGGTGGACTCAGAGGCGCCCGAAGATCCCGAAATTAAAAATCCCAGTCTTCACCAGGATTCGAAACCAGTCCCCGGTTCAGAAGCAAAGCGCTTTACTGCTCAGCCACCGTGCCTCCAAATAGTAAGTAAAGTGAAGTAAAGTTTCTTTTTCTGACCTTGCTATCTATAGGGCAGATGATGTCAAGGTCACCAATGAATAGATTTCTGTAAAAAAGACATTGAATAGGTTTGTGTCCAAGATATTAAAAGGATCTATATACAAGGCATTTAAATGCAATCTGAAAAAATACAAGAACTTTATTTACTCTTCATTCAGCAAGGCACAAATACTTTGTCTTCCTGGCTTTGAATAGCATCCCTTAGTATATTTTAAGTATAAATAAAATAACTGCTTACAATTTATGCCTTTCTTTTTAACCAATAAACATATTTAATATATAAATAATATAAGCAACTTCATTAGACAGTACAGAATAGTTTTTGAAAATTACTTCTAAATATTTGTAATAAATTTACATTGTTTTACATCATGTTAAAAATTCTTAATTCATATTGATTGCTTCTACAATTTTATCTTTACATGAAAAGTAAGTTTTACTGTCTTTGTACACTAGGAACAAAGTTAACAAGGAATGTAGTGGAGCAGGAATAAAGATGACAGTCCTCTTAAGGAAATGCAAATGATATGAACAATGATCAATTACCATAAGGAAATGCAAATGATATGAACAATGATCAATTACCATAAGGCTATCAGGTCTATACATACAGCTATGTTACATGTGATGCACAGTTTTATTTTTGAATAACATTCAACAGATCAAGAAAGGAAAATTCCAAAGCATTTAAACTTATGTAGGCTTGATGTTTAGTACAAACAAAATGAATAAGAAACAATCTTTAGGGACCCTGCAGTGTATTTTCATAACTTTGTTTGCATCAACTAAACAGGTACAATTGTAACACATGATTTCAATCTAATCTCATTCAATCCTAATCCCCAGCTAAAGTATGCAATGCATGATAGGAGTGTACTTTTCAATGGCACACAGAAAACTAATCCAAAAAAATTGAGCAGGTTATGTGAATAAACTCTGACCTTAGCACTACTGATGTCAGGTAACCATGAAAGACAAATGGAGATATTGCTGAGAGAGAAAAATGTTGACACAAACCAGAGCATAGAAGTTAAATACTTTGTAATTTGTTGAGATATTGCTGAGAGAGAAAAATGTTGACTCAAACCGGAGCATAGATGTTGAATACTTTGTAATTTGTGTTAACTTGATTTGGATGTTCATTTGGAAATTATTCTTACATTCTATCCCAAACCTCCTACCAAATGGGGATGTAGGTGGTTAGGGTTCAAATCCAGGACCATGGAGAAAACAGTGCAGAGAACATACCACATGACCAGGCAGATAAAAGAAATGAACATCAACAAAATCATTGGCACGCAGAAACAAATTGCTGTTTTTTTATATTACGGATGGCTATCTGAAAATAGAACAATAAAAAAAAAATGGAAATAAAAATATATTTGCATATTTTATATATATAAATAATGGACAACTGCCTTTAATATCAATAAAAAAACAACACATTCCCTGGCTGATTAATTTACTAAATGAAAATTAAAGATCATTTTTCCTGAAACTGAAATATATATTTATTCTATGCATGTAGTCTGAAAAGTTTCCTACCTAATAATGAAATATATATTTTTTTCTTCAAATTAATTTTAGTTTCTCTACATGATATCCTTTTACATCTATATATTTTTTTCAGCAATGCTCACAACTCTCCAACACATCCAATAGTATAGGTCTGTTAAGCATCTTTCCTAAACTAAAATGTTGTGCTCAAAGGTCAGAGTGCTGGACACTTACAAGTCTGTGTTTTATGTATACCATATTTGCTGGTATCTATTTAATATAATGGGATTCTTCGGCATGACTATAACATTCATATAAGGTGCTACAATATTTAGTATATCCCTGATGTTTTCCCCTAACTCACTTTCAGGTCAGCACAGATTGATAATTCACCTTCCCCAAAGTTAACATGTCTTAAGAGCTCTGTATTATATTTTTTGTTTAAAACATGAGTGTGTATAAACAACAGGATTGGGTGTTATCTTTTATTAGCCAAATGCATGTCCAAATGTTTTTTTTTTCAAAGGAGATTTGCTTATATAATTAAAAATACAGCCAAAAAATTAGTAAGAGATATTTTTTTAAAGCCCACAGCAATGTTCTAAACCATATTTGGTGTCTGATTGTCTAGTACCAAGTTTATGTAAAACATTATTTACCTTTTGTTTTAGAAAACTCTGCAGAAAAAGAAATTTCTACCCGTTCATTTGTCATAGCCTGAGGAACTATACTGTCATATCTTACATAAACATCATCAGCAAGGGATGGACGTCTATACCAACGTAGAGTAAAAAAGATAGATGAAATAATCATCTGAAACAATTTGATAGAAATTCAGGTTTATGTAAATAAATATAATGTAATGTCTTCATGTCACTTTGTTTAGTTTATGAAAAGAAAATTATGTTTGTATGAAATGGTTCTTCAGATGTTATGTTATAAGTACACTATCACAACAAACCAAAGAAATTGTGCAAATAAAGGTTATGAACAATTCTTAATGTGAAATAACCTAAATTTTAAGCCAAAGTTTACAAAAACATTTCTAGCAGCTATGTTGTTGTCATTATTTATACAAACTTTTCTAGTAGAATAAAATAAACATCTCTGATACTTTAAAATAATTGTAGGACATAGTTATCTTCTTCTTTGAAGGAACATTAGTAAAATAAGATAAAATTTAACCTTTTTCTAGGCTAAAAAATTTAAAAAAAATATATGTTGCATCTAAGTACTGGTATTCAAAAAATAAATACTTATAACTTCTCAAGTAATTGGTACAAATGAATGAGGCTTGAAGTACTTACTACACAAAAATTTATCCCACTCACAAATATTGCCCCATTTCTAAAGCCTATTTCATCCACCAGGACTCCAGCCATCATTGGACTTATAAATGAACTGAGGAAAAAAAAAAAGACATTTCAAAAATAAGAGGCAGAATTCAGTAGATTTTATTGTCAATATATTATAACAGAATACACCTAAGTCTAGCAAATTTACCTTTCTCTCATGACATACTAGAACTTAGAGGAGCTTTTAGAATAGCTTGGTGCACTTGGTAATTGAATGGTATATGTGATTAATAAATAATGTTTTAGATGGCTGGATAATTGAATGTAAATGATTAATAACATTTTAGATGGCTGGATAATTGAATGGTATATGGGATTAATGTATTAGATGACTGTTAAATGAATGGTATATTTAATTAATAATGTTTTGGAATGTCTAGCTAATTGAGTCAATTGTCTTGCTTATCTTATAAAATACAGATGTTACTTCTAAAAAGAAGATGATTACATCCTACGCCTGCTCCAAGGTCAATATAGTCATGCATGTTAATTAATGACTTAAATTCTGCCAAGTCATAGGTTTTCCTGGCTGACTCAGGCAACCCATTTCATGCTCTAATAGCGCTAGGAAAGAAGGAGGGTTTGTACAAATTTGTCCTAACATATGGAACAAAGAATGTAACTTTAGTTTGTGTCTTTCTGAGTATTTTATTAGGTTTTGTTTTTGTATTTGAAGATTATGGTTCAATGTTTTATGTATAATTGCTACTTTACTTTTAAGTCTTCTATCCTGAAGGCTTTCTAAATTTAGTGATTTTACTAAAAGTGTAACTCTAGTCAAGTGTAAATATTTGTTTGTTATGAATCTCACTGCTCTATTTTGTGTCTTTTCCAGTTTCTTAATGTTTTCTTGAGTTGAGGGGTCCCAAACAGAGGACGTATATTCTATTATTGGCCTAACCAAAGTTATAAAACATTTTAGTTTTATGCTCTTTTTTTATTTATAGAAATTTCTTTTAATAAACTCTAATGCTTTCTTTGATTTTTTTAATCGTTTCATCAATATGGGAATTCCATGATAGTTTTTCATTTAATATAAGATCCCAGGTATATTGCAGTTTTAGCCTGTGTTACTGTTTTACCATGAATAAGACAAGCATTATTTCTTTCTTTTAGTTTTTTTATTACTTTTAATAACTGACATTTTTCAGGGTGGAAAGACATGCTCTAATTTGATTCCCATTTCTGTAATTCATCTATTTCTCTTAGTAAAATGTCTGTATCTTGTGTTGTTTTTATTATTCTATATATTATGCAACTGTCAGCAAACAATCTGACTTTTGTTACCGAACTAATGCACTTTGGTAGATCATTTATGTAAATAAACAGTAGTGGGCTTACGACTGTTCCTTGAGGTACACCTGAGTTTACTGTTATTGGTGTTAATTTACAGATATTTATAATTACAATTTGTTCTCTCCCTATCAGAAAATCCTGAATCTATAGATGTAATGAACCATTAAATGCCATACTAGTTTAATTTTTTAAGCAAGGTATGGTGGTGAACTTTGTCAAAAACCTTAGAAAAATCTAATAGGATAGCATCTATAAGCTCATTATTATCTAAACCTTTAAAAAAAATCCTATTAGTGTTGTGTTTCACATAATTTATGTTTCCTAAAGCAATGTTGGTATGGAGTAAGGGCATTATGTTTGCTTTCTTGATATAGTGTCATTTCTAAAAGGAATACAAACAGAAACAGAACACACTTCAAGACCAATTTTTAAAAGGGGGTAGTACTAAAGGTAAGAGGAAATGAAATGAAATATGAAAACAAATGAAGCCATGACTTTGGATACAGCAGTGAACTAAATCTTTATTGCTAAGTATCTTCTTATCTTAGAGAAAAAGACATATTGTGCTGTGTTTGCAATCTTGACTTAAAGAAAAATATTTAAAAATCCTATTTAAAAAACAATGTTATCTAATGGGGAAGAACTATGTCCTTTAAACTATGTCTACCAATAATGTACAAGCTATTTCCCTTATTCAATATGAAACAAAATAATTAATTACCAATAATTAATTGACTATTTGAATATTTTTTTTTACTGATTCATGTTTTGCTAGGTAAAATAAATAATTGTTTCAAAAAGTATCAACTTGATAAGAGAATGTGAGAGAGAGAAATAGCGTTAACAATTATTTAAGGGGACTAAATCCAACAAATTTTTCCACATCTGTGAATTAAAGTATTAGTTTCTCTTGTTGCTAATAAACAAAATAATGAATTGCCAGTAACTGTCTAATTGGTTACTTTCCTTTTATTGATTCATGTCTTGTCTATATCAATGAATAATTGTGCAAAGTTTCAGCTTCATCTGAGAATGGGTGTGGGAGAAATAACATGTACACACATTTTACCAGACAGACAGAGTGAGTTGATATAAGCTTTGTAAAAAAGGATAATCTACTTTAAGATTATATATGATATGGAACATTCAGATACTACAAAACAGTTAAAGGGGGATGGTTATAAAAATTTGTTACAAGGGGGGAGGGGGGTCTGAAGATTTGTTATGTAACAAAAAAATTTTCAAATAAAATAAAACTTTTTTAGATCACTTTGCCATTTTATGTATTTTATCTTATCGCAGCACATTCAGCCTACATTGTGTTTGTTAATGCGCTTTATATATTTTAATTATTTTTATTAACAAATACAGTGGTTCCTTAACTTTTGTTGGTGTAACTTTCACTTACCACAGTGTTATGAAAGAATTGCAGAATAAATTCAAATGTTTGTCATGGAGCTTAAGTGTCACCCTTAAGTAACGCCCTGTTCTGTAACTGTCCAGGGGTTGAATGGGATGAATGAACAAGTGAAAATGTCTTTTTCTGCAGAATTTTCTAAAACAAAGGTAGATAGGTAATGGAGAATGACAGTTAAACATCTAGGCCTATTGGTATAGGTTTTGAGATAGAAACTTAGTAGTGAATTAAGTGCTGGAGATTGATATTAATTAAAGCTACACGAGTTTATTACTTTAATTAGTTGGTTGTTGTTTAATTACAATAAGAAAGCAATGACACATAGTTTTTTTAAAAATATTAATGGAAAGATACTCCATGTTTCATTCGGTGGCCACTCAACTCAATGGGTGAAAAAACTGAATATGTCATCAAAGCGCCAATAGAAGTAGATTCTTTGCTCATTATTTCTATAAATACCATGATGAAAAATGTAATTTGGGAAATTGATAATAAACAAATTTGAATTTTCTTGTTATGTTACTCTACAGGAGAGGGAGGATGATTTGTTATATGGGGGGAGGTGGTGGTAAAAAGAGGTGATTTTAGGTGTTATGTAATATTCAAACATTCCCTATATACATTTCTACTTCTGCTTGTGAAATATATTATTTGGTATAATTTAGTACATTTTCCATAAAAATAAAATTATGTTGTCATCAACAATGAATAATTGTGAAAAAGTTTAACTTGATTCAAGAATGGGAGAATAAATGTGTAAAAGATTTGGACCAAACTGACATACAGATGGAGTGAGTTGATAAAAGGGAAGGTAAAACTTCTGGTAAAAATATTGTTACCCTATGGAGAATACTGAGACAAACAGCCCTGAAACAACTCCATTTGTGTCCAAGTTGTCCTCAAAACCAACCTCCCTGTTAAATGTAAAACAAAAGAGGCAAACAAAAACAAAAACATATTGTAAATATTCAAATCTTAGCATTTTTTAAATAAAGCAATCAGAGAAAATATAACCATTTTGAAATTAACTATAATTCCTTTTAGTTTTAAAATACATGCTTGAAATGTAAGAATACATTTATTTTGTAAATTTCAATTAACATTTACAAAGAAAAATTTATACATCAACCTTTTCCTCAAAAAAACAACAAAAAACTGTTGGACTTACAAAGCACCAATCAGTAAACATTTCATAGAAGGCACAACAGTGGCACCAAAGAAAGTTCCTGAGATGACAAGACCAATAATAATGACCCACAACTTGCTATGAAATAAAAAGACATTAAGTGCATTCAGAGAGATGAAACTTTATGTAGCTCTTTAGTTATAATAACAGGGCGATGGAAAAAGAATGTGCGAAAACCATTTTGCTACATTTAACTCATTCTCTCCTAATTGATGATGCCAATGTTGATTTGGCCCCCATTAATCTAAATGGATTTTTGGATTTATAAACTTTAATTTGTATTGTGTAAAAAGAGCATGCTTTCTCTAACAATTTAATACCAAATATATTTTTTTCTGATAAACAAAATAAGTTATTGAAGTTTAATCATAACAGGATATAGTGAAATACAAATGACCAAAACAAATGATACTATCGAAACAAAGAAAATAATTATGGAGAGAAAGAATTTAAAAAGAAAAAAAAACAATTGATACCAAGTTGGACACAAGTGTTGTATCTAATTTCAAGCTTTTATTTCAAGTGTTCTAAAAGCTGCACTGAGACAATGGCATTTGTTTTCACACTCAAGCACACAAATTGACTTCTGCTGAGGAGTCACCATTTATAGTATAAATAAATAAGTGATTTTCCTACAAAGATGAATTGAAATCGACAAGTTGAAATCAACACTCAGTTTAACAAGAATAACTCCTGTATCAAATGACCAATAATTCAATCAGGTACAATGCTTCTGAAATGAAAAAATTAATGATGATTTTGGGACATTCTTTTACAATTCCCTAACAACTGAGAATAAGACATGTGCCTCTTGTTTGATATGTAAACATTTCTTTTAATAAATCCTGCACTGTGCTTGCTCTGCCTGGACAGCCTCCACCATGGGGAAGTGCAGTCAGGGCGTCTCATGCACTCCCAGACTCCACTGGCCATTTGGGACTTGTCCCAGCACTCAAACAACTTTTCCATTTCCATTTTTTTGGATTGGAGCCAGAGCAAGGTGAGTTTTTATCATGCTCTGGCTACAATCCAAACAATGGAAAACTCACAGCCTGCTTATAAAAAAAAATTTTTTTTTGCTGACAAGGGACAAATTTTATTTAAAGAAACCAACTTACACAGGTAAAAAAGACAGAAATGGAGCTGGTCCTATCAGAAGAAATGCTATTCCACACATAAAGTTGCCAAGAATTATCATCGGAGGATTATATCCCTATGAATAGGATAGAAAACACCATTTTGAAAAACAAACATGAATCAAATTAAGTTTAATTTTTAGCACCCATGAAAGGGAAAAAAGATGCTATTAGTTTTGAGTGAAATGTCTGTCCATCTGTCCGTCATGTTGAGATATCGTAAACTAGAAAAGATATAAAAAATCCGACATCATAATATTTTAGTCCATTCAAAAAGCAACGGCTACTTTTTTCTTTTCTAAAAGCGAAAAATCTAATTTTTTAAAATCACTTATGCAAGCAGTTTTTTCATAAAAATACAACAATTTTAGAACTAGGCCTATCCACTATTTATAGTAACAAACACTGGAGGCTCTTTAGTAGGGGAGATGACTGTTTGCCATATTTTTAACACATTTATGCAAACGGTTGGCAACCATGGCTACAAAAGCAGATTACCTGATTGTAATCTACTGATTGTAAACTCCCAAAGACCAAATTTCAACTTTTTAAAACCAATTTGTTAATTCAATACCTAATATGTAGTCCAGCATGTTACTCAAGTCATTAAGATTTGGACATGTTTCATGGAGCACTGGTTCAATGTTAATAATAAAGGAAATATTTTAAATATAAAAAAAGCATTCCTAGACTAGTAAGACTGTCAATCAAATGAGTCATAACTATTTGGAATAAATTATTTCCTTACTTTTATTTTATAATGAATCTGCCTTTTATTATTGTTTTATAATGAATCTGCCTTTTATATCTTCAGTATTTTAAATAGTACTTATTACACATAAAATCAATTTATCAATCATGCAGGTCACAGTTAGTAAAAAATAAAATGGGTTTTAAAGTTGGTGAAAAATACAATTACTTGTATTTTCTAATTTGAGAGCTATTTAATGCCTAAAAAGTTATCAAGTCTGAAGAACCTACTGTTCTGTCACTAATATAGCCCCATAGAGGTGATGTTAATCCATAAAGGCCAGGTGATATGACAAATAACAAGCCTATTGTAGATGTGGATAAATTGAACTGAAATAAAACGAAAAGTAGAGAACATTTATGTAAAAAAAATGAAATTCAATTGACAAAAATAAAATACTTGCATTCATCTGCAAATTACAAATATTACTCATAACTAATCTTTTCATTTAAAGATTCACATCTTTAATTTAAAAAGCCATTAAAAATTTATATAACCCTAATTTAAAAAAAAAACTTAAGTACCCTTTCCAGTCCTTGTGATCTATGATTCAGCTGATGTAAAGGTAATCTGTTTCTGATTCTATGGCCGAGGTAAATACGGGTGTCTATCCTATTTACTAACCAGATTTACTTTCCCGAATAAGTCAGGTGCCCTTTACAGAAGATCCTGAAATTCAAAATCCCAGTCTTCATCAAGATTCAAACCTGAAACCTCTCAGTTCAGAAGCAAAGCATTGTTTCAGACATCCACCACACCCAAAAAATTATTAAAGAAGTAAAACTATATTCACCTCTTTCAAATAATTAGCAAAAATTGGATCAAGGTACACAATGGCTATACTACTGGCTAATATGCCGATTGAAGAAAACCATACAATAGGACTCATCAATAATTTCAGTATGCTGCCTTTTCTTTCAAAATTACCATCTGAAAGAAGAAAAAAATGAAACAAATAGAAAAAATACTTCAACATTTATTAAAACTACTACTTTCTATTAAATAAAACTTACAATTGTTGAAAATTACTACTAACTTATATTAATTAAACATAAGTAGTTTAACAAAGCTGTTACCATGTGGAGCTGGAAGAATGCAAAACATCAACATGCCATTAGCTAAAATTGCAGCACCAATCACAAAGAAAGGTAAACTGTAGCCACCAGCCTGTTATGAGGAAAATCGTTTTAATAATAATAATAATAATTTAATTTATAGAGCGCTGTTAACAAACAAAATGTAGGCTCAAGGTGCTGTGATAACATTACAAACATAAACATGAGAGCTAAAATAATAAACTAATCTGAACAAGTTTTAATGGAGTTGTTACTAATTTCTTCAGATTCATTTGATTGTTGTGTTTACATCTCGCTCTGTGCTTAGTTTTTGTTAGTCTATAGTAGAAATCTAAAGCGTTTTAGGACAATATATGGTGGTTTTAATTATTAGTTAGTGCCAACTATAATTAGTTAATAACAGGAGAATCTAGATATCCATCTTTTTATAGTTTCAACTTAAACAGATAGTTAAACATTTGACAGATGGTTTGGAAGCATTGGCCTATAGATCCTATAGTTTGCCATACTGAGATCTAGATTTCTTGATCTAGAGGGACTATAATATACTTACAGAGCATTCGAGTAATCAGCCCTAGAAAAAAGCTTTAACATATTCATCCACACCCCACACTCTGCCCTAAAATCAACAGCTATAACGTTAGCGTGTGCTGGATTGGTCAGATAGGCCTAGTCTAGCATGTGATATGTCTCTATATGTCGACTAGTTGCTATAAATGGTGAAAAGACTGCCATGTGTTTTTCCTTGTGCATAAAACACACACATTTTTAATAGTTTCTAATGTGATCGATGTGCATAATATATCAGGAACTACTGCTATATGAAAGACATAACTAAATAATAGTTGACGTTTATGTCAATAACCATATAACAATGTTTCAACTACTACATATACAAAATGTATGTTTTTGTGTTTGTAGTTTACGCCCAGTCTTTTTTTTTTAATCTTGCAAGATAATTTGTAAAAACATCTGACGTATTTCTGATGTTATTGCAGATATAGATTTCACAAAAAATAAACAAACAAACATAGAACCTTACAGTCAGATTATTTAAATGGGTTTAGAACAAACATACATATTGTTAGTTGCATCATAATATCATAGTATTCATGACAGAGGCTAGTAAGCCTATATAATGCCTGTATCTCAATGGTTGAATAGTTAAGTTACATTGAGATATACTAGAGCAAAAAAACTAATTTTAGCAGCTGTTGATTGAATAATTGAATTATCCGTAAGTTTATTCAGTTGACTTAAACATGTTAAAAAAGGTGAATATCTTGTGACATTAGCAGTTGAAAAGTAATGGAAATAACATGGTTTAGCCATTGTTTATAACATAACCATGTAACTTTTTTAAAAAGTAGGTCAGAGATTCGGAACAACCCCATTGTAATAATATAATGTTTGCAAATTGCTTTGGTTTAATAAGTTGTAGATAAAACTTTTAATAGTACCTCATAAAGAAATCCACCTATAGCTGGTCCAGCCATTAGACCTATACCATAAGTTGTTTCTAAAAAACCCTAAGAAAGATAATAAACATAGGACAAAGTTTAATAGATAATTGCAAATAGTTATTTTGACATAATGAACTATAATGCCTTTAAAAATAACATTACAATACAGAGGCTGTGGCCTTGCTGAAGTTTTCTACTTTTAGAATGTGAGGATACAATTTTACAATACAATAAAATGTAGGGGGGTTCCAATTTGTATTAGATAAAACTATTTGGCAACTTCGTATTTCCTACTTTCAAAAACTCATTAGATTTTGATCGCTTAAAAAAAAAAGGTTTTAACATCTAGCAAACCAAAACTCTTGACTGCCTTTTATCAATGAAAATGTGGCCTCAGAAAAATAGTTTTATTGTAAAATGCTCACAACAATACTTACAACATGAGAAGATGAAACTTACAAAGACAGTGGCTACATGTTTAGGAAATTCATTTGAGATGATTGCTAAAGATGAGGTTATTAGAGCAGAGAGTCCTAATGCTTCAACAGTTCGGCAAGCAAAACAGATGATAATGAAAGGCAAGCCTGATGGACTTCTATCAAGGATACTGTTTGAAAAAACAAAACAAATGTTAGTGAAAGAACAAACACCAAGTGTAAAAGGAAAATAAGAGACAGTTTCAGTTATATACCCTTAATTAATTAACGATTTATGCTACTCATTCTTGACCAATCCTACAGAACTGAATCAAATCCTGAAAATGATGACAAATGTTGAAATGAAGTTTTTCATTTTATATGTCAGTGACAAAAATGTTTATTTGAATTCATCAAAAGTGTTCTCCAGATCATGCAGCATAGGTTTTTAAATGTTGACTGCTATTTGATGAGAATTTTTTTTTATGATGTACTGTTTTTTGCACATTAGGAATTATTATATATTATTATGGTTGAAACTATTTACATTGCTAATTAATACCCTTTTTTTTTGTTATTTTGTATTGTCACATGTTATTACTATTTATGTGATCTTTTTAGCTTCAATAAAGAGGGACAAAAGCTTCCTAAAAAATAAACAAGAAACTAACCTAACTTAAATGAAAGTTTTGATAGTCAAACCTTACCCAAATAAAATAGAACAAGATCCTCCAACTAATATGCCAGAAACAAACAAAAACTTTGGACCAATTCTTGTCAGCTATTTAGAAAAGAGGCATAGGTATTAAAATATTATTGTAGGCTATAAATATAAAACTTAAGTCAGGGTCAATGAAAAATTATTAAACTAAACATTTGATATGCTGTTGTCATGCATATTATTCAAAAGATGCGATTACTTATAGCCTACATAAAAAGGGACAAACTGATCTAACTTAGTAAAAGTTGGTTTCAATATTCAAAAGTCAGGTGGAGGTTGATATTAACCATTTGAAACACAGTTATGATGTTACAGTTAAAATCACTGGATTCATTCCATATATCATCAAAAAAAGCATCAAAAAAGGATGGCTGCCTGGACGTGCGGTTTGCGCGCTGAACTGTCGTTCTGATTTATCGACGGTCGAGGGTTCAAACCCTGCCTGCTCCCATCCCCCGTCGTCCTGCGGGAGGTTTGGACTAGGAAGTAAACTATCTTCAACTCTGAAGGAACATCCGAAACAATGTAAAACATTTTACAAGCATTATGACTTAAGTTGTTGAGCTGATGACTACATGTTAACATGGAGGTGAGTGTGAGAAACTGAAGTTTTTAAGTGAAATTTGAGGATAATTCTCAATGCTTTGTGATCCCAATATAAGACCTTAATAAACTCTAAATGGAAAAACATTATTGAATTTTATTACAGTAGAGTACAGAAAACTTTAGTACCGAGGTGCCAGAGTTTGTAAAAATTCGGGGCTATCATAATTGGGGTTTGAAAAGAAAAATAGAGAAAATACAACAAAGAAAAAAAACTGCCCAAATACAATTAAATGAACTTATACAAGAATAACAAGAATGTTATGTGGCCAGCACAACTTTACTTTTCCAAAACTAATGTCAAGTAGCCATTAGAGTTAGGTACACTCACAGCACCCACAAGCTAGACTAGGTCCCAATATTAAAAATATCAAGATTTTACTGGGACTTGAACCAGAAACCTCTTGGTTAGGAAGCCAAATGGTTTACCACTCAGCCACCAGACCCCATTTATTGCTACAACTGTCTTTTTCTTGATTAAAGAAATGTAGGCCTACAAAGTTCTGTTGTTGCGTCCACACTGTATGAATGCACTCTCTGTGGCTGCTTCATCATCAAGATGATGATTGGATAAGCGCAGTTTTTATTCCCTTTGCCAGCATGCAGCCTAGTTAAATATATTTGGCTTATTGGGTTATTAAGTGCCAATGTAAACAATACATCATTATAAAAAGTTGTAAAATATCCTTACAAAGTTTCCATAAATTGGAGAGGAGATAAAGATAACTAGCTGGAATAGGCTGAAAATTAATCCTGTAACTGTTGTGGAGACACCTTTATACTCTGCCTGTAAACACAAAATTAAACAACTTATCTTAAAAACTGATAGCAACAGCCTGCAATGGGAAGTTAAAACTTATCGTATATTTTATTATAACCATTATATAGATAGACAAAAATAAAAAGTTAAACTTAGGTAACAGATTGTTATATATGAGTTCCACAACAACTCTAAGTTAAACTATATTATCTTATTAAAATACAATTATTATAACTAGATAACTTTCACAACTTGAATAAAGTATTGAGGCAGTTATTCTACAGTGACATGATGTATACAAGTTTTTACTATGTTTTTATTTTAGGTTCAGGATTTTCTAGCATAAAATATATAAAGTCATATCTTTTAGTATTGCCTTGTACAATAAAAACGCCAATAAAAAAAAACAACCAAGAAAAACATTAAAAATATTTTTTTAAGAAACAAAGCT
Organism: Biomphalaria glabrata; assembly: GCF_947242115.1. Classification (NCBI taxonomy): domain Eukaryota; kingdom Metazoa; phylum Mollusca; class Gastropoda; family Planorbidae; genus Biomphalaria; species Biomphalaria glabrata. The sequence continues at coordinate 11,852,578 of NC_074727.1, forward strand.
TATATGAACTATAATTGTATCAATTAATTTAGATCAGTCATGGAATTAAATTTGTAACAGATCTAGACCAACAAAAATAAATCTGTGTGATTAGAAATATATTTACCAATTTTTTTTTGTTTAAACTATGTCATACTCATGATCCTATTACTTACCAGTTGAGAAAATGGGAAAGGGGGGGGGGGGGAAGAAAGAAAGGAATATCTGTCTGAATTTACTGTATTTGGGTTTCAAATTCATTTACACAAAAAAATTAATATGCCTAAATAAAAAAAAAGGGGGGGGGGACGACCTGAATTCGAACTCATGGCTCACGCCTAGTTAATCTGACATTCTAACCACTCTGCTGGAGGCGTGGTAGCTGAGTGGTAAAGCCTTTGGCTTCCAAGCTGGGGTCCTGGGTTCAAATTTGGGTGAAGACTGGTATTTTTAATTTCCAGATCTTCTGGTGCCTCTGAGTTCACCCAGCTCTAATGGGTACCTGACATTAGCTGGGGAAAAGTAAAGGTGGTTGGTCGTTGTGCTGGCAACATGGCACCCTTGTTAACCGCAGGCCACAGAAACAGATGATCTTAACATCATCTGCCCCATAGACCACAAGGTCTGAAAAGGGAACCACTCTGCTAGTGGTTATGACTAACGAAGGTTTAATAGTTATGTTTGTTTCAAAGCAGTGACCTATAAAGGGGACTAATTCAGCTTATGCTACCACATCAGTAAAGTACAATTTCTTTCCCTTGTACCAATAGTTAATTCAGATGTTACCTCCCTCTCACCTCTTGTGGAAAAAATGGAGCCAGCAAAGAGTAGCCACATCCAGTAAAGAAATTAGCCATGGACAATAGAACTATGACCAATTTATTTCTTCTGGTCAAGCGTCGAAAAGCAAACTTTTCTTTTTCTTCTGTTTTATTTTTGACTGCAGTAGCACCCAGTGGTACAATAGCCAATGGTGAATCAACAGTATCGTTTTGTATGGCATCTGAAACAAAATGTCTAATGTGACACATCCGCATTACAAATTAAAAAATAAACTAACAAAATATAAAATTACTGATTACTATTTCATTGAATTTTTATTAATATGCAAAAAAGTGATATCACCATTTAACAAATCTTGTAATACAGTGGTATGACAAAGTAGAAGATACCAAACTCTGGGAGATGTTCAAAGAAAAATAGAGATGCAGATCTTTGGATTGTAGAGGAAACGAATGGGTCACATCTTAAGAGGGTCTGAAAGGGAAACTAAAACTAAAAAGAGAAATGTGTCTCTTTGTTTACACATTTATTTTAAAATAAGTTATAGCTTTGAAATTAAACACACAATAAAATACAGTTATGGTACAACATGGTATGCATGTTGGCAAAACCAAAAATTTAGAGTCAATGGAATTAAATCTAACTGAAGTGCATATTAGCTTACATGTTACATTCATTGATAATTATCTTCCTTTGACTATTTAGATTATCAAAATCTAAATTGTATTCAGGCTACTTTCGATGTACAGCTAGTATCTCTTTTTGATATGTCTGGCATACAAGATCTAGGGAATAAAGCTCTGGAAATATAAAAACCAGGTGCACAGAAATGGTAGAGATTAAGTTCAAGGAATACAGTAAAACAAAAAAAGCATTCCTTCTAGTGTATTCTTTATAAATAGTTGAATAAATACCAGCTCTTTTAAAAGCAATTTATTCAAAACAATATACTGGTGTAAGTTTTGCTATTTCATGGATTAAAAAAATACAGCGAATCCTCCAACATTTTCTTTTTTAAATTTAAGTTTTGCATGTAGAAATGAATCCTCTTTGTTGACTTCCTTATGATATTAGTAATTAGTGTAACAGATGTTTGTTTGTTTGACATGCTTCAGAATTTCTTTCAGAATTGAAAATTGTAACATCCTAACTCAAACTTCCTGGAGGGAAGGGGGGGGGGGGGCAGGACCATGGAAACAACAGTCCTTTGTGCATACCACATGACCAGGAAGATGTGTTGAATCTTCTAGATCTTGGCTTTGACTTATTTTTTTTTATATTTATATACAGACTTGCTTTTATTTTCCTATGTTCTCTGGTACTTCAAACTTTGGGTCATAAAATTAATAAATATCATTCATATGGTTCAGTTCTTTCATGTTCTAAAATATAAAATACTGATGGCCACTCTTGTACTCTTTAATAAGGCCCCATCTGACCCAGTGACAGTTAGTTATTATAAAACAGACTTAAACTAAAGAGACTGACCTGCGCCATTTGTTTTGGTAGTCACAGAATCAGACTTTATGAGAGGTGAAGATTCACTTGTCTCTGTCATGTTTTAAAGAATCAAATGTATATCTGCCAAGTGGGGTAAATAAAATCTCTATATTTCACTTGTATATTATAGATCTAGTAATGACATATAAGACCCAATCACTAACGCACATGAGGAAGTACATAAAGTTTATCCAGCGTATATTGTAGGCTATATCATTTCTATTAGGGAACACTCTAGCTGTTCATCACTTACAAAACAAAAAAAAAGATAAAAAGAAAATACCAGGGCTTAGTTTGTATCTAGATCTAGATCTGATTATCTTTTATTACCCAGATATCCACCATCAAATATGCACAGCTGCAAATGAATAGGCCAAAATAATTCCTTTAGACTTATGTATTAATAATCTGTATTTTTCTCAAAAGCTTTTGTGATGTGATCTTTTTTATATATTGATAATTTAGATATAGATCTTTTTTTTTTTTCAATATGGTTATCTACAGGTTCTGTTATAGCACAGCAATCCAAATTTAATGTTTAATGTCAGACACATTGTTTAGATCAGTGATTCACAAACTTTTTTGTCTCGTAGACTCCTTGCTATGTTTTCTGGTGTTTGGTAAACTCCCCCTGCCTAACTTGTATTGCATTTTGCTAATTCATCAACTCCATTTTTTTTACACTAATTTCTAACTGTAGTGAGTTGAAGAGTAAAAGGTAATTTAAAGCTTCATTTCAAGTTACAGAGATCTATCTTTTTTTATTGATAAAATTCAAATTTGAACCAATTAAAATAATAATTAATATACTGGAAACACTAAACATACTGGAAATATGTGTATTTCTTGATCTTTTCTGTGCGGAACTGTTTTCACTAACATGCGAAGGCGAGTAACTGGTGCCTAAACCAGTAAGCTTTAGCAAGAGGGACTCATAAGCCTAGGATTGCAACCCACCTAGCAGAAAGAGAACTGAATTCGAACCTCTGCTGCCTTGCAGCTATAGCCAAACATGGGAAAGGAATAATAAAGAGCCAGCGACCCTTAGGCAGTTTGATACACCCTTCCAGAGCCTGCGATTCCAAACTGTAAAATCCATGGCAGACTGCCTCCGAGCAGGAAGGGTCGACAGGGCAAACAGGGCTCTAGTCTAGAATGCCAACTGAAAAGGGCCCTCTTCACGCTTTTTTTTTCATCTTGCATACATATTTGAAATTTGTTATCATGTCAGGAAGGCAGAAGGTTCCACATGTATCCAGTTGTCTGGGGGTCGAAATATTTTCTGTGGAGGGCCTGTACACGACATACAAAAAATTGTAAACATTTTAGATAACTTGTAAAGTAGAAAGTTAATGGAGGACCCGTAACACATTATAATTCTAATTTCATAACATTTACTTATTCAAATGGTGGTTGAGTGTAAAAGTGCAAGGCTTTCAAACTGAGGGGTCGTGGGATCAAATCTAACCTTAACCCTAAATTTCTGAATTTAAAAGATGCTCCTCAATTCACCCAACTTTGAGGGGTACCTGACATAAGTTTGGGAAAGTAAAAGTGGTTGGTCATTGTGCTGGTCACATGACACCCTCATCAACTGTCAGCCAAAGAAACATCATCTGCTCTATTGATTGCAAGGTCTCAAAGGGGAACTTTACTTTTACTTTTTACTTACTTAACTAATATCTAACATGAAAATGATAGACATAATATAACATAATTATAATTTTCAAATTAAGAAAATATTTTTGGAAAAACACTATTAAAAACAAAAATTATTTTCATAGCAATATAAGAAAAAATAATGTATTTATTAAACACTTAAGTTTTTATGAAAGGAAGAAATATTTTACAAAATATTTTTTTTAAAATATTTAAGTAATTTACATTAAAAAAAAAAAAACTTTCAATTTCATTGTATAACAACAATTTATATAAATCCATAATATTGTAAGTAACAGAAACAACCAGTTTTTAAAAAATAACAATTATCACAGATTATATAGTGATCCATTTCTTGTAACATTTCCCATCATAGGGATAAAAAAAGCAATATAATGTTTCAAACTACTAAAAATCTTGCCAATAAATATGTTCAACCTTTTGGACATGGTTATTCTATAGAAATGTCACTTGTGTTGTAAGATTTTAGCTTTTAGATATGTTTCTCTTAAGCAAAAAATTTTAAAATAATTGTGCCAGCTTCTTCTTTGTGCATTACAAAAAAAATATATTTTTACAGCTGTAGACTATAAGTCTCTTTGTTTAAACCTTTAAAAAATATTGAAAATGTCACCATATGTATACTTTAATTCTGACTACCAAATGTAACTACCAAATATAAATGAGTCATGACTGAAACTTGCTTATTGACAATATAAATAAAATAAAGGCACAATTCTGGCACTAAATATCAACTGAATGATAATTGCATAATAATTATTTCTCTACTTCAAACTCTGTATTCACTTAATACAACTAACTCAACTACAATCAACTAACTTAATTCCAATGTCTTCAGCTCAACTAACTGTACTTCAACTTGATTATACTTCCTTCACTTCTGCTGACTTGACTTCCTTTCTCTCTCTCTGAGCTTGAACTATCAAAGTTCACTTTGCTTGACATGAACACTTCTTACAAAATAGTGTATTACATTTAATAATACAATTCTGACTTCAAACTAAGTACAATCAGGTTGGTTACAAAAACTATAACAAAAAGAATTGGATTTCAAAACTTATTTAAATGGCACACATTTGGAAAGAAAAATATTAAGGTCTGGCATGTTAGGGGTATAAAAATTATGTACCAGCCACATAATTAAATAACCCAACAAGTATTTGTATATGTAAACAACCACAAAATTATATACTTCAACAATTATAGGTACAAATGCTAATGTCTAAATTTGAGACAATAATTTTGCTTATGTGTAGAATATGTATTAATCACAAAATCAATATGTTCTTTACAAAAATGCAAACTTGCATCTTGGTTGTATAGATAGTTTTAATATATACATGAATTTAGTTTAATAAAATGCTACATAAGTATATTTAATCAATAACAATATGTGTGAATAATTAACTAGCAGAAACTTAATTTTAGTGCTAATCCTAATTCTAGAGCTATGCACCAATTTCTGAGAAAGTGTAAAACAAAAACTATCACTTCCTGTGCACTTTTTCAAGCTTTTTAGATAAACAGTTTGAACATGGATTTGACACAAAAATAAAATTGAGCTGCAAATTAATGACAACAAACTTGTGACCAAAAGTGAATGTGTCATTTTATTTAATAAGGTTGAACTGGCAGATTTTATTAGGTAATCCACTTCACCCAAGTGTAAATAATAATGTAAAACTGAACAATCTGACAACAAAGTTTTGTAGATTAAAACTAATTGTCTGAGCATGATTCTCATGTCTGAGGTATACTAGAACTTGGCAGTATGTCTTCTGAGATGTCCAATCTTGCATGTTGTTTCAGGTGACGACTTATGAAGAAAAAGCAACAAGCAATCGCCTGAAAAAAATATAATTAACAGATGAATTACATCTATTTGATTTGATGAAAGTTTTAAAATCTTTTTAATGAGATGCACTTTATTTCTAGTGTTAATATTGACCATTGGTTGTATCTATCAAATAGAATAATGTAACTGATGAAGTTCTCATCTTAAAAACCAGGAGATTTTTTTTTCCTATATCATAAAATTAGTTCTCCTTGACTTTTAAACAAAACGTATAATCATTCATGCATCTGCTATGAACCAGAGGGACTTATAGCAAAGAAATAAATGAACTAGAGGGACTTACAGCAAAGAAATGTATTCCACTCACAGCTGTTGCTCCATAATTAAATCCTATGTAATCAATGAGTACTCCACCAACCATAGGGCCAGTAAAAGACCTGATCAAATAAAAAAAAAATAAAGATTTACAACAATTGGCTATAAATGTTTTCAAACCAAGGCTTATTTAGTTCTCTCTGTGTCTACAATATAACCTTTTGTCTGCTAATTACAAGGAATTACATTACACTGAAGAATTATGCCCACAAATGTAAAATACTATTAAAGCTAGTGTTTACATTGCATATCTGAGAACTCTTGAAGACTGAAAATATAATTATATCATTTTTCTTATAGGCATTCCAGAAACTCCAGTTGTGAAGTTATAAAACATGAATTTTTTGTCTGTGTCTAGCAAATGAGATGATAATGACTCGGAAGTTGTGTAATTTTTCAGTTATAAAGACTGATCACTGAATCATAATAGTATACTTTTTAAAAATTGTATTCTGAAAGTTACAAAGGATGTTTTAAATTATCATTCCAATTAGTATTTAATCGCATCAATTATATCATATATCTATTCATTACAATTCTTCTTATCAGCTTGAAAACTCTTCATAGGTTTAGGAATCAAAACGTTGGAACCTGGACTTTGAACATGGATCTTAAAAATGGTTTTAAAGACTTTTCTAGAAATTTGACATTATGTATATATTGGGGGAAAAAATTACAAGCTAGTTGGCCACACAAGGAAAACTTTGACCATTATGGTTTTTCAAAATATAAACATATTGAAATAAATTTAGTCTGGAGATCTAGACTATCAATGGAAATTCCAGATTATACAAAAGGAACATTTTGCTCACTGTCTTATGTAGAAATCTATCTAGACTACTGTCTTTTTATGTTCATATCACCAAACAAGAATCACTGCCAGCTTTATATTATAGAAACTTTCTGAGAAGTAATGTGATGCAATAAAATATTGAAATCATGAAGTTTTGTATCTCCTGAAGGAACTATTAATTTCTCATTAAGCTCCTCCCAATGTGGCAGGCTCCAGATAAAATAGGTAAATAAAAAATCTGAGGTGGACCAATGTGAACATAAGCTGCTTTGCAGAAAGTTGAAAAATCAACAAAGACCACTTCATCCTCAAGATAATTGTGTGCAGGTCTAACAGTCACATCAAAAATTGTTAAAAGGATAAATGCATGAAACTGCAAGGTTTTTGTTTTGCGAAATGGAGCATTGAAAGTCTGTTAAGAGCAGTTACACCTGCTTAATGTCCTTGAAGTTATATAACAACCTAAAGGTAGCATTATAGAGTTTCTCATCTAATAAGTCAATGAAATATGAAAAATTGAAATTTGTCTAGTATACACAAAATAAATAAACTAATAGCGTGAATAAATCTTCTATATGTTTTCAAACATGTTAAGAAATCAAACATATATTTACCCAAGACAAAAAGCAGAATTAAAAAGACCAGAAATGATGCCATATGTATCCAAGTTGTTTTCAAACCCTAGTTCTCTGCAGAATAAATACAAATCAATGAAATGTACAATAGTTAAGAAAAATGTGCTATATTCAATTTAAAAAAATCAAACTATCTTATTTTTTTTTTTCATGATTGTTAATAAACTAAAGATATAATTGTCTTTTCAACACTTTTTAAAAGCATTAAGAAACTATTCTGAAATATTCTGAAATTCACATTTTTCTATGTGGCGCTATAAAAGTATAATGGTAACCCATTGAATGGTATGGAATTATAGCAAAGTTTTTCTTCAGAAAAATAATGTTTAGAATGGGTTCACTGATATGATAAATTTTCATTTCAGCAAAAAAAAAAATTAAATAATAATGTCAATAAAATTTGTAATAATTAAATAGCTAGCAGTTGTGAAAATTTTTTTTAAACCGTTCAGATAATAGAAGCTACCACATTATTGTAAATATTTAATAAGGTACTAAAAACAAGTAAGATATTGATGGAATCCAATCCTCAATAGCAGACCCTATAAACAAATTTTAATCAGAAAGCTCAGATCAGCAGCTATTAACAAGACTTATTAATTTTGATTGGTAAAAAATAATAAAGTCTGACATGATTTATAATGATCTAGGGTTTATGCCAAAATAATATATCTATTAGCATCCAGATAGTTTTGCAACTTACACTGCTCCTTGAAGTAAACAGTTCAATGTAGGAACCATGCACAGAGATATAAAGGTACCAAGAATGACTAATCCTATTATGATAACCCAAAGCTTTCTGAAAGTGAAAAAAAAATATAATGCATTTATTTAAATTTATGAAAATTCTATTTGAAAAAAAAGGTAATTTTAACAATTACATTTTTATAACAGTCAAACAAATCACAAACAGTCTTTTGAATCTTGATTTACTTCTGCACACATAATCTAATCTATCATGTGTCAGCTCATTTCAATAGCCTTCAATGATACCAAGTGTTTTGGTCATTGATTTTTATTTTCCACCATATAAGATCTAATGTGTTAGTTTCAAATGAGTTGAGTCTCTGGACAAGTTAACAGACGTTTGTGCATAATGATTGGAATGAAAACTGGGATGATTCCATCACAGAGAGGGGAGAGGAAAAAAAGCAAGAACAAGGCTTAAAAGAATTTTACTAAAAAGTGTGTCAGTGTGTCTGTTATAATGCGAACCACAAGTGATTGAATATCTTCAATAACTTACTCAGGTATAAAAGGCAAATAAGGACTTGGACCTATCAGAAGATAAGAGATCCCACACATCAGGTTTCCTAAAAATATCAATCTACCATTCATATTCTGAAACAAATGCATATTTTATCAAAATATTCTTATTATACAGAAATCCATATATTACAATTTACTACAAACATAAGCAAAATTTAAATCAATGTTCATTAAGGTACCTAGTACAATTTTTCTACATATGCAAACTGTTTGGAGCTGCCCCAATAAAAGGCAGACAATAAAAGACTAGGGGATGTTCTGTTGATCCTGATACACCTTATTGAACCAACTACTGGGTGGTGAATGAAAGTGTGAGTTGCAAACTTACCTTTGTATCGCTAATGTAACCCCAGAAAGGGGAAGTCAATCCATATAGACCTGGAGTAATAACAAATATTAGGCCAATTAAAGCTGGTGACAAATCAAACTGAAACAAAAAAACAAACAACAAAACACCAATATTTAAAGGAAATATCTACTTCATGCCTTAAAATTCTTGTTGTAACAAAAATAAATACATAACTCATAACATTTACTAGGAATCATAATGAAATAGCTCAGTGATTAATGTTATTAAAACATGAAATTATAATCTTAAAAATGGGTAGATAGACCTAGGCAAAGAGGTTTGTAAAAAACATTATGTCAAATGTATACTGTAACCTACGCATCAATCTAATCTAGCATTTCTTTAATGCTGAAAGACAATAATATTATAGAACTGTTTTGTTAATATAAACAACTTTACATTTTTATTTAAATTAGGTCAAAAAATCTATTTTTTAAGTATGTATCATTTTGAAGAAAAAAAAATTGTGTGAACCAAAACCCAAAGAATCTAAACAAGTCATACTTTTGAGACCAACTAAACATCATGAATAAAATAAATATGGCTTGAGAATTCCATGGGATGCCAATTCGAGTAAACAGAGTTAAAGGCTGTGAAGTTGAAAGAAACAACAACCATTAACTATTTATTAAAATGCTATCATCTGATTTTAAATAATAATTAAAAGCCTTGGAAGCATAAAAGAAAAAAAAATTTCACATTTTTTTTTTATTAAACAGACAATGAAACTTTTGAGTTGAACAGTAAATATTTCAAACTGTACCTGTTTCAAGTGCTTGGAAAATGTTGGATCTAGAAACATTATTCCTAGTGAAGCCACAGCTATACTGAAGACTGAGAACCAGATAAATGGACTTTTCAACAAGGTCAAAACTTTCCCTTTCCTCTCCTGGTGAGCATCTAATTATTGGGGAAATAGATTTTCAGACATAATCTTAATAGTAACTTTCTTTTTACTTTATGTGTCTATTTAAGTGCTATGATAGACCTACAAAACAACAACAACAAAAAAAAAAAAACTACCTTGTGTTTCAGGTAGCAGAAATATCATAATGCCACCAGTTGCCAGTGTCAATCCACCAAGCACATAAAATCCCAGACCATAACCACCAAGCTAGAATGATGTTAATAAATTTTATAAACACACTAAACAAATATTCATGAACTGGATATAACACCAGCAAGCACTAAGCCAGTGGTCAACTATGATGAATGACAAGTGATGACGCAATAACGCATTAGGAAAGATCTGTGATGTGATCAGTACTCAGGCCGAAACTTCGTATATGGTCATGTGATCATCCAGAAAAGAGAGTGATGTTTCATCCCATAATAATCCTTGAGAAGTGCAATACTTTAAGGGATAATATTGTCTCAGAAATCCTGCATCACGATATCTCCAAAATATAGCTTTAATTAATAACTGTAACAAGGTTCTCTCTGATTGCAGCTAAATTATGGGCTTGTAGTATAATAAACTACTACGCTAAATTGTATGTCTGATGGCCCTACCAACAATGGAAGCATTCAAACCTAAAAACTTTGTAGTAGCTGTGTGATTAGCAGACTCGATTCAATTTTAAAAAAAAAACATTTTTAAGATAATGAAATAAATCTCACCTCATACAGAGCGCCCCCTAATGCAGGTCCAACCATTAGCCCAATGCCATCAGCAGTTTCTAACAACGCCTAGAGAAAAAAAAGCAAAATAAAGCCTTTTCAAAAGTAAGAGAACATTTAAAGATTTTAAAAAAATTATATGTTTAATAAGTTTAAATAACTAATAACATGGGAATTTGAGAGGGAGAAGATAAGCATCTTAAAGCCTGGAGATAGTCATTAATTAATAGTAAAGATTTGATTGAAATAAATCACTAATATGTCTATTTCCCCTCCCCTCAACCACCAAATGAAAAAAATCATTCTCATATTAAAAAAATTAAGTGACTGCATGTTAATTTATTGAACTATAACAACTTTGAAATTTAATAAAAATGATTATCCCAATTTTAAAAACCAGATTTTGTATTTGTAATGAGAGCAAATGACATTTTAAAAAAATAAATGTAATTTTAAACATTTTAAACAGTTTGAACAATTACTTACAAATACTGTGCCAACATTTTTTGGAAACTCACTGGAAATTATGGCAAACCCTGAAGTAATGAAGGCCGAAAAACCAAGAGCTTCAACACATCGACAAGCAAAGGAGATGATGATAAAAGGTGTGCCAGGAGGACATCTATCTAGAGTTCTGATAAATTAAACAAACAAACATTCACATTTTCAAAAAACATTCTTGATTATTTACATCAAACTTTAAAACATAGGTTTAATTTGATTGGATAGATCCAGCAAACAATGGTTCCATTTAAGAAACTCCCAGCATAATTATAACAATAAGTTCAATATATATTTGATATTTCTTGATGGTCCAATAAGTAGCAGTAAGTAATGTGGGGGACTATTTATCAAAGAATAGAGCACTCAAGACAACAAATCGAAGTCTAGAGTTCAAATCTTTATGAATTCAGGATCCAGGCTCTTATGAATACATAGCATGTTGGATGATATATTGACAGAAGATCAAAGGCTTGTCACAAAAATATCTCATGATTTGTTGGACACACTGCCGACCTATCAGATGCCTGAAAATCTTAAGATTTAAAAACCCAGAATACAGTAGAAACTATCAGTTCAGTACCTTTTTCTTTTTAGAACAGCATTCAGTAATCATTAAATAGAAACAATCTGATATAAACTTTTCACATGTAAATTATGAGTGAGTTTTGTGTCAATGTACATTTTGTTTTTTTATAGTTATAATGTTTTTTGTTTGGTGTAATGCACAAATTGTAAGACAAATTTCGTTACGGACAATAAAGATTATTATAATTATTATTATTAAACCAGTATAAAAAAGATAAAACTACTAATCTTTATGAAAAAAAAAAATACCACTACAGTTAGATCATTTGAAGATTCTCTTTTAAGAAAACAATTAAGTTATAGAATATTTAAAAATTACCCAAATAAAACTGCACAGGAACCAGCAGTTAAAAGCCCGGCTATTAACATGAATCTTGGACCAATTCTAGTCATCTGAAAGGACAAGAATTTTTTAAACAAAAATTATACTGCTTCTTTTTAATCTAAAAAATAAACTATTTATACGTTAAAGACCCATATTTATCTTGGTGCAAACTGACATGCAATTATATATGCTACAAGAGTAATTATTTGGAATATGCCAGTTACAAAAGTGTGTAGGTGGTTACGTCTGCTCAAGGTAAATCCTAAATAAAAAAATTTATAGCTTTTTAAAGGATTTGAACTCAAGAAACTCATTTTGGCAACATAGAATGTTATATCAACTCAAACAATTTAAATCACCTATTTTTACCATTATCTCAAATAATAGATTTTTAAAAAGTTTTATGTGTAACATTAAATAGTATGGGCTTGTTAAAATGATTAAATTAGTGTTGAATCCCTCCACCTAATTTATCTGCCTAGCCATGTGGTATGTGCTCTGGACTGTCGTCTCAAAGGTCATGGGTTTGAACTCTGCCTTACTTTCATCCCATGGCATCCTGCAGAAGGTTTGACCAAGGACATAGTAATCTTCATTTCTAAAGGAGCACCCAAAATAGTAGATAACTGTGATAAAACTAACAGGAAATAATCTTCTTTTTAAAGGCAAAAACATGTGTAACATAGAAATATTTTATGTGTAAAAAGCAATAGCATCAACATTTCTATTTTCTTCATTGACATTTCTAAGTTACTTGCAAATGTTACTCACAAAGTTTCCAAAAACTGGGGACGAGACAAATATTGTGAGCTCAAAACTGCTAAAAATGAAACCTGTCACTAAATTGGAAACATCTTTCTTCTCTGCCTATAAAGAAACACATAAATATAGATAAAAAACAATCCAATGAATAAAAAAATATTTATTCGTATTTATACTAACTTGTTAGACGAGCATCAATTAAAGCTCAAGTAAGATTGATGCCTTCCCTGTTCAAACAGTAAAGTAATGTTAATTGTCTCAACACTATATCACCACAAAAGAGGACACTATTGTTCCTCCACTTTTAGAGACTAATAAGTTAATTTTTCAGACCTTGCAATCTATAGAGCAGATGATTTAAGGTCATCTGTTTCTGTGGCCCATAAGCTAACGAGGATGACATGTGGCCAGTAGAAGGACAAACCACTTTTAATTTTCCTCAACTAATGCCAGCAGTACCTATTAGAGCTGGATGGACCCCAAAATAAACAATACCAGTCTTCATCAGGATTTGAGCCCTGTACACCTCAGTTAAGAAACCAAGTGCTTTACCATTCAGCCACCACACCTTTTGAAACTAAAACTGCAACTGGTCTTAACTTAATAAAAGATCTTTATAATATATTTAAAAAAAAAACAGCAGCAGGTAGCTTATAAAAAAGTCAGCTGTAGATTTCTTTGACTAAAATGAATGCTACTGCTGAGGACAGATGTATAAAGTGAAAAATGAACCTAAACTGATAACTGGCATACATTGGTTATGTCTGTGCTGGACCACGTAGATCACATCTACTGCATTGCTGCATGAAATACTGCATTCCTCCTTATTCTTAGGACTTGAAAATAAGCCTTACATTTATATTTTCAGCACTCCATTTCTACATTATATATAAGAAGCTATATAGATCCTATTCATATCCACATCATTCTAATGAATAGGTGAAATATTGATATTCAAACTTTAAAATAAAATTCCTTTTTTTAAATTGTATGCATTCTTTTTTTTATTAACCATACAATTGTGTGGTTACTATGTATTGAAATTTGTTCAAGATTTGATTTAGATAACTTTTAATTTTAATAATGAGTATCAACATTTTTTTAAACTTGGACAATTTAATTTTTTTGTTTAAGAATAAAGAAAAAGGAAAGGGGGGATTAAGAAACATCTGTAACTCTGTGTGCTAACTGCTGATAAAAAGGTTTCCAAAGAAAACTTTATTCTTTTATCATTTCTTTTACATTAAAACACACTTGCAGGTTTGAATTGTATATAGTGAACAATGAAAATATGTGAGTCTTACCTCTTGTGGATAAAAAGGTGCCAATAATGAGAAACAGCATCCAACCAAAAAATTGGAAAGCACTAAGGAAAAAACAACCATTTTCTTTCTGTGGGACAAAGCCCATAATTTAAATTTGTCCTCAGCCTTATTATCAAGTTCAGTTGTACTTTTATCATGGGACGGTGAGGTCTCTCTTATCACAGAAATTTGGCATTCTAGTGAAGAAGAGACATTTTTGTGATGTTCTAAGTTTTTCAAATCTGTGAACAAGAAACAGAAGCATATATGTAATTAAATATCTTTACAATTTTACTCATCTTCTAAAAAAAAAAATGATTACATTGTATTAATGTTTATGAATGGTATTATTCAAATATTTAAACACATTTCAAAATTGATACATAGACCTAAATAAAATAACAATTAATGTATTTTTAAAAATACTAAAAGTAAAGCAAAGTTCCCCTTTCAGACCTTGCAACCCATGGGGCAGATGATGTAAAGGTCATCTGTTTCTGTGGCTCACAGTTAACAAGGGTGTCACATGGCCAACACAATGACCATCCACCTTTACTTTACCCCAACTAATGTCAGGTACACATTAGAGCTGGGTGTAATCAGAGTTGCCCTAAAGATCCTGAAAGTAAAATCCCAGTCTTCATTGGGATTCAAACAGAGGACCCTTGGTTTGAAAGCCAAGGGGTTTACCACTCAGCCACTGTGACTCCTTTTAAAATACATAGAAATCAAACGAAGAAAAGATCACATATTTTTTAATAACCAATGGTTCACTAGGACTAACTACTGTTTACTTTCAACAAACGATAACAGATATTTAAATTTATAACTAGATGAACAAATATAGGAGCTACTTTTTGAATATTACAGAAATCCAATCAGAACAATTAGTTGCTACAAGAGTTTATATCTAAGAACCATAATTTTGTAGTAAAGAAAAAAAAAGAATGATTCTCCATTAAATTGAAGATGAAAAATTAAATTCCTGATAAATGTTTATTTTATTTCACAAAGACCTACCAATACAATGTTAGTTTGAATTGCTACTAGCTTAACATACTTCATTGTTTCAAAAAATGCAATAAGTAATTGTGTAATTATTCACAAATATAAATTAACTTGTTAATTAACAACTGATTTTAAGGTTTACTTTTTATAACTATGAAACATCACCTGATGATAATAATGGTGTAGCTTCATTGACATTGTTTGCCATAACAGATGTAATAGTTCCTAAAAAAAAAAGTACATTTATTTAGACCCCTAATTCATTTTTGTCACTTTAGTAGACCTCTAGGAAGTCTAGACCACTTAGTCTAAAGACATAGGCCACTTTCAGGGGCGAATTGGGAGTCAAAATCGGCCCGGGCATTTCTGTACATTCCGGCCCACAAGTTGTATGCCACATGATGAGCGTCCAATCATACCTGACCTCAAAATCATAGTGTATATTTTAATAATGTATCGAAAGTAGTTGGTATATGAATAATTTATTAGATGATTTTGAAACTATCTGGTAAGCGCTATTACTAAATGAATGAAGTATAACACTTGGAATGGGGAATCTCTTATTGTGAACAATTCTGGCTACCATAAACATTAGCATTCACATTCAAGACATCTGAAGATCCACCATTAACGAACATATTGTTTAGGATTCACTTTCACTCCTCGCCATTGGCTCAGGCATTTGAACTTTAATGTACAAATACAATTCTTCATTCTCCATTATTTTAACTGTCCATCCCACAAGGTCATGGGGGCGCGGTGGCTAAGTGGTTAAGCGCTTCTGCACCTGGGGTCCTGGATTTGGAATCTCGGTGAAGACTAGGATTTTGAATTTTGGGATTTTAAGGGCTCCCCTGGGTCCTCCAACTTTAACGGGTACCTGACTTTAATCGAGAAAGTAAAGGCTGTTGGTCATTGTGCTGGCCACATGACACCCTGCTCGTTAGCCATTGGCAAAGAAACAGATGATCTTAACATCTGATATATAGATTGCAAAGTCCGAAAGAAAAATTTACTCTCATATAGGGCTACTGCTTTCTCAATAACTTGGAAACCTTAAAGCTGGCTACAGACATACACAACAGAACATATCCACTTTGTTTTTAATATCCTTACATTCAGTAAACAAATGATGTCAAGATAATCTCATGTTCTAGCAAAGCCTCTTTGTAATACTTTGTATTTCGACTTATGTCAATAATTTTGTCGTCTTGACATTAGTGTTTCTTATGGCGTTAAGCCTGTTCATTCGTAAATGCTGTCATTATCAAGGTGGTGAATGACAACAACCTAAATAAGACTAATAGAGGCCAGACGTGGATCTAGATTTAAATGTATTAAACAATTTGAACAAAATCTATAAATTATTAAGATATAGCTTATCTTCTTACTGCTTAGGGGGTGCAGATTTATTTTTTATGTAAACATTAAGAAGTGAATCATGCGAAAATCATAGTACACAATTATCCAGTAGTAAAGTAAGTAAAGTTCCCCTTTCATATATTGTGGTGTATATGGCAGATGATGTAAAGGTCATCTGTTTCTATGGCCTACGGTTTACGGGGGTGTAATGTGGTCAGCACAGCGACCAACCGCTTTTCCCCAACTAATGTCAGGTACCCATTGGAGCTGGGTGGACTTTTGAGATGAACTCCAATTGGTAACAAGAATGGAAGGATTAGTCCTCCCGTAGAGACTTGGCGAGAAACTCTGCTGTTAGCCGTAGTGCCTTTAAGCTCCCATACAGGTCAAGTGACTCTGCAGACAAACTATCCCGCAGCTCTCGGAGATGAGGACACTCTTGCAAGAGATGCGCCACTGTCTCAACCGACTCTCCACAGTGTCGGCAACGGGCATCAAAATTTGGCCGGAACCAGGCAGAGTAAACACCAACAGGGCAGTTCCCAGTTATACAATGCGCAATGATTGATAGTTCCGACCTTTTTAGCCTCCATCATGGATCGTCGCGGTCCGGGAGACGCAAATGTAGCCAGACTTCACGGGCTTTGTTGGACTGGGTGGACTCAGAGGCGCCCAAAGATCCCAAAACTTTTTTTTTTAAAGTTCTTTGGTGATCAGTTAACGTTACTCTACTTATTCTAGAAGAGTTAGAAGAGTCTAATGAAAGACGACGTGTCGTCCTGTATGTGAAAAATAACGCCAAATGATTTAAAAAATTTTATTACTTTAAACGATCAAAACAAGACTATGGCTTGCATATATATCTGGTCCATTGGTGAATTCGATGGGGGCAGCCTCTGAGTTTGTGTGATAACAAAATCTCTTTGTAATACTGTTTTGCACAGCATTCCAGCAATACTTATTATTATTTATTTTCTGCTCCTTTTTTTTATATTCCCTTGCATTTTGATTCCAATCAACACTGTTCATGATAATAATTGTGATTTGTGAAGGACTACGTAGCGGGCCAACTTCATCAAACAAAAAAGAATTCGTATGTGACTGGACATGTCCTCTATAGGACTTGGAACGTTGTTGGTGATCCCTTTATAGATTCACACTAACGTCGATCTCTATATGAAATAAATGCCTTAATTTTCTTGTTTGTCGTTTAGTGACGTCTACTAGAAGCACTATAGATAGATGAAGGATATTAATGACCATGCTTTAGATTAGTTTTAGACTTGAAAAGTGTAACACTTTATGTTATCTAATCATGACGCTCAAAGTGTTGCTTTTTAAGAGTATAATCATGAAACAATTTACTGGCATTCACGCTTTCCTTTCGGTGGCCCTGCCGGCCCACTTGAGTACCGGCCCACCGGGCATTTGCCCGAATGCCCATATAGCCAGTCCGCCCCTGGCCACTTTCATTATATAAATATATTTTATTAGACTAAAAGCTTATCTAGGACTAATTCTGTTACAGACTTAAATTTACTTCAAATTTCAATTCAAAAGAGAATTACATCCTACACCTTTCATGTGTCAATCATAATGTTAGACTTATTCCTAGACTCTATATAATGTATATTGACTATATTAGTCTATATTCTATATTATAATAATATTAATATTATTAAATTTAAAGGGTCTAGTAATAAGTAGTAACTCTATAGTATTATAGTTATTATTGAGTACTAACTTACTATAGATGACACTTACTACTCTAACTACTAGATTACTAGATCTAATTTATGTTTTCTATCCAAATCATAAATCCAACACCACTTAGATCTAGTTTTCTAGTCACTCTTTGTCTTAATCAAAATCCAATTTTACTAATTTTAGACTAAAAAATAGTATAAATTGAGTCTAATTGAGTTAATTAGTTATTATTAGTTAGATTCTAATTGACTAAATTAGTGAAGTGTCCTCTGTGACTCTGAGTGTGTGCTCGATGAGAACACTCAGTAGATCAATCCATAGATCTAGATCTAGACTCTGTTTCAAGCTAGTTCTATGTAAGAATTTGTTCTTTCATCATAAACAAAGATACCGGTCTGTCTACAATCTTTAGATTACAACATCATGAACATCTCAGAAATAGGCCATAGTGCGGCATAGATCTAGATCTAGTATTCTATAACAACACTAACACTAACAGTGGCCACAGACTCAAATGTAGGTATATATAGGTTTGTGCTCATTGCACAATAATACGAAATGTCGGCGGGTTAAATTGGAGTAAAAACTAAAAAGAAACATAGAACATGATGGACATCTTTTAGTTTTGTGACAAACTCTCAACTAGAGCTTCCATTCATGGGCGTAGCCGGGTGGTGGTGGTTGTGTCATCAAACCAAAGTTGAATCCACTGTTAAAATCATTATTAAAAAAAAAAAAACTTATGAAAAAGGCGAACCATCAAGGTGACGAGAACAGATTGCCAAACTTTTTAGCCTCTTAGATCTCTAGTAGTCTTAGGCCGTGACCTCCGTGCCGCTTAGGCCCCTTGCCATTTTTTTTTCTGGTTTCTACGTGGTAATTCCATTAATGGGAAATTTCGATTAAAGTCCTCTACCTTCACCTCTGTTGAACCTAACATACACATCCATAACACTAAAGAAGATTACCCATCACAAATGGAAGTTCTCAGACACAGCAGAAATAAATACCTATCACTGTTAATATTAATAGCAGGGGATGTAGAGTCAAATCCAGGGCCTAGATCTAAAGATAGATGCAGCATCTGCAAAAAAATATGCACCATGAAACAGAAAGCCATTCAATGTGACACCTGCGATGAATGGTACCATGCATCATGTCTCCATATGAATACACCTGTGTATTATGCCTTAGGCAACAAAGATGCATCATGGCACTGTGTACCGTGTGGGTTACCTCAGTTTACATCAGGACTGTTTGATTCCTTTGATGCAGACACCTCTAACCCATACAACATCCTAAACACCACCCCAAACCAAACTCACCAACCACTAGCCAGATCCACTCCTGTTAAACCTAAATCTACTAAAATTAATACAACAGCCTCACTAAACAAACATACTAAAGAAGTAACACCAAAATACCTTAAAACCTTAGTAATAAATTTTCAAAGCATTAGGAACAAAACAGCAGACTTAGAAATTTTATTAGAATGTGAGAAACCAGACATAATTGCAGGCAAAGAAACTTGGCTACATCCTGAAATTTATAATGCAGAAATTTTCAATAGTAGGCCTAATTATGAAATTTTTAGAAAAGATAGGGCTGATAATCATGGAGGAGTTCTTTTAGCAATAAAAAACACTCTTTTAGCAGAAGAAATTACCTTACCTAACTCAAAAAATATAGAATCAACATTTTGTAAAATTAATACCACCTCAACATCCCTAATAATAGGCAGCATTTACAGACCACCAAATTCTAGTTTAGAATACATGCAGGAACTATGTAATCAGATTACTACACTTAAAGAGACAAATAAAAATGCAGTTTTTTGGATTATGGGTGATTTCAACCTACCTGATATAAATTGGAAAACACTAACCATAGATAAACACCAAAACCTTAAGGACATAAATGAGCTTTTCATAGAAACTTTACACAACCTAAGTTTAGATCAAATCATTAAAAAGCCAACTAGATTAAACAACACATTAGATCTCTTCTTAACCAACAGACCTGGATTAGTAGTTGATTATGATATTATCCCTGGTCTATCAGACCATGAGATCATAAAAATACACAGTCAGATAAAAGCAGTAGCCAATACAAAACCCAAAAGAAAAATCTTACTCTGGAATAAATGTAACCTAACACAACTACACCAAGCTGCATTAAACTTTCAACAAACATTCTTATTAGAAAAAGACATTAACCAACCAGTCGATGACCTCTGGAATTTCATTAAAAACCATCTTAAAAGCATTATAGAAAATCATATACCAACTAAATACACATCAAACAAAATAAATAAATGCTGGTTTAATAATAGACTAAAGAAGCTTTGTAAACAGAAGGAAAACCTATATAGAAAATTTAAAGAAACTAATGCAGAAAGAGTTTACAAAAAGTATATAAAAATTAAACACTTAACCCAAAAAGTAAGCAGACAACTGCAGAGTGAATACATAAACAATGTAATATCTAAAGATAACAACAAAAACCTATGGTCATACATTAAGTCTAAGAAAATGGAAACAACAGGCGTAGCGCCATTAAAAGATGAACATAACATAATACATAATGATAATGAAACTAAAGCAAACATTCTAAACAAATACTTTGCATCAGCATTCTCAGCCCCAGGAGACAAAGACATATTACTGAATTTGAACCAAGTAGACAACATAGAAGATATAGTAGTACAAGAAAATGGAATTCAAAAACTATTAGCCAACACCAAACCAAATAAAGCTTCTGGACCTGATGGTATTCCAGCTAGATTACTCAAAGAACTAAGTAATGAGCTAGTCCCAGTGTTCAAAATACTCTTTCAGGCTTCACTTAACCAGGGCAGAGTACCAAAGGACTGGAAAGAAGCTAATGTCACCCCCCTATTTAAAAAAGGAGAAAAATCTGACCCAGGAAACTACAGACCAGTATCACTTACCAGCATCACATGTAAAATCCTAGAACACATAATATGTAGCAACATCATAAACCACTTAGACAAACATAATGTCGTCACACCATACCAACATGGCTTTAGGAAATATAGATCATGTGAAACACAACTAATAGGACTAATTGATGATTTTTCAAAAGGTTTAGATAATAGTGAACAAATAGATGCTATCTTACTAGATTTTTCTAAGGCTTTTGACAAAGTTCACCACCATAGTTTGCTTAAAAAATTAAAATATTTCGGCATTAATGGTCCACTGCATCAGTGGATTAAAGACTTTCTGATAGGGAGAGAACAAACTGTAATAATAAATGGTTCTAAATCAACACAGATAACAGTAAACTCAGGTGTACCTCAAGGAACAGTCTTGGGTCCACTACTATTTTTAATTTACATAAATGATTTACCAAATTGCATTACTTCAGGAACAAAAGTCAGATTATTTGCAGACGATTGCATAATATATAGAACAATAAAAACAACACAAGACACAGATATTTTACAAAGAGAATTAGATGAATTACAGAAATGGGAATCAAATTGGAGCATGTCTTTCCACCTAGAAAAATGTCAGTTGTTAAGAGTAACAAAAAAACTAAAACAAATTAATTCCACTTATCTTATTCATGGCAAACCAGTAACACAGACTAAAAACGCAAAATACCTAGGTGTTATAATAAATGAAAAACTGTCATGGAATCCACATATTGATGAAACTACAAAAAAATCAAACAAAGCATTAGGATTTATTAAAAGAAATTTCTATAAATCAAATAAGAACATAAAACTAAAATGTTATTTAACCTTGGTTAGGCCAATAATAGAATATGCATCCTCTGTTTGGGACCCCTCAACTCAAGAAAACATTAAGAAACTAGAACAGACACAAAATAGAGCAGTGCGATTCATAACAAACGAATATTCACATTTGACTAGAGTAACACCTTTAGTAAAATCACTAAATTTAGAAAGCCTTCAGGACAGAAGGCTCAAAACACTGAACCATAATCTTCAAATACAAAAACAAAATTTAATAAAATACTCTGAAAGACACAAAGATAAAGGCACATTCCTCGTCCCATATGCTAGGACAAATTTGTACAAATACTCCTTCTTCCCTAGTGCTATTAGAGCATGGAATGGGTTGCCTGAGCTAGCCAGGAAAACCAGTGACTTGGCAGAATTTAAGTCATTGGTTAATATGCATGACTAAATGCATGACGGGTAGGACGTAATCATCTTCTTTTTTGAAGTAACGTCTGTATTATATAAGATAAGATAAGAACCGTTGAGGCACCACCGTCTTTCTCCATTCTGTCATATGCCTTGGATATATAGAATATCTTTCAACGACAGACCCATTATCTTCCTATCTTATAAAATACAGATATGTTACTTCAAAAAAACCTTGTTTTAGCAGAGTTGAAGATTAACTTAAACATCCTCCCCCAAACCTCCTGCAGTATAGTAGGGTATGTTAGGCTATATGGTGGCAGGCAGATTTGAACCCAGGACTAGTGAGATGACAGTCCAGAGCACATACCAGCCATTCCAGCTTTTAAAACTATCGCCTTGTAATTGGTGTAATATTAAAATATAAGCAACAACTACAACTAAGAACATATTTATAAGAATAAACACAACACTATAATATGTTATATGGTTAATAACTTATTTATTGTAGACATTTTCTCTGACATTGATAAAAAAAAACAATAAATAAAATACTTATTTCTAAAAAAAAAAATGCAGAAAAACAATTTTTAAACAATGCCAAATTTAGCTTTTTTTTTTTTTAAAAAGTAAAATTAAAAAAAAATGACATTTTAAAATAGGTAATCAAGAGTAATTAAGAAGCAATATTGAATAGGTGTAACTATTAGATGGTATAATACTAAAGATCCAAGAAATGTTAGTGTACTTTTAGCTGCTTATTGAAAAAAAACAACAAGTAAATCACATTTGTTTCTAGATTTATACAGCAATAACAAAGTTCATAATTTTCAAAATTATTTTAAGTTTTAAATAGCTCCATGACAATGCAAATTGTGTTAAAAAAGACAATGAATTGGTTTATGTCAAATGGATATAGGTACAAGGCATTTTAAGTAGTTAAAATTTATTAAAATGACATCTCCTGAAAAATACAAGAAATTTATTTATTCTTCAGTCATGAAAGGCACAAATCCTTTTGTCTTCCTGGCTTTCAATAGAGTCAAATAATCCCTTTGCATATTTTTTGGATATATAAGATAACTTGTTTACAATTTATGCCTTTCTTTCTAACCAATGAACATATTTGTGATGTGGCATCTGGACCTTTCGACAACTTGACAAAATGTTCAGTGAAAATTATAATTTTTATTTGTGTAGGTTACTTTTATTCAAGATAATCTACCTTAAAGTACCTAAACAAAATAAAATTTATTCAAGATTATCTACATAAAAATACCTCAAAAATATAACAATTATTAATTCAAGACAATCTATCTAAGACTATCTCAACAAAACAATATTTATCGAAGATAATGTACCAAAGAATACCAAGTGTAAAACATTGGCAACCAGGTATAGAGACCAAAAATTACAATAACTCATCATCTTATATATTACAGGCATTCCTTAAAAAAAGAATAATGTGTGTCAATCTAGTCTTGCATATTGATTAGAGATTTAAACTCTACTAAGTCATTGGTTTTCCTGACTGATTAATAATAAATTTGTATTTAACATTTAAAATTACTAAATGATTAAACACAAAAAATTAATTTAGCATAACAAAGAATAATGTTATTTCCAAAAAAACATCCACAGTAAACAAGCAGTCTTTCTTTCAACATACCAACACAGCCACAGTAAACAAGCAGTCTTTCTTTCAACATACCAAACACAGCCACAGTAAACAAGCAGTCTTTCTTTCAACATACTGACCCCAAACACTAACAAAACTCTAGATGCCATCAGAAAAGTCAAAAGATTCAGACCACATATTGTGCATTCTGTTCATCATTCATACCATGAGAGCAAATAAAGTAAAATAACTCTTCCATATGTAAATAATTTTTAAAAAGTTATGTTCTGTCGCTTTTTTTTTCATTTTCAAATGATATTACAAAGAAATAATTCAAGCAACTTGATTAGACAGTACAGAATAATTTTTTAAAATTACTTCTAAGTATTTGTAATGTGATTTACACTGTTTTACATCTTTTTAAAAATTCTTAATTCATACTACAATTTTATCTAAGTTTTACTGTCTTTGTGCACTAGGAACAAAGTTAACAGGGAATGTAGTGGAGAGAGAAATAAGTAGCAGGAATAAAGATGACAGTCCTCTTAAGGAAATGCAAATGATATGAACAATGATCAATTACCATAAGGCTATCAGGTCTATACATACAGCTATGTTACATGCGATGCACAGTTTTGTTTTTGAATGACATTCAACAGATCAACAAAGAAAAATTACAAAGCAAACTTATGAAGGCTTGATGTTTAGTACAAAAAAATGAATAAGAAATCATATTTAAGAAAAATATAATTAAATATTAACAATCTTTAGGGACCCTGCAGTATAATTCCATAACTTAGTTTGCATCAACTAAACAGGTACAGTTGTAACACATGACTCATTCTTAACCCTAAGTCACCATATTAAGTATGCAATGCTTGATTTGAGAGCACTTTTCAATGGCACACAGATGATGTCAGGTAACCATGAAAGACAAACAGACTTGTTGAAATATTGCTGAGAGAGAAAAATGTTGACACATACATAAATATGAGATATTTCAATGTAACTTGTGCTTTCATGTTTTGGGTGTTCCTTCAGAATTTATGATTACATCCTAACCTAAATTTCCCACAGCATTGGGGGGGGGGGAATGGCAGCAGTTAGGGTTCAAATCCAAGACCATCCAGACAACAGTACAGAGCACATATACCACATGACCAGACAGCCATCCTGAACAATGTATGAACAGCAGCCATTAACGAATTAATGGAAAGATTAATGAGTACAACCAAGGATGTAAAAAATAATTTAAAGCATGTTTGACTATGAACAGTTCCTATTAATGAAATCATAACAAATATCAAAGTACAACAGAGATGAATGAAGCTTTGAGCTTCATCAACAATACTTGTATATTCTTTGTATTATGTACAGTGTAATATCTGAATCATTGCCAATATTCACAGCTTTGTAGAATGAATGTCCTGTTTGAGGTCTAAAAATCCCAGGGTCATAGGAATTGCAGTACAGTTCAACCATGATTCTATAGTTATTGCACATTTTGAGACTGAAAGAAGACTTGAATTTATCCTTTTAAAATAATGGTATTAATTCAATGGCTTCTAAATATATTTTGATAAATCTCATTTTTAGTAACAACTTCTATACTTTGTCGCTCTGGGAGAAATTGATACATTTGACAATAACAAAAGAATTCATTTAAAATAAAAAGTTTTCTAAGCTAAAAATATACATCAACAAAATCATTGGCAGGCAGAAACAAATTGATGTTTATCATATCAAGGATGGCTATCTGTAAATAGAACAATGAAATAACGGATATAAAATATATTTGCATATTTTATAAAAAATAAATAAATACCGGTAATGGACAGCTGCTTTCATTATTAATAAAAAAAACCCCACAAAACTCTTTCATTCCATGGATGCTTCATTTACTAAGGAGATGCACTGACTGAGCGGTAATGCACTTGGCTTCCGAACCTGGGGTCCTGGGTTCAAATCCTGGTGAAGACTGGGATTTTTAATTTCAGGATCTTTGGGCGCCTCTGAGTCCACCCAGCTCTAATGGGTACCTGACATTAGTTGGGGAAAAGTAAAGTTGGTCATTGTGCTGATTGACACCCTCGTTAACCGTGGGCCACAGAAACAGATCTTTACATCATCTGCCCTGTAGACTACAAGGTCTGAAAGGGGAAATTTTTTTTTTTCATTTACTAAATGAAAATTAAAGATCATTTTTCCTGCAACTGAAATATATATTTATTCTATGCATGTAGTCTGAAAAGTTTCCCACCTAATAATGAAATGTATATTTCTTTCTTTATTAATTTGTGTTCCTCTTCATGATATCCTTATACATCTATGTATTATCACACAGCAATTATCACACTTCAACACATCCAATAGTAGGCCTATTAAGCATCTTTCCAAAACTAAATGTTTTGTTCCAAGGTCAGAGTGCTGGACATTTATGTATACCATATCCACTGGCATCACTTAAACATGACTATAACATGGCAGCATGGTCATGCGGGTTGCGCGCTAGACTGTCATTTAGACTTTTCAATGTTTTTTTTTTCATAGGCGATTGGCTTATATAAGTACAGCCAAAAAATTATAAAGTTTACAGCTTTTTCTCTGTATAACAATGTTCTAAATCTGATAGTCTAGTACCAAGTTTATGTAATACATTATTTACCTTTTGTTTTAGAAAACTCTGCAGAAAAAGAAATTTCTACCCGTTCATCCGTCATAGCCTGAGGAACTATACTGTCATATCTTACATAAACATCATCAGCAAGGGATGGACGTCTATACCAACGTAGAGTAAAAAAGATAGATGACAAAATCATCTGAAACAATTTGATAGAAATTCAGGTTTATGTAAATAAATATCATGTAATGTCTTCATGTCACTTTGTTTAGTTTATATAAAAAAAATTATGTTTGTACGAAATAGTTCTTCAGATGTTATGTCTTAAGTAAACTATCACAACAAACCAGAGAAATGTTGCAAAGGTAATAAACAATTATTAATATGAAATAACCTAAATTTAAAGCCAGAATTGTTGACATTGTTTAGATAAACTTTTCTTGTAGAATAAAATAAACATTTCTGATACATTAAGAACATTGTAGGACATGTCTTTGAAAGAGCATCTGTAATTTAAAAGATAAGATTGAATCTTTTTCTAAGCTAAAAAAAAAATTTTCTAAACATAATTTGTGGCATTAAAAAAAATAAACCCTGCTAACTGCTCAAATACAACTGAAGAGAACAGCACACTAGTTTTCCTTGGTACAGTCTACAGAAGAGAACAGCACACTATTTTTCCTTGGCACAGTCTGCAAAAGAGCTGACAGCTCAGCAGCAAAAAGCTGACTAGAAGAAGAAGAAGAAACTGCTCAAATAAGTGGTACTAGTGAATGAGGATTGAAGTACTTACCACACAAAAATTTATCCCACTCACTACTACTGCCCCATTTCTAAAGCCTATTTCATCCACCAGGACTCCAGCCATCATTGGACTTATAAAGGACCTAAGGAAATAAAAAAAAAAGGAAATATTTAAAGAATAAGAGGCAGAATTCAATAGATTTTATGGCCAATAGGTTATAAAAAAATAAACCAATGTATTCCTTTCTCCCATGACATGTACTAGAACTTAGAGGAGCTTTTAAAATAGCTTGGCAAGCTGGATAATTGAAATAGTAAATGTGAATAATAATGTTTTAGATGGCTGGATAATAGAATGGTAAATGTGAATATTAATGTTTTAGATGGCTGGATAATAGAATAGTAAAAGTAATTAATAATGATTTAGATGGATGGATAATTGAATGGTATATGTGATTAATTTTTTTTAGACGGCTGTTAGTTGAATGGTATATTTAATTAATTATGTTTTGGACGTCTGGCAAATTGAGTCAATTGTCTCACAGTTTTAACTTGCTTGCTGTGTTCTGTAATATAGTGTCATTTCTAAAAGGAATGCAAACAGAAACATAACACACTTCAAGACCAACTTTCACAGGGTGCAGTACTAAAGGTAGGAGTAAATCAGTAGCAAAATATGAAAATTTTTAGTGCTAAGAATCTTATTATCTTAAAGAAAAATTGTGCTGTAACCTTATCTGTAAGTTTGTTTTGCAATTTTGACTTTAAAAACAAATTAGCATCATCTACTATAATAAACAACTCTTTTGTTTCTTTAGTGATTATATTATTAAATGAATTTTGTTTCTTAAACTAGTACATGTGAAGTATGCTTGCTTGAAAATTTTGACTGTGGTTAATTAATGTATGTATATTCAAGGCTACTTTTTCATGATAATGGCTTCCCTCTTTTAACTATCAACCCAATATTTTCTGAGTTATGGATTAAATAGGACAAGTTTAATATAAAAAAAAAACGTATTAAAAACCTCGCTTAAAGTGAATGAAATCGGATCAATCCTTTGAAATCAATCAAATAATAATTTTTTTGTATAACTCCAAATTTAACCATATACGTGCAATCGACATGTTATACTCTAAAGAGCCCTACACTTTTCTAAGTATGTATGTGTGTGTTCATTATGTTGTTTGTTTATTCTTTTTTCTTTTGTAAATTTTGTAAACACATATTTTGCAAAAAAGGCTTATGTAGCCATTAATGAATAAATGAATATATACATTTTTCGAGCACTCTATTGATGCTATCAATGCCACTAAAAAATCTTTAATTTTCAATTGAAGAAAGTGTTTTTTATGTATGATATCGGTATATAAATTTCTACTCCTGCTTGTGAAGTATAAATTTAGTATAATTTAGTACAGTTTCCATATAAAACATAATTAATTTATTATGACTAATTAATTGACTAATTGGTTAAATTCTTAAAATTGATTCATGTGTTATCATTGAGAATGAATAATTATTAAATTTCAATTTGTTCTAAGAGTGGGAAGTGGGAGAAATAATGTAGAAAAGACTATGACCAGATAGACAGAAAGAGATATAAGCAAGGTAAAAATGAATAAATAAAAGAATATTATTGATAGGCTCAAACTTCAGATTATTGGAGGGCATGTCTGGTGCCATTTTTTTTTTTTTTTTTTAATTTTAAATTACTAAATAGGGGAGATTATAATGCTGATTAAACCCTATTATTGTAAGTTTTGACTCCCTTTTCAACAAAAAAAGCACATATAAAACATAATTAATTAATCACAACAAATTGACCAAATAAGTGGTTAATTTTTTAAAATTGAATCACGTGTTGTTATTGACAATAATTGTGCAAAGTTTCCACTTGCTCCAAGAATGGGGAGAAATAACGTGTACAATATTTTGACCAGACCAACAGATGAATTGAATTGACTGATATATAAATGAGGTAAAAACTTACAATGAAAAAATATGTTTACCCTATAGAGAAAACTGAGACAAACAGCCCTGAAACAACTCCATATGTATCCAAGTTGTCCTCAAAACCAACCTCCCTGTAAATGTAAACCAGGTCATCAATAAAACATAGTAAATATTCAAATCTTTGCATATTTGGTATAAAACAATCAGAAAAATATCATTTCGAAATCAAATATGATTTCTTTTAGTTTTAAAACACTTTCTTGAAATGTAAAGATACTTTTATTTTGTAATTTTCAGCTAGCATTTACAAAGTAAAATTTGTAAGTCAACCTTTTCCTAAAAAAAAACAACAAAAAACTGTTGGACTTACAAAGCACCAATCAGTAAACATTTCATAGAAGGCACAACAGTGGCACCAAAGAAAGTTCCAGTGATGACAAGACCAATAATAATGACCCACAACTTGCTGTGAAATTAAAAGACATTAAGTGCATTCAGGGTTATTTTATCTTATAAAATGCAGACATTACTTAAAAAAAGAAGATGATTACGTCCTACACGTCATGCATCTAACCATGCATGTTAACCAATGACTTAAATTCTGCCAAGTCATTGGTTTTCCTGGCTGGCTCAGGCTATTGGAGGCGCAGTGGCTGAGCAGTAAAGCGCATGGCTTCTGAACCTGGGTTCAAATCCTGGGATTTTTAATTTCAGGATTTTTAAGGGCCTCTGATTCCACCCAGCTCTAATGGGTACCTGAACCTGACATTAGTTGGGGAAAGTAAAGGCGGATTATCACAGTGCTTTTATGCACTATGCAAGACAGCAGGGTTTCCGTCCAGGGCTTTTGCAAGAGAGGATTTGAGCCTCTCAATCCCTCACTCTAATGGAGTTTGATGATGATGATAACTACATATTAGGTTTTATGATGATGAATAAAAGAAATAGGTGCATCTTATGAAATCATCTTGGTTTAAACACTCATTAAACAAAAAAAACAACAATATAATGTCAAGAGAGCTCTCACGGAGGTTGCAGAACACACAACTGAGACCCAAAGAAAAGCCCTTGCCAACAAAATACAAATGGTAAAGGACAAGGTTCTATGTACATCAGATGAGGCAAAATATGCATGTTGCAGCTGGGTTTGCGAGATCACATGAAATATTGCACTCATCTTAATCTTCAGAATCAAAGATAAAGCTTTATTGTCAATTTTACATCACTTAAAAATGTTTAAAAAATATGATCTCTCTTTTTTTTTTTTTAACACTTGCTTAAAATTAGCATGAGCTCTTTCACTTTACTTTTATCTATATAGTTACATTTTGCAATACATTTATTTGATTCATCATGTTTTCATCCTGATATGTCAATTTTCACTTTGTATCACTTATGTTTTTCAATAGCTTAATATTAAGTCTTCATTCTCTTATGATTTGATTATCTAGAGGCGCGCTTTAGGTGACTTCTAATGAACGCACAATTATGACGACATTAATACAAAGTATTAGATTACATTAAACACCACTTTATATTGGCGACCATGTTCAAACAATCAACAGGTCGTATCACAATCAAGGATTAGCTCGAAGTCAACAAACTACTTCAACTCAACGACCAAGTCAGAGTTCGACAGGACTGATTTTTGCCTGATCAATAAAGACCTTCCTTAAGGGAACAGTAGTAGCAAAAAGAAGAAGAGGCAGACAGAGAAAGCGATGGGAAGGCAACATAAAAAAATCGGACAGGCCTGTTATTGAAAGAGGCAAAAGACAGAGAGGAATGTAGAGAGACGGTCGACAAATCTTGTGTGGTGCCCCAATGGTCCAACATACTAAAGGACAGGTGAAGGTGAAACATATCGGACATAGAAAAGATAACTCTAATTTAACTGCCACTTATAGTCAACCCTTAAGTTTATGAAAAAAAGATTTGCTGACAAATTAAAAATTTTATTAAAAAAAAAAAAAAAAAAAACTTACACTGGTAAGAAAGACAGAAATGGAGCTGGTCCTATCAGAAGAAATGCTATTCCACACATTAAGTTGCCAAGAATTATCATTGGAGGATTATATCCCTAGGAATAGGATAGAAAACACTATTATGAAAAACAAACATGAATCAAATTGAGTTTAATTAATATTTTTTCTACGTTAGCCTGCTACGACAAACTATAGTTTCAAATTGAATCTTGTAAAATCCATGAAATTGACATTCCTCTTTTATTATCACACTTGTATAAAGTTCATACTTCTTACTTCTACTAGTAAAACTAAAATGCTCAGCCTTATGAGTTCATCTTATTCAGAGCAAGATAGGTAATAGATAATGTCAAAATTTTGAAACTGATGAGTATGAGTTTAAAGAATGATGCGATTTTAGGATGACAGTAAATTCACCCAACTCTAATGCAAATCTGACATTTTGGGAGGAAAGTAAAAGATGACCACATTATAATCACATCAACCATGGCCACAAAAACAGATTACCAGAATGTATTCTGCTCCCTTTTAATCAATTTGTTAATTCAATAACTAATATATAGCCCAGATCTTTACTCAGGTCATTAAGATTTGGATATGTTTCCCTGAACACTGGTTCAATGTTTATAATAAAGGAAATATTTTAAATAAAATCAATTTCAATGTAGCTTGAGGTTAGTAATCAGACATATTTATTATTTCCTTCCTTTATTTTAAAATGAATCTGCCTTCACTATCTTCAGTATTTTAAATTAATTGACCAAACATGCAGGTTGCAGTTAGTAAAAAAAAATGGGGTCTAAAATTGGAGAAAACTACAATTACTTTAACTTATTATTTTCTAATTTAAGAGCTATTCATTGCCTAAAATGTTATCAAGTCTTAAATAACCTACTGTTCTGTCACTAATATAGCCCCATAGAGGTGATGTTAATCCATAAAGGCCAGGTGCTATGACAAATATCAAGCCTATTGTAGATGTGGATAAATTGAACTGAAATAAAAAGAAAAGTAGAGAACATTTAAGTATAAAAAATGAAATTGAATTTACAAAAATAAAATACCTGCATTCATCTGCAAATTACAAATAGTGCTCAGACTAATCTTTCATTTAAAGATTCACATCTACAATTAAAATAGCCATTAAAAATGTATATAACCCTAATTTAAAAAAAACAACTAAAGTACCCTTTCCAGTCCTTGTGATCTATTATTCAGCTGATGTAAAGGTAATCTGTTTCTATGGCCGATGGTAAATGCGGGTGTCTATCCCAATGACTAACCGGATTTACTTTCCCCAATAAAAGTCAGGTACCCTTTACAGTTGGGTGGAATCAGGAACATCCTAAAGATCCAGAAATTCAAAATCCCAATCTTCACCCAGATTCAAACCTGAAACCTTTCAGTTCAGACGCTAAGCATTTTACCAGTCAGCCACCAACACTGATATATAGAAGATAAATAAAAGAAGTAAAACTGTATTCACCTTTTCCAAATAATTAGCAAAAATTGGATCAAGGTACACAATGGCTATACTACTGGCTAATATGCCGATTGAAGAAAACCATACAATAGGACTCATCAATAATTTCAATAGGCTGCCTTTTCTTTCAAAATTACCATCTGAAAGAAGAAAAAAAATGAAACAAATAGAAAAAATACTTCAACATTTATTAAAACTACTACTTTCTAATCTATTCAATAAAGCTTACAATTGTTCAAAACTGCTACCAACTAATATCAATTAAACATAAATAGGGGTTGTTACCATGTGGAACTGGTAGAATGAAAAACATCAGCATGCCAGTAGCTAAAACTGCACCGCCAATCACAAAGAAAGGTAAACCGTAGCCACCAGCCTGTTATGAGGAAAAATTTCCTCTTTGACTAACTGTATAAATAAAGGGTTTTTAATTGCTTTAGTATAATAAGCTATAGATACAACTTTTAATAGTACCTCATAAAGAAATCCACCTATAGCTGGTCCAGCCATTAGACCTATACCATTAGATGTTTCCAAAAAACCCTAAGAAAGAAAGATAATAAAGATAAGATAAAGTTGAATAGATAATTGCACTTTTTATTTTGAAATAATAAACTATATTGTCTTTAAAAATAGCATTACAATACAGAGATATACTGGCTACTGCCTTACTGAAGTTTTTTACTTTTAGAATGTGGAGGATGCAATTTATATGATAAAATAAAAAGGAGGGGATTCCAATTAGTATTAGGTAAAACTATTAGGTAGCTTCTTATTTCCTGCTTTCAAAAACTCATCAGATTTTGATACCTTAAAAAAAAAAGGTTTTAACATTTAGCAAACCAAAATCCTTATTGACTGTCCTTTTTACCCTGGAGATGTGGCCTCAGGAAAATATTTTTATTCTACAATACTTACAACATGAGAAGATGAAACTTACAAAAACAGTCGCTACATGTTTTGGAAATTCATTTGAGATGATTGCTAAAGATGAGGTTATTAAAGCCGAGAGTCCTAATGCTTCGACACTTCGGCAAGCAAAACAGATGATAATGAAAGGCAAGCCTGATGGACTTTTATCAAGGATACTGTTTTAAAAAAACAAATGATAGTGAAAGAACAAACACCTAATGTAAATGAGTAATGTTAGAATAAAAAAAGTAAAGTTCCCTTTTCAGATCTTACGATCTATGGAGCAGATGATGTAAAGGTCATTGTTTCTGTGGCCCAAGATTAATGAGGGTGTAATGTGGTCAGTACAATGACCAACTGCCTTTACTTTTCCCCAATTAAAGTCCGGTACCCATTAGAGATGGGTGGACTCAGAGGCGCCCAAAGATCCTGAAATTAAAATCCCAGTCTTCACCAGGAATCGAACCTGGACCCCCGGTTCGGAAGCCAAGCGCTTTACTGCTCAGCCACTGCGCCTAATATAAGAATACATTTATAACTGTCATGACATTACTCTATCCAATTATTTAATCGAGTCAAGCAACATTTGGTTTAAACTATTTACATTGCTAATTAAAGAGTTTCTTTTTCTTCTTTGTATTGTCAATAACTTGTCACATGCTATTACTATTTATGTGATTATTTTAGCTTAAATAAAGAGGCATAAAAAAGTCCTAAAAAATAAACAAGAAACTAACCTAACTTAAATGAAAGTTTGATAGTCAAACCTTACCCAAATAAAATAGAACAAGATCCTCCAACTAATATGCCAGAAACAAACAAAAATTTTGGACCAATTCTTGTCAGCTATTTGGAAAAGAGGCATAA
Source organism: Biomphalaria glabrata (assembly GCF_947242115.1). Lineage (NCBI taxonomy): Eukaryota > Metazoa > Mollusca > Gastropoda > Planorbidae > Biomphalaria > Biomphalaria glabrata. Next base: position 11,887,237 of record NC_074727.1, read on the forward strand.
GTATTAAAACATTTGTGCAGGCTATAAATATAAAACTTAAGTCTGTGTCAATGAAAAATGATAAAACTAAACAGTTGATATGCTGTTATGTTGTCATGCATACAATTCAAAGGATGCATTCCTTATATTTAAAAAGGGACAAGCTGATCTTTATTGGTAAACATTTGGTTTCAAGTCAAAAGTCAGGTGGAGGTTGATATTAAACATTTGATACACGGTTATGACAGCATTGTGACCTGAGTTGATGACTGCCAAGTTAAAGCTCACATGTAGGTGAGGGTGAGAAACTGGAGTTTTTAAGTGAAATTTGAGGATAATTCTCAATGCTTTGTGCTCACCATATAAGACCCTAATTAACTCTAATGGAAAAACATTATTGAATTTTCGTTGAGTTCAGAAAACATAAGTACTGATGTGCCAGAGTTTGTAAAAATGCAGAGCTATCATAAATGGGGTTTGAAAAGAAAAATACAGAAAATACAACAGAGAAAAAAATTGCCCAAATATAATTAAAGGAAATGTATGAACAATAACAAGAATGTCATGTGGCCATCACAACTTAACTGCCTTTACTTTTCCCCAACTAATGTCAGGTAGCCATTAGAGTTAGGTACACTCAAAGCACCCTTAAATTCCCAAAATTAAAAATTTCAAATTTTTACTGGGATTTGAACCAGAAACCCCTTTACAACTCAGCCACCACAATCCTATATTGCTACAACTGTCTTTTTTTTAAATTACAGAAATGTACAAAGTTCTAATGTTGTCCACACTGTATGAATGCACTCTCTTTTGCTGCTTCATCGTCAACATGATGATTGGGTAAGAGCACAGCACTGTTGGGTGCCAAGTTTTTGAGATTCTACTGTACTACCAATGTAAACAATACATCATAATAAAAAGTTGTAAAATATCCTTACAAAGTTTCCATAAATTGGAGAGGAGATAAAGATAACTAGCTGGAATAGGCTGAAAATTAATCCTGTAACTGTTGTGGAGACACCTTTATACTCTGCCTGTAAACACAAAATTAAACAATGTATCTTATAAACTGATAGCAACAGCCTGCAATGGGAAGTTAAAACTTATCATATATTTTATTATAACCATTAAACTTAGGTACCAGTAACAGATTGTTATATATGAGTTCCACAACAACTCTAAGTTAAACTATATTATCTTATTAAATAACAATTATTATAACTAGTGTAGATAACCTTCACACATTAGATAATTTTCTGAGGCAGTTATTCAACAGTGGCATGATGTATACAAGTTTTTTTCTATGTTTTTTTTTAGGTTCAGGATTTTCTAGCATGATAAATATAAATTCATATCTTAGTATTGCCTTGTACAATAAAAACACCAATAACCAAAAAAAAAAAAATAAAATGCTTTTTTTTTTAAAAACCAAAGCTTATATGAAGTGTAATTGTATCAGTTTGTTTGGATAAGTCATGCAATTAAATTTGTAAAAGATCTCGACCAACAACAATAAATCTGTGCGACTAGAAATATTTTTTGTTTAACATTATTTCATGCTTTTAGCTTTCTCAATATGATCCTATATATATTACTAATCTGGACCAGTTGGGAAAATGAAATTATTTTTTTTGGGGGGGGGGGGGGGGGGGGGGGGGGGGAGAGAAAGAAATGAGTCTGGGTGAATTTTACTGTATTTGGTTTTTAAAAGCATTTACAAAAAAAAAAAAAGGGGGTGGGGGACAATCTGAATTTAAACTTATGGCCCATGCCTCCTCAAGCTGACATTCTAACCACTCTGCTATTGAGGTGCTTATAACTAAAGAAGATTGTATACTTATGTATTGTTTATTTATAAAGGAAACTAATTCAACTTATACCACTACTTCAGTAAAGAACAATTTCTTTCCTATGTTCGAGAAACCAAACAAAATAATTAATTACCAACAGTTAATTGTTTAATTTTTTTAAATTGATTCTTGTGTTGTCAGGTAAAAGAAACAATAGTGCAAAATTTCATCTTGATCCAAGATTAAGTGTCAGAGAAATAACCAGACAGACAGACAGAGTGAGTTGATATAAGCTTTGTAAAATAGAAATTTTATATACAGATAATAAACATTTTACCTGCCCCTCACCTCTTGTGGGAAAAATGGAGCCAGCAAAGAGTAGCCACATCCAGTAAAGAAATTAGCCATGGACAATAGAACTATGACCAATTTATTTCTTCTGGTCAAGCGTCGAAAAGCAAACTTTTCTTTTTCTTCTGTTTTATTTTTGACTGCAGTAGCACCCAGTGGTACAATAGCCAATGGTGAATCAACAATATCGTTTTGTATGGCATCTGAAACAAAATGTCTAATGTGACCCATCCACAGTATAAATTAAAAAGTAAACTAACAAAATATAAAATGACTGATTTACTATTTCATTGAATTTTTATAATCAAGCAAAAAAAGTGTTAGCTAGTAAAAGACAAAGCACCATTCAACAAATCTTGTAATACAGTGGTATGACAAAGTAGAAGATACCAAACTCTGGGAGATGTTCAAAGAAAAATAGAGATGCAGATCTTTGGATTGTAGAGGAAACGAATGGGTCACATCTTACGAGGGTCTGAAAGGGAAACTAAAACTAAAAAAAAAGAAATGTATATCTTTGTTTACACATTTATTTAAAAAATGTTATAGCTTTGAAATTAAACACACAATAAAATACAGTGATGGTACAACATGGTTTGCATATTGGCAAAACAAAAAATTCGAGTTACTTGATCATAATCTGACCGAAGTACATATTAGCTTACTTTGTTACATTGATAACAATTATTTCTCTTTGACACTTTAGATTATGTTAGAGATGTTAGAGATTAAGTTCAAGGAATACTATGAATAAAAAAAGGTTTCCTTCTAGTGTATTCTTTATAAAAAGTTAAATGGTTAAAAAAAAAATAAAAATAATCCAACAATTTTTTTTTTTAAAGTTTTGCATGTAGAAATGAATCCTCTTTGTTGACTTCCTTATGATATTAGTAATTAGCGTAACAGATGTTTGTTTGTTTGACATGCTTCAGAATTGAAAATTATAACATCCTAACTCAAACCTCCCTCAGGACGTTGGAGGGGAGGGGGGCAGGGACCAGGATCATGGAGATAACAGTCCTTAGCTCAGGGGTTCTCAACCTGTGGATCACGACCCCTTGGGGGTCGATTGACCATTTGCCAGGCGTCGTCTAAGACCATCAAAAATATTGATTGTTATTGTCTATTCTTTTATTGCTGTATGTGTGTGTGTGTGTGTGTTGTGGGGGGGGGGTCTCAGAAAAGTGGGGGATTGTAAAAAGGGGTAGCCGAACTTAAAAAGTTGAGAACCGCTGCCTTAGCTCATACCACATGACCAAGAAGATGTGTTGAATCTTCTAGATCTTCACTTAGACTTTTTTTTTTATATTTATATGCAGACTTGCTTTTATTTTCCTATGTTCTCTGGTACTTCAAACTTTGGGTCATAAAATTGATGAATATCATTCATATGGTTCAGTTCTTTCACGTTCTAAACTATATAAAATATGATGGCCACTCTTTGTACTCTTTAATAAGGCCCCAATTTACCCAGTGACGTTTATTATAAAACAGACTTATTAAAGTAAAGTGACTGACCCAGTGACAATTAGCTGTTATAAAACAGACTTAAAGTAAAAGAGACTGACCCAGTGACTATCAGTTATACAAAACAGACTTAAAGTTAAGTGACTGACCCAGTGAAAATAAATTATTATAAAAACAGACTTAAAATTAGATTTAATTAATTAGGAAACTGACCCAGTGACAATTAGTTATTATAAAACAGACTTAAAGTTAATTAATTAAGAGACTGACCCAGTGACAATTAGTTATTATAAAACAGATTTAAAGTTAAGAGACTGACCTGTGCCATTTGTTTTGGTAGTCCCAGAATCAGACTTTATGAGAGGTGAAGATTCATCTGTCTCTGTCATGTTTTAAAGAATCAAATGTATTTCTAATCTGCCAAGAGAATAAATAAGAAAATCTCTTTATTTCCCTTGTATAATAATGACATTTAAGACACAATCATTAATGCACATCAGTTTATCCAGCGTATATTGTAGGCTATAACATTTCAATTAGCAAACACTCTGGCTGTTCATCACTTACAAAACAAAAAAAAAGATAAAAAGAAAATACCAGGGCTTAGTTTGTATCTAGATCTAGATCTGGTTATCTTTTTATTACCCAGATATATATCCATAATGTTATATGCACAGACTCAAATGGATATATAGGCCAAAATAATTTTATAAGTTAATATAGACATGTGTATAAATAATCTTTATTTTTCTCAAAGCTTTTGTGATGTTTGTTTTATATAGATATTATAATATAGATCTTTTTTTTTTTAATATGGTGATCTACAGGTTCTGTTGGAGCACAACAATGGTAAGGACTTTGTCCAAATTTAATGTTTAATGTCTTACACATAGTCTAATAGATAAAAGGGTGACAGCTTGCACACATAAAAATGAAAATTAGTTGAAAAGGGACTTCATATGTGAGATCTATTCTTCTTTTTGCACAACACTATAACAACATATGTTTAAATTTATGAACAAGAATTCTTCAGTCAATTATTGATGTTGAGGTGCTTTGAATTGGCCAACAAAATGTCAAGTGGAAGTGTGTTAGACACACAAATATGAACATACTATATATTCACCTATAGGGCCTATCCTTATATAAATATGTATTACATTGTTCTATGTTATTATGTATCTTTCATAATGTAATCTACACTTTTTAAAATGAAAATTGACTAGATCAAGAAAATATTTATACATCCACAAGGGGAACTTGTGTATATATATATGTATATACACAGTGCTTTTTTGTGACAGTATGCACCCCACTACGGCGTATCGGCACATTTTTCAATGTTGGGAAAAAAATTATTACTTTTCTTGTATTTTACGTTTATTATTAATTTATTGGTAGTTATATCTAATAGTTAGGCAATCCATTAAGTACCGGCACCTATAATTCTTTACTAAAAAAAGAACTATATTTATTATATATTATATATATATCAAACAAGGCTTGTCTCTGAGTCCAAAGATTAGTGAGGAATGCAGTATTTCCCCTGTCTACGCAGCCCCAGCTATGACCTACATATTTTGCAACATCCAGGGCGCCTCTATTATGTCGACCACCTTTTAGCTCACCAATAAAGACTGCCTTTGGCATACGTTCATCTCCCATACGGGATACGTGCCCTGCCCAGCGTAACTGTCAGACCATAAGAATTAAGTTCCTCTATACTGTCCATATATATATAAATATTATAGGCCTAATATATATAATTTAATTGCTTTTTTCTTCCATTTCATCTCCACTCCACACACACACATACAAAATTAAAAAGGTGTTCCACTTAATTGTCAGCTCAATATAATTCTAGCAATATCTTTAGTTATAATATATTTAGAATAATTTAGATTCATATATAGATCTATATATTTTTCTAGTAATTAAAAATGTAAGCTTCAAAGAGTTCCTTAATATTAAGAGTTGCCTATGCATATTATTAATCATATTATATCTATAGTTATAGCCTGCTATAACAAAAGTTTGTATACTTAAATTCATTAGGGCTATAAGTTATAATGATGCAAGGCATAAATAAAAAACACTATTTGACCCAGTCTATATAAGGTAAGACTAAAATTACTAAAAACTAAAAGATGAGTAATTACCATTAAGGAAGTTGTGAGAAAATACACAAACTACAAACAAACTATAAAAGCTTGATCTAAATCTAGAAATTAGATGTAGATCTAGTAGTAGGCCTAGTCATATATACAATAGTCAACTCAATAGTATTAAAGTAGGTAATCTTAAAGTAATATAAATGTAATTGTAATTAATAAGTATGTATATAGTATTATATTAGTCACATCATATGTATTAAGTAGTAGATATAAGTTTAGTATAAGTAGACAAAAGATCTATTATATTCTAGATAGTAAGATAGATCTAATTATAATTTATAATTAGATCTATCTAGAATTCTAGATCTAGATTCTAAAGTATTCTAGACCTATACTAGTCTAGAGTAGATCATGTATTGTAGCAGTCGTAAACAAACATTTAGTAACGTGATAATATTGATAAAACAACGAAAAAAAAAACAAACTGTCACGTGATAACCTTTAAATTGTGTATTAAAAAACTACATCTATACACTTTGAGACAGTTGATTTCACTCAAGTCTAAGTACATACTAGTATAATTACTACAGAATAACAGACACAGTATACAGTCTAAGACAATTATAAGACATCTAGATCTAGAGTGTACTTTTTTTTATATAAGTCATAATAAGTGTCTTATAAAACTATAATAGAGCAAAGAAGAATGTAATGTTTAAAGCAGTTCCAGAATCTTAAACTAGACTCTTATACTACCTTAATACATTAACATAACATAGATCTAGATCTATGAGTCTATATTTATATATATAGATCTATAAGCATAACTATAATATATATATATATATATATATATATATATATATATATATATAGAGAGAGAGAGAGAGAGAGAGAGAGAGAGATAGAGAGATCTACTTCGGATCACGCTCTGTGAGTGTCACTTGTTTATGCAATCCTGTTAAACTTACATTAGTTACATGGGTCATTGATCATAGCAGACTATAATCTATATCAGGCTTGCAAGACTCAGAAGCGGCGCAAAAAGTAGGCGACGTGGGCGGCCTCGCGGTTCGAGGTGCCTCGCAGGTTTTTTTCAATAGGCCTACTTAAAATATGTGCATCTGGTGGTACATAATTGTATAATAGGCCTATATATATATATATATATATATATATATTGTATAATATATATGGACCTCATTCACCAATCGTAAACATACAACATTTAGTCACGTGATCATATTGATAAAACAACGAAAAAAAAACTGTCACGTGACAGCCACTGTGTATTAAAATTAGATCGTAATTTGTATAGAAGAGATAAAGAACCACGTGGCAAAATAGTGTTTGTTTACGATTGGTGAATGAGGTCCATTATCAGAATCCACAACTTCTATTTTTTTTAAAAGTTGAACACGCCACACAGATGTCAAAACAGATTAAAACAGTTAGGCCTACCTAAGATTAGTAGGGTAAAAAAGCAACATAGGCCTATATATATTTCTCAAATGCACCAGAAACCGTAAAGTTTAACAACTTTAAGTTATTTTTAAGATTTGTCATATTAGGGCCTATCAAAATGGGTTAAGTATTCCAAATAGAAGGCCTCTGAGTCCACCCAGCTCTAACATGGGTAGACCTACCTGACACAACTGACACCAGTAAGGGAAAAGTAAAGGCGGTTGGCCGTTGTGCTGGCTACAAAACAACGTCATAAATAGTGTGCCACAGAAAAAGATGACCTTTACATCATCTACCCCAGGGGTTTTCAACCTGTGGGTCGCGACCTAAGACCATCGAAAATATGGATTGTTATTGTCTATTCTTCTATTGCTGTGTGGGTGGGGGTCGCGGCAGAGTGGGGGATTATAATAAGGCCCGGGTCGCCGAGCAAAAAAGGTTGAGAACCGCTGATCTACCACATAGACTCTTAATTACTTATTTTACTTTTACTAAATAGTGGCGTTGAACCTCGTTTTTTTTTTTTTTAAGGGGGGAATTAGCCCTATGAGACGTGGGTAAAGAGCAGTAGGCCTAACTTCCAACCTTTCGAATTATATGAGGAAATGCACAAGTTGATATCTTATTTACCCCTTGTCATTAAATGTTAAGCAGCTATTCTAAATTCGAGTACATATATGTTGTACTAATATTAGAAGATATTACGTCATTGTTTGTTGTTTATGTTTTATGCGAAAACAAAGAATCGGACGGAAATAAAAAGTTAGTTATATATATTATATGTCTACCTTTTATCAAGACAGTCTCGTTATTATCATTATTAAATAGTAACGTCTACAGTAATTTATTATTAATCTGTGACTACAGAACATGGTGTCAGATTTGTTTTCAGATCTTGTGTCAGATCTGGTGTTAGATTAGGTGTCAAATCTAGTGTCACATTGCTTTAAAGTGCTGGTAACAGGTAGATCTTTAGATATAGTCTAGTGGTTTCTAAATTGCTAAAAGTACATTTTATTTGTGGTGTCGTTAGTTCATGTTGTTAGATCTAGATCTAGACATAGAATCTAGAATCAGTACGAATAATGGAATTATTCGATCCTTCTAAACCGTTGTCACTAGACGGTAATCTATCTGGAAGATGGAAAAAATGGAGACAAAGTTTTGAACTGTTTATGGTCGCCACTGAAAAAAATACGAAGCCCGAGCCAGTGAAGAAAGCTTTATTGTTACACCTGATCGGTGAACCCGCTCGAGACATCTACAATACTTTTCAAGTATGTGAAGATGAGACTGTAGACAAAGTAATTGAAAGGTTTCAGAATCATTTTTTGCCTAAGTCCAACACTGTGTATGACAGATTTAAATTCTTTTCAAGAAAGCAGAAAGTCGGAGAAACGTTTGAACAGTATTATACTGATTTAAAGAATTTGGCAAAAGAATGCAAGTTTGACAACCTTCGAGATGAACTCATCAGAGATCGATTGGTATGTGGCATACAGTCGGATCGAGTGAGAGAGAGACTTCTGAGAGATGTAGACTTAACTTTAGAGAAAGCAGCAAGCATAATTCGTGCTGACGAGCATACACAGAACCAAATGATAGATATGAAAGGACTACATGTGGATGCTGCTAATAAATTAAAGAAGACAGAAGATAGAAAGCCAGACAAAACCTCACAGGGAAAAATGGCAAAGAATCATGTAACAAGTTTCATTAGAGATTGCAGATCTTGTGGTGGATCTCACAGAAAAAACAATTGCCCAGCATTCGGACAGACATGCCGAAAATGTAAAAAAAAGAAATCATTTCGCTGTAAAATGTCGTTCGAAACACTTCAAGGCTGGTGATTTACTGGAAGATAAAAGTCAGTCAAGCCAAGTAAATGAATTGTGGTTTGAGGTAATTGGTACAGACAACAATGTCAAAGTTTGGATGGTTGATGTCAATATTATGGGAAAAATAGTCAAAATGAAGATTGACACAGGAGCACAAGCTAATGTGATATCAGAGTCAACGTGGAACAATTTAGAAACTGATACTCAGTTAAAGAATTCAAATACTACCCTACGAGCATTGGGGATGAAGCATTAGAACTGAAGGGAGTTGCATCGGTCACATTTAAAGTCGGCGATGTAGAAGTTAAAGATGATCTGTACGTGATCAAGAAAAGTATAAATCCTATACTTAGACAGTGGTGCCCAACCTTATACAGCCTGCGGGCCATTTTAATTTCCGACACTCGTGTCGCGGGCCACATTAATGAAAAGATTTAAAAAAATGAAATAGTAACTAAACCATTTTAAATAGTCTTATCACAATCCCGTGGATGCAGAAAACCTACTTACAGCCATAAGTCAATTATGTAACAAGGGTTATAGTCGTCTTGTAACGGAAAAAAGTTTTTCTACAAATTAAGTGCTTCTAAACATAGTGATCATACTCAGTAATTGTTTTCGGAAATGTGCAGGTTTATGTATACAAAATGTTGTAGAAATCTATTGTCTGTATTGCTCGAAATGTCTGCATGGAAGTCTGGCGTTCTAAGTCAATCAGTTCCAGTTGGTGTCAATCCTAAGCGGCAATAGAAATGATTTCAAAATCTCTTGTTATGTCATTTAGTTTTGAATGGAGATTTTCACCAACATCGTCCAATAGTTTTGTAATTGTCAGGCCTGGTTGACAGCTTCTACATTTTTCTTTCAGGCCGATTTTATTCCATCACTGATAGCAAGCACTTTTTAATGCTTCAATTCTCTTCTTGAAATGTGAGCAACTCGGTAGCCTCCATTACAGCCGACTCATTTTCTTTATTTCCTGGTAAATATTTGTGTCAATCGGTCAACTCTAGACTTAACTTAGCGACTCTTTTTTTCTTAGTGGCTCAAGCCAACAATGCCACCATATTTTTGTAATGGTTTGTTTTAGGATGTCTTTTTATGTTATGTTCTTTAAAACAGCCACACTCTCTGTAAAAATCAAACATGTTGTCTTGTTAATTTAGATTTAATAAAGATTTGTCCACTTGTTTTAAGTTTTAACATCCAATTCTTCGACATTCCCATGTCATTAACGCACAAATGTTACATGGAATGGCACCAATCATGTTGATGTCAGAAGTACCCGAACCAAAATGAAGAAAAGATGCGCTGCATTACGCACATGAGATGTCAAGGACACGGCTAGCTCAAGACTCGTCCAAGACTCTAAAATAACTGTCAATTCTTGTCGCCAAAAAAACCTACAACCTGTGTTCTTATAGAATAAAAAATGAACATAAATAACTAACAAGACAATAGATTATAGTATGAAATACATCCAAGAAAACGTGAGAGTCCTAACATAGAGAAAATACATTTTTCAACCTTTTTTTAATATATATTTGTTTCATTTTCTTCTTTTTGTGCTGTTTTGGAGAGGCCGGTTAGAACCACGTCGCGGGCCGGATCTGGCCCGCGGGCCGTAGTTTGGGCATCACTGCTATACTAGGTCTGAAGACATCTATTGCTTTAAAACTAATTGAGGCAAAGAGAAATGTCGAAGTACACGATGTCAAGCAACAAAATGAAGTTCCACAAGTGTTGATGAAAAAATATAAGCAAGTATTCGAAGGACTCGGTACATACAAAATGAAGTATCACATTAAACTGACGTCAGATGCAAAACCAGTTATTCAATGTGCGCGCAGAGTTGCACCATCACTCTATGAAGAATTAAAAAGAAAACTCACACAAATGCAACAAGATGGAGTGATCACAGAAGTTGATGAACCAACAGAATGGGTTCATAACTTGGTTATAGCGAAGAAGAAAGATAATTCTTTGAGGTTGTGTTTAGATCCCCGAGAACTGAACAAATATATAATGAGAGAACATTTCACTATACCAACATTTGATCAAATCAATAGTTCACTGGGAGCAGCAAAACTGTTTAGTATACTTGATCAAAAGGATGCATATTGGCAAGTTGAGTTGGATGAACCAAGCTCTTATTTATGAACATTCAATACTCCGTTTGGAAGATACAGATTCTTGAGAATGCCTTTTGGTATATCCTCAGCTAGTGAAGTATTACAGAAACGTGCTTATCAAGTATTCGGAGACATACCAGGTGTACATATCATGTCAGATGACATGCTGATTGCAGCAAAAGATGAAAAAGAACATGATCAAATTTTTGAAAATGTTCTGAAGAGAGCTAGAAAGAACAATGTAAAGTTCAACAAGAACAAGATACAATATAAACTTTCTGGTGTTAATTATCTCGGAAGACAAATTGGAGCAGATGGTATTCGTCCAGATCCAGCTAAAATCAAAGCAATAATGGAGATGCCAGCACCAACAGATCGAACAGGAATTCAAAGACTGCTAGGGATGTTGAACTTTCTGTCAAGTTTCATTCCAAACATGTCAACAATTACCAGTCCATTGCGTGAATTGCTAAAGAAAGATGTATTGTGGCAGTGGAATGCAGAGCAAGAAAATGCTTTCCAACTAATAAAGAAAACACTTAGTGAAGCTCCAGTTCTGCAATTGTTTAACCCAGAAAAGCCAGTTACTATTCAGTGTGACGCTTCTTCTAAAGGGTTGGGAGCATGTTTAATGCAAGAAGATAAACCAGTTGCCTATACGTCAAGATCATTGACAGAAACAGAGTGTAGATATGCACAAATAGAAAAGGAAATGTTAGCTATAGTGTTTGCAGCTGAACATTTTCACCATTATATTTTTGGAAGAACTGTGACTGTACAATCAGATCACAAACCTTTGCAAACTATTGTGACTAAGCCTTTACATAAGATTTCACCAAGACTTCAGTTGATGATGTTAAGACTGTTGAGATATCAATTAACAGTAACTTACACTCCAGGTTCAAAAATGCAAATAGCTGATACGTTATCGCGTGCGTACATCAATGGTCAAGAACAATCAAATTCAAATGATGACATGGTTATGAGAATTCATAGCGCAACAGCACAGTTTCCGGGAAGTGATCAGAAGATTATTGAAATTAGAAGGAAAACTGAATCTGATGCTAAATTAAAACTTGTAATGAATTATGTCAGAGAAGGTTGGCCAAAGATAAAAACTCAAGTTCATGAAACAGTGAAAGTGTATTGGTCATTTAAAGACAGTATTCATGAAGAGAATGGAATATTGTTTTATGAGAACAGAATTATAATTCCTTCAAGTATGAGAAATGAAATTCTTGACAAGTTGCACATAGGTCATTTTGGTCTTGAGAAAACCAGATCGAAGGCAAAACAGAGTGTGTTTTGGCCAGGATTGTCTAAAGATATTTTTTCGACAATAATGAAATGCGCAAAATGTGCAACGTTCAAAAGAAATAATGTGAAGGAAAAATTGCTACCTCATGCTGTACCAGACAGACCATGGAAAAAGGTTGCGACAGATTTGTTTGAATGGCGAAACAATGACTATTTGCTAGATCAGGGCAATGAAAGGTATTTTTGCTAGACATGGCATACCAGAAGAAATAGTGAGCGACAATATGCCATTCAATAGCTATCAATATAGAGAGTTTGCTTCTGAATGGGGTTTCAAGATAACAACATCAAGTCCCAGATACCCTCAATCAAATGGACAAAGTGAGGTGTATGTTGGTATCGTAAAGCAGATATTCAACAAAGCATACAAAAGTGGGAAAGATCCATATCTCGCTATGCTCGAGTATAGAAATACTCCGATAAGCGGACTGCTTTATTCGCCATCACAACTGCTGATGAGTAGAAGACTCAGGGACATCATTCCAACTGATCCCAAACTATTGAAACCATCGGTAGCTGAAAATGCAGAGACATTACTTAACGAACGACAGAGGAAAAGCAAAGTGAGGTACGATGCAAAAGCAAGGTTACCTAAAGACTACTCTGTCGGGGAGAAGGTGAGAGTTCGTCTAGGACAAACATGGCAGAAAGCAGTCGTCATTAAGAAACATCCATCACCCAGATCTTACATCATAAAGACAAATGATGGGAAAACATACAGACGAAATCAACGGTTTTTAAACAAGAGCTACGAAGAAGACATCTCTAGGTACTATGACACCGACGAAGACAATGAACAGCAAACTGTTAGAACAAAAGAAACAGACAATTATAAACCAACATCTAGAGAACTTGCTGTGCCGGTCAAGACAACCAGAAGTGGTCGAGTTGTCAAAATTCCTTGTAAATATAAGTATTAAGAACTTTAAAAGGAAGGATGTGATAATGGCTTCAAAAGGAAGGATGTACTAATATTAGAAGATATTACGTCATCGTTTGTTGTTTATGTTTTATGCGAAAACAAAGAATCGGACGGAAATAAAAAGTTAGTTATATATGTCTACCTTGATCATGACAGTCTCGTTATAATCATTATTAAATAGTAACGTCTACAGTAATTTATTATTAATCTGTGACTACAGAACATATGTAAAATAAATTGAAAGTTCACCCAAAAAAAATGTAGATATTGTCGTTCAAATTTTGTTAATGATATCGCTAATTACATAATTGCAGCCTTCACTGTAAGAAGTTTTTCAGAAATAAAATGAAAAAAAATATTTAAGAAATACCTCACACAAGGAATCTTTATATGTTGCCGTTGTATCAATATAGCCCCTAGACCTTTTAGATGAATATGAGTAGGCCTACTATAATAATTATTAATATTATCGGATTTTAGCAATACTTAAAGAAGGATCTTTCAAATGTTTTTTTTTAATTCTTTTTTTAAATACCATTTAAAAAAAAATAATTAGTTACATGTCCATTATTGTACAGTATATAAGAGAGACATGCCGCAAGATATACTTCGCCCACATAAAATGTAGGTCTTGCGCCGCCACTGACTGGACTGCACTGTATTATTTTCTCTTTAAAGTATCGATTCGCATACAATTACATCTCTGCATGTAGAGTAGAGTCACTATTGCGGAACAGTTTGCAGCTACTTTTAGTTTTCAATTTTTTGTTCCGTAATGGTTAGACCTATGGAAAAACTAAAAGTATCTAGGCATTGCCCATCCATTTTCCTATAAAAATAGACGCTTTGTTTAGTTTTTCAACAGATATTTAAATTTTACATTCAATTCGACTGAGATATGGGTAGTCACAATTACGGAACAGGATTTTTAAAGAAGTCACAATTGCGGAACACGGTAAAAATGTCGGAACAAAGCCTATATAAAGCATATATTTTATTAGTCTAATACTTGAACTCCTTATCCTTTACATTAATTTTATTTTATTAAAGCTTAAGACAACACATTGTCACTTTTAGATTCTCTACCTGTTCTTTAATTGTATTTGACGTCACACTACCCTTATTTTCCTTACAAGTTTTTTTCCCCACTATTCTTTTTGTTATATTAATATTATGATTTGTCTTCATTTTGCTGGACGTATGGTAATCATAAATTATATATTATATGTAATATTATTCTCTAAATGTTTTTAAATTTATGTATACTAATACAAAATCATATTTAAATTCCGATATCTAAATCAGTATGTAAATATTAAGCTCAATGATAGTAAATGCGCAGGTCAAATAAATAACATCTATAGTGTTCCACAATTGTGACTATCTTTAAAAAGGTAAAAACAGGATAAACACCTCCTAATTTTTTAAAAATTGAATTCCTGGTAGATAGCTATGAAATGAAATTTTTCCTCATCCATTTATAAACCGAAAAATATGTGTATCATGCAGGTGATGTGTCATTATCATTTTTAAAAAGCCCTTAAGCCATGGCCTATGCGGTTCTCTTGGTACGTGAAAAATAATGGACGATTCCACACCTGTTAACTTTAACCTGGAGTCAAAATTAATTTTCTGCTGTGAAAGGAAAACCCTTATATTGGAAATGTAGAGAAATGGACCATGCGCAGTACCGTTACAGTAGTTTAGCAGAAAATTTCAAAATAAAATAGATTTTAACTAATTTCGACGAGCTGTTCCGCAAACATGCCTGCTCCGCAATAGTGACTCTACTATATGCCTAGATTCTACATCAATGTAAATTAGAAATAAAAGGATAAGCAGAGAGACTTCATAGATCTTGATCAGGAAACGCAGATGTGTTGTTGTTTTTTTTAATCTCACAGAGATCTGTTGCTCAGAATGGTAATCTATAGTAGTTTCGCTGACTATAGGCTAATTTATATAACTTTGAGACAGACAGAAAGGGATTCGGGGCAAACAAGTCTGAAATAGTCCTTCAAATACTCATGCTTAATTAAAAATAACTATTATGCGGCACTTAGCCTATATGGATCCGTTTAAGGGTAGGACCGTCGGATTTACGGCAGATAGGCTACAGACTGTGCGGGTCGTCATCTTTAGCTCAAACGCAAAAATATAGGCTACACTATTTTAAACAAGATTACAAAGATAATTTGTGGTGAAACACAACCTCATAATCGGCCCCCGAAGTGGTCACTCTGAGAGGTAAAAAGGAAGGTTTCAATATTTTCAACATGAATATCAGGAGCTATGAAGTACAAAAATATCAACAACCACAACCCTAGCTAAAAAAAAAAAAAACAATGGGAAAAAAAAAGTTTCTATTCGCACAGATTTATTATTACTGGTCTAGATCTTATACACATTTAATGAAATAACTGATTTATAATTTTTTTTTAAAGGTAGGGCTTATTTAAAAAAAACAAAACTTTTTTTTAATGTAGACAAAGACACCGACAAACCGAAAGCAGTGCGTTGTAAATGAAGTGAACTATAGGCTACTATTAAATATGTCTACTTACGAACTGAGCTGAGAGGTAAAGCGCTTGACGTCTAAACCGGGGTCCTGATGAGGACTAGGATTTTTAATTTTGGAATTCTTGGGTACCTCTGAGTCCACACAGTTCTAATGGGTACCTGACATTCTGGGAAAAGTAAAGGCGGTTGATCGTTGACACCCTCGTTAACCGTGGGCCACAGAAACAGATGACCTTGACATCATCTGCTCCATAGATCTCAAGATCTGAAAGGGGAACTTTACTAACATAAATGTTTGTTCAGTTATCATTTGCACATATACAAATACACTAATGACTACCAGGTACGTAATTGGTAAACTTCAATACACAGTAATAAAAGAATATCACTGCCACAATTGATGTCTTTACATAAAAACAAGTGACATTAACATACAAGGATGTTTTTAAAAAATCTATTCCTACTTTTGAAACTGATGGTAGTCGATTATTTCATGATTACTAGAAGTCTTTCCATTGAGCTTTGCAAAATCATTAATTGGCATAAATTACAATTGAGAATCAAGATTTCGTCTAATAATTGACAGTTGTATATTTCAAAACATTCTAAGAGCTTACACTTGCTGTTCATCAAGTGAACGTAGACACTGAACTTTCGTCTACACGAGACAGTACGCAAAATGTTCATGTTCATTCAGGTGGCTGCCTGTCGTGCGGTATCCCCGCTGGTCAGTCATTCGGATTTGTCGATGGTCCCGGGTTCATACCCTGTCCGCTGCCATTATCTTCAACTTTGAAGGAACATCCAAAACATGTAAAACATTTTACAAACTAACAAAAATTTTTTCCAACTCATTATTGAATACAAAGAAACATTTGAGTCGAATGCGGTAATTCCCGCTAAAGCCGTGTGACGTAATGTGGAATTTTTTTTCTTAACGTCAAGGTCATTGATAAAAGTTGTAAACAAAATTTGATTTTAAGATGATAAAAAAAAAATAACCATCAAACCAGAGTTTTCAGTGTGAGCAAAGTAACTAGTGTTTTTTTTTTCCTAAGATAAAAATAAAACTGTCAAATTTCAAAGAAAATCCTTAGAGCTGTTTTCAAGCTACAAGAACTTTCTCCTTCCACCCATAAAGACAGTGTAAGTTGTTACAAACAGCCTATATTTAGGATTGACCTGACTGGTTGTAAAGGTCGTTGTCAAGTTGGGAGGGGGGGGTTGGGGGGAAATCACTGGGAAGCGACTTCCAAGCCCTATAGTTGAGAGTCACTCTTGACGACAGGGTCATCTTAACATGTAATAGTGGAGCCTGAACATATTCTCCAAAGAGACACAACTCGGAACTTTTGAAACTGATTTACAAGTAGTACCTATATATATCATCAGATCAACTGAAAATATGACGTTCAACACGGACTATATCTACGATTGGAAAAGACTTTCCTACTAAACAATTCCCGACTAACTCAAACTATAGTCTCCGACTCTGACAATATCCACACTCTCATTCTCTCAGAGTCCAGTCACCAACATCAAAAATTCACACATCTCATCTACCCCTACACACATTCACGTGGACCTGTTGACCAGGATCTCACCATCTTGTGCAAGCCATGGTAGAGTATACCTATAAATGTAGCCCTACCATTACATACACAAACACAGTCTGTGACACAATCTAATAGGTCTAGTTGGAATTGAAAAAAAAAAATGAGCAATCAATATGATTATTCTAAACAAGAAGTTAGTATAGTTCCATGGTTTAAGTCCATCCACAGAAATCTAAATGTCATGTTAGTATTGAAGAGCACCACATTATTGAAATAATAATCAAATATACATCTACTAGAACAAACATAATTGCCTCCTATCCAAGTTAAACTCCTTTTTGAAATCTTATCTTTTCAACACCATGAGGGAAAAAAATGATATAAACATCAACCAGACTGTTTACAACTCAATCCTGACAACATTTAAAAAAAAATTAAACCCATTATTACTTAAGATAAGCCATCCGCTTATAGTGCAGAGTCTAATTTATTACGCAAGCAGAGCCGTTCACTGCAGGTGTGCAATAAACAAATGCCATTTATAATCATTGGTAAGGGGAGACAATTACAAAGTTGGAAATGTACTGGAGATGTTCACTAAGTAGATCTATAAACTGAACATTATAGTCAGGACGCTAAAATGAAATTCCCTGCTGCCAACTAAAAAACAACAACAACAAAGAATTGATCTCTGATTTAACAATACCTCTATGCGTGGTAGTCAGTCGTCGTATCATATCTCCTTTATTAGCCAGCAGCTTCTTAGTTGCCCATTTGTCTCAGGCCCGAGGTCATACACCGAAAGTTTATGCTTCCTATATTTAGTCATTATTTTGTGTTACATACAAACGGAAGAGCTTTAAAAAATGTGATTTCTAGGGGCTAAAAAGTGTAAACAAGTTTTCCTATACCTTTAAAAAATAACACAACTTAGCAACACTTACCACCGGATACAGAATATATAGGACGTAAAAAGTAATCATCTTCTTTTTTTGAAGTAACGTCTGTGATATAGATACAAAAAAAATTCATATATATATATATATATATATATATATATATATATATATATATATATATATATATATATATATATATATATATATATATATATATATATACAGTGGCGTAGCTAGAATATATGATGCCTGGTGCGGTACCTCTTCTTGATGCCCCCCCCCCAAAAAAAAACACAAAACAACTAACTAATTAATAACATTGCAAAACCTTACTTTTTTTTTCAAAATAATATGTAGGCCTATTCATTAATCAAATATTGTTAATTCTTTCATGACCTTAATGACCTTTCATGACCGCAGCATTATCATAGCCTTTGTGTCGATGAAGTCAACAAAAGACTCACGAACCTGCACCCTGTCATTCTCCATGACAACATACCGTAAAATTTGGGAAATTAGATCCAGCTTTGAGATGTCAGGTGTACTGTCAAAAATAATAGAGAAATATTTGGCTTGTTTTACTTGCTGTATGATTTGTTTTTTTAGCGTGATCCACCAATATTGTAATAAATTCAATTTGTATTTGTGGAGACATGTATATATTCGATATGGAACAAAGCTTAGTTCGAAGCACATGCTCCCTCAAGAGTGGATCGTACTTTGATAGTAATTTTACTAACTCTCCAGGTTTTCGTCTCTTGTATAATCAAATCTTGGGCCTTGTTGTCAATATTGTTCCCTACTCTCAGGCAAACTTCAAGTTCCCTCCAAGCAAGCGATGACTGAATGTGAGCTCTGCTGGTCTCATGTTTTTCTATTTTCGGGGATAACCTCCACCACTCATTGAATCCATCTTTGGATTTAAATGAAGATTTGGTACTTGATCTTGTTGAGAAGAGCATGCAGGGGAAGCAAAATAATAAATTTTTTTTTTGGCGAATAACACATCCACTTTCTAAAAACTTTCTCGCCGTTTGACATTTGCCGGAAAAACCAAGCCTTTGAAAGCTTTCTAGCCTTTCCTTTTGCTGATTCTTGGTGTCTATACGCCTCTCTGAATTGACTGTTTCAGATCCTTGAGTGAAAAGGTGTATGCGAATATTATCTGTCATGACATCAGGCCAATCTCCAATGTCGTTCAGTCTAGAGTTTATTATCCTGCTTTCTGTATTGTTTACACTGTCTGATGGTTCAGCTTCTTCAGTATGAATTTTTGAGGACATGCTTGTGTGCTGTCCTTTAGTCTCTAGAACCTGCGGTATTGAAGTATTTTCTTCTTTTCACGATGTCTGCCTCATCCTTTTTTTTTCTGAATTCAATGATAACCGTCTCATCTTGCTTTGTTGCTTTTAATTGTTCAGTTAATTCATACCCATTAACAGCTCGCCTATAGTCGGTGGACTCTGGCAATGATGTGACTTGAAATTGTCTCGATGCTTCTTTAGACTTAAGAAATTTAAGAAACGCACCTCACTGCAGTCAAAGAAACTGCTTTATGCGGATGACATTGTCCTCTGGTCAACCGGCAAGAAAGCCGACCAAATACAGGCGGCATTACAAGCAGACCTCCAAACCATCTCCTCGTATTGCGACAAATGACAGATTCAGATAAACATTGCCAAAACGACCTGGTCCCTGTTCAGCCTATGGATCGACATTCTTAAGGCTCCATTCGAGCTTCAACTTAGTGGGCTGCGACTCCAACGTGAAAACACGCCAAAATATCTAGGGGTGACCCTGGATAGAAAGTTGTCAATGCTCCAGCACGTCAAGGAAGTTGAAAGAAAAGCCTCGGAGAAGTTAGTGTTACTAAGAAAGCTGGCCAGCACAAAGTGGGGTGCCAAAGCTTACATGCTACGCACATTGTACTTAGGGGCAGTCAGATCACACATTGAGTACATCTATACAGTTCAAGTATATGCTAGTAAAACTGCCCTCGAATCACTTGACCGAGTACAATCACAGGCACTAAGGTTCATTTGTGGCACCTTTCGGACAAGCCCAACAAACGCTGCTGAAATCTTAACAAACGAGGCCCCTTTACATTTAAAGAGGGAGAGGGCGGTACTTACAGCCTATGAGCGCTATAAAAGGGGCGACAACATGTACCGTGTATCCGAAATAAATCTAGTAAATTAGAGTCAAACTGTTCTATAGCTTACATTGTATGGAAGAAATAGTCAAGGAGATGAAACAAAATAGCGACATGACTAGTTTATAAATCGTTAGTTCATGTTTAAAATACAGTAGTTTAAGTTTGTTCGTGTCCATACAATTAGTCGTTTTTACTGAAAAGCTCACGGAAATAGGAAATTAATACACACTGAGGGAATCTTGGTGCCCCTCTCCACTTGGTGCCCTGTGCGGCCCGCACCACCCGCACATTGGTAGCTACGCCACTGTATATATATATATATATATATATATATATATATATGAAGTTTGTTTTTTTTAAAACAGATAATTGTTTGCTACGGGTTGGCCTACGGTATTGCATCGATCATACGGGTGAATTCAAAATGTTTGAACAGGTTGTTTGTTGATAAGACGGGAAATGTTATACGTTGAGCCTGATAGTTATAGTTATAGAAGATCCGAAGTAATTTTTACGTCGCGACTATGCAAAATCTTTTATCATACGGAATAACTTGTTTGCAAAGCAACGCTTCATCTAAAATGTTGCGTGCCTAGAAAACATTATAAAAAGGGCATCAAATATCACACGCACAACATTACCATATCTAAATGAACTTTCTGAACAAAAATGTCTAAGAAAAAACGGAAAAATCTTGGAAGACAACAGCCACCCGCTCCATCATAACTAAGTCAATTCGTCGCGAAATGGGCGACTACTGTCAATCAAGACAAGAGCAGAGCGGTATAAAAATTCGTTCGTACCTTACTCGGTCAGACTATATCAGCGCCACTCGTTGTACAGGAAACATGGTAAGGACCAAGATGCTTGTGTGTAGTCGCTGAATGAACTCTTTAAGTTGTGTCTGTTCTATTTATGTGTAATGTTATAACTCTGCCATGCGCACCGACGTTCAAGTGCAAAAGGTGCGCACTGCTAGAAACTAGACTGAGAAGGATGTTGACATTAGAAGAAGAACGATTTCCGCCCAAGTCTAGAGCCGAAGTGAAAAGACTGTGCTAAAGACTGATGTTGTTTTGTGTGCTTGAAATGTCCTGTGAATAAACATCCTTGCATCCTTGAGTTGCCTCCCTTAAGTTATTACATTGGTGTCAACGGAGGCCTCAGGTAGAAGCTTATTTAAAATGACATCAATGAAACGGCTAGACGAGCTGGAATTGAAGGATCTGAAGGTAGAGCTCGAGTGGAGGCGTCTGAAACGCTTTGAAAAGAATAAGGACATTCTAATAGCACGTCTTCGGCAGGCTCTGGTTGATGAAGGGAAGGATCCGGAGACATATTTGTTTGAGGTGGATCCAGATATCGGCGATCTCCTGGTCACCATGCAGGACCTGTTACGAAAACAAGGCGAAAAAATGTGTTCCTTGCAGGATTCGATGAATTAATTGATGGACAAACTGATACGTAGCCTACCGTGCAAGGCCAGATCGATACTTTAAGAGAGAAGAGTCCAACATCATTCAACAACAATGAACCGTTACTCATTCAAGACTGTGGTGTACTGATAGTTACAAAGAATGCGTCGATCTTAACAAGAAGTACACAGATAGCTGAACCGGACTTCAGGCATTACTCAAAGGTTACAATCACAAACTTGTCCTTAGTGGTGAAGTAGCTCAATAGTCTTCTATCAGCAAACAGCAACACACTTATCAACTCATCAACTGCTTCTCCTAGGGGTTCTTCAAAACTTGGGTCCTAATAATTGCTTCATCTTCTCACAAGACACACAGTTAACACCCAGAAACTGGCCCTAGAACAATAATATTGCAAAACATCGATATAGTCTAATTATAACCAGTTAAACAACCTTTACATAGTGTAAAATTGCAATTAACTTATCCACTAAAAGTGGATAGAGGACAATGGTATCAACAATTTAATAAACATCTGACATAAGACAAACAGTATTTAAGTCAACAACATGGCCTCCTGTCATTAGGTATGCAATTTAATTAAATTTATTAATAAAATTCGCTCCAATCATAATGAGCAATATCTTTGGTCGCTGACAAGAACTCCTTGGTAATGGTGTGAGGTTTCTGAACTTTGGAAATTCTGAGAGCAACCAAACAATTAGATTCATTGGCTGATATGTTTTAATTATGGTACTTGCCATCTGAGTCTAAACTAAACTACTGTATGTCGTAATAGGCAAAGCTCTGACCTTTGTTTGGATTCAATACATACGAAAGAGAGAACTTCATTACAAAAGTCGCATCGGGGTTTCTGAATTGAACTATTGAAGAAAGACAATACCGAACCCCCCCCCCCACACACACACAAAACTCCTCATTCTCTTTTCTTTTATTAACTTTCTTTAGTTCGAAGTCCGCGTGTTCAAGAGTTGTTCCATAATGAATTTATTTCCATTGATTATAATACCTTGGAGTATTATTAACTGAATATTTTTCACGACTTGATTAGATCTTTATCAAAGAAATGTTTGATCCCGCAATGGTGTTTTGACGCTTTGATGGACAGTAAATTCATTTGTTAAAAAATTTATTCTATACCGGTAACAACGGAGATGTTGTCTGAAACATTTATTTTTGAATGACAATTAAAAACAACAAAGAACCAATTTAAAACAAGGTTACAAAGACAGTTTGTGTGGAAACACAAACTTAAAATCGGCCCCCTAAGTGGTCCACCCAGGCAGGCTTCAATATTTTCAGAAAGAACATCCAAATGAAATTATATCAAAGACAAATGAGAGATAAGAATGGAGAAAGAAGGTTGACAGATCTTGTGTAGTGCCCCAACGGTACAGCAGATCAAAGGGCCTAATGAATATCTAATTGATCTAATTGTTTTGTAAAGGGTCAATCTTTTATTCCTCAAGAAACAAACATTTCCGTAAAAAAAAAAAAAAAAAAAAAAAAAAAAAAAAAAAAAATAGAAAAAAAATTCCTTTGTTTAAGTGCTCTATAGTGTGTTCCTACCGTTGGTGTTTGAGCGATAATATGAAAAACTACTTATTTATTGTTGTTTTAAATTATGTAAAACTTATGCTCACTAAATAGATTTTTTCTCTTGAAAAAAATATTAAACATTTTATGTGTGTAAATATAGTACTTAGTATAATAGAACTTACATAACCTAACAATACAAATGTAAAAATAATATTTTTTTGACAAAAAATCTACAACCGTTTGCATAAATGTGTTATAATTATGGAAATTTAGTATCTCCCCTGATATAGAGACTTCCGTGTTTGTTACTATTAATAGTGAATAGTTGTAAACGTGGTGTATTTTTATGAAACAACTGCTTGCATAAGTGATTTTAAAAAATTAGATTTTTCGCTTTCAGAAAAAAAAAAAGGAGCCGTTGCATCAGAACTTTGGATGGTCTAAAATATTGTGATGTCGGATTTTCACTATCTTTTCTAGTTTACGAGATATAAACGGGACGGACAAACAGACAGGCCACACAAAACTAATAGCGTGTTTTCTCCTTTCGGGGGCCGCTAAAAAATTGCCACCCCCCCCTCCCCTAATCTTTTGATGGTCGAACTCTTAGGTGACCCCTAGCAAATGGTCATTCAAGCCCCAAAGGGGTCGCGACCCACAGGTTGAGAACCCCTGACATATCATATACCCGCTAATGTGTAGAGCGGAAACCATGTGCTAATAATGGCCCCGGTATTATAGATATGCCTAATACAATACCGGTACGGTACTAGATGTGACACCGTGTTACATTAACCGTGAAGGCAGACAATGATTCGTCATAATAGATCTGAACTTAATGAACTCGAGTTACTTAGGTCATGCTTATTAGTTTTTCCTAAATGTTTGAAAGCTATTATTTTTCTTTTAAATACCAAAGAATTACGAAGAAAGATAATTCATCTTACAATTACATATTATGTTACAAGTTGTATCCCCTTTACGTTGAATCATACAAGTCACAATTCTGCTGAATTCATCAAAGAGAGTGGTACTCTGGTTTCCTCCATAGCTGTGTTGCGGTGCTGAGCCTTCATAAGTCAAGCTGGGGGAAACAGTAGTGGAGCCTTATTTAGGTAAGGTACAGGACTTACCAACTTTGGTATTCTGTCCAACAGCTCTTGCAAGGTAGTGCCAAACGAAACGCGTACAGGTAGCATTCTTTGAGTTCACATCAACATGGGCTACCAAGAATATACCCCAGAGAGGCCGAGCTGCCAAGCTATCAACGCCTGTGATTCATAAGGTGCATCCATCGACTTTCTAAACAGCCATACGATATAAAGTAAAAATACAATCACAAAAACAACAACTGAATTTGATAGGTAGGACTATTGCTAATCTAAACATCAAGTTCAGTCTACATTGGTCTGGCACTAGGATGAAATGTTGTCAATGTTAATAAATGAGGTTAACACTTAATATATTGTATATTACAATCAGTTCATTTTCTTTTATAAACTTCTTTTAAAATGAAAGATTGGAGTATGTCTTAAACATTGGCACTAACAATCGGGGAAAAAGGGGCACCACCGGGATAGAGCTAGCATGAAGGAAGGGTCCTAGATTGTAGATGGCTTACGCATCAGAAGTGGAAATGAGGGTGAAAGTGTAACAGTACCTGGTGATCACAGATGTCCTACCCGTGAATCAAGGATTGGCTTCTTTAGTCACATGAGAAGTTGCCAAGTCTAATGAGAAGTCAAATTCCACCTACTTTACAACTTAATTGTCAAGAGTACTGGTATGTCCATTGAAAAGAAAGTGAAAGGACAGAGTTTTAAAATTTGGTTGCAAATTTACGCAATGCCTCGAGTGTAATTTGAAAAAAAATTATATGCTAATTATGGAGCTGACAGAAGAGACAAATAGGAATGTAAAGTTACAAACATCTTCCTATTAAGTCATCTACCCTCATTTCTATCTTCAGGAACTTTCATTACTCTAGTACAGGGGTGGGCAACCTTTTTGTATCGAGGGCCGCATTATCAAAATTTTGGGAATGGGGGGCCGCACACACACACACACACACATATATATATATATATATATATACTTACAACTTAGAAAAATACGCTAGCTAACTGTATGATGTCTTTTAATTCATATTTATAGGCCTACTGTATTATACATTCGCTTTTCCTTTTTTTCTCACTCCAAATTAAGGGATTTACCACAATAATTAGCAATTTCTGAAACCAATTTAACGATTTTTTTTTTATTTCCTAATGTCTTTTTATATCACGACATTTCACCACAAATGTACAGTTGTACTTAATGTTAAGTATTTAACTGTTTACACTCGTGTGTAATGTTCCGGAATTGTGGAACTAGCTTTCTAGTTGTTATACTTGTGACTGCTGTCAAATTACAGTCATTCACCATCGACCTCTGATTACACTTGTTTATTTTCCACAAAATAAATACTTGTTCACAGATGTATGTGTACCCAAATAATGTTAAAGCTTAGCAGCAAAGTTTTTTTAAGTGTGGAAATACAGCTTCTGGCACCCATTAAGGCTTCATCGGAAGTACTGACTTGAACTTCTCTTACAGGTCATAATTTGCATGGCGTTATGTTCTATGGAGCTGAATCAGCTTGTGCACTAAATGGTGAGCTGATGGTATTGAAAACTGGTTCTTGACGTCTTAAAAATTGCCTTTATAAATTCCATAATTTAAGAATCCAAAGAAGTCTGGTACTATTAACCAGTTCACTAGAAATATTTTCACCTTTCAACAAAGGAAAATGACAAAACCTGTTTTCACCTGCTGGCCTGGAGAAATTGCAAAGCCTTGTTTGAAAACATTTAAGATACATTACATAAGCAAGCAACCTATTGCAATAGCTACCATGAAAAACATAAAATGTCTTAGAAATATTAGTAGCAAAGTCACAATGTCCTTCAAAGAACATAGAAATTTCTACTTTGAGAATTTATATTCTTCTCATTACCTTGTACATGCTAAGCCAGCTGATACATCGGAATATTTAGTTTCTAAATCTTCAAGTACTTTTCTAAACTGTCTGTGGTTAAGGCCCCCTAGCTCTGATGACTTTTGTTAGTGTCCTATATGTAACTGTAGTTGGAGGAGAAAATATGCAGCTTTGTGCAAACTTTTCTATTTAGAGTTGATGGTTAGGATATTCTTTTAAAAAAATTTTCTCAAGTCAAAGATCGGGCTCTATCAGTTGTTACACTTTCATTCTTGTTCCAAGCATACCCAACACTCAAAACAGTTCTTCAAAGCATTGAATAAATACTGGCCTGAGATTGTGTTTCAGACTTTTCATAACGAGAGTTTCGATAATTTATAAATATATTATTATTAGAAATATTTTTATATGTATATTTAAACTGTGGGCACATGATTTCTGTAGGTATCCGCAGGCCGTAATTTGCCCACCCCTGCTCTAGTGCATGTATTTTTGTACTCTAGTTTATTACATATTTTTTAAAAATAAAAAACAAAAAAAAACGAATGAATAGATAGTAAAAACAAAAGAAAAACATTTTCTTTATTTTGGAACTGGAATTATGTCACAATAAAGCTGAAATAAATTATTGTATACATGCTATAAATAATGAAATGTACAGACATCATATATACATCTGTTATCATGTATAAATCTGAATCTGACATCAACTTCTGTACAAATAAATGTTAGCCCACAAAATAGGGAATGATTACCATTATGAAACAAATGCAACACAAATGACACGAGTGATACCCAGTACCCCCCCCCCCCCCTTCCCTCTATATCTGTACACAGTCTTGACAATTTACAAGTATATCAAACATTACTCTTGTTAAGTCTCTTCATTTTAAGTTTTATTCCTCAGTTGAATTATCTTTAAAGTAGCCGTGAAATCTGCTTGCTTTTTCTTTCCCTGTGCAGTTGAAATTAAATGCAGAGAAATATATTTACATGAAATCAAAAGAGATTATCCTAGTAGCTTTAAAGCATTTAGATATTAATGAATCTTGCTCAAAATGTTATGTACTAATAAGTTTTTTATAACAAGCCTATGTACATTTGAAGTATAAGTTACCTGCTTTCAAAATGTACAAAGATGATCAATATATGAAATGTTCATGCTTTAAATAGACTACCATTAACAATGCATCCCAAGTAACATCATATACTTCAAACAGAAGAAAAAAAAAACATTATGCCAACAAAAATTTACAATAAATCCTTTCCAGATTATTGAGTAAAAAAATAATTAAATAAACAATAATCTCTAACTCTATTTACAATGTAAGACAATATTCAGGCAGTTATATCTTTCCAACTAAACAGCCAAATAGAATCCTTTCACACACACACACACAAATACAGTTCCCCATACTCTAAAACCATTATATTTTGTATTGTTAATGGCTTTGCATTATTTGTTACAATAAAAGAGGAAATGCCTCCTAAAGACCACAACCCAATAGCTTGACAACTCTGCAGCAAGGCACACAGTTTTGTGCTCAAGAAAAAGTCACTATACATCCAACAGCAATTCAGAATGATCTGGTGAAGAGGAAGCACTGCGCTCTTCTATGTTGGAGGGAGACATGGAAACGCCATCCCCAAGAGAGATCATAGGAAGTGGGGAAGCCAGAGTTATGTCATTATCAAAGTTCACCTCATCCAGGTCGTCATCATCATCCTCCTCATCATTATCATTGTTAGGCTCCTCATTGTTTTCATCGTCCTCTTGATCATTGCTCTGCTGGGCCGCTAGAAGAGTGGAGTCTTTGCTCCGCATTAAAGCAGAAGATTCAGAGCTCTTCAGCTCCTCACTAGCTCCATCCATATGATCTTGTTCATGAGGTTTGTCTGGAGTACTCTCAACAGGTTTGGAGTTGATGTTTCCAAACTGTATGATCATCAAGTCTGACTCAAAGCCAGGTAAATTCATTCCCTCATTTGGAACATCAGGTGCCTGAGGCTCTGAGTCCTGACTGGCTTCATAATCACACTCATCCAAAGTTCTGTGTGCATCACTCCCTTCATCCATGTCATCATCTTCGCTGTCATCTTCATTCCTGCTCTCTAGCTCGTCTATTCTTTCCACAACCATCAGCCTTCCTTCTTCATCCCCTTCATCAAAGTCTTCAGCAGGTTCTTGGGTGTCAGAGGCCATTTCAGAGGTAACTTCACCTTCATAAGCAGTGTCCTCCACTGAGCCATCTTCCACAGAGTCCTCAAAACAGCCTAACTGGCTTAATAAAGAGTCATTTATTTTCTCCAGTACCACCTCGGGGGACAGATTCAAAAGCATTTGGGAGTCATTTAACTTAGCAGTGATCAGTTCCCTAAGTTTTTCCTTTGAGTCCATTTCAAGCTCTGACATTCTAGGCTCAAAGGGACCATGGCTGGATTCCAAATGTCGCTGAATCTCAGTCCTGTCCAGGTGGATGTACTCACAATAGCCACATTGATACAAGCTGCACTGAGAATGCAGTTCAACATGTAACATAATGTCTGCTTCATGGACTATTTCTGCACAGCAAATAAAGCACTTTGCATGCGCTGTGCCTCCAGAAACATCCCGGACCTTGTATTGAAACTCTTCATGTTGCTCTGCTGTGTGCAGACGGAAGTTATAAAGACTTTCTGTAGAGTATGAGCATTCACTGCAATTAAACATCGTCACATTCTGCTGGCTCGGTTTCATCACTTAAAAACAAATGAAAAAATTAAATTATTATTTAAAAAAAAATAATTAAATGGCTTTGGCTTTTTTTTTTTTTTTAAATTTAAGATATAAAAAACATATAAAAAGTCTCCCTTCCCCCCAACAAAAAAACAACAATTAAAAAAAAAATGAATGACAATGGCACAGAAAATTACAATGATAAAAGTGAAAAAATTGCTACCCTTACTCACGTTTTCCGAGGTTGGAGGATTCCTTATCTGAAAGATCTGACTCTAGTTTAGCCGCCGCTATTTGTTTTTCTATTGAAGTCATCTTTCCTTTACCTTTGCCTGTACCTGTGGAGCCAGCAACTCCTGCCCTCCTTAAGTGGATTACCCAAAGCTGCTGTCCTTTATGTAAACAGTACTGATGGCGCATCAACTTTTCTCTGAAAAAAACAAAAGGGAAAATAATTAAATTGTACATGCTAAATTTATTGAAATACATTTTTTTAAAGTTACAGAAATTTTGAAATTAAGTTTTCTCTTTTATTTGTTATTATAAAATCAAGAGACAATAGTTTTAAGCAGTAATTTTTTGGGGTGCTAAATTAGCGAGCGTTTAACTATAAACATTTTTGTTTGTACATATTAATCAATCATAAAATTAAACAAAAAAATTGCCAAGGCCCTTAATCTCTCTTCTTAACCACTGTCAATATCTACATAATTATTTTTTAGTCTATTTATTAAAAGATGATGGATGACTCCAAGTGACCTTTGTGAATGACTCCTCAATGTTTTGATTTTTGAGAATGACCAGTGTGTAATTTGCAAATAGAGGGTGAATAGCCCTGTAACAGGTGGCCATGTTGTTGACTTAAATACTGTTTGTCTTTATGTCAGATGTTTATTAAATTGTTGATACCATTGTCCTCTATCCACTTTAAGTGGGTAAGTTAATTGCAATTTTACACTATGTAAAAGTTGTTTAACTGGTTATAATTAGACTATATCGATGTTTTGCAATATTATTGTTCTAGGGCCAGTTTCTGGGTGTTAACTGTGTGTCTTGAGAAGATGAAGCAATTATTAGGACCCAAGTTTTGAAGAACCCCTAGGAGAAGCAGTTGATGAGTTGATAAGTGTGTTGCTGTTTGCTGATAGAAGACTATTGAGCTACTTCACCACTAAGAACAAGTTTGTGATTGTAACCTTTGAGTAATGCCTGAAGTCCAGTTCAGCTGTAGATTATGTAGTCAAATATTTTTTTTTTAAATATTGTTAATTATTGATTACCTTATTGAAACAATTATCATTATTCTTTACCAAACTAATTTCTATTATAATTTTTTTGTTTGTTCTATTCTATATAAATAATCACTATACGTTATGTTCATGGAAACACCCCTGGGTGTCAATTATTACTAGAATAATTTGCTTCTATGTTCCTGTCAATCATTAGCCTTCATTAATATGTGAACAGTTTCTATTTCTTAGACTGTAGCTACTTCTGTTTAGTCCTAGATTTATAGTAAGATAAATGTTATTTAAAAAACAAAATGTGGTTAAGATTTTACATTTGCAATGAGATTACTCTTCACAACTCCTGAACCAGGTTAATTCAAGTACAGACAACTCTTTGCAATGAGATTACTCTTCATAACTCAATTAGGTTAATTCAAGCACAGACAACTCTTTCAATTTAGAAAAGAGCAGTTGTAACTTACTTTCCAGAGAAGGAACGACTGCAATAAGGACAAATAAATCCTTTAGGCTGGTGAGATTTCAAATGGGACTTCATTGCTTGGATCACACAGGAGGAAAAGTCACATGTCTTACATTTGAATCTGAAATCATAAAAGGACATTAATAATTTTGTTTACAACATTGAATCCCTCATTATCAAAGAGGGATGGACTCTCACAAGGTACTCTTGATAAAATACTTTCTTAGTGTAAACAATGTCATTAATTATTTATTAAACATATAGAGTCTTGTTTTTTTAACACACCCAAGTTCTTTTTTGTAAATCTATAAATAGATCAGGATTTGTTTTATAATTCCATTGTATCCAATCGGACATGAGTAATTTAGTACCGTTGAGAGTATTTATGTAGATTTATTAAAAAAAAAAACATTTAACCAAAATAAAATACAAGAAGAAATGGTGTGGATAGGTTCTTCTCAGAGAACTATTAGTAAGGTTGTTTCCCTTTCAATAAAAATGAATGAATGAAACTTCATTGAGGAAAACAAACAGAAAACAACTGAGATAGTGATATAAAAACTTTTTTGTTTTAAATATACCTCATTGGACTGTTTCCTGATCCCAAGGTCATTCGTGTTGTATAACCCACATCAGAAGAGGAACTTGGCACACTCTCACAGTCTGGCAGAGCCTCTCCTGTGCTGTCACATGTAAAACCTCTGTCAAGCTCTGTCCAAAGAAACCTTTCATCTGGATGGCTCCCGATGTGATGCTCCTTTACATCGCTGACATTGGAAGCAGTGAACTCACACCTGTAGCATTTGACAGTCACATCCAGTTCTACGCCAACTGTTTGTGGAGACTTGCCAATCTAGAGACCAACAAAATATCATTCAGTGTTAGATAATCAATTATTAATTTGAGGATTATTGTTGGTTGACAAGAACTATATAAACATATAAACTTTTATCAAATGGTAAATTTAATACAGGTATATAATTATAATATTTTCTGTTTAAAAAAAAATCAGATGCATTAGAAATTATTAATCAGGACAATAAAATTCTTTTACTCCTTCTTAACGAATAAATATCATAAAATATCTTCTCAAAATTTAAAAAACATGTACTCATAAAGAAATGACAATATTTTCCCCCTCAAGAATTCAAAATTTGAACAATATTTTAGTGACTTTAAGAAGATTGTATAACTTTGAAAAAAAAAAAAAAAAAGTTGAAGTAAAAGATAACTCTTCTTTGCTGTTAAGTGTACACATGTGCGGGACCACCCAAGCAATATTAAGGAACAATTCTTTCCTTGAAATAACAATAAACAATTTTAGAGCAACAAATACTCACAGACTTTTTCGGTGGCCCACTCTCTTCAATTGTACCATCTTCCAGCACATGTTGGATCTTGGGTTTCTTGGCACTCCTGCTTCCAGTGGGGGCACTTCTCTTAAGGTTACAGCTGGGGTCCTGGAACTTAGAAATGAAGCTGTCTGTTTGGGAGATATCAAAGTCAGGGTCTTTGGAGGCTTCCTCTTGAATCTTCAAAGCCAACTTTCTGGTTCCTTCCAAGAGTTCCTCCACCCTGTTTTCTTTCTTGACATTTCTAACATATGTGTATTGCTCCTCATGCCCTGCACACACAATGAAGACATAGTGAACAATTGTGAGAGTTTACGAGTTACTACATTAGTTGCACAAATAGGCACTTAGTTCTGTTGGTGATTCCTAAAATTTTGCCAATTAAATGAAAACTAATACCTACTGACCTATAAAAAGATTATGTAAATATTGTTAAATTTTTTCAGGAGGTGTCTGGAATAGAAGGAGCTAAAAGTAGTTCTTTGTTAGAAAATTTTGCCCATTACCTTTGTGATATAGATAAAATATGAAAAAAGAATAATTATATAGAATAGAAAAAGAAAGTATTTTAAATTCTAATTGGCCTTTCAAGAAACTCATTTGACTTTAAAAGCTACTTGTGCAAGTATACATACAAGAAGATGTTCTAGGATAATAATTAAAGCAAAGAATTCTTGTTAGTGAAATTCTAATTAATAAATATTTGACGTTAATTACAGACAAAAATTTAAAAAATACAACGGCACAGGGTTTGGTGATATATAAATAGCTCAAGTAACAATAAAGTAGTCTGCGATATAATGGTGTCAGGAGGAATTCAAATATTCTGTTTCTCCATTATAATTTGTACATTTTTATATTTTTAATGGCATTATCTCTGTATTGTTGCTTACAAAATTCTAAGGGGCATCTCACCCTTTAAAACTGATCAAAGTGAAAAAAAAAAAAAATTTAAAAGGCTGATAATACTCAAGATAATTTGACTAAAGTGCATATGAACTTTAAAATAAGTTTATACTAAATATTATGACTATAAAATAATAGCAGTAAGTTGTTAAAGACTAAAAGAATGCTTTATAAAATAATTAAGAAACTCTTACCTTGTGACCTAGAATGTCGCCTACACTGATCAGGAGATGGAAAAAATGCACCGCAGTTAGTGCAGGTGTATGGACGGTAGTTCACATGGCGATTCAAGTGATACTTCATCTTGGAGGTGGCCATTGTCTTGACGGAACATGATTTGCAGATGAAGCGCCAGGCAGGGATGCGCTTAGCTTTGAATGGCATATCTGGGTGGTCCCAGTTGATGTGCTCCTGCATTTTACTCATAGATGTTTCTTTGGTTTCGCAGTGTCCACACTGGATCAGGTCATCACCCTTGTCAAAGACAAATCGTTTCTTACGCTTGTATGGCCCATCCCCATCAGGGTCTACAATCCTTCTCTTCACTGCCTTCTTGCTACCATCCCAGCAAGCTGAGGACCGATCTTCCGACTTGGAAAAGATGGAACTAGATTTGGGTGATCTGATAAAGTCATCACCTTGAGAATGGTTGACTCTTGTGTGCTTCAGGATGTCCTCCTGTGTGTTTGTCTCATAATGACAGTAAGCACAGGCGTACTGCTTAGGTCCCTGTGCACTACCACTGCTCACACTGGCTGGGCTACTGGCAGACATCTTCTTATTGAAGAGCTTTTGACGTTTTTTCTGGAAACTTAAAGGTCCTATGAGTGGTCTACTCCTGGGTTTAATACGAGGAGGATTCAAAGTGAAACAGTCATCTTTGTATTTAACACCTGGGTGTGCTTTATCTACATGCTTATGCATGAGCATCAAGCTCAAAGTCTGATAGTTACACAATGGACATGTGTGGGTCTGGTACTTCTCATGGATCTTGTAGATATGTCTGACAATGTTGGACCTGTGTAAAGAAGTAAATTTGCACATCTCACAGTAAAATTTTGTGATGGGGCCATCTTTAGCTTTCAAGACCTTGATCTTGGTAATCACATCCAACGCTTTAGGTTTACCTCCAGCAGGTGATCGGTAAGACCCAGGAGCATAAGAATCATCAAAGTCGTCTCTCATGCCTGTAAATGAAGATTCATCATCTGAATCCTCAAAAGTAGGCTGCAGTCCTTCCTGGTCATCATCGTCATTATAATTATCTTCATCGAATTCATCAGGGTACTCTTCCTCCTCCACTTCATCTTCTTTCACATTAAGGGAGCTTTCATCTTCAGCCCCTTCTTCTTCCACAACTTCTGTCTTAACAACAATATCATTAGCAGCCTCACTGGACTGTTTTTTCTTCCCAAACATGGCAACCACAAGACTTCCGTGTGAGCTGCTGCTGTGCATTTTACTTTCATTATCTTCATCCTCGTTCTCATCTTCATCCTTTTTCTCAATTTTAGGAACAACCAGTGGGGATGAGTCCCTGGACCTGGGCTTCTGGATCAAGTCATGGCTCACACCACCAAGGTTAGCCATATCATTGACAAACTCTTTCACCCTTGTCTTAACGTCAGGCTGGCAATACTGAATGTTTACTGGCATGTCCTTGTGTTCTTCTTTAATATGAGTTGTTACATTGTACTTTTCAACACCTTCAAACGGACAGTAGGGACACCTCACCAGGTTTAACTTCAAATGCTTCAACATAATGTGCCTATGAAGTGGATATTTGCGTGGAAACTCCCACCGGCACACCAGACATCGAATTTGTCCAGTTGGCCGCAGCTGATATAGGCAACCCAGCTCCCTGTCCAAGGCCTCCCTGCCCAGCATGATAACCCCAGGGTCAACAAGGCTGCTAAACTTTTTGTTAGCTAATTTTAAGCCTGCACTCTTGTACTTGGACAGCTTGCTACTCAATATCTTAGACTTTGGTCCCATCAATGGTTTAGGTCCTTTAAATTTGGATCCAGTAATACTTTTCATGATGTCCCTAAAGTTATGTTGCTCTGAATCCTCACCACAATCTGGAAATGTATTTAAAAAAAAATAATTTGAATAAAAAAAATAATTAAAAAATAATAAATTTCAAAATACCTTTCTAAAAATATTTACTTAGTAGGAACAAAAATAAGTTTACACACAAACTATTTTAAAAAGTAATAATGATGGGAGCATTAAAAAAAAGGAACTATAACCAGGTATTAGTCTAAAAAACTATGTGTATCAAGAAGTAGAAAACACAATAGAAGGTTTATATGCATTTACAATGTCAACATACATGTTAGTTCTCCTGCTGCTACTTTGGTCAAGAACTCAGACACTTTTTCACTGAGGTCAACCTCAAGGGTCTGGATGCTGACAGGTGATGTTTTATGGCAGGCCAGAATGTGATCCACCATTTGATGTTTCTCCACTCCTTCCAATCCACAGTAACCACAGGCCAGTAAAGCGACCTGTTTAGTCAAGCAGTCAGGGATAGAAATTAATAGCCTACACTTTTAAACAAAGTCTTATTTATCCTTTTTTTTTCTTATTTATAAAAAAGTCAGAAACTTGTAGTTAATAATATCAATAATGCACAATTACAATTATTATCAAAGCTATACATTGTAAATACTATCTAACATCAAATTTAAACACACTAAATGCCATTACCAGTAGTTAGTAGCTTAATACATAAACTAATACTATATGACAAAGTGAAATGTAATCTACCTAATTATCAAATTACATCCTTAACATTTACTTCTGTTCATTAAAGAGATATCTGCTAAACAATTGCATTCCTCAAAAAAAGTATTTAGTGAACTACAAAATTATATTATAGTAAAAACATTCTGAATATAAACTAGACTATTTGTTTCACTTTTTTTTTTATTTTAAAAGATTTAATATTGAATAATGATATAGATATATTTATTTAAGGCATATTCTTAAAATCCTGTGTTTATTTTTTCGTTGATAATAGATATATGTAAATTAAAATAAACTAGATTGTAATTTATATATGATCTAGTTTTGTGTATTCAACATGCTGTTACTTACCTTCAGATGTGTTATGATTATGTGACGATGCACAGCAAACTTTCGTTGGAACTGATTGGAGCAGGCAATGCACTTGTAATAGACACCATCACTGAAATCATACAAACATCTTATCTTCTCATCTAGTTCCTCACTACCAAGTGTGTTGACAGAATCAGGAGACTTCTGCCGAGAACTAAAACTATCATTGCTGTTTTGATCCATGGAGTCTTCATAAGATGACAATTCTCTTCCTTCATCTGGACTGATATTGTCTCGGACAACATTATGCTGGGCCATGAACTGGGCCACTCTGGCCTCTACATTGACACGGATGTACCGGACACTCATAGCTTTTCCTGGGTGAATTTTTTTAATGTGATCCACCATTTTGTATTTTTGCAGGCCTCTGTGCACACAGAAGGCACATTTCCAGAGGTAGATGTTGAGATGACGAAGAATATGAACATGAATGAAGAATTTTTTAGGTCGCTCACTACCACAAATCAAACATTTCATTTGTGTCCCATAGTTTTCATACAAACATCGAATTTTGGCATCAAGACTGCCACTACCGACAACACAGCTCTCATCCACCAGACCAGTTCTACGACCCATAGAGGATACCTGGACAGGGTAGGAGTTGCGCCCCATGACTGAAATGTCAGGGTGGTTCTTTTGGAGGTGGATGACCATGTCCCTGCGAAGCATAGTGTAAAAGTCACACCTTGAACAAAGAGCTGGCTCCTTGAACACCTGGTCATCTGGAACAATGAGCACCTCTTCTTGGCAAGTGACAGAATGTTTTGAGGAAGAACTAGAGCTGGATACTGCATGTTTGATATCTTCAGTTGTAGCCTTAGCCAGTTTATCCACATCTTCATCACTGCCAATAACTTTGACTTCAGAGTGGAGAGAGGTCACATGCTGGACAATCTCACTTTTGTTATGAGATTTAAATGGGCATTTGGGACACTGCAGGGCTGCACTGAATGTTTCCCCTCCTTCTGGTATGACAAAAAGCTGCTCGTATGAGGATGAAGAGGAACTTGACTTCTGCGACCTAGAAGGGGAAGAACTAGGCTTTTTTAGGCTTGTCATGATTTCTTTATGAAGGGATTCCTCCAGCAGGTCTAGAGATTCTTCCATAGAAGTCTCAGCAAATGTCCTGTCAACTTCTGTTGTATCAATGGCTACTATTTTCTTCACTAGAGCAATAGGCTTGCCCAAATGTTTCTCTCTGAGATGGTCATAGAGCAACTCCCTGGCAGTAGACATGCAGCTACAGTACTTGCAGCGAAACATGACCAAAGTTATTTGACCTATCTCTGAGTGACGTTTAACATGGTTTTTCAAATCTGCTGCCTTTGGAAGAAGGTATTTGCAAATGGGGCATTTGAATTTTCTCATTTGATTTTCCAAAACTTGCCCCGGCTGAAGCGCTGCTTGTTGAGACACCATCTTGTTGAAAAGCTCATTTCTTTCCGTTATCATCGTTGTCATGTGAGGTCCATCTGGGGATAGTTTCTCTTTGGTCTTTTTAGTGCTGCTAGCAGGCTTTGGAAAGTCAAACATGGCATCATATTTATCTGGAGACATCAAGCTGTTTGACGGAGATAAGCTGGGATCTTGGTATGAAACATCATATGAGGAGACAGGAGTATCTGTTGGGGTCAGGCTCTCAATGGTGAACTCTCCTTTGTCTCTCAGAATGTTGTGCTTCCTCTGGTAGTGTATGGCCATGTGGATTTTGTGTCTGCTCATGTAATCACATCTCTCACATTCCAACACCCTAGACTCTAGAGATCTAGATATAACTGAAAACTGTTCTTCAACAGGTCCAAAACCTCTATGCTTACGATCTCTGTTGCATGTGATGTGTTTAACAATGGTGTGTTTTTGGTTAGTGTCAAATTCACATTTCTTGCAGCGATAGAGAAGGAATTTGATGAGACCTGGGTGACACGTAATGTGAAGCCTAAACTTCATCTCACTATCAAACCCCTGGGGACAAAACATGCATTTGAATCGTTCCTTTCTGGTAGGGGGCATTCCATGTGACCTCTCATGACAATTAAGCCGTTTCAAATCTCTAGCTATGAAAGTACAATAGCGGCATTTGTAATTCTCTGCTTGTCGCTCGCTCATGGGAACATAGATCCGCCTCCGGATTCCATCCTCATCAATAGTGTAGGCAGTGGTTGCCTCATCCGTTCCACCACAGCCTTCCTCTTCATCAAAATCATCATCAACCTCATCCTTAATTTTTAATAAGCCAAAGTCTGACCCCTCAGAGCTAGGACTTTTTGGATTCTCAGAGTTTTTCTTAGACGCAGGTGATGAATGGTAGGATGTAGGGGAGAGAGAGCCACTAGAGTGTGATGTCAGTATTTCATGCCTGTTTAAAATTTGATCCACAACAGAGTTTCCATTGGAGCTGAAGCCTGGGGCAGGGGTGAGAGCAGGGGGCATCACCTCTCTGATGTGCTTCATGTGCTCATAGTCATTGACTTTTCGGTCATTACAAATCAACTGTTTGGCAACAGAGACCATTTTGGCTTTTCCAGGGTGGGCAGAATGAATATGATCAATGATGGCTCTCCTCTCTGTAGCTTTTGAGGGGCAGTGTGGGCAGTTAATGCTGTGGATGACATTCTCCTCTACATGACTCTGTAACATCACAAGATCCTGGAAGGTGATCCCACAAGAGTAGCACAGAGGCTCTAGTATCTCTGGGTGTGAAGTTTTTATGTGGCTGATGTAATCACTTACCATGTTGGTGCCAAACCTGCAGCCATCATTCCCACAAACAAGCAAAGGAGAAGACTTGTTGTGAGTCTGAGTGTGGTTTGATATGTGTCGAACCAGGTCGTTCTCATTTGGGCTTCTGTGGCCGCAATAAAAACATGGGAAAAATGTCTCAGCTGAGTGAAAGTTCATAGAATGTTCCCTAAACTCTGAGGTGCTCATACTGCTGAACAAACAGTTAAAACCACAGATGAAGAAGTTGGAATTCTTTGAACATTTTACTTCACCTTTGTGAAATGATGCAGGGCTGTGAAGCTGAGATGGTGCAGGCTGCAAGGGTGGAGGTGGAAGCATTAAGCCACCCACTGACTCACTTTTATACATGGGTTGCTCTGGACCAAGAAAAGATAAAACTTCAGGCTCTTGAAGCTTTGAATCACTAGGAGGCTCCATAATAAAATTGGGTTCTACAGCAGGATCGGAACTGCCTGAAACATTTTCCTCTGCCTTACCCATATCTTGATCACAACTATCCTGAAGGCTGTAAGATGCTATTATTTTTAAACCAGTGTCTTCAACAGAAGCTGAGTCTTTAGATGCTTTACAGTCATCTTTTTTAGTTTCTGTGACATTTTCAGAATCTTCTATAGTAAGAGCTTGTCGCAACTTGGAAAAACCAACAGTAGATTGTTCATTTTTCTTATCGTCTATGCCTTCATTAGTGTCTCCCTTCTCAGTATCGCACAATTCATTTTTGTCTTCCCCTAATGGCTCCTTTTTGTCGGTTGCATCTTTCATGGTTTCATCTTTAACATCCTTTTCTTTAATCAATGATTCGGAAGAATTTAACTTTTTATCTACAATTGATTCAACACTTGAAATCTTTTTAGAGTCATTCCCTATTGTTGTATCATTACCATCTGTCGCTTTAATGACATTTTCATTTGATTCTTTTGAAGTACTCTGAATTTTTTCTCTTTGCTCATTATTTTCAGCAGTGCCTTGCTTTTTCTTCTCAGGATCTCTCTCTAGGGGGACTTTCCCTGCCACTTTAGCCAAGAAGCTTATTACCCCTGCAGTGGTTACTTCTTTTATCAGAGCTTTGGCCTTTCTCAATGCTCGTAATGCACAGCTCATTTTAGCACCATTATGTGCTTTGTGGACATGGCGACTGATCTCTTTGCGATTGATAAAGCACTCCTTGCAATAAAGGCATTGGTAAGGCCGAATCATAAGATGACACATCAAATGCTCTTCAAAGCCATGACCAGAACTGGAAAAATCACACTCTTTGCATATAAAAGAATTGCTGTCTTTATCCTGCACAATGGTGATTTTGACTTTCTCATCCTCTACCTCTATATCACAGGAATGGTTATCTACAAGTCTCTTGTCTTTAATCACTCTGGAACACTTTGGGCATCTATACTTCACAGATTTGTCCAAACTCTTGCTATGTAAACCACCATTGCTAGATGGAGATTGACTTTCATCCACTTCCTTTTCAGAATCCCCAAACCTTTTGGCACTAGATGACTCAAGAGCTTCAGTTTTATTTTGTGACAAGTCTGTTTTGCTTGGTGATGCATTAACAGACTTAGTAAGCTCAACCCCCTTATCAGATTTCTCTTTACCATTGCTGAGCTCTTCTTGGGTATCTTCTGCACAATCCATCACACTGGTTGAATCTTTGTTGCTAACACTAGATTCTCCTGCTTTAGTCTCTGAGTGATTCATCTCTTTTGCAGGTTTAATTTTGTCCATGCTTTCTTCATTTTCATTTGTTGCATTCTCATTTTTTTTGTCTAATGTTGCATTCTGAGAATCTAGATCAGCTTGTTCTGTAATCTGGTGATTTGTAACTGAGTCATGGCTTGTGTCAGCAGCTGTGTTATCTGTTATTGGGGCTTCATGAGTCATGGTATCCTGAATATCCTTATCACAGTTACTAGACATGGTCTTAGTCTTTATCTTGTTGGTCTATGTGAGATGAGCTGATACCAATAACAGGATGTGAGAACCTGAAAAAATTATTTAAAAACAAGTTAACCTCAATTGGTACAAATTAGCAGGTCTAATGAACAGGCAAACAAGATGAGAAAAAAAAAGGTAATATTCATACACTAAAAACAGTTGGAACAGAGAATAAGACAAATAGTTCAAATATTTAAAAAAAATATTAGTTCAATTTAAGTCTGTACAACTTTTCAAGCCTTTACAAGTTATTAAATTCACAGCTGTAATTTGTTCACAAAGAACAAGAGAAACAAATTACAAACAGGACAGTAGACTTGACTAATTAAATGATACAACTCTTCAAAGAAGCTACAGCATGTTTTTGTTTAAACTACAAAGCAATGTCTGTAATGTATGTAATGATGTCTTTTGAAACACAAGTCCAGGGAGATGATCAATGTCCAACCATTTCAGATTATATGAGTAAGGCTACCAAGTGAATAGGTCATTTAGATACTAGATCTATACACTAACAATAAATGCAAAAGGATAAATAGGTCTACCAAAGAAAATCCTAACCATTGGGTAGCCTATGACCCTAGTATTACAACTTGATACCCATTAAATCTGGAAACTTACAGGTGTTCGTGTGCACTTGATATCTTATGTCTACCAAGAATGTTTCATACTGCCAGTATATCAAGCCTTTATGTTTTGCTTCAAATGAGAAAACTATATAAATCAAACTTACTACACTTTAACTCCAAACAGAAAGATCTTTAGGTGTGCCCCTAACTCCAAGCTAAGGTTGTTGTTTCTTTGACTCTTGAAAAAAGAGCCCCCAATAAAACGCAATCATAAAATGTAGGCTATCTCTACTAGTGAGAATCGGTGTATTTGATACTATCCTATCAAATCGCATTTCTTCTGCTAATGTTTCATCCAATAGTGGAGGTCAAGGGGCCGTGTACTGTCAGCATGTGCCCACTTAACACAATCTAGGGGAGGGGGGAGGAGCAAAGCCTAACTTGGGCTTCATAGGCCTACAAAAGATAAGGGGAAAAAACTTCTCCCTTGACAAACCTTTGAAGCGTACAGAGGCCACAGCTCCAAATAGATGCCCGGAATGACTGGCTGGCCTGGCTGGAAGAACTGTGTGTGTTGAAGCACACACGGCGTGGGGGGAAAAAAGTTGCCGGCTTCCCAGCTGGTTCGCCTCTCTCGCCCCTACTCGCTGGACAAGCACGCTGTGGTGGCGTGGCTTGAAATGATCCAAAGACGACCTTTGCAAGCGCACTGAAGTAAGGAGGGTTACAGAATCATACCACTGGGTACACAATGGAAGACTTTGAGATACAATCTACAGTAGCAGGCCTACAGCGCAACTTCCTATTTTTGAACCTACACAACGTTGTTTATGATAAGCTCGTTCGATATAGCCAGGAATTCCATTTAACAGCATTTGCCGTTTCACTCCCTGGGGTTTTAGCTGGGATTGATGGATGAAGAAATAACACTTAGAGGACCGATTGTTCTCTATCATTTTAAGTCACCTAAAGCGCGTAGAATATTTTCCTCAATAAAATGCGAACTGAATTCAGCGTTTTCTCAAAACTAAAACTTGTTCATCGTGGTTTTGATATTTGTACACGTATTTTCATTAAGCACCAGGTGGAGGCATTTCGGAATCAAATTGTAGGCTTCTGAAGTAGCTGTTAAACAGTTATTTCATTGAATATTCACAGGTAATTACAAATGTTCGCCTAATACGGACACAAGAAAACGCCAGAAGAAAGAATCGTTCTGTTGGCTTCCCAAAGTTCCACTAAATCACCTAACATAGAAACAGGTTATTACGTGAAAGATGGACTGGTTATTGTGTATGAATGCAAATCTCTACGTGTCTAGCTCGTTGGTGTCGCTGGAGATGTTCATGATTACACATGGGTTTACAGACATTCAAGTTGTTCTTTCAATGGAGTGTACTAGGGCTACTATCTCCGTCGGCTCTCTTGATATGCCGATTGAAGGTCGTGATCAGCATTCTCTTGCAGCAAATGAATACGGTAATTATAAAGCATTACTTATGCTAACCAGTGCAGACAATATGCTATGAGGGCTACCTATCAGGGCAGACAATATGCTATGCGGGCTACCTATCAGGGCAGACAATATGCTATGTGGGCTACCTATCAGGGCAGACAAT
This sequence comes from Biomphalaria glabrata, assembly GCF_947242115.1. NCBI lineage: Eukaryota > Metazoa > Mollusca > Gastropoda > Planorbidae > Biomphalaria > Biomphalaria glabrata. The sequence continues at coordinate 11,930,371 of NC_074727.1, forward strand.
ATGCTATGTGGGCTACCTATTAGGGCAGACAATATGCTATGTGGACTAGCTATCAGGGCAGACAATATGCTATGTGGGCTACCTATCGGGGCAGACAATATGCTATGTGGGCTACCTATCGGGGCAGACAATATGCTATGTGGGCTACCTATCGGGGCAGACAATATGCTATGTGGGCTACCTATCGGGGCAGACAATATGCTATGTGGGCTACCTATCGGGGCAGACAATATGCTATGTGGGCTAGCCGAGACCATACTATTTATTACTATTATTTCGTACGTGTGCTACCTGATGCAATGACAACATACAATTATGGGCACATTTCTCTGACATATCATTAGTGGAAATCAACAGTGTTTGTTTTCAGCAGTTGTGTTTACACTTCTTTCGTATCTAGAAGGCATATCGTGCTTATAGGGAAGAGACATCCGGCTATATGCGCTTGCAGTTGTTCTGAAGAACCACCTTTCTCAATCTGGACGAGGATTTCACAACAAAGAAAACCATACTCAATACTTGTATGTTCATCTAGGCTAGGTAAATAAAACGTGTTTTTTATTATGAACACTCCTGAAAGACTGTAAACACCCATTCCGACTTTCAAAAATAACACACAAAAATCAACTGCACCACTGTATTTTCAAATGAGCGTAAGCCTTCACAAAAAAAAAAAAAAAAGATAACACTGACTTTTAGACAGTCTAGGAATGTTGGACTACATTTCCATACTGGACCAATCTGCAAGTCATTCAAGGCACGTTCTTATAGATGCACTGACTATGACCGTTTCTAATGTGATTTTGGAGAGAGAGTCTATTGTAAAAAGAGGGCAACATTCAAGTAGGACCCAGTGTATAGTTAGTAAGGGCTATGAAGATCAGTGCTACTAAAATACATTGTTCATTGAAAAAAAAAGTTTTTTTTTTCACCTTTAAAAAAAAAAACAACTAAAAAAATATGGCTAATAATCTTGTATAGCAAATAAATAATAGGCCCAAGCTACTTATTAAATGACCACACAAGATCTTGGAAAACATATGGCACAGTCCTCACATAATTTATTAAACTATTATATATAACCTTTTAAAAAAAACCTCTTCAATGATACAGTAAAATTTTGAATTGATATTAAAAACAAAAAGAACATGATGCTTATTAATCGTTAATAGTTTATAATGTTTGGCGATAATTAAAAGAGATGTCAAAATAACGTATTGGGGACTTCTCATAGCTGTGAACAAAATACTACTTAAAACAAAACAACAAAGATATAGACTCAAGAGTGGTATTCAGATTACACCCGTAGGCTTACACTATGAAACGGAATGGGTTGTTGAACTATTGTTTTGGTTGATAGAGGCTACTCATGGCGGTAGGCTACTCATGGAGGTAGGCTACACTGAACGAGAGACATGCACCACAGAACTGTAAGATGTTTCTTCTACCTCAACTCCCCCCGCACAGCATTGTCTACGCTTGTCGATGTGTGACTTTGGCCGCAAGCCAGACCATTTGAACAACGGACAATGGTGTATACTAATGTGATGTCGCATTGATCAGCCCATGCGCCAGCCATGACCACGCCGAGTAGCAAGCATTGATCGACTAAAGGCGAGCTCATTAGTTCATGCCCCGAGATAGACTGCAAGCAAAACAGCAGAAGGGATTGATTCATCCACCGACATAGCGATATATTTATAAACTTCCATGCGCCCAAGCTACAGAACTAAACCTTCATTCGGAAAAGGAAATGGAGAAGGGGTGGTGGTGGTGGTGACAGGCTGGTGGTGTAGCCTCCAATATTCGACTCTTATTTCCTCTTCCCCCAGCGAAGGCCTCGAGGCGGATTACACATCCAGCGACCTTCAGCGCGGCACAGCTTTCTCGACGCCCAGTCACAACACTTATGTTGTTGAGCCCGGGCTACAGCTGTCAGTAATACAGAGGGGGGGGGGGGGAGGGGAGGAGGACAAATACTTGGCACGACATTCGTGTGTTTCAGCCTGGGTGGCAGCAATCACAGGCCGCCATAAAATTATAACTCTTTTGGTGAATGACACTACTTCATGCTACATAGCTTAAGTCTTCTAGCAGATGGGTATAAGCTAAAGCAACCGTTTGCTTCCACCAACCCAAACTGGGATTTAAAACCACACCATTTTTTTCTCTATTTCGTAGACAGCAAAAAAAAAAAAAAAGCTTTACAGTATTCGAAGCATGTCCGATATGAAGTCTCTGACCATTTCTTCACCCCCTTCAGAACAATAAGTAACCCACAATGGATACTACACTTTTTATGTGTGTGTGTGTTGTTTTTTTTGTCTACTTTAGACGCCCCCCCCCTTCCCCAACAAGCTAAAATGTTACACCATGATTGCCTCGCCTGGTCATGCGGTATGCGCTTGGACTGTTGTTCGGATTTCTCAAAGGTCCCGGTTTCATACCCTGCTCGCTGCCATCCATCGTCGTTCTGCGGGAGGTTTGGACTAGGAAGTAGATTATCTTCAATTCTGACGGAACTTCCGAAACATGTCAAACAAAAAATACTTTCTTCAATACCTGTATCGATACTTAGAAAATGACATGACAGTTGTACTTCAAAAGTTAGCGTCAAGCCTTGATCAGACGGAATATAGGTAGGGCATTCAATAGTTGCAAAAGAAACATTTCATTAGCAGCGTGGCGGTGTGCGCACAGATTAATGACCCAGGCGAGCTAATTGTGATATATTTGATAGTTTAGTGCAAAGCAACTTCCAAGTTTCATTAGATTTTGAAAACAGAAAAACCCCAAAAAATAATAAAGAGGCGAAGCGGTCCACCCAAGAGTTCCAATGCTTGTCTCCGGTCTGAACATGGACAGCGTAAACATTGTGTATTTCACAGGTAAACAAAAGAGAGGAACAAATGGATGGCAAAAAAAAAAAAAAAAAAAAACTTCTTATATATTCAGAAAATAATTTCTGTTCTCGAGTTATTGTACGTTAGTATTAATATTTATAGTAAATACTATATATACAAAAAAAAAAGATTACTTTTTAAAACCAAAACTTATCTAGGAGGAAATAGCCGCTAATTACTTCCATTTATCCGAAAATTACAGGCTTTAGCCCCCTTTCTGCTATATGAAACAAAAGGAAATAATCAATTAGAACTAAATGATTAGGCAATAGGTAAATTTTTGGAATGATTCGTGTATTGTTATCTACTATGAATAATTATGCGAAATTTCAACTTGATCCGAGAATGGGAAATGGAGAAAAAAGCATGTTCAAACTTTTTACCAGACAGACAGTGTGAGTTGATAAAAGCTTTGTACAAAGTATCCATTGCACCCAAACTTTGAAAGGTATAAAATATTATGATTTTTTTTTCAATACCCTTTTTTTAATTTTAGTTTTTGATATCTAAACGTGACAGACCAAACAAAATGGCAGCTTGTTCCCTTTTCGGAGGCCGCTAAAAATGTGGAAAAGACATAGACCAAAAAAGCAAAACAATAGACATTTCCTTTCTTTAGCTCGGTTATCTGTAGCAGCATGTAGCCTACACTGACAGAACTCGCCCATTAAAAATGGACACCAAATTTTGTATTGTATGCAATGTATGATTACTTACAATTGTCCCTTTCAACAAAATTTCGTCAAAAAAAAAAATTGCGCTCAAAATCGAATTCTTTTCAAAGCCAGCTGATCACATGTACCGGGTATTCGAACTCCGGCCCATCGTGTCCTACATCCCAAACGCATACCACGACCAGCTAACTAGACTGCCCACTTCAACCTGGCTAAACCCTTAAATACGATTGTAGAAATAACTATCAAACTGTACAAGGACAAGAGCAAATACGACTTTGAAGACAAAACAGGCGCAATTAACAATTCATGGCAGTCACGTCTGCGCTCTAATGCCTTCACTTGAACGTGTTGATACCTTCTCTTGAACCGACGGACTTAAGAAGAAAAAAAAAAAACCTGGGCAGAGTTGCCAATAAGCAAATGGTTATTTCTCAACATTCCCAACCTGCAGGCCTGGGAGGGAGAGGCGTGGAGGGCACGTCACACGCTGGTTTCTATGGAGCAAGCTAGTCTTCTGTTGGAATCAATGAAACCTATTTGGCTAGCCCAGAGCTGGCGTATTGAGAAGCAAAGCACAGGACTGCACAGGCAAGGTCTCCTCTTCAGATAAGTGCAACGTTAACAAGAAGGAGGGGGGGGGGGGAATGGGGGGGGGGCACTAGAAAGCTCGACTTTGAATTCTTTTCTTTGTACTGAAAATAGATTTTGATAGCGTCCTGCTTTTAGTAACTAAAAGGACAAGGACGGTGTCCTGGTGTGAAGATCGAGGAGTGCGAGAGAGAGGGTGCTTAGTGTTGCCCAGTACACAAGAGTGTTCAGGCGTGTCACAATATGTGCCAGCAGATTTCGGTGACAGGACAAGACTCGAAATGTACAAAAGAGATTGTACGAAGAGAGTTGCGGAAATACCTTTCACAATCAGGGAATTCAAGTCAATGCTGAGGAGTCCAACCACTTAAAATTTAGCCCCAACTTAAAGGACGATAGTTTTTAGAAAGCTCATCATTCGTGAATTCTTTACCAATCAGATTTTTAGAAGATGCGTATAGCTCGGTAACAATATAAAGTAATGAATTTTGAAAAAAAGAATATTATTAAGACGTATTACATTGAAATGTAAAACATAAGATTATGTCACAATGTTCACTGGCATTGAGTGCTATGTGTAAACCTCTTAAAAGGTTCTCGTCTAGTCTTCCTTCACATCGAATTCGTACGTAGGATTACAAATGAATAGTTCTACACAGACATCGCAGCCAATGCAGAGACTCTGCTATCTCTGTTCACTACACACCCAATCGTTATCAGTTCATGGCTGTTAGAATGCAGATACAGGGAACAATTACTTCCCTAGACAAAGAAGTCGCATTCGAAGCAAACGACAGAAGGAAAATAAAAAAAAAAACGTAGTTTCTTTGCATCCCGCTCAAATAAAATACTTCAATTGTATACATACATCTTGTATTCATACCAACATTCAAAGTACCGGTATTGCCAACTAATGCACAATGAAACTCAGCTGTTACAGAACAGGAATGCGTCCCCAGAATAAAATGACCGTGAACATAACGGGACATGACCTCGTGGACTAAGGAGCTTTCCAAACCCCTTTACAAGTGGATGATTATTACAATAAAACACTATATTTAACCAGAACGAAAACCAAATTACCAGAACTGGTAATGCGTGCTCATCCCTTTGCTGTAAACCGTTTCTTAGTTGGGTAATAAGTATGTTCGTGAATACTGTAGGGAGGTGAAAGATCTGAAAATGAGTTTTGTTTATTCCTCTATAGAAGTGACTAGTTGTAATGCCCTAGTCCAAACTTCCCAGAGGACGGCAGGTGCTGGAGGCTCTGGATCATTGTGATGGCAGTCCTAACAGCATACCTCACGACCAGGCAGCCATCCAGAAGAGATTGGTTTCAGGAAGCTTGCATAAAAGTGGGGAAAAAAAAGGAAGCTGAACATCTACCTCTTTACACTATTTAACCAAAGTAGATTTCTCATCAATATAAATTGTCAGCATGTACACACTTATACATTAAAAAATAAAAGAAGGACCCCCCCCCCCAAATGTTATATGCCGTATCCTAAGTTGAAAGCTTGTAACTAGGGATAGTTCTCTTCAAAGCATCCTAACCAGTCTTTGTCTGAATAAGCTTGTTATGTACTGGTATTATGATGTTAAGTTAACTAGTTTACATATTCAAAAATAATTACGAGCATTACTCTACTGGCTGGTTAAAGACATCCCTAAAAAAGTTTAAAGAGATGCCTTTTCCAATCCAACCCAAGCTACTAATCAATAGAGACTGTACTCCAGATAGTGTAAGGCATCCGCAAAGTATTGCCATCGACACTTAATATTCTGCCAGGGACCGTGTGTGACAAGGCGGGAAAGAAGGGGGGGGGAGCGGGTGAGGCCGGCACTTCCTTTATGAGCCAGCAGCACACAGACATGTTTCTTGAACACAGCCCAGGACACTCCTCCCCTGAGAAGCAAGAGCAGAAATCAATATCTGGTTGGAGAGCCACTGCCACCTCGCACTCAGGTCCAGAGCACAGGTAGGGTACCAATACCTGTTGGATACCTGACAACTGGCTGGGGTTTAGTTTTAATCATCCCACATTTTATCACTCAGCCAAAAAAAAATGTTAAGAGCATCTTTTTTTTTCTTTCCTGCTATCTTTATATCCAATAAATTGTGACGGTGGCCAATAGAGAGAGTAAGTAGATGTGATGGTGGCCAATAGAGAGAATAAGTAGATGTGACTGTGTCAATAGAGAGAATAAGTAGATGTGACTGTGTCAATAGAGAGAATAAGTAGATGTGACTGTGTCAATAGAGAGAATAAGTAGATGTGACTGTGTCAATAGAGAGAATAAGTAGATGTGACTGTGTCAATAGAGAGAATAAGTAGATGTGACTGGTCAATAGAGAGAATAAGTAGATGTGACTGGTCAATAGAGAGAATAAGTAGATGTGACTGGTGGCCAATAGAGAGAATAAGTAGATGTGATGGTGGCCAATAGAGAGAATAAGTAGATGTGATGGTGGCCAATAGAGAGAATAAGTAGATGTGATGGTGGCCAATAGAGAGAATAAGTAGATGTGATGGTGGCCAATAGAGAGAATAAGTAGATGTGACTGTGTCAATAGAGAGAATAAGTAGATGTGATGGTGGCCAATAGAGAGAATAAGTAGATGTGATGGTGGCCAATAGAGAGAATAAGTAGATGTGACTGTGTCAATAGAGAGAATAAGTAGATGTGACTGGTCAATAGAGAGCATAAGTAGATGTGACTGTGTCAATAGAGAGAATAAGTAGATGTGACTGGTCAATAGAGAGAATAAGTAGATGTGACTGGTGGCCAATAGAGAGAATAAGTAGATGTGATGGTGGCCAATAGAGAGAATAAGTAGATGTGATGGTGGCCAATAGAGAGAATAAGTAGATGTGACTGTGTCAATAGAGAGAATAAGTAGATGTGACTGTGTCAATAGAGAGAATAAGTAGATGTGACTGTGTCAATAGAGAGAATAAGTAGATGTGACTGGTGGCCAATAGAGAGAATAAGTAGATGTGATGGTGGCCAATAGAGAGAATAAGTAGATGTGATGGTGGCCAATAGAGAGAATAAGTAGATGTGATGGTGGCCAATAGAGAGAATAAGTAGATGTGACTGGTCAATAGAGAGAATAAGTAGATGTGAATGGTCAATAGAGAGAATAAGTAGATGTGACTGTGTCAATAGAGAGAATAAGTAGATGTGACTGTGTCAATAGAGAGAATAAGTAGATGTGACTGGTCAATAGAGAGAATAAGTAGATGTGACTGTGTCAATAGAGAGAATAAGTAGATGTGACTGGTCAATAGAGAGAATAAGTAGATGTGATGGTGGCCAATAGAGAGAATAAGTAGATGTGACTGTGTCAATAGAGAGAATAAGTAGATGTGACTGTGTCAATAGAGAGAATAAGTAGATGTGACTGTGTCAATAGAGAGAATAAGTAGATGTGACTGGTCAATAGAGAGAATAAGTAGATGTGACTGGTGGCCAATAGAGAGAATAAGTAGATGTGATGGTGGCCAATAGAGAGAATAAGTAGATGTGATGGTGGCCAATAGAGAGAATAAGTAGATGTGATGGTGGCCAATAGAGAGAATAAGTAGATGTGACTGGTCAATAGAGAGAATAAGTAGATGTGACTGTGTCAATAGAGAGAATAAGTAGATGTGACTGTGTCAATAGAGAGAATAAGTAGATGTGACTGGTCAATAGAGAGAATAAGTAGATGTGACTGTGTCAATAGAGAGAATAAGTAGATGTGACTGGTCAATAGAGAGAATAAGTAGATGTGATGGTGGCCAATAGAGAGAATAAGTAGATGTGATGGTGGCCAATAGAGAGAATAAGTAGGTGTGATGGTGGTCAATAGAGAGAATAAGTAGATGTGATGGTGGCCAATAGAGAGAATAAGTAGATGTGATGGTGGCCAATAGAGAGAATAAGTAGGTGTGATGGTGGCCAATAGAGAGAATAAGTAGATGTGACTGTGTCAATAGAGAGAATAAGTAGATGTGACTGTGTCAATAGAGAGAATAAGTAGATGTGACTGGTCAATAGAGAGAATAAGTAGATGTGACTGGTCAATAGAGAGTATAAGTAGATGTGACTGGTCAATAGAGAGAATAAGTAGATGTGACTGGTCAATAGAGAGAATAAGTAGATGTGACTGTGTCAATAGAGAGAATAGGTAGATGTGACTGGTCAATAGAGAGAATAAGTAGATGTGATGGTGGCCAATAGAGAGAATAAGTAGATGTGACTGGTCAATAGAGAGAATAAGTAGATGTGACTGGTCAATAGAGAGAATAAGTAGATGTGACTGTGTCAATAGAGAGAATAGGTAGATGTGACTGGTCAATAGAGAGAATAAGTAGATGTGATGGTGGCCAATAGAGAGAATACGTAGATGTGATGGTGGCCAATAGAGAGAATAAGTAGATGTGACTGTGTCAATAGAGAGAATAAGTAGATGTGACTGTGTCAATAGAGAGAATAAGTAGATGTGACTGGTCAATAGAGAGAATAAGTAGATGTGACTGTGTCAATAGAGAGAATAAGTAGATGTGACTGGTCAATAGAGAGAATAAGTAGATGTGACTGGTGGCCAATAGAGAGAATAAGTAGATGTGATGGTGGCCAATAGAGAGAATAAGTAGATGTGATGGTGGCCAATAGAGAGAATAAGTAGATGTGATGGTGGCCAATAGAGAGAATAAGTAGATGTGACTGGTCAATAGAGAGAATAGGTAGATGTGAATGGTCAATAGAGAGAATAAGTAGATGTAATTGGCCAATAGAGAGAATAAGTAGATGTGACTGGTCAATAGAGAGAATAAGTAGATGTGACTGTGTCAATAGAGAGAATAAGTAGATGTGACTGGTCAATAGAGAGAATAAGTAGATGTGACTGTGTCAATAGAGAGAATAAGTAGATGTGACTGGTCAATAGAGAGAATAAGTAGATGTGATGGTGGCCAATAGAGAGAATAAGTAGATGTGACTGTGTCAATAGAGAGAATAAGTAGATGTGACTGTGTCAATAGAGAGAATAAGTAGATGTGACTGGTCAATAGAGAGAATAAGTAGATGTGACTGGTGGCCAATAGAGAGAATAAGTAGATGTGATGGTGGCCAATAGAGAGAATAAGTAGATGTGATGGTGGCCAATAGAGAGAATAAGTAGATGTGACTGGTCAATAGAGAGAATAAGTAGATGTGAATGGTCAATAGAGAGAATAAGTAGATGTAATTGGCCAATAGAGAGAATAAGTAGATGTGACTGGTCAATAGAGAGAATAAGTAGATGTGACTGTGTCAATAGAGAGAATAAGTAGATGTGACTGTGTCAATAGAGAGAATAAGTAGATGTGACTGGTCAATAGAGAGAATAAGTAGATGTGACTGTGTCAATAGAGAGAATAAGTAGATGTGACTGGTCAATAGAGAGAATAAGTAGATGTGATGGTGGCCAATAGAGAGAATAAGTAGATGTGATGGTGGCCAATAGAGAGAATAAGTAGGTGTGATGGTGGTCAATAGAGAGAATAAGTAGATGTGATGGTGGCCAATAGAGAGAATAAGTAGATGTGATGGTGGCCAATAGAGAGAATAAGTAGGTGTGATGGTGGCCAATAGAGAGAATAAGTAGATGTGACTGTGTCAATAGAGAGAATAAGTAGATGTGACTGGTCAATAGAGAGAATAAGTAGATGTGACTGTGTCAATAGAGAGAATAAGTAGATGTGACTGGTCAATAGAGAGAATAAGTAGATGTGACTGGTCAATAGAGAGAATAAGTAGATGTGACTGGTCAATAGAGAGAATAAGTAGATGTGACTGGTCAATAGAGAGAATAAGTAGATGTGACTGGTCAATAGAGAGAATAAGTAGATGTGACTGTGTCAATAGAGAGAATAGGTAGATGTGACTGGTCAATAGAGAGAATAAGTAGATGTGATGGTGGCCAATAGAGAGAATAAGTAGATGTGACTGGTCAATAGAGAGAATAAGTAGATGTGACTGGTCAATAGAGAGAATAAGTAGATGTGACTGGTCAATAGAGAGAATAAGTAGATGTGACTGTGTCAATAGAGAGAATAGGTAGATGTGACTGGTCAATAGAGAGAATAAGTAGATGTGATGGTGGCCAATAGAGAGAATAAGTAGATGTGACTGTGTCAATAGAGAGAATAAGTAGATGTGACTGTGTCAATAGAGAGAATAAGTAGATGTGACTGGTCAATAGAGAGAATAAGTAGATGTGACTGTGTCAATAGAGAGAATAAGTAGATGTGACTGGTCAATAGAGAGAATAAGTAGATGTGACTGGTGGCCAATAGAGAGAATAAGTAGATGTGATGGTGGCCAATAGAGAGAATAAGTAGATGTGATGGTGGCCAATAGAGAGAATAAGTAGATGTGACTGGTCAATAGAGAGAATAAGTAGATGTGAATGGTCAATAGAGAGAATAAGTAGATGTAATTGGCCAATAGAGAGAATAAGTAGATGTGACTGGTCAATAGAGAGAATAAGTAGATGTGACTGTGTCAATAGAGAGAATAAGTAGATGTGACTGTGTCAATAGAGAGAATAAGTAGATGTGACTGGTCAATAGAGAGAATAAGTAGATGTGACTGTGTCAATAGAGAGAATAAGTAGATGTGACTGGTCAATAGAGAGAATAAGTAGATGTGATGGTGGCCAATAGAGAGAATAAGTAGATGTGATGGTGGCCAATAGAGAGAATAAGTAGGTGTGATGGTGGCCAATAGAGAGAATAAGTAGATGTGACTGGTCAATAGAGAGAATAAGTAGATGTGATGGTGGCCAATAGAGAGAATAAGTAGATGTGACTGTGTCAATAGAGAGAATAAGTAGATGTGACTGTGTCAATAGAGAGAATAAGTAGATGTGACTGGTCAATAGAGAGAATAAGTAGCAGTGACTGGTCAATAGAGAGAATAAGTAGATGTGACTGGTCAATAGAGAGAATAAGTAGATGTAACTGGTCAATAGAGAGAATAAGTAGATGTAACTGGCCAATAGAGAGAATAAGTAGATGTAACTGGTCAATAGAGAGAATAAGTAGATGTGATTGTGTCAATAAAGAGAATAAGTAGATGTGACAGTGGCCAATAGAGAGAATAAGTAGATATGAAATTCTAGTTTAATCCCTTTGTCATCATAAATCAGTTGATTTGGTTTGTGGGTGGACTTAAAATGGCCCAGTGAGAACTCACTACACTCTGTTAAAATGTACATGTATAAAATAATAAATAAAAAAAATAAAAAATTAGCAATAAAAAGAAAAGAAACAAAGACAAATTAAAATAACAAAATATTTCATTGAACTTACTGGGTCACTCAAGAAAATTGTATACAAAAAGAAAGAGAGAAATGATTGTTTTCTGTATGACAAGTACTTTTCTATGAGATAATAATGCAACATTATAAGTTCTCATTAGCATAGTTGTTCTCAGCCCCCCCCCCCCCCCAATGCATTCCCTTTGTATTGACTAGGCTATTTGACATTCCTTTGGACCAAACTGCTGCATGGTGGGGGAGAATTGCTGTAAGTGGACAATTTGTTCTGACTATACCCAATGTCATGGCAGGCTCTCATCTTGTCTTCCAAGAGTGAGACATGGTTTTCTTAAGATTGCCAAAAAGAAGCATCAAGATCATTTTTTAAAATCATTTCTGGCCTCGGCCAACTTGGCCTATCACTTCATGTCTGTTAATCTGGCCTTTATAATGATCAAAAGTGAACAACTCTACACAATTCATCAATAGAAGTTTAGGCTACCGGTAATTGCGAAAAATAGCTAAGGTGAATATATATTTTTTTAAAATTATTACAACAGCCAACTCTACTTCTTATCAAGATTTGCATTGTGGGAGCATGACCACAAATTTGCATACTGTGTTGGAAAGTACTCATAATTTGGAGAGAGTATACATAATTTTATTAATTTATATAAATAAATTTGTGAATGACAGTGAATGTTGAGAAGACTCGATCCAATGATATGAGAACTTGAAAAGGGAGAAAAGGGCCTTCCCAGCAAACATGACTACAATGTGAACTAACTTCAGTGACAACATAATGTAAGACTAGACTAGATCTTCATGAAAATACTTATTTTAAAAATTTAAATTTGTATATTCATTATTCTAATCAACACTGATCTATGTGATTGAACTATTAGGTATTATTTAACTTTAAATTTGTTATGGAAATTAAAATATGAACTGATCAAATGAAATTGAAATGCCAACCATCAAAATACTTTATTATTCATTTCTTTCCCAGACATTATAGTAATTTACTTAAACTAGTGCTAGATCTATTAGAACTATAACATGAAATCTATAAGACACTTTCAAAGCTATTGTTAAAAATTACACAGGTCACAAAACATCATAATCATAATTGGATGGTTAGTATTAAAGTAAATTATATTAAAAAAAAACATAGTTTACATAGATTATCATCTAGATCTATTTATTTCTGGGGGATTGATCTAGGCATTCTAGGAAATTTTTTTTTAGATATAAATCTATATAGATTTTTATATCTAGTATAATAATAAAATATAGATCTAGAGCTAAATAGATTAGATAGATCTACACAAGAATGTCTAGATAATAAAATAGATCTCTAATTTTCTCTTTATATAGATCTATCTATAGTGTAAAGACTAGAGTCTAGATGCATGCATGTAGACTCCTCTAGACAAGATAATGTAGTCTTTCTAGACTACTACAGAGTGTAACACTCAGCCTGACTCAGGCAACAGAGACAGCTATTCAGTTAAGGCTAAGGTTACAATTAATGTATGTCTTTAATCTATCTAGATTTATATAGAAAAAAGATTGAAAAGATCTAGATATCTAGATAGTTTAACAGCTCTAGACTAGTTCCTTTAGTTATAATAGTATACTAGATCTATGTGATCATGTGACGTCACGTCATGTCTAGATCTAGATATGATCATGTGACGTCATGATCATGATTGATTTTTGATGATCCAGACCAGGTAAAAAAAATGTAGATCTAGTCTAGAATTCTAGATCTACTCAAGATCTAGATGTTATAGTATAGTCTAAATCTAGAATCTAAACTATGGTATTTACATCTAGATCTGACCCTGGAGAATTCAAAGATCATTATTTAAAACGACTAGATTCTATCATTTTCCCAATCACAACTATATAACGTTTTATTTTAGTTTTATTGATTGGCCGCCATTACTATGACGTCATCATTTCCCTTTGGAGAGAGGTCACAGTGAACGAAAAATTTCAAGTCACCATTTTCATCATATGCTAGATCAAGAGACTAGCCCTAATTTAAATCCAGACTCTATCTCCAAAGAGTTTAATTCTTAAACGTAAATTCTAACAAATAAGATTATATTTACCGACCTCATGGGTGACGAACTAAACTGCCATTTAAGTTAAACAGTTCATGTACAGCGATAAGAGCAAGCACACGGCAAAGCAATGTCTTCTAGGATCAAACCAGCAGTCGCAACACGCAGTGAAGCTTTGTCGTGTTTCGTTATCAGCCAGGCCAAGCCCATGCGGGAGAGAAGGGAAAAAAAAACAGCGAAGTTCAACGCTGGCTAGGCCGCGTCATCTATCAACCACACTCCACCAGCACAAACGGCTAAAACTTCAGGGGAAACCCAGCAAAGCAAGCTTCGTCGTTGAGCGACTTTATTGTTCACCATTTTCCCCACTACCCGCCTCGCGCATCGAACCTCCCCCCTCCCTCCTCTCAGCGCTAGGCCGATCCACTTTCCTGAACTCGCACCAGGGCTTGAGCTAGTCCCCGCTCTGCACAAAGAAACGAAGGAAGCGTCAGCGATAGAGGTCGATCGCATCTGGGCCAGCCTTGACAGCAACTCTACTTCCTCGCCGCCCCCCCCCTCTCTCACACATTCTCTTAACTCCAGCGTACATTCATTGCTATCCCCGAGACGATTTTCAACTCCTTTCAAAAACTCGCTACAAAAAAGCTTGGAGTCTAGAAAAAAGCTGGCAACAGATTGAAATAAATAAAATAAATTATGACCAGATTCTTTATTAAAATTTTTAGACAGCTAAGTTAATGTTAGCATTCCCAGTCTAGTTAGATTAAGGATGATCTTTGAGAGTTACTGATAGATCTTAGATCTAGTATATGTCTTCAAAGTCTGACAATACTTTTTACTAAAACTCTGGCCAGCCGGCCGATGAAATCCAATCTGAACTATTCAGACCCTCTCTCGCCGATACCACCGCCACAATACTCCCACCTCTCTCTGTAAGCAGCGCTGAGCTTTAGACCACCGCAGCAGAAGCCAAGGGCGATAAACTTGGCCCAACGTCTGCTCGGCTGGGGTTTTTTCCCTCTCCTAGTTTCTTTTTTAGGCCTATACATTTTCATTGTAACAGGGCAAACAAGTTTAGCTAGCTAGCAGACGAGATTGTTCGGGTCTGTTACTGAACCAGCAAACGGCCTCATTCCCGCATTTTAAGTGCTGTACTGCTGTCTCGTGCTGTAGTCTAGTAATAATAACGCCGTGGCTATGACTGTTGAATGTTTTTTAACACACACGATCTGGCCAGTGCTTAGCGTCGCGATAATTTAGGCCACGAGAAGAGGACACCGTCTCAGTCACAGTCACACTATCATCTGCGTTGCGTTGTATTTTTTTATTCTTCAGACCATACATTCCAGCCAAAGTACAGCATTCGAAAGATATAGATTCCTAGTCTCAGTGATCGCACAAACTGTAGGCCTACAACAGAGCGTTAGCTGATAGACTTGAAAAGCATCCATGTTCTTGCAAAGTATTGAACAATTATTTGAAGCACATTCCCCCTTCAGTATGGATCTAGATCTATGTCAGGGTAGGAAAAAATTAAAGACCTCATTTTCTTTGGGTAATAATTAGGTCTTTATGGAGGGCACTGCCAGGACACAATTTATTTTTAAAGACTTTCCCTAAATTAGCAATTTTCATTTAATGTAGATATTACATTTTACGAAGTTAAAACCCTTGCTAAAAAATGTGTGGAATAAATAGGCCTACACACACACACACACAGTGACACACACACACACACACAATGTCCGCGGAAGGTGATCAGTAACAATCCAAATGGCTAATGATAATTGGTTCATAGCCAGGTAGGCTGCATAATGATGTTTGATCCGTAAGGCAACATTGATTTACTGGATCAAAGCAGATCTAGGAGTTAGTTACAAGATGTTACATGATGGACGGGGAAGGATGAGTGCTAAAAATCAGCAAAAACGTAAGGAGAGGATATAGATCAAGATTCTAATAAGAAAGCGGCCGCAGCATTCACCAAAATCACACAAGGAGTATGCGTAATGTGGTATGTGTGTAATAGGTATCTAGATCTAGTTACTAATGATTTCATGTCAAGTCGCTATTCATTATTCATAAAGTAGTATTTTGATTCTTTCTATAGCCTCAGCAGCAAAACTTTGGGAGGAGGGAGTGGATTGGCTGGCGTTATCGCTAATGACGCTAATTGACATAAACTAGATCTATTTTATTTTTTTTTTTTTTTAAATGCTGGGTGGGAGAAACGATTTATTACCAACAGCCTGTTCCTGCCCTAATAAAAGTCTCTACCTGCCTTCCTTTGCCAACCATAACAATGTCTTCCCCCTCAATCTCCGAGTTTAAAAACAAATGACGTCCGGTTGCTATTTCTGCCTATACAACTTGACCACTGTGACATCTTGTTGCTATTTCTGCCTATACAACTTGACCACTGTGACACCCTGTTGCTATTTCTGCCTATAAAACTTGGCCACTGTGACGTCTTGTTGCTATTTCTGCCTATAAAACTTGGCCACTGTGACATCCTGTTGCTATTTCTGCCTATACAACTTGACCACTGTGACATCTTGTTGCTATTTCTGCCTATACAACTTGACCACTGTGACATCCTGTTGCTATTTCTGCCTATAAAACTTGGCCACTGTGACGTCTTGTTGCTATTTCTGCCTATACAACTTGACCACTCTGACGTCCTGTTGCTATTTCTGTCTATAAAACTTGACCACTCTGACGTCCTGATGCTATTTCTGCCTATAAAACTTGACCACTGTGACGTCTTGTTGCTATTTCTGCCTATACAACTTGATCACTGCGACGTCCTGTTGTCATTTTTGCCTATACAACTTGACCGCTATCAAATGTTGACAAACAGTTGTCAAGATGGCTGACGATTATTTGTCTGTGTCAAATGGCTGCTGGTTTACGATGATCGCTTCAATATCTTGTAGAATGTCTTTATTACCAGCTTTGAACTGGAAATCCTTCATTGTAAGTGCTCTTGTCAGGGCTGCTTCTCAACCGATGCTTTACTGATTTCAACAAGCAGAATCTCCTTTCATAAGCCACTCACATAATGATGACGTCATCACGTCTCTGTTTTTCTATTTCATTGATACTATTTACTAAATAGCATTAACGTGTTCCTCTATAAAATAGCTGTTTACAAAGGTGATGGCCTCGTCACGAGAGGAAAATATCTCTATCCCAGGAGCGCTTCAGGAAAGACGCTATATTATAGCCAGTTAGAGGCCTGCTAAATGGAAAGTTTCGAGGTGGTCGGAATGGTGGAAACATCGCTGGGAGAAGTGCATAGATCTAAAAGATTGGAGTAGAAAAATATAAATAAATTTAAAGAAACTACACGTTTCATTGTTATGTCGGAAAGTTTTGAGACCACTGGTGTTTATTTAAACGTACATTTCTTGTCAGTTTCGTAGATTTAAAAAGTATAATTTTCAAGATCTAAGAAAAATATTATAAAGTAAACGATAAAATGGCGCAAAGAAAATATTTATACTAAGGTATTGTGTTCTAGACTGAAGATTTAGGTTAAGTGAATTATTTCACAAGTTTGTGCTGTCTCAGTTGGGAACTACGTATTTTGCAGGGGTTCTGCTAAAATTCAAACTAACGCCGGAGACTGCAAGAAAGGGCCCTCCACAAAAGAAAAAATGTATCGAAATTTCGACATTTCAGAAACTTTTAAGTATTTTTTTTTCTCATTTTTAACGCTAACAATTTAAATCTTACGTCGGGTGGCAACAATGTCACGTGATTAAGAGGTGTCCGTTTGTAGTTGTGGCATGCTTGTTTTTACTTCATGTAAAAACGGTACAGCTCCAGATTTACAGCAGTTCGTCTACCAAGGGCCTACCCTCTACAAACTCAAACATATACACCTTTTTAAAACTACAATATGCATATGAATTATTTGCTAAAAGGAAAATTCATAGCACAAAATATAGCAGAAGTAAATTGCCCATCAGGCGGAATATGGTCACCTGAGGCCTCAAGTGTAAAAAAAAAAAAAAAAAAATTCTCGAGAAGCAGCCTGTTAATAGTTATAGCCTTAGAGTCCTGTATGCACAAATAAAAAGGGTCCATCTTTACATGACTAATAAATAAAAAATGAAGTAAAATAAAGTGGTCAAAAAGGTAACGAATATTGCGTTGTCTTAACATCCTGAGAAAGCATCTCTTTGACTTTTCTTAGAGTTGTATGATGCATTGAACTCTATTAACCAGGTTACGTTTTATTTTTGCTTTGTTTTTTTTTACTTAGTTTTTTTTAGAAGAACGTCTTTCTACAATTCAGTTTTTCAAAGACACGTTAATCCATTGTAAACCTGCATGGCCTATATAGGCTGTATGGACATAATAGGCTTCTGTGGATATAATAGGCTTATATGAACATAATAGGCTTATATGAACACCTAAACATGCTTTGTAAAGAACTTCTAAAATATTATTAATACTGTTTAAAACCAAAACGGATTCTATCCCCCCCCCCCCCTTTTTTTTCCAGCGTAGATGTGGTCTATACATTTTAACCTACGATATAAGTTAAAGTACATTTGACACTACACAGAAATGCTTGTGTACCGTGACCAAATTGGTCGATTCCTTAGGACGTTTCTGGATCTTTTTCTTTTGCTAGGCTGTACATTTTCCATGTGACCTCTCAATCAAATATTGATAGACGCACATAGGATAAAATATCATTCAAATCAATACTCAATGCTAAGAAGAAGAATATGTCGATGACAGAAGTGCTTTGAGAAATGAGTTATCGAGAAAGTGGCAGCACGAAGCAGCGGTCTACAAACTGTCGAGAGATCGCCGGATTCTCGGACGCTGCTGTGACAGCCAAGAAGAGTGAAAACTTAAATCGATTGTGGCCAGTGAGAACAACCCAGAAAAACCGGACCAGGCACACAGACGGTGTATGTAGCTAGATCTATTTATAAGAACCATCACGGATGTAGCAACATATCTGTTCTCAGGAGTGGTTGCGGCTTAGAAATACTCTTAAAAACTTCAGCTGTGGAGAATATCTTGTAGGTCACGTCTCCTGCACTTGCAGTCTTGACTTTATTATTATTTTATCATATTCTGTAGAAAAAAAAAAGGCAGCATTGGTGTCTGTCTCTCACCCCCTCCCCGCCTACTCTCTTTTCAGTTGTACTGATTTAAAAGAATACGCATTGGTCGTGTCTCAGGTGTGTCATCCATTTGACATGTCCGCACATCGCTACTTCTCAAACCAATGCATGTAGGCCTATATTGATCACATTTTTCGTTCGAAGTCACATCTTTGGTGACCTAACATATCGTAAAAGTTATTCGAAAGATTTAACGCTTGCATTGCTTGAAGAATCAGTGATTCTTACATCAAAGCTTATCAAGACCCCAAGTGATTATTAAAACAATTTCTTTTTTAGTATTACATCTTATCTTAGTATCAAGATCAGGAACCCTTAGTAAAAAAAATAATAATGCGTGGAACAGTGAAATCCGAATAGTAGGTTTAAACATTTTAGATTCTAGATGTTCAAGAATAATCTAGATACTGGACTAAATTTCCTGACTATTTCCGATTTGCAAAAACAAAAATTCACTTCAGCAAGGAAAAAAAATGTAGTTTGTCATTACAACGGTCTTAGTAACCCTTACGCTATCCATGTTTTGTATTGACCAAGAAACGAATGAAATCCACCTTCTAAAACAACACGTACTTTTTATTCATTTGAAACATAGCAATGTATGTATCTCCATCTATTTCCGTAGTGTCCAAATGTATTCATCCGGGGGAAAAAAAAGATTTCCGACACGTGCTATGTGCCGCTTACCGATATATATATATATATATATATATATTCTGACCTTGCGATAGGGAAGATGATTTAAAGGTCATTTGTTTTTGTGGCCCACTGTTGACGAGGGTGTCATGTGGTCAGCACAGCCTTTACTTTTCCCCAACTAATGTCAGTTACCCAGTCTTCACCATAATTCAAACCGCGTCTCCATATATAACTCATCTTCTGCGGCTTGATATGAGAAGGTGCCAGCAACGAGTAGGCTAATCCCGCGGGTCGTAATTTGGGCATTACTTATTGATATTAGTTTGTAATAGATGCTTTATTCTTATCGAAGATGTTAACGTCGCGGCGCCTCCCCCCCTCCAGCCCACACACCTTCCTATCCATAAAGAGATAGATGCAATTTAAATTGGGGCCTTTATGTTTGTCCAGTATTTGTTGACCCTAAACATCGAATTGATTGTGGGGACTTTAATGGATAGAAATATGAGCGAGCTCTGGGGGAGGTACAATATCGCGTGGCCCTGGGTGGTGATGCGTGACCAGATAACAAAACTCGATTGAAAGCCCTTTTTTGTTGAGAGCCGGAAGGAAAAGAGGGTGTTAGATTGGTACCTGGTCGCTGCTAGGCCATGGCGCTGGGTCGGGGTAAGTGGTTCGAGGCCCCCATCCTTCTTTTCTTCACCTTCTTCTCTCCTAACCTTGGTACCTTTAGTTCTGCTAGTATTAAAACTTCAACTTCATTTATAAAACAAAAGTTTGATTTGCTTTTACATTTTTCAACCATATTCTTGGCTTCTTCTTTCTAACCCAAACTAAAATACAAATATATTATCTTTCATGTATTTTACTGATTTTGGAGAGTGTTTATTGTATTCACAGGGAGGAAAAAAAACACAAACTTAAGCAGGCTCTGAGTGGGCCATCTAGACGAAGTGGATTTAAGTGGCTTTAAACCTAGAACCATGCACATTCTGTCTCGGCCTTCTGTTGACCTCTTAGAATAGTCATAGACAGACTGGTCTATTCGCATCGTTTTGCGTTAGATAGATCTGGAATGCACAGTTTCCGATGCATAATATCTCATTAGATCTAGATCTACAACTATTTCCTGCATTGTGCTTGTAAAGTTTAAACACAAATGTTGGTTAGTACCTGTACGTATCACCTGACCTTTTCACCTTTGACGAATCTCAGCTCTGAACAAGAGGTTGCCTCTATTGGAGATTTTCAGACACGGAGACAAATCTATATAGAGAAAAGCTTTTTGGTGTATCCGGTGTGCAAATACTATACTAGAGTTGTTCAAGTTATGGTTTTAAAAACGTTAAATTATAATTATTGTGCAACTTTTCAGCACTTCAGAATCTCAATGTTTTTAAAGCTCTTCCATTTGTAGCGTTTATGTAGTTGGCAACATCAAAGTTCAAGTCATCATCTACCTTTTTAAAAATTACATAAAGGAATTTAATCTCTCAAAGCGGTGACGAAAAACCAACATTTGGACAGTGCAAATGTATAGAACAGAGATTTAACTATTGCAATTCCCATAACATTGCCCCTTTCAGACCTTGGGACCTAAAGGGCTGGCATATGGCTAGCAACCATCAAAGTTGTATGGATGCAGGGGCTTCTTAAAATTCCAAAAAACTAGTCTTTAAAGAGATTCGAACTCGAGACTTCTTGGTTCAGAAGCCAAGTTATTTATCATGCAGCCACCTTGTCCCCTTCCTTTTCCAGACGAGAATAATCTGCAATCTCTCAAAATTGGTGGCGCTAAAAAAAACAAATGGCTATTATAGAACAGAGAGAAAACGATTGCAGTTTGGATCTGCTGAAGCGTGCTTCTACACACATTTTGAGATTTGCACTTGTTTAATAAGGTTCATGTACAGATATGTTATAAATATCAAATGTGCATTTTTTTAAAAAACATTCTTCTCTAACATCTACCAGAGGAGTATGGTGATGTCATCCAAGTGAACAGATGCCCTGATGACGTCTACCTTAGTGGGAGGGTTTTGAATTTAATTAACTTAGTCCAGATGTGCCAGATTTCAACAGAGTCCAAAGTATTCAAGTTTCAATGAACTATACTGGCCTAGCCAGGTTATTGGGAACTGTATTTTCGATTACACTCAGTCTCTTGTTTGTTCCTAAATCTGGTAACTTTATTTAATTTGCTTCTATTACACCGAATCTCTTGATTGTTCCTAAATCTGATAACTTTATTTAGTTTGCTTCTATTACACTGAATCTCTTGATTGTTCCTAAATCTGATAACTTTATTTAATTTGCTTCTATTACACTGAATCTCTTGATTGTTCCTAAATCTGGTAACTTTATTTAATTTGCTTCTATTACACCGAATCTCTTGATTGTTCCTAAATCTGATAACTTTATTTAATTTGCTTCTATTACACTGAATCTCTTGATTGTTCCTAAATCTGATAACTTTATTTAATTTGCTTCTATTACACTGAATCTCTTGATTGTTCCTAAATCTGATAACTTTATTTAATTTGCTTCTATTACACTGAGTTTCTTGATTATTCCTAAATCTGATAACTTTATTTAATTTGCTTCTATTACACTGAATCTCTTGATTGTTCCTAAATCTGATAACTTTATTTAATTTGCTTCTATTACACTGAATCTCTTGATTGTTCCTAAATCTGATAACTTTATTTAATTTGCTTCTATTACACTGAGTTTCTTGATTATTCCTAAATCTGATAACTTCATTTAATTTGCTTGCATATCTTAAATATGATATTGTACATGAACTCAGAGAAAATCTATTGCAGCCTACCTCTGAGATTTGTTAGGCCAGCGTTACCAGACTTCCGGCGAAAGGTGGACATGTTTTCCGTCCAGCAGGATTAGCCTAAAAAGTGAAAACGTCCGGCGGCTTTCACTCTGTTATGGATGTTAGGCCCAATTCAATCCTTCGTTACCTAACACACAAATTCACTCCTCATAAATGATATATTGTCATTACCAGCACATATAGAACTAGAAAGAAATGAGAAGGCTGACACACTCGCCAAGAGAGGGAGAACAAACTCACAAAATACCATTGCACTCTATCCAGAAGAAATAAAGAAACTAATCGTGAATAAAATAAATGAGAAATTGAAGTCTTCTGATCCGAATCACAAGAAAGATTATGCCTATTATAAGCTATCCCGACAAGATCAACGTCTAAGCCTTCGGCTCAAGACCGGACACAACAGAATGAGACAATATATGTTCCGGAAGCTCAAAAATGTAACCAGTGAAATATGGCCATGTGGAGTGTCACCAGAGAATGCTGACCGTGTCCTTCAAAGCTGTTCTTTTTACCATGAGGCCCGTACAAGACACTGGCCCCAAAACACCCCAATAGAAAGAAAACTTTATAGCTCCCTGATGTGGAAAACACTAAGCTATTCATCTCATATATTGGTCTAGTCATCTGAACGCTCCAACATAAAAATGAGAACGAGGAAGAGAAAGAAGAAATAGATTGTCATGCATACAGTACTTAAAGGAATTGGGTATTGATGCTAGCGATGCTCAGATATTTGATCAGTATTGCAAATTTGAAATCAAGGCAGAAAGAAGACACGTTTTTTTGGACAAACTTCTCCTTGAACTGTGAGTTTCATATATATATATTTTTTATAGATAAAACCGTTTACATCGAGATCAGTGAATGTTTTTAAAGAACGTCTTCCGAACACCTAGCTGGATAAAGAGATTTTTGCTTTTCGCCAAGGGGACGATCTCTTGTAGAATATTGAGAAACATTAAATTGATGTAGACATCATCTAGTAGGTTTGCAGCTTTTCTTTTTACACCCTATTTTATAAATCTTTGCTCTCCTAAGTCCTCCTATGGTCGTGTAATTGTCTGTTAAAACGATGCATAATGGGTTGACTGAATCTGCCAGAAAAACCAAGGACTTAGCAAAGTGGAAGTCACTGATTAACATGCATGACTAAATTGACAGTGAAATGTGTAGGACGTTATCATCTTCTCTTTTGAAGTATCGGTAACGTCTGTAATCTATAAGATAATAAAGTCATATAGCTATTGTCTTATAAATAGATTCGGACACTGATAAAAACAATATCAAAAAACATATCCAAATCTGTTATAACTACGGTATATTAAAAACGCTTTAAATAAGCCACGATTTGTTAGGGTTCCAATGGTATTGCTCGCCCTGCAACCTTAGTACGCCACAATTTGTTGGTGACTAACCCTGGCAGCAGCCCGTCGGCTTTGAAAAGTAGGTCAGTCAACTATCTGGTCGTTATGGTAAATTAAAGGCTACGAGTCCACTCCCTCTGCCTGTGTAGGCATACACACGAGTTGACAATCTGTTGGCCCGGAGCCTAAAGTTCACGACGCCTTACCTAGACTGCTTGCTAGAGTTGTACTGAAGAACCCTTCAATTCAACACCAAAGGACACTGACTCCTTCCCCCCCCCCCTTTTTTTTTTCTCTCTTCACAGATCTAGATATCTTGATGTAGATTACTTCCCAGTCTTTAATTTTTCCTTTCTGGAACTAGCTGAAGACTCAATAAGTAGGCCTAACTAATAGAATAAAGTTTAGCAAGGATTAACTCTTTCTCTCCTAACAGACGATACCAGCGTTGATTCCATCAGAATGTGATAAATAATTACGGAGAGAAAGAGTTAAAAGAATCGTATATCAGGAACTGGATACAACTGACTAAAATTTTGTAACACTCATAAATCTATTTATCAAAAGCCAAGCTTATCGCGATGTCATAATCAGACTGTCCCGTTTTCCTTCAATAAAACGATTGAATAATCCTTTTCTTTCTTTTTTTTTTTCTCCTTTTTTTCTCAGGAACTCCATCATAATGTACAATGCTGGTAAATAAATATCCAGGGATGAAATGCAATAAGAACGAGTTCATGAAGTTTGTCAATTCTCTGTGGTTAACTTTCATTGGAATGTGATCCATTGGATTCATATTTCGCTAATTTTATTCCCGCCTGCTGGATGATATAGCAACCAGCTTTGATACTGCATTTTTTTTATGTAGCCTTCATCTTTTTATTTTTCTTTCAAAACCTTGGCCTAAAAATGTTATAAAATTTAATTTATTAAAGGTACTGCTTTTTAATGGAAGAAATTCTCTTTAAGACAAGCCTTAGAGCTTCTAGTAGGCAACAGCAATGGTGATCTCATGATGGCGTTTACAAGTCTATAGCAACGTCCGTTATTAATGCCAGCCACGTGTTCACATCTTTGAAGATCTGCTAAATATATTTTTTTGACTTTCTATATAATACAAAATTACGTTTTCAAATTCGGAGTGGGAAAAACAAAAAGGGGGGGGGGGGATATATGGGCATTCGGGCAAATGCCCGATGGGCCGGTACCCAACTGGACCAGTAGGGCCACCGAAAGAGCCGATTGAATGCCAGTAAATTGTATTAAGATTTTATAATATTCTAATTAAAATCAACACTTTGAGCGTCGTGATACAAAAAAACAACAAACATGATATACACTTTAAAGTCTAATCCTAATCTAAAGCATTGTCGTAAATACCCTGCATCCGTATATAGTGCTTCTAGTAGACGTCAATTGACTCAATTCCTTATACATACTAAACAATGAAGAAGAAACTTAAGTCTTTCATTTCTTATAGTGATCGACGTTAGTGTATATTATATTGAATATATTCGGATGAATCTATAAAGCGATCAGAAACAACGTTCCAAGTCCTATAGATGACATGTCCAGTCACAAACGAATTTTTATTGGTTTGATGGAGTTGTCACATGATCTCGAGTTGGCCCCGCTACAAAGTCCTTCATAAATTACACAATTATATTATCTTGAACAGTGTAGAGATGCAATGATTGGGATCAAAATGCAAATAATAGAAAAAGAAGAATCAGGAATAAATAAGATAAAAATCAACTGTTGCTAGAATCCTGAACCAAAAAAATTTAGTAAAATTATTAATCTTTTCTCGCAAGCACAAAAGATTCATCAATTTTATGATAACAGCATTTATGAATGAACAGGCTCTACGCCATAAGAAACATTAATGCCAAGACGACAAAGATATAGAATTAAGTCGAAATACAAAGAGGCTAAAATATGAAGATGCAGACAGTCAAACTAGGTTCCCAAGTTATTGAGAAAGCAGTCTATGACCATGTGAGTAAAGTATCCCCTTTAAGACCTTGCGATCTATAGGGCAGATGCTGTTAAGGTCATCTGTTTCTTCGGCCAACGGTTAACGAGCAAATATTTCTGATATGTTTTGTTGGATATAGAAAGGGAAGGATGTTGATGTTTGTTTTATATAGGTTGCACCACTCGGTGTTTGGGAGTAACATCCCTTGTAACTGTTGTCAACCAAGATGGCGTTAGATTAAAAGCTGATTTCATGTCTTATAAGTTATATCCAGAGTCTTGTTATTATTCGTTCATGATAATTAACACAGTCTATGACCATGTGAGTAAAGTTCCCCTTTAAGACCTTGTGATCTATAGGGCAGATGCTGTGAAGGTCATCTGTTTCTTTGGCCAACGGTTAACGAGCAGGGTGCCATGTAACCAGTACGACGACCAATCGCCTTTACTTTCCTCAACTATAGTCAGGTGACTGTTAGAGTCTTCACCGAGATTGGAACCCAGGACCCCATGTTTTTAAAACAGGCGCTTAATCACTCTGCAACTGCGCCCCCATGACCTTGTGAGATGGGCTGTTAAATAATGGAAGATGAAGAGGTGTATTTGTAAACTGAAGTCTATACGCTTGAGAAAATGGCAAGAAGTGAAACTGAATCCTAAACAATATGTTCGTTGATGGTGGATCTTCAGATGCCTTGAATCTGAATGTCAAGTGTATGTAGGCCAATATGTTAATGTATATGGTAGCAGGAATTTTTTCACATTTAAGAGATTCCGTATTCCAAGTTTTATACTTTATTCATTTAGTAATCGAGCTTATCATCTAATAAATTATCTATAAAGCTTAGGCCTACTACTTTGGATACATTATTACATTTCACACAATGCTTTTGAGGACAGGTATGATTGGATGCCCATCATATGGTGAACAATTTGTGGGCCGGATTGTATAGAAATGCCCTGGCCGATTTTGGCACCCGACAATAAAGAAGGTGGTCGCGCCCAGTTTATATAAATGAATAAAATCGACGTTTTAAAGGTGGACAAGCCAGCTACAAACTGTAACGCCATGCAAGAGGAAATCAATCCCAAACAAATGACACAAGCCCATTAAAGCAAAAACCTATAATATGTGCCAGGAGCTGCAATGAAGAAAAAAAAAGAATGAGTCAGCAAGTATGGCTCGTACAAGAGCAGCCATCTTTGTTTCCTTCCCTCTCCCGCTCAAGCCTTATCGCCCTTGATGGGTCTTGGTTCTCTTTTGACACACGTGTGTAGCACAAGTCTCACTGGGGCAAGATGTTGGTCACGTGAACTAGCTAGCCAAGGATAAGAGGGATTCGGGGACTGGCTCATTAATTCAGCTCAAGACAGGAGAGAGAAACAGCGAGGCATTTCAAGCAGCAAGGGCTCTCAATCTTTGCAGATGTGCAGTGGGGAAAATAAAGCTTCAATAATATTCTTTGGGATTATTCCCCTTTCCACATATAAAATCACGAGTCCTTAATTTTATAAATATTGAATAGCCTTTATATATTATAGGTATATATTTTTTTTTTTGAACTGCTAATTACTGAAGTAAAAAATATTGATCTCATTTGTATCTCTGAGCCATAGACCTTCATCTATATAGTAGGCCTATATAAGTCTATGCTCTGAGCAAAACTCTTTAAAACGAATGCAGATTAGGTAGATTGTGATCTAAATATTCGAACACGGAAGCTGAACTACAATCTGACATTTCGCATTGTCGTTACGATAGTCCCGAGTTAGAACCTTGCTCTCTCTTGTTCTGCAGAAGGATTGGTCCAGGACTTCATATTTTTTTCATTTCTGAAAGTCTGATACTTATTAATCGAAACCAATTCCATTTAGGAAGTTTAGCACAGCTTCAACACGACGCGGTATACAAGTAACGATCAGATCTTTGCCTATTGCCAGCACTCCACGTCATCTTCGTAGGACGACATACAAACTAGACTATCAACCGGATTTTAAAGTTATTTTTGTTGAGGACATTTTGGAATGTGACATCTCACATCGGCGGTCTGTTTCAAACTGTTAAAGAAAAGCGTTTTAAAATAACTTTTTCACGAACACGTTTTAAATTAACATTTTGTGGTAAAGCGGTTTAAAAATATCTTCTCTTTATGATATATAGATCTATATATTACAATTATATATAAAGTCAGTGTTAAGTTTTGTAAGGATTTTTTTTATTCAACACTTTTCCGTGAACTTAGAAATAAAAAGTCTTCATTCCCTTTACCTGATATATATTTAAGCTGTGCTAAATGCAAATTTTTCTAACCTTACAAATGCATTAATTGGTCTTTTTATTTGGAGGGAATGGAAAGGGAGTTTAGTCATGTGCAAAAGAATAAGGCTCGTACGTTCCTTTAGAAAAAGTAGGAAGTAGAATTCGCGTGAAGACAACAAGTGAAGTCAAATAGTGACGATCTCCGGCGCTCACTAAACAATAAGCAATGACGCGATATTGAAATCATTTAGTTCCTTTTCCTGGTCTTCTAAACTGAAGAGTCACGTCAATTTCAGATAACTAATATTACTAGCTATTTTGGTATATCCGGTGTACAGAATATATGTAGTGTTAAGCTATGCATTTTAAAGGATATACGATAATTTGTGTGCACTTTTAAATCTTTGTAAAATCGAATTTCTAGATTTTTAGCTTGCACCACAAAGTAATTCAAATTATATAGTTGGCAACAGTGATTTCTCTATGTGGCGATCTTTATATCAAAATCTCTCCAGTTTATTTTTTTATCTACATTTTCTTACGTTTTTTTTTTTTATATTACCATATATTGCCCTCCTCGTTTCCCCAGATCGCTTTCTCTTCTTTGACTATTTATTGTGTTCTATGGTTTTAAGAATACAAACCATATCTTATAAATCTTATTTTTAAAAAAAAGAAGAAATCACTGTGTTTAAAATGTATCGTACAAATATGCATAATTGGGTTTATCCACTATCATATTTTCTGCGTGGGCGACAGTGTTTCGACCAGAGCCAACAACAACGCTATCAACTCGACCTCTACGAGATGAGCCATAGTCGTCTTTCGACTGTAGGAGGCCAATGATGAATATTATCTGACAAAAACAAACTGGTTAGGGCACTTTGCTTCCGAACCGAGGGGTCCCGGATTCGAATCATGGTCAAGACTGGGATTTTTGGGCATTTCGACCTTTACATCATCAGCCCAATTGATCGCAAGATCTCAAAGGGAAACATTTTGAAATCATTGTCGCACATTAATCTAAATTCATTTATAGTCAGGGCCGGTCCTACAGATTGAGGGGCCCTATGCGAAACGGATTGCGCGGGGCCCATTCTGGGTTATGATAAGGATAATAAGTGAAAATTAAGATTTTGTATTAGAAAATAAATTCGTCTTTGCATTTTATTGATTCTTTACTAAGTACAAAATCACTGTCAAATTAACTTTACGAGCCATCTACAGTAGATAGTAGTTTTCCAACAAAAAGCAGATAAACATTCAGATCTGCCTTTTAGATTTAGGCCTACTATCGAGTAGCAAAATATTGTTGTTTTTTTTTAAAGAGGTCGAGATAGATTTATTTATATCTATAGTTAAAGTAAATGAAGTATTTGAACTTCTTGTTTTGGTTAAAATTCGACTTATTATTACATTTTTTATTAAATGAAAGCTGAGTAGGATTGGCGTTGTCCATATTGAATGACACATCAAAATGACAATTTTGTCTGTTTTAAGAATTTGCATCAGTTTTCAGAAGATTTTAATAATTTCAGGAGATTTTCATGACTTTTTCGTATATTTTGTAATTTCATGAGAATTCTAGGAATGGTTTAATTTAATAATTTACACATAGAATTCGCGCGGGGCCTATGAAAGTGCGGGGCCCACTGCGGCCGCATAGGTTGTAGTGGTCTAAGACCGGCCCTGTTTATAGTGTTTCATTATCTGGTGACAGTAGGGCGAGGATTCCTGTAGCTGGAGTGCTGGCTTTTACAAGGTTTGAGGGGATTACAGAGTAAGACTATGAAGACATTCCCCCGTAGTTGTGCATCTTTCGAACGCTTACAGCAGATTCAGGAGTGGGGCTCCGTGCTACTTATATATGGCACGACCAAATCGTAGTAATGGCTAAAGCCATTCTGGAACCTTCAGACAGGACTTGGGATGAAGAGCTCCATGTCCATTCTTGTCTGTTGGGAGAAATCCTTTCCAACGGTCATGGGATACATGGGAAATGCATAGACGCTCCGATTCCCTAATGGAATTTTTTTTTCAAAGGAGACAGAAGGATATCGTATATCTGACACTTTTGCAAGCTTTATCGAAGAGCAGTTGAATAGTATTGCAAAAAGATTTTGGTAATGTAGAAGCAGATTTTATTTTCAAGACGGAGCCACTGTCTCCATGGCATCAGCGCATTTTGTGTTGCCATGACAGCGAACACTCACATTAATCCACAGCCGTCAGGGGAAAACAATCTTGATCCTAACAAGGATGTGAACACATGACGCCGGGGTTGGAATCTGCGCACATTATGCTAACCATGTTTGTTAGGCCAGGTAACAGCTTGACGCGCGCGAGTGTCAGACACTGGTATCGATAAGCTATTTCCTAAACATGGAGTAGGACCTTTTTTTTTTATTTTTAGCTTTATCGATGTAGATGATTGAATTTCTTTGCAGCTGAATAAGGCGGCAGTCATGTATCGATCTTGGGGAATAAAACTCAGGACAATACTGGTCACTGGCGGATCCAGGGGGGAGGGAGGAGCGGTAGGGGCATTCGCTCCCCCCTCCCACTCGGCCGACCTCCCCCCGAAGATGGGGGGGGAGAGGATGAATTTTAGTAAAGAAAACGCTTTTGGCGTCAGGTCTTCTCCCCGGACCCCACTGAGGGAGGTAACAACGCTCCCCCAGATCCCTTAGCTGTCAAGAGAAAGGCCTCAATAAAAATGGCGTAGGTATATATATATATATGTTGTACTCGCGTTTATGCTTAGGGTTAGGGTTTACTGGGCGTTAGGGTTTGCCTTTGGAATAAAATCGTCTCCCCCCCCCCCTCCCCGAAAGTTCTGGATCCGCTAGTGATGCTGGCTGACGTGTTTGTGGTGGAGTATCGTACAAATAACTATCAAGATGTTGATTCATTCTCAGTGAAGTACAAATCCTCCTATCATGTTGCATTTAAAGAGAAGCTTTGTTTTTGTTTGGCTTATATTCACTATTTCATAACTTACTTCCATACCATTGTATTTATTTTCACAGTCACTACTGTTGTCACACCCCCTTCCCTTATAAAAGGGCATACATAAAATGCTTTTGTGATGTCCTTGAATTTATTTTTAGGTCTAATTTTTTAAAAATTTTTCATTTATTGAAATTTTCTGGCATTTCGTTCTTGTGTTAGATTACAAACAATTCCATACATTTTAAAAATTCGCTTCTTTTCAATCGCATTGACACATTAAAGGGAGGTAAGTGTACACACACGTATATGTCCGACACGTATTATAGTTGTAAACTGACCCGTGACTACTTACGACTGACCACTTTGTTTGATATGCAACTGGCCATTGTCAAATAGTAGGCCCCACGATGTCGACTGGTCGTATTGTAGTGATTGACCACACTCTACTGTGACGGCTGGGACAGGGCCGGTCTTAGGCCACTGCAACCTATGCGGCTGCAGTGGGCCCCGCACTTTCATAGGCCCCGCGCGATGCGAATTCTAGGTGTAAATTATTAAATTAAACCATTTTAATTTATTATTAAAGGGTTCCTTGAATTCTCCTGAAAGTATAAAATATAAGAAAAAGACATGAAAATGTCCTGAGATTATTAAAATCTTCTGAAAACCGATGCAAATTTTAAAACAGACAAAATTGTCATTTTAATGTGTCATTCAATATAGGAAAAGACAAATCCTACTCGCGATTTTTTAAAAAAAAAGGCATTGTAAGTTTTCATTTAATAAAAATGTAAAAAATAAGCTGAATTTTAAAATTAATATTTTGTATTAGAAAATAAATTCGTCTTTGCATTTTATTCATAGTTTTACTAAGTAAAAAATCACTGTCAAATTAACTTTACGAGTCATCTACAGTAGATAGTAATTTTCCAACAAAAAGCCGATAAACATTCAGATCTGCCTTTTAGATTTACTATCGACTCGCAAAATTCGCTGAATTTTAAGCAAACAAGAACTTCAAATATTTAATTTACTTCAATAGTCATTAGCATACAAATATAGATCTAAATCTATCTCGACCTCTTATTTAAAAAACAAATCAAAATTTGTACGTCAAAGCCAGGTGTTGGTGTATTAACTTTGCAACTTGGTTATGGCGACCTAGGTAGGCTGATTCTGATAGGGCCATTAATAAATATTAATTTTCACTTATTATCACAACCCAAATTAGGCCCCGCGCAATCCGTTTCGCATAGGGCCCCACAACCTGTAGGACAGGCCTTGGCCGGTGATATTGTAGTGATTGACCACACTGTACGATGTCGACTGGGGGTATTGTAGAGATTGACCACACTGTACGATGTCGACTGGGGGTATTGTAGAGATTGACCACACTGTACGATGTCGACTGGGGGTATTGTAGAGATTGACCACACTGTACGATGTCGACTGGGGGTATTGTAGAGATTGACCACACTGTACGATGTCGACTGGGGGTATTGTAGAGATTGACCACACTGTACGATGTCGACTGGGGGTATTGTAGAGATTGACCACACTGTACGATGTCGACTGGTTGTATTGTAGTGATTGAACTTAATGTACGGTGGAGGCTTGGGATATTGTAGAGATTGACGACACTGCGGCTGTGGATATTGTACGAATTCGGATGATTGTACTCCTATTCTGGGACGTTGATTGACCTCACTGTGTAGAAGGGACTGAAAAGAATCGCAAAGAATCCTTCATACTCACAAGGTATTCTACTCTTTCTAAAAATATTTATATTTTCAAAGTTCTTGTTTCGCAAATGACTTGGTACGTAATAGGACACTTGATAGTCCTATTACAAATTGGGATTCACCTTTTGTGTGTTTGTGGCCCTCTTAAGTGTCTATGAAACCTTGGGTTAACATCAGTCCCTGGGCTGGTAACGCAAGACTTATGCAGACCATTGAGTACTGAAACAGAACTCGCTTTATCTGTTTGCTATGTTGCTGTGTATTCCTCAAAATAAATGTTTCTAATATTTTGTTTATCCACGATAAGACAGAGAAGAGAAATTAGTCAAGGTTCATTTGAAAAATGAATAAGACAATATTTTTTTTTTGATCAACAAAATAACGAAGCTATTGATCAGGCCAAAGAGTTCCAAGCTTTACAGTCTCCCCCATTAGCCTCAAAATATTGATCCAACGACTCGCTTTGTTCAAAACAATAGTTTCAATTGTCTTTATTATCTAACGTTACAAAACAAATAATTAAATATAGATAATGAGGCCTTGCCTTTTAGGCACTGTGCGTTTACATTGAGACCAGTAATGTATCAAAGATGAGTTCTTATGTTGAAGCACTGTGTGAAAGAATGCACGTGAATGCACAAGACAATACGAATCGGACATGTCAGGCACTATATCTGATTATTATGCAATGCTTTCAGCTAATCAGCAAGCCTAAAATTGTCATATCGAATTAGAGATTTTCAAAACTATAAATAGCTAGCTTTTTGGTGTTTTCGGTGTTCAGAAAAAAGTTTTGATAAACTACTTTTTTTCCTTCTTTTTTTTTTTTAATGGCCCACAGACCTATATATATATATATATATATATTTATCCAGACTGGAAAACGGAAACAAATTCTTATCCGATAATGATAAGATCACAGACCTATATCTATATATATAGATTGTTATGTACGTAACTCTTTTTCAAGCTGCATAGGAAGTCGCCCCAAGTCTAGGAAAATCGATTTTTTTCTGTCTCAGAAAAGTTATGATCTTTAGTTTTCAAAGTTTAGAAATAATACAATACCATTTTGCGGATTTTTTAATAGAATGGGCTATTAATCAAATAACTATTTATTTACGTAAATCTATGAAATAAAGCTATTTCCTGTTAGTTTCCAGTGAGATAAAATGCTTGATCGAAATAATAATTCACGTATAGTGATTTTAATCCTCTTGTGCACGTTTAAATAGATTGATAATGTATCTAAAAATTGCAAAATAATAATTATGAGACGAGAAAGCTCTTATTTTCGAAGCTCAATTACTATATCTAGATCTAAGCATTAAATTATATGTTACATTGGTTAGGGTTGAATAAAACAACTTTACTTCGCCTTGTTTCAGCTTTTTTTTTGAAGTTTTTCACATTTTTTTTTGTAATGTTAACAGATCTCCATGTCCAGTCTAGATATGATATCAGTGGGTAGGCCATATGATTATTTTTGTGCGCTTTTTAAGACAGCAGAATCAAATTTTCGAAGCTTTCCTGTCTGTAGCTTATTTTTTAAAGTTTAGTTGGCAACATTGAAATTAAATGTAACGTCCTTAAAATTATTTATTTCACCGTGAAAGATCTCAATAATGGTAGTACTTGAGCTTTCTTTTTTTTTACAAAAGTAATTGCAAGACGTGCCCAATTTGTAAATGTCCTCGATTGTGCATACTTTTAGTGTAGGCCTATTGGACATCCTGTCTCAGGTCTATTACGACAATTGTAGACTATTATGTTGCTTTTTCTTATCTAGGTTTTTTTTTTAGAATGGAGCATTTGAGTCTCATAAGCTCTCACGCAAACGGATTTTGATGATTATAAATAAGATGAGTTTAGAGCTAGGAGATAATGATGTAAAGACTATAATAATAGAGTACTGATTCAATGCTTAGATTAGGGCTATTGCTTAATAAAGAGATGACAAATACAATATTCTAAGTGAGTAGGGAACTATCTCTAATAAACATAAGTTATTTGTTTTATAGGAGCAAATGTCAAGAAATATGCTTAAGCGTCAAAGCTACGTTTTCATAGATCACCAGAAGTTTCTAGCCATCTAAACCACTGTCCAAAAATAGCCCAGCTTTTCGCCCTAGGGAGGGACGCTGGAGATGAAATGCGTTGCTATCCGAGAGGAAAATGGATTTATGCGCGGATGGCAACCAAGAGCACCTTGATTCACTTTGGCTCTGGTTGTTTTCTCTCTTTCTTTCTTTCGTTCATGTTTTTTAAAAAGCCCACAACGAACCAGCTGGCTTTTGGTGGCTTCCCTTTAGGCTCGACTCCCGCAACATCGACAGGTTTCCGGGAGCCAGCGTGGATAGGGGGTTGGCCGTTTTCAACGAGTCGGCCGGGCAGCAGATGTGCTTGTACCGTGTGTTATAAGCAGGCTGCAGGAGTGTGGGAATACGAAGGGTTTTAGCTGACAAGTAGGAGAGAGGGGGTGGGGGGGCATGGAGGAGGATGGGGGGTAAGAGGTCGAAGTCGGACGGGAGGTCTAAGAATGTTTTAGAACGCCAGTTGAAGTAGCCTACTAAATATGAACTGTAGGAGACTTAATAGAACTTCATCATTCTGATGCAAGATTACGGAGAGAAGTGTAAAGAAATAAAAAAGACTGAGTTGATTGATACTCTGATCATCTCGTCTAGTAAAGACAGAAGCGAAGCTACCGTCCTGGAGCCTCCAAAGGAAAAGCCCCCCCCCCCCCCCCCCCAAATCTATATTTCGATGGGTCAGCAATTTAACGTGTTTTTTTTTTTACTATTATTATTATTATTATTTACCGACTACTTAAACTCTTAGGAGGCGCGGTGGCTGAGCGGTAAAGTGTTTGGCTTCCAAAGCCGGGGTCCCAGGTTCGAATCTTGGTGAAGATTGGGATTTTAAATTTCGGAATCTTTGGGCGTTTGAGTCCCCCCAGCTCTAATGTCTACCTGACAATAGTTGCTGGTCACATGACACCCTTGTTAACCGTTGGCCATAGAAACCGATGACCGTTACATCATCTGCCCTATAGATCACAAAGTCTGAAAGGGGAACTTTACTTACTTAAAATCTTAAGTTGGCAACACTGTCGTGGTTTCACTGACAGAAGTAATAGAGACAATTTCTTAGCTGTGATTTTTTTTTTATTTTCAAGTTAGAAATAGTGTTTGAAGAAGTTCTTAAGCAAAAACATCAAAAGTACTAAATATTTATATCGTCCTCAAAACCAAGTCACTGCCCAAAAAACACAAAATAAATAAAAGAAAAGAAAATTCTCTATAACTTTTTGACGGCATTCAAAGTAATTCAGACCTAAAAAATGTAGATTCGATTTTGAATATTGTTTCGTGATTCGTTTATAACAACGCAAGGTGACCACACAACAGCATTGAACATTTAAATCGTTAGTTGTTTTAAAATAAACTGAAAACTCCTTGATTTGATGGAGCAGTCATCATCTAAGTGTAATTACTTCAACCAATGTGCGCAATATTATTTGTAGAGTTGTAGAAATGAATTAATTTTCATAGTCACTGTCACTGCCAGAGTCGAGCTTCGTTATTAGGAAAGCACAAATCCTTGTAGTCCCTTCAACAGTGTCCAGTGATGATGTGGCAGGTCTGCAGCAGAGGCGTAGTGAGGAAGCCAAGAGGGGCACGATGCCGCAGAGATGCGCCACAAAAAATGTTGTAGGTAGACATTTTTAGTTAGGTAATACATTCTAAGGTTATTTGTATTATACTATTATGAAATACTTTTTATTTATAATCCTATATTTCTAGTGATGTTCACTTTTAAAGGGCGGGGGGGGGGGCGCCAGTAAGGTACCTTGCCCCGGGAGAACGTTTTGCTCACTACGCCTCTGGTTTGCAGCAATACTGCCCTCTGACAGGTAACGAGGATCTTCTTTGGCTTGCTTAGGGCTTCCAGGTCATTTGTCACTTTCCCCTCGGTTGATTTAACGACAGGGTATATTGTTATTTTATATAACTCCCGTAGTCTCTTAATCTCTAAGCTTAGGTTTTCGTATTTTGTTAATTATTTTCTCTTTCTGTTTTTATATTATGGGATAGTGTTATTGTGTTGTCGATGACCATTACACATTTTGTTTTATTTT
This sequence comes from Biomphalaria glabrata, assembly GCF_947242115.1. NCBI lineage: Eukaryota > Metazoa > Mollusca > Gastropoda > Planorbidae > Biomphalaria > Biomphalaria glabrata. The sequence goes on from NC_074727.1 coordinate 11,966,981, forward strand.
TTTGCTAATGAAGACTACATCTGATGGGTTAAAATTCACTGTTTTGTCAGTCAAAAGTGATCAGTATAGTAGATAGTGGGTAAACATGAGTTATGAGAACCAATTTTGGCGCGTATTTCTAATAAGGGGGCGTATTTTGTTTTCTAATCGGGTCATGGGTCAAGGCCAGGTGCTGAAGTAACTTCAGTTTCGCAACTAAATTATGATCATCTAGATAGGCAGATTCTGACAGAGCTGAACAACCTGCTATTATATAGGTCTACTCTTTTGACTCACATACGTTTCCGCAATTTCGGCATTTTTCAATAATATTGAGTCTCAGGATATACCTTTAGTGCTAATAGCTTTGTCCTGTATAACGGTCACAACGCCTTCTGCTTCAGCGTAAAGTTGGCCAACTTTAATCCATGCAGGGGAAGCAGCCTCGTCAATGTTGTCGCCATGCCATAAAGCCGTGATCTTTCCGTGGAGTACCTTGTCTTCCTATTGGTGAATCTCAAGCCATGCGTCATTCAAACCAATAACAACATCAACATTTTTCAGGTTCAGTAGGGTCGCCTTGGAGTCGTTTTTTGCTATGTAAGGAGAATATGTCATTTATTTATTTATTTTTAATTTACATAAATGATTTACCTAATTGCATTAGTCCAGGAACAAAAGGCAGATTATTTGCAGACAATTACATAATATATAGAACAATAAAAACAACACAAGATACAGAAATTTTACAAAGAGAATTAGATGAATTACAGAAATGGGAATCAAATTGGAGCATGTCTTTCCACCCAGAAAAATGTCAGTTATTAAGAGTAACAAAAAAATAAAACAAACTAAAACAAATTAATTCCATTTATCCTATTTATGGTAAACCAGTAACACAAACTAAAAACACATAATACCTTGGTGTTATAATAAACGAAAAATACTGTCTTTAAATCCCCATATTGATGAAACTATCAAAAAATCAAACAAAGCATTAGGGTTTATGAAAAGAAATTTCTATACATCAAATAAGAACATAAAACTAAAATGTTATTTAACCTTGGTTAGGCCAATAATAGAATATGCATCCTCTGTTTGGGACCCCCCAACTCAAGAAAACATTAAGAAACTGGAACATACACAAAATAGAGCATTAAGATTCATAACAAACGAATATTCACATTTGACTAGAGTAACACCTTTAGTGAAATTACTAAATTTAGAAAGCCTTCAGCAGATAAGACTCAAAAGTAAAGTAGCAATTATTCATAAAATAGTGGACCATAATCTTCAAATACAAAAACAAAATTTAATAAAATACTCAGAAAGAATCAAAGATATGATACACATCTCATTCCATATCCTATGATAATTTTACACAAATGCTCATTCTTCCCTATTAGAGCATGAAATGAGTTGCCTGAGCCAGCCAGGAAAACCAGTGACTTGGCAGAATTTAAGTCATTGGTTAACATGCATGACAAGGTGCATGACGCGTAGGACGTATTCATCTTCTTTTTTGAAGTAACGTCTGTATTATATAAGATAGAGAATTTAAATCTTGTTTTGAAAACTCGCATCTTTTACAATTTTTAGGCCCCATATATGTTCCGTAGACCACGGCCTAATGTCTTGTAGTCAGATATTACCGATTGGTGGTGGAAGACTTGGGGTGCAGACGGTATAAATTATATTATTATTATCATTATAAATTACAAAGCATAAAAGCTCTAAAATACAAAGCAGGTTGGCGCCAACTGTTATTATTTTCATTTAGCGATAAAAACAGCCTAATTCATAATTTATTTTTGTTTTACTTGATGGTAAAAAGCTTTAATTTTATTATTTTGATATATATACTAAGTAAATGGAAATTTGATCTTAGCTGGTTAACAACTGATGGACACAGTACTATATTGTAACATTGTTCAACAGTTTTTAGCGGCACCCGAAAGGGAAATAACTTGATGGTAAAAAGCTTTAATTTTATTATTTTGATATATATACTAAGTAAATGGAAATTTGATCTTAGCTGGTTAACAACTGATGGACACAGTACTATATTGTAACATTGTTCAACAGTTTTTAGCGGCACCCGAAAGGGAAATAACCGCTATTATTTACATTTAGTCTGTCCCTCGTGTCCGTCCGTTCCGTTTAGATATAAAAAGAACAAAACAGAAAAGATAGTAAAAAAAATCTTGATATTTTAGATCTTTAAACAACATTTTATAAGCGCTGTATATACGTTTAAATCAGATGGTCATCCGGTAACATTTGTTGAGCTATTAGGCCAGGTTCACATCAAACCATATCTCTATAATAATCGGTTCATTGAATTCATACATACATTTTAATCTATAACAATAATTACATATATATTAAAGCTCCGTATCCTGTGGTATCAAGTCGTTATTAGGTCTAACAATATAATAATATTGGCAACACTTTCATTTACGTACAAGTGTTTTCTTGTTGTATTGTCGGATTGTAGTTCTTGATAGTTTGTAGTTCATAACTTCTGATATTCTTGCTGAAAATATTGAGCTCTGCCTTTTTACCTGCCCGTGTGTATTACTTCGGGGGTCGACTCTGAGTTTGTGTTTCCATACAAGCCGACTTGTTAGAATGTAAATTTATGACACATGAAAATACATAATAAAACATTTGTTTGTTGATAAATGTTGTGATGAGATATGGTGTAGGTAAACTTGACTACTAATTTTCAGAACTATCGCTGGTAACACACAAACTCCACCGTATTGCCGGAGATATTTAAGCGAAGAATCAGAGCAGAAATCCTCTTTACCAAATATACACGTTTAAACTGAGATCATGAAAATGTTGAACACACACTATAAACATACAATTTAATTTAATTTCAATAGTAGATTCACAAAATTAGACTTGATAAATTATTTTTTTTAATCAACTCCCAGACCCCACTTATTATATTACCCTTCTATTTTAGTACAAAGAAAACAACCTATGTCTTTTTTTTTTTTTTTTTAGTAATATTAATATATTGTCAACTTATTTGTTTTAAACATCTTAATTATTCCAACAATGAAACCTTGAAACCATTACGTGACAATATGAAACACCTAATAGTAATTTTACAAGGATCGTACAAGTACTTAATGTCATGACAGCTTCATGAAGGTAGTAAACTTACGTACATAGGAGTGCATTATGTATGAATTAGATTTGTTTTTGTCATGTTCAATGTAGGGAAGTTGGCTTACCATACAAATTCCTGATCCTAGGCCGAGGAGTACCTTAGTACGGCTCTGGTGTTTGTGTGTGTGTGAGAGGGGGGGGCAAGGTATGGGGGTGTAACTAATAAATCGACATTGTCGCATAGAGCCATTCTAGTCTGGAATTGTCGCGCATTGGGCTGGGCTGGAGAATACATGACCTTTAGACAATTCCATAAGTCCCAGTGGATCTTAAAAAAAAAAATAATGCCCGCACTTAAAATGGGCGATTTTTCAAGTGGGACATACAAATAATAAATATAACCCTAAGCCTAACTTACAAACACAAAAAACACAACCAAATAAAATACTCAGAAATACACAAACAAATAAAGGCACATTTCTCTATCCATATACAAAGTCAAATTCACGTAAGTGATACTTCTTCCCTCCTAATTCCATTAGAGCATGGAACGGGCTGCCTGAGTCAGCCAGGACAACGTTTTCTAATTAACATGCAGGACTAGATTTACACTTAGATACGACCTAATTATCTTCTCTAATGAAGGAACGTCTGTAATGTATAAGTCTAATGCTGACGCATGTATTTATTTGGCCGCTTGGCCATGAGGAATTCCCTTCAGAATGTCGTCCCGATGGTCTCGAGTTCCAATCCTCACTAAATCCTGTTGGAGTTATGAGCCAGCGTGCGTTCATCTTAACTACTTAAATTCTCACGTCTAGTGTTAAATTATGCTTCAAAACTATCAAGCAAATAACTGATTTAGAACTTTGAAACAAACAAAAATGCTGTGGGGCCTACATTCTGCATTGTAAATGTGTTTTGTCAAATGTTTTACATGTTTCGGATGTTCCTTCAGAGTTGAAGATAATTTACTTCCGAGTCCAAACCTCCCGCTAGCGGATCCTTCGGGGCGGGGGGGGCAGATGTGACGGACCACTATATATATATATATATATATATATATATATATATATATATATATATATATATATATATATTATATATATATAATTATTTATATTCTAACCTATTTTTCAATAATATCGCCCCCTCCATTTAGTATGTTTGCTAATTTAATGGGGTGGGGTGGGGTGGGCCTATTGCGTCAATTCCGCCCCCCCCCCCCATAAAATTTCGAGTGTAAAGGGGCAGTCCAATTTTATTTTTGCAGACAATTTGTTACATATCCATATGATAAAAGCTAATTATTGATACCTATGTACGTATATATATATAATCTTTATATTATGTCGTTCCTCTTCTGGTATCTTGGGCGATTCTGTGGCGGTGGGGATTGGGAGGGGGGGGGGTCGATTTCCCCTACAACTAATGGTAGTTACTATTAAGTATGGCATTAAGGAGCTACACTACAAAATAATACTTGATATTTTGTCATTTTAGTACCTGAGTACAACTGTCTGTAACTTAAGATTTTATCCTTTAGAGTTGACCAATACCTATCAATAAGCACTATTTGATTAGTGAGCTTCACACCGATTCAGATATATATATATATATATATATATATATATATATATATATACGTTTATTATACATTGAGTTATGGTTTGGAAAAAATCACACCTGGATCCACTAGTGAAACCTCCCGCAGGACAACGGGGGATGGCAGCGGGCAGGGTATGAACCCAGGACCAGCTTGCATAGCGCACGACCAGACAGCCATCCAATGTAACTAGATCACTTATGCCAATTCTTATGATTTTAGAATTAATTTATATTCTTATTTATTTTCAATGTTACTGGCGTGAAGACTTCAAAATGTAATTCGTTTTCTTTTCATTGATTTACACTGGTCTCTTTCAATGGATGTCTAGTCAAGAAATTGTACAGCTGTTCCAAGGTCATTTCTCCAAAGCTTATATCGACTCTTGTCTTGGTGAATTCTTTTACACATTCGTTCTCTGCCACTTTCTATTCTCGGATCAAGTTGAAACTTTTCACAATTATTCATTGTCTAAGACAACACGTGAATCAATCAAAACAATAACCAATTAGTTAATCAATTAGTGGTAATTATTTAATTTATTGTTATATAGAAAAAAGGGAGATAAACCTCGCATTATTAAGAAATATGACAGCCACTAGACGGTCCTCTCCCTTTACTCAATACAAGCTTGTTTTTTATATTTTTTTTTTTTTTAAAGCTTGCTATGGACTTGTCATCTCATGTTTCGTCTGCGAATATCTGTTATTCATCTTTATTCAGTATTACTGAATCTTCCGCAAGATAAATATAAAAAAAAACATTGTATTCTCTTGAACACACCACAACCTTATAGCCTCATCAAATGTGTTCAACATTTCATACCTTTCATTCGTCTTTCGAATCGGCAAGATTTTCTTTTCGCATTTTATTTTCTCAAATTATAATTTTTTTTCTCTTTGAGATGTTCATTATGTTGGAATATCTGGAATTTCGAGTCAGGTGCCGGGGTATAGAGAAAGAGAAAATCTGAGCACTTCTCTGTGCCAAGCGCTTGGTTCTTGGCTTTCCTTGTGCTAGCCTCGGTCTCGCAGCCATCCCAAATGTTTTATCGACTCGCTAGGGCGCGCGGGTTTATCAAGGCTGCCATTTTTTTTTCAAGGACGCAGACGGCTGCCAGCTAAAATTCTCTGGTGTAGAGTCTGGCAGGATAAGGAGAGAAAAGAGAGATTACATTTGGAGAGGAAAGAAAGGAGGGGGTTGGCTGAGGAAGCTCTGTGAGAATTATCTGGAATTGTCCTCGTTCCAATATGTTGAAACACGTTTACCTTGTTTCATAGTGCAGTGCGGCTAGAAAACTCAGTGGATGCATGCAGAGAGAGAGAGAGAGAGAGAGAGAGAGAGAGAGAGAGAGACACACACACACATACAGAGATAGAGAGAGAGAAATAGAGAAACAGAGAGGGATCAAGAATGATAGAGTGAATTTACTTTACCCGAGAGAGAAAGATAGAGGGAGAGAGACGGTCAGACAGAAAGAGAGAGAGAGAGATAATGAGTGGAACAGAGAGAGAAAGAAAGAGAGAGAGAGAGAGAGAGAGAGAGCTTTGGCATGATTTCAAACACCATTCAGCAAGTGTCATTATTTTGTTTTTCTATCACGGCAATGCTGTGCCATTCGTAATTCAGATATTCCATTATGGTTCTAGGATGTAAATGGCCGTCCAACATTGACAAGTAGGCCCAACGCATCAGAATGGCTACAGAGTCTCAAACCTAATGAGCCTTTGGCCGAAATGTAGTCTAAAGAGTGGTACTGGTCTGCGCAATCCGATTGTCAGTTAAAAAATACTTATGGCAGTCTTATTTCTTGCAATTTTACATATAGACTGGCGTCAAACGCGTTGGGTATGAGTACTCACGTGGACTCGTCTTTAAGTTTCGGACACGATGACAAAGCCTTAGATATATAATGACAACAGTACGAAGATGTAGATTAGTTTAGTAAATTATTTTTTTAAAGTAACTCATTCTTTACAATCTAGAAAATCTTACATATAAACACAGCTAACGACACGAAGATGTCATATCAACAATCAATTCATACGATATATCATCATCACTGGCCTATATACACCCAATCTTTGCACTACACTCTTGGACAAAATGTCTACGTGCAGCATGTCAATTATTTAGAAGAGCTGACGAACGTGGCCCTGAGGCTCTTTCATCCATGACGCCCATGCTCCCCACACCCATTCCCATAGCAAACATTCTCACAGAAAGGCCTAAGATTGTAATATTTCTAGGACCGCCGCCGGAGGTGGGGGTGGGGTGGTGAGTGGGGGTCAATCAGGACTTTAGTCCGGTCATTATCAGAAAAAGGGGCGGATTCACGCTTTTTTTTATGCCTCTTGTAGCCTAAACTTTTTTGAAGTTTTTTTTGGCATGTGGAGGAGGGGGGAGGCAGGAGGGGCCCAACATGCCCGTTTGTGTGGGGGGTTCAAATATTTCTGCCGGCAGGCTTGACACTTCGAAGCAAATGTTCTAGCAACACAACGATGAGGTCATCATAATTTATAATTAGGCCTTACACCTTGACAATGGTTTAATAGAGTAACTTGAGATTTTCATAATAAATGTTTGATTTTAAAAAATGTCAATAACTACACATTGAAAGATCACCGTTAATAAAAATAAATAAATAATAATGCAATACCATTTTTCGGATTAAATAGAATGGTCTGTTATTAACATTATTTACAGAACTATATATTTACACAAATCTATGATATGAAGCCATTTCCTGTTAGTTTCCATTAAGATAACTTTCCGAAATTCCTAGATCGAAATAATTCAAATCTGTTAATCATGAAGCCATTTCCTGTTAGTTTCCATTATGATAACGTTTCGAAATTCCTAGATCGAAATAATTCAAATCTGTTAATCATCTTATGATTTAGATTGTAGGCCCTACATTTTAATAGATTGATTATCTAGATCTTTCTAGATCATGAGGAGGAAGGCCTATCTAAAAATTGCAAAATAATAATTTTGAGACAAGTGTTCTCTTATTTTCGGTGTTCAATTAAATAGTTTAGGATTGAAAAAAAAACACAACTTTACTTCTTATAACTACTTTAGAAAACAAACGACTTGTTTCAGCTTGTGGATTGTGAAGGACCCTTAGATATAACGGTTAGCCAGAGTTAGCCTTGAATACCAAATAAATAGCGGTGGACCAACTGGTGTTCAGTCATGGAGGATGAGGTGGGATATTCCAGTGGTTAGTATATTTACTAAAAACATCTAAGAAATCCAGGGAAAATAATTGCAAAAAGCGAATATCAGGCGCTCTAACTCTAAACCCGGGTAGATGAAGCTCGTTGGCTAGGGATAGCAGTTCATCTAGGAGAGATAACTCCAAGTATACTCTGGGTATGATATATATAGGTCTGTGTGCATAGCTTCTAAATAATAGCTAATCAGCACTTCCTATTCTGTGCACACCGGATACACCAAATGTATAGATATCGTCATAGATGAAAATAGGAAAAAAAGAGACAACTACAAAAGAAAACTAAGTGCAAGGTTTTAACAAAGTCAGCGTTTGTAGATTCTAGTTAGAACTGTCACCAGACTAGTCCTTCACATATGAGACAACTTTGTATGTCAAACTAGACTTAGTTAAAGGAGATAATGCCATGACAAGTGACAGACGATAGGTTTGTACAGCAAGGAACAAGACACTAAGGAGAATCAGGTTTAAGACACGGCAGGCAGTTCACGCCACGGAATGAATGACTCTCAGGACTTTGATGAGAGCAAACGCTGCAGAAAATTGGTTGGGTATCAGATACCTGGGAAACAAATGAGTTTGTTACAAGCCAACGCTCTGGCTGGCAAGATGGAGAAACTCCTCAATACTGTGAAGAGACGAAAGCGAGCTGGTTTGGTCATATTGTAAGACATGACACTCACTGTCCAAAGTCATCCTTCAATGTACAGTGGATGGATCACGAAGAAAGGGTCGTCTAAAGGAATGCTGGCCGAACAACGTAAAAGAATGGTCCAGCCTCTCTCTTGATATCCTGCCAAGAACAGCTGCTGACCGGAAAGAGTGAAGGGGTTTAGTTACGCGGTCACGGTACCACTACGTCGAACGTCAAGGACAGATGAGATTAGAAGAAAGCAGCAGGGGAAATAATCCATCAATAACTATTCCGACGAAAAAAAAAGATTATTATAACGCATTAGATTCAGAACGTGATTTCATTAATTAAAAAAAACAAGAATAGGCCTACCACAGCGGTGTACTTTGTGAAGTTTCCATGAATCTGAACTCGACAGTTGTTACTAAAGTTTATTGCTAAAATTATTTACGAAACTCAAATAATATTAGCAATGATTATATTTATAATAATTAATACCCACATGCTAATATAGATATGTATATCCACAACGGACCCCATTCACCAATCGTAAACAAACAACATTTAGCCACGTGATAATATTGATAAAACAATGAAAACAACTGTCACGTGACAGCCTGTGTGTATTACGTAATTTGTATAGAAGAGATAGAGAACCACGTGGCTAAATGTTGTTTGTTTACGATTGGTGAATGAGGTCCATTAATAGCTTTATTGATCATTCAAACCTATAGAAAGTGTAGACACACCACCCAGAAATAGAGTGGTGTACAATGCATGCATTGTTTCAATCTTGACCTTCACATTTCCACTTGGTAAGATGGTTTGGTTATTATTTTTTGTTTGTAACTTAATGTCTTAACAATAAGAAATAATGAACAAATAATGAACACAAAACTTATAAAAAAAAAAAAAGGATGCAAGGTGACTAAAGTAAATGTATTAAGAAATAAACACTAGACCATGTCGATATGATTTGAAATGTAGTTCAATTTACACAGAAGCTATAAAAGCTTGGCAACTGGTCAATGTCTTCTAATGTCTTTCAGGTTTTAGTTGGAGTCCACTACTGTTAGCAAGCTGACTTACACAAATGTTCCCCTTGAAATAATGTAATCACGGCATTAGTTTTAATGGTAAGGAAGACACCGGAATCGAGGGAACCAAAAGTAAGGGAAGTAACAATGACAAAACTAAAGATAAAATTGTTATTTTTTTCTAAAACTGGGGTTATATCCCTTTGAAAACATGTATTTTACTTTGGTATTTTTTTTTAGATTTCCAGTGTTATTTATTATTATTGATCATCTATGTCTGCTGTTGTATGTTATGTAGTCTGGGTTGGGGCATCAACTGTTCTGAGCTGACCAATTCCTTTTTGTCTCATGCTTAATATATTAGTCCCCAATTTTGAGTCTTCCCGAATCCTATATAAATCGCATGTTCGTAGCCAGGGGGGGGGGTAGTGTTGGGGTTCAACCCCCCTCCCCCCCCCCCCCGAAATGAAATCGGAATTCAGTAATTGATTTTTTGCTTTGATTTTGTTTATTTTGGGTGACATTTTAATACTATACCATCACTTGCCCCAGCGCAGCGAAGGGGTTTTGAGTTTAAAACCCCTATCAGGGCGGTTTGAGTTTAAAACCCTATCAGGGGTTTTTGCAGTTAAATCCCTCTCTTCTAAAAACAAAACAAAAAGAAAAAAGCAAACGACAATCCCCAAATTCCAAGATCACAGTTAAGGAAGATTTTGATTTTATAACCCCCTATTCAATATTAAAAAAAGCAAATTACACACTCAAAATTCTATGAGCGTAGCCAAAGGGTTTTGAGTTTAACCCCCCCTCCCCTCCTCTTCATTAGGGTTTGAAGCTAAAAAATACCTCTTCAATATAAAAAAAAAAAAATTACGCACTCAAAATCTTATGAGCGTAGGTAAATGGGTTTTGCCTCAGTTTTGAGTTTAAAGCCCCATTCAGCGGTGTTTGAAGTTAAAAATACTTCTTCAATATGAAAAAAAAGTAAATTATACACTTAAAATGTTATGAGCGTAGCTAAATGGGTTTTTACTCAGTTTTGAGTTTAAACCCCTTTCAGCGGGTTTGAAGGTAAATAATACCTCTTTAAAATTAAAAACAAAGCAAATTATACACTCAGAATTCTACGAGTGTAGTCAAAGGGTTTTGAGTTTAAATCCCCTTTCAGTGGGGTTTGATGCTAAAAAAATACCTCTTTAATATAAAAAAGCAAATTACACACTAAAATTATTTGAGCGTAGCCAAGCCAATTGGGGGTTTTGAGATTACACCCCTCTCCTACAGATGGCCTTTCTTAAAAGTTTAAAACCCTCCAGATGGTTTTGAGTTTAAAATCCCCCTACAGAGAGTTTTGAGGTGGGAAAACCTCCATCTTCAATATTATTCTAAAGCAAAATACAGTTACCAAATTCTATGACCGTAGCTAATTGGGGCTTTGAATTAAAAAAAAATAATCTCTGAGATTGTTTAGTTTAAAATCCACAACAGATGATTTTGACGATAAAACTTCCTTTTTCGATATAAAATCTAAAGCAAACTACAGTCACCTAATTCCAAGAGCGTATTCTAGAGAGGTTACACATTTCTACCAGTGGCAGGGCTCCATAAATAAAGTGCATTGAATAGTCATCTGCCGAAATTGAAAAACACTAAATGTGGCTCAACAAAGATGGCTAAGACAGATTTTAGGAGTCAGTTATAGAGATCGGGTCTAAATCAAGGAAATCCTATGCCGAATTGGGAGTCGACCCCTTAGTAAGGTTGTGACAGAGCGCCAGTAAGGCAGTAAGAATGCATTTTAGGTTTTTGAAATATAACATTTTAATAGCAGGATAATTTACTGTAGATATCTCAGAATATTCATTTTGTTGGCTTTCAAAAAAAAAATACCAGAAATAGTCCCCCCCAAACCCCCCCCCCTGAAAAAAAATCCTGGCTACGCCCATGATAAATCCTGTCCGTTTTTTGTAAGCTGTCCACTCATCAGTACATCAATGTGTTTCTCTCCATTTTTTCCCCAAAAAATTTACTTTTTGGCACGGATGTAATGATTTATCACAAAAAATGATAGACGGCTGCCGGTCGAGTGGTACGCGATCTTAGTTTTTTAACAAAGTATTTTATTGTTACGTGCGCATCTTAGTGTGAATGTGAAATGGTGCGATTGCGTGTTGAAAGGAAGGAAGAATCAAAATGGAGGAATATGAACAAGAAAGTGTTTTCAGTATTAATAAAGATTAAAGTATTTATAAAACTGTGATTTGTCGTTTTCATGTCTAAAGAGTCTCATCCAATATGAAGACGTAACAAGTGGCGCCCAACGCAAAGGTAACCCACGTATCCCTCTATTCACAGGGGATCTCCTGTCAGCAGACAGTAGAGATAGTATAGTCTAGATCTAGAGACAGGAGAACATTCGATTCGATATTATTAGTAATCAACTATGGCGGACAAGGCTGAGGTAGCAGCGTTGAAGGAAGAGGGAAGGTTGTTGGAGCTTGAAGGGGCAGAACTAAGAAAATACGTACAAGAAAGGTTAATGGAGAGGGAGAGATTAGCGATGGAAAGAGACAAAGAAAAGGAGAGATTAGATAAGGAGGACAAAAGAGAAAGGGAAAAAGAAAAGGAGAGATTAGCGATGGAAAGAGACAAAGAAAAGGAGAGATTAGCGATGGAAAGAGACAAAGAAAATGAGAGATTAGCGATGGAAAGAGACAAAGAAAAGGAGAGAGTGGATAAGGAGGACAAAAGAGAAAAGGATAAGGAGATAGTAGCAATTGAAAGGGAAAAGAAAAATGAATTGGTCGCCATTGAAAGAGAAAGATTAGCATTTGAAAAAGAGACAGCAGAGAAAAAGTTAAAAACAGACCAAGGAAAAGAGAATGATAAAAGAAAGAGTGACTCTACAGGGAATAAACTGGCAAAATATAAAGGTTTGATATTCAACGAAGACAAAATGGACATAGACATTTTTTTGAAGAAGTTCGAGATAGAAATGAGAGAACTGGAGTACCCTGAAGACAAATGGACATTCTTATTGTCGAGATCATTTACAGCGGAGGTGCCTTCAAAAATATGTATGAACCAGGGTAACTACAGCATTGTGAAAGAACAACTACTTAGAACTTTCTAGTGATGGGAACTAAACTAAATTTTTTTAGTTAAACTAAAACTAAGTTTGAACTAAAAAAAAGTAATTAAACTTTTAGTTAATCACAAATTGAAAAAATTAGTTAAACTAAACTAAGAAACTTTAGTTAAACTTTTACTAACTATTTTGACCTTTTTTAAGGACGAAACAGCCAAAAATGAAAAATATAAACAACAACCAATCTCTTTAGCAAAATGTAATAAACATTTATTTGTGCACATGAAAAAAGATTTAAATGTCTTTATGGGATAGATGTAGATCTTAATAGAATCACTAGATTAGACTAGAATGATACTATTATAAATTTATAGCAAGAAATTAGAAGTAATTGTCCAAGTTCTAATATAAGTTACCTTTTTAGAAGTAATGATAAAACTGCATGTTGACTCGCTAGCTAACTCTAGATTCTAGAATATTAATAATATCTTCTACAAACGAAATGATCAGAATATCATCAGAAATATAATCTGGATCTAAATCTAGAATTAGATCTAGCTACTAGACCAAGATCAAATAATTAATATTTTAATCTAAAAATAATTTAAGAAATACTAGTTACTACTACTACTACTACTACTACTAGATCTAAATAGTGTCTAGTAGATATCTTAGTAACTCTAGATCTATCTAGAGATTTTAGATTATTATAATTATGATTATAACAAGATATGGGTATTTAGATCTATAATATAATATAATATACTCTAGTAGATAATACTAGATCTAGATCTAATAGATCTAGATAGTAGATATAAGTATAATTATAATAGAAGTAGATGTAGATCTAATCTAGATTTAGTTACTATTAGATATCTAGCATAGTGACGACTATTATTAGTAGGCCTATTATAGTCATTATTATTATAGAACTATCATCTTTGCATCTTAAATTAGGTCTCAGTACTATTATAGGCCTAATAAGTAATCTAGAATTTTCTAGATATATCTAGATCTAATCTAGACTCTAATTCTACTTCTAGAATAGTAGAATTTCTAAACTAATAGATCTATATTATTGACTTATAATTTTAAATTTACATTTAGATCTAAGACTACTAAGAGTTAGACTCTACTTAAGACTAAGACCTAAGAGACTAAAATAATTAAATATAGAGTAATATAGACTATTATGACTATAGATGTAATAGAAGAAATAGACTAATAGTAATAGACTAGACGTCACTAGACTCTAACTTTAGAATTTAGATCTATCTAGTAAAAAGTTTTAAAATAAAAAGAGTCGACATTTCTTTTAGATCTATATAGTAAAGCAAAATTCTTGGCCTGCAGCTATACACTCATACAGGAACACACTGGTGTTTAATAAAAAAAGCAGCAAAATGTAGATCTATAGAAGCAAGGAATTATCAGGATTTATCAAGCAGCGAAACTTGCTAGAAATATAATGAACACGTGTATTTTTTTTTAAAGGCGGGAAAAGCTGCCATTATAGGGTAAAGGTCAAAAGGCTTTCTAGTGACCTGTGCACCCTCTAGTTTATTCTCCTCTCTATCATTCATTATATATATTCTCTGAATTACATATATCTAAATATTTATTGGTATGACCGTGTGTATGTTAAAAAAGTTTGTAAAATTTGTAATTAAACTTTTTAGTTTGTAACTAAAAAAAATTAATTAAACTAGGATTTTAACTAAACTATTTTTTTTTAATTAAACTTTGGCCTTAACTAATTTTTTTTAGTTAAACTAAAAGTTAGCAACTTTTTAGTTAACTTTTGCCCATCACTAGAACTTTCGGGAAAACAGAAGCTTTCTATCGCCAACAGTTTGTTAATTGTGAGATAGAACCAGAGGATGACCCGCAGACCTTCTTGGACAAAATGAGCAGCCATTTCGATAACTGGATAGAAACCGCTGAGGTAGAAAAAACCTTTGACAGTCTTAAGACATTTCTCATGCTGGACAAAGTGATGTACGAGTGTCAGGAGGAATTAAAAATATTTCTGTTGGAGAGGAAACCGAAATCCATAGAAGACATAGTAAGACTGATAAGGGCTTATAAAGTGGCACATCCCGAGAAGAAATTATCTAGAGGCAGTGATATAGAAGAAATAGTTGCCTTTAACAGAACATGTGAGACACAGAATAACTCTCACAGAACAAGGGAGACACAGGATAGACAGTATAGAAGTGGTACATATGAAAGACAAAATGATAGCCGCAACGGAAGATATCAAGGAAACAGACAGGAAAGAAAGGACTGGGAGAAAGGTAGAATAGAGCAAGGCTTATCATTGTCATCTGATACTGGAACATTGGAGATTTTTCAGACATTCGTAGGGAACAAGGCAGCCAAGACCATCAGGGATACTGGGAGCACTATTATTGGAGTGAATAAGAATTTAGTGGAAGACCATGAATATACAGGCGAATCTAGGAAGTGTGTTATGTTTAATGGGAATATTGTACAATTACCGATTGCTAAAGTTAGTATAGACACACCGTATGTTAAGGGGACAGTGGAAGCTTGTGTTGTAGATCAGGGTGAGATAGATTTAATTATTGGGAATATTCATGGGGTGAAAATATGTTCAGTAAGGGAGATTGAGAATTGGAAGAAATATTATGGGATAAAGTCTACGCGAGGTAGAAATGGGGATGTGGAAGAAGACATAAGATCTCATACATCAGATGACATGGGTAGCAGAGAGCACGAGAAGAAAGAATTAACAGATAAGGTAGAAAGCAATGCAATAAGAATGGGTCCAAATCAAAGTAAAGTAAGGCAATCAGTGGTACAGGGAAAGCTATATAAGCCCACATACAGACGTGCATATCCATACATCTTATGCTTTAATTGTGGGAAAAGGGGGCATATTAGAAGACAGTGTCAACAGTTAATTAGAATTAAGGATTCAAGGTATAGTGAAGAGGCGTATACGAGAAAAGAGAGGGATATTAGCAGCCTAGAAAACAGTACAGCTAGATCATTAGGTAGTAGAATCACAATGGGACATCATTGCAAAGGAGGAAAGCGGAAAGGATGGCATGTCAATAATGTTAGAATTATATAGATATGATTAGAAAAGGTAGGAATGATCGACATTATTTATTGTTCTATTCTACAATGAATAAATATATGTGTAATGAATTGAATATTGTTGCTACAATATGCATGGAGCAAGATAGACTTTGTTTGTTAACTATTTGATTACGACTGGAATGATGTTGTTTTGTACAGGCATACAATTATGAGTGGGGAGTTGTATTGATAGAAATATGATTACTTATAGATAAATGTTAACAGAAGTGGTTTCAATTGCTCATAATAACAGTTATTATTGTGATGAATATAATTGTTATTTCATGTTGGGATTGTATTGGTATTAACATGACATTGTGTTTGATTTTGTTTAGTTATTACATTATGGTTTTATATGTTACCGATTTTTTTAACTTGGAATAGTCTGATAATATATTCAGTGATTTGTATTTTGGACGTTCGATGTGCATCGAACTTGTTAAACAGGGGGGGGGGTGTTACGTGCGCATCTTAGTGTGAATGTGAAATGGTGCGATTGCGTGTTGAAAGGAAGGAAGAATCAAAATGGAGGAATATGAACAAGAAAGTGTTTTCAGTATTAATAAAGATTAAAGTATTTATAAAACTGTGATTTGTCGTTTTCATGTCTAAAGAGTCTCATCCAATATGAAGACGTAACGTTTATAAACATTTCGCCTTTTTTTTTCTTGGATGCTCTCATTCTAAATGTATTTGAAACAATACAGAGCTAACAGAGCATTGTATTTTTTAATCCTAAACTAAAAATCTCAAGCAGTTTTGTAGAGGAAAAAAAATCTAAAATGTCTAAGACTAAGAAAGACTAAGACTGCTTTATTGATCCTCACGGAAATTTGTTGTGATTACAAGGACTCTTTTCTCATATAAAGACAACACAACAGAAAAATACACATAAATACAACAGACAACATAAAGAGTTCATTCAGCGACTACACACAGGTATCTTGGTGCATTTCATGTTCCCTGATCAATGAGTGGCGGTGATAGAGTCTGACCAAGTGAGGTACGAACGAGTTTTTGTACCGCTTCGTTCTTGTTTTGATTGACAGCAGTCGCCCACTTCGCGACGACCTGACGTAGTCCTGATGGAGCGGGTGGCCGTCTATTTTGTATTTTTAAAGTGATTACTTATTCACATGATGGGATAAGACAAAATGTATTAATTTACAATATTAAAGGGAGATTACCTCTGAATTTAACAAAGAACAAATAAACGGAGTTAATGGAATATGGGGGAGTTTTTCCGGTGAGCTCGGCCACTGGCCTCGCTTCTAAGCCGAGCGCCTTGGGATATGAGCCATCGGTAAGAGGGATGTAATAATTTACATCTGCTTGGATCTTTCCCAGACAGAAGTTTGTTCAGACAGGCAGATGGAAGCAAGCTTCTATAGTTCCAAGAATCTTCGACTCAATTAGGACAACCTTCCATAGGCCTACACTTCTGTGGGTCTTAGACTTCACTCTTAGGACAAGCTTGCATAGGCCTACACTTCTGTGAGTCTTAGACTTCACTCTTAGGACAAGCTTCCATAGGCCTACACTTCTGTGAGTCTTAGACTTCACTCTTAGGACAAGCTTCCATAGGCCTACACTTCTGTGGGTCTTAGACTTCACTCTTAGGACAAGCTTCCATAGGCCTACACTTCTGTGAGTCTTAGACTTCACTCTTAGGACAAGCTTCCATAGGCCTACACTTCTGTGGGTCTTAGACTTCACTCTTAGGACAAGCTTCCATAGGCCTACACTTCTGTGAGTCTTAGACTTCACTCTTAGGACAAGCTTCCATAGGCCTACACTTCTGTGGGTCTTAGACTTCACTCTTAGGACAAGCTTCCATAGGCCTACACTTCTGTGAGTCTTAGACTTCACTCTTAGGACAAGCTTCCATAGGCCTACACTTCTGTGAGTCTTAGACTTCACTCTTAGGACAAGCTTCCATAGGCCTACACTTCTGTGGGTCTTAGACTTCACTCTTAGGACAAGCTTCCATAGGCCTACACTTCTGTGAGTCTTAGACTTCACTCTTAGGACAAGCTTCCATAGGCCTACACTTCTGTGGGTCTTAGACTTCACTCTTAGGACAAGCTTCCATAGGCCTACACTTCTGTGAGTCTTAGACTTCACTCTTAGGACAAGCTTCCATAGGCCTACACTTCTGTGAGTCTTAGACTTCACTCTTAGGACAAGCTTCCATAGGCCTACACTTCTGTGAGTCTTAGACTTCACTCTTAGGACAAGCTTCCATAGGCCTACACTTCTGTGAGTCTTAGACTTCACTCTTAGGACAAGCTTCCATAGGCCTACACTTCTGTGAGTCTTAGACTTCACTCTTAGGACAAGCTTCCATAGGCCTACACTTCTGTGAGTCTTAGACTTCACTCTTAGGACAAGCTTCCATAGGCCTACACTTCTGTGAGTCTTAGACTTCACTCTTAGGACAAGCTTCCATAGGCCTACACTTCTGTGAGTCTTAGACTTCACTCTTAGGACAAATACGAAGAATGAAATGCAAACGATGTTTATGCAATCTCTCTTCAATTATAAGCACAAGTTTGTACAATAGTACATTTATTTAAAAAGTGTATTTACTATGTGTCTATAGAAAAAATGGGGGGAAAAATGTTTTGCTTGTAACAACTTTTGATTATTCTAATTCGTTAACAATCTTAATTGTAGTCAAGTAATGCCCCTTATATTTACTAATGATGAATTTACAATCATCAATTTAAAAAAAAAAAATTTTCCACCTGTAAAAAATATTGTAATAACTGAAGTGAGGCAACTCAACGAGGACATAGGCGTTTATTTACACGGAGACATGACAAACACAAAGGACATCTGCCTTGAGCACAGCATCTCCATATTGGCTCTCTCCTTGGGCGGAAATCGTTAGTCCTAATGTCAACATCCGACTTGTTTAGTCACAGATAGTGCGCACCTTCTTTCTGCATGGCGGTGCGCATGGCAAAGTCATAACATTGCCCCCGTCTTAGCACTTTTCGTCCCGAAAAGAAACAGTGCAGCTGAGGTTAGACAGTTCAGGTGGAGGTCGATCAGGTGGAGCCACAGGCGGCAGGGAGCGTGTTCCCCACGAAACCATCCGCATTGTTTTCCTCCAGTGCCGCTTTCTCTTTCTCCAGTTGACCAGGCTGTTGTTGCGACGATGACGTGGCCGTTTGACACACAAAGAGATATTGTCGAGCACTGTTTTCTTCAGCACAGCCGTTGATTGGACACGCTGTCTCAGCAGACCTTCCCGACAGACGCCTCTCAAGGGGGCTGCAGGTTCACATGCAGCCACGTTGCAAACAAAGTCCAATTCACCGCAGTCATCCTCAGACAACAGTTTCACGTCCAGAATACAGGTCTCTTCAGTTTCAAGTGGAAAATGTCTTCCTCTTGACGGCTCAGATTTAGAGTAGTCCGATTGACATTCGTCTATGCCAATGTCGATGATGATAGTAGAAGTACATATGCCCTGTTGGTGGTTTTCTTGGCATCTAAATTCTATGTGTGATGCGCCGCACGTACAATTCATGGTAAACTTCTGGATGCAGTTTCCGAGCTTCGAATTTCCTTCGTAGGCACCGGAAGATAGGCAGAGGTCTTTAAAGTCCACAACAACAGGCTCGAACGCAGACCCAACGTTGTCTTGATCTGTCCGGCTCATTGAGGTATTGGTAACAGGTACAACAGGAACAAACGCTTCAGGCACATAACAGACTTCAGTTTCTTCATTTGTCGCCTTCTGTTCGACTCGGTACATCCCGTTGAGATCATCACAGCAATCGCCATCACGTTTCTCGTCTTGAAAGTCACAACCACAAGACTTGCCCACAACACAGACACAGACGGCGCTCAAATCCCCAGCGTCTCCGTCACCACTGTTTGTGCAACCACAGTCTTGACCACGCAACTTCTTGACCAACGAGTCTACAGGCAACTGCTCCTTTACCAACGAGTCTACTCCTTCTTTCAGCTGAGATACCATTTTATATACCTTGTTCCCCATACTGTTCATTTGTTCACACATTGCATCAATACCTTCATTTATCTTGCCAATAAGCTCATAAATCTTCGGTTCAATTTCAAATAGGTAGGTCTCCGGATCTTCGTCTTCATCAATTAGGGCTTGCCGGAGACGAGCTGTAAGCACCTCCTTGCTACCACCAAGCTTCAGGCGTCTGTAACGAAGTTCCTGCCTTAGCTCTTTAACTAAAAGCTGGTCTAGTTGTTTCAAAGATGCCATTGTGCTAGAATCCTACCTCCTCTCGTTGAGTCGCCTATAATCCCACTTCTGAGACCAATTGTAATAACTTAAGTGAGGCAACTCAACGAGGACATAGACGTTTATTTACACTGAGACATGACAAACACAAAGGGGCATCTGCCTTGAGCACAGCATCTCCATATTGGCTCTCTCCTTGGGCGGAAATCGTTAGTCCTAATGTCAACATCCGACTTGTTTAGTCACAGATAGTGCGCACCTTCTTTCTGCATGGCGGTGCGCATGGCAAAGTCATAACAATATTAAAAGACACTTTTAGAAAAAGTACATAACATTTTTTACTTCATTGTTAAATAATAATTACAAACCAGACTGTAATTCTTTACAAATCAGACTGTAATACTTTACACATCAGACAGTAATACTTTACACATCAGACTGTTATACTTTGCACATCAGACTGTAATACTTTACACATCAGACTGTAATACTTTACACATCAGACTGTAATACTTTACACAAAAGACTGTTATACTTTACACATCAGACTGTTATACTTTACACATCAGACTGTTATACTTTACACATCAGACTGTTATACTTAACACATCAGACTGTAATACTTTACACATCAGACTGTTATACTTAACACATCAGACTGTAATATTTTACACATCAGACTGTTATACTTTACACATCAGACTTTAATACTTTACACATCAGACTGTTATACTTAACACACCAGACTGTAATACTTTACACATCAGACTGTAATACTTTACAAATCAGACTGTTATACTTAACACATCAGACTATTATACTTAACACATCAGACTGTAATACTTTACACATCAGACTGTTATACTTTACACATCAGACTGTTATACTTTACACATCAGACTGTTATACTTTACACATCAGACTGTTATACTTTACACATCAGACTGTTATACTTAACACATCAGACTATTATACTTAACACATCAGACTGTAATACTTTACACATCAGACTGTTATACTTTACACATCAGACTGTTATACTTTACACATCAGACTTTAATACTTTACACATCAGACTGTTATACTTTACACATCAGACTGTTATACTTAACACACCAGACTGTAATACTTTACAAATCAGACTGTTATACTTAACACATCAGATTATTATACTTAACACATCAGACTGTAATACTTTACACATCAGACTGTTATACTTTACAAATCTGTCACAATGGTGTGCTCGTGTTCTCTGAAACATTGTTCATTAGCCAAAGTCTTGTAATGTCAGGTGTTAACTAGGAGGACACTAGTGTTACTGACCCCAAACAGTACTCACTTCAATCCAATGATGTACTGACAAGGGGGACACGAAGGCGGCCTTTTATTTTTTTTTAGGACAAAAAAAATTCTGTATTATTTTGCATTATAAGACTACTTATAAATCCATATTTGAGTATCAATCAATTAAAAACATTACTACTAATGTTTACAAATTTGAACCTCGTTGTATCTTATACGTACAGCCTTTCATAAAGCTTTCGAGAGAAGCGTCTGCAACAGGGTCGATACTGACCGTCTTTTGGAGAAGACATTTTAATACACGTCTTCGCCAATGCAATTCTAGAGTCTTCTCGTCTTTCTTACGTTGGGGAGGGGGGCACATTTTCTTTTTTATGACGTGTGGTTGACGTTTTTGCGCGAACATAGCAGGCACACCACAAGACATCTTGCTGCCAACACGAGGATAATACTACCGTGTGTAAAGTATTACATTCTGATTTGTTAGGTATTACAGTCTAATAATATTGCGATGTGTAAAGTATTACATTCTGATATGTTAAGTAATACAGTCTGATAATATTGCTATGACCAAACCCTCTAGAAACGCACACGCTCTACTGTCTCTCGAAATTCCGCTAGGTTTCACACCACCTTCTACCAAGTGCGTTACCAGGTGACGGATAGGGAAAGGACCCTTATATATATAAGACCTTGCTGCAGAGCAACTCAGTGGCGTTAGGCACACAAGGGCCCGGATACAAGAATATATCGGCGGGCCCCCCTCCCCACTATACGACAAATTGAGTGTGTGACAAAAAATGAGTAATCTGAATGACATTCCAATGCCAGTGCAAGGATCGTACCTTTTATTTTTGTAATCTGAATATATTGGTACAATTATCAAAAGACATTCCAGTGCCAGTTTAAGGATCGTACCTTTTATCTTTGTAAGTAATAATGTCATTAGGTTTGATTTAGTTATGACTCTCTACACATTTTAAAAGTCAATGTTTCTACAACTTCTTAACAGAATCAAACGATCTGTTTTAAATTGGGTTTCACAAAGTACAATTTTACTTTCACTTTGGTGTCATCCCAAGAGGGCCCCAACTGGTCATGAGTCATTGACTCAAGCGCAATGAGCCCCTTCACGCCATGGTTGTTACGCCACAGGCTGTGGGCCCCTAAATGTCGTGGGCCCGGGCTCGTTAACCCCTTCGCGCCATAGATGCTACGCCACTGGACCAACTGGTTTGTAGTCATGGAGGATGAGGTGGGGTATTCCAGTGGTTTGTATATTCACTAAAAATATCTCAGAAATCCACGGAAAATAATCGCAAAAGCGAGTATAAGTCACTCTAACTCTAAACCCGGGTACATGAAGCACGTTAGCTAGGAATAGCAGATCATCTAGGACTTATTGTACCCGGTACTTTACAAAACATATATCAATTTTAAAATTAACCAGTTTGTCAATTAATCATTGGAAATTAATTATTTTTAAGCCTATTATTTTGTTTGATGTTGAAAAATTGAGATAATTTCTACGTTGCCTCCCTACTGAGAGATAGTTGTTAATGTGGAGTTCTTCTCGTCAGATAAGTTTTTTTAAAACTTGTTTTGACTTGGAAAGTCTTGAGACTGAAAGGACTTGCTTTTGAAGTGAGATATGCCTTGTTTTTATATGCATCTACTTTCAGGTGGAACCTGTGTATATTGTTAATAAAAGTTACATTAAGTTGAATATATTCGAGACGTTTGTTCAAGTCTATTTATAAGTTCTATACTTAATATCTAATACGCCTGTTGTGTTATCAATTAAGATTTAATTACAACACCGATGTTTCAGACACACTAATAACGTACTTGAGAATAACGCGTAAACACACTGAACAAGGGAGACTACAAGAAAACAAACAAAACAAACTAACAACAAACACAAAAATAAATGTAACAACGCTTACATTCGTTTGGTTGTACTAGATGTTTGGAGCTTCAAACCAACGACTGAGCATCAACACTGGCATTTGTCAAGTTGAGTTCAATTCTCCATGGACACCACTGTATATTGAGGTGGTTATTTTTTTTTTTTTTTTTTTTTTTTTAATTTCTGTCTGCAGTCATTTTGTTGATGTGTGTAATTTATCCAGGCTTCTACTTAATTTCTCCTGCCCCCCCCCCCCCCCCTATATTTAGTGGGCCTATTTGAATTTGAGACCCATTTGACTCTCATTATCCTGCAGTTTTCAAATTAATGTTGACAGAGAGCTTCTTTCTTCTTTTATGACCTTACACATTGATTGCTTCTTTCTATTCAATGAATATAGATACATTGATTTATTGACAGCCAGTCTGATCAGCAGAACATTCTTCTTTCAATACCACGAAGTCGATTACTGAAAAAAAAAGTGGCTACGTTATTGACGAGTATATTCTATTTTAGTAACGCCGAGGAAGCTAGCCCCACGTGACGACAGCCAATAGATTCGCCCGGGGAATCGCTTCGTCGCGTCTCAGACTGTGTTGGACTCCCAGTATCGCTGCACGCGTAGTTGTTTTGATTGGTTGCTATACTAAAAACTTCAACAGTACTTAGACTAGTGTTCTAGTGCCTGGTAAGTTAATTGCTTTTACTTTGATGATAGCTTGTATAGAGTGACATTAGAGTCTACGTCTTAATAACGTGATTTATGGTCTGTCTATGTCGTCTGGAACATGGTTTCCTTGTTCACATATAGTTTGATACAGGACCAATGTACGATAAGACAGAGACCAAATTTGATTCCGACCAAATTTACTTAGGTTATAAATAGACTTAATTAAAGCTACTTCCACTGCATTCACCTCTTGTCCAGTGGAGTAGCAATCATGCGCCCAGGGCGGCCCAGGCCCATTACTTATTGGGGCCCAAAGGATTCATTGAAAAGTAGTCGTTTGCAGACGTATACATATTCCAATATCAAACACAATTCCTCGTTCAAGTTGCTCTACGCATTGGAAATATATTTTTTTTTAAAATAAATATGCGTATACATACAGGACTCATTTTCCTTTCTGCCACTTTCAATCTATTTTTGAGCCCTGACTTAAAGGTTCTTCATAACGCCATTACGTCATTCGCATTCCGGTATTTTATCTTCAGGGAATACAATTCTTATAAAAGTCTAACTGGATTGAGAGCAAAGCAAAATATCTAACGAAAGAGTCACAAGTTTGAGTCATGACTGGAATTGCTGTTTAAATTGGGATTTGTATGACGCCCTTGAGTACAGCTAACTGATGAATCCTCGATATTAGTTAAGGAAAGTAAAAAGTGGTTAGTTGTTGTGCTGGCCACATGACATCCTTGTTAAACGTGCGGCTATTGAAACGAATAGGTTTAGCAGCATTGGCCCCGGTGGCTGCAAGGTCCAAAAGATGTTTTTAGTGTTTTTTTTTCTTCAAGATAAACCCACAAAAAAACAAGACAATACCTAAGAACTTTTGAGTGCTTGTTTTCTTTTTATCAGCGGCCTTGAGTTTTTAAGATTTGACATTTTTAGCTGTCAGGTTTTGGTGACCTAACTGTCTGAATGTAATACAGTCTTGGCAGGCTTCTCTCTATTAACTAGTTTGGGGGAGGGGGTAAAAAGGTGCTATGTTGTGAAAAGTGCAACTTCATTGAAATATTACGAGGTCAGAGGCGAAGAGTGGAGCGTAGGTGTGCACCGAAAGCTTGCTTTTTTTTTTCAAGGTGTTAAGTAAATACTATTTGTTTAGTACAGAATCTGGACTTTGGAAGACCTAGATCAATAACAAGGTCAATTTTTTTAAAAAAAAAAAAAAGCCCTTTCCCCAGTTGAAAATCTTACTGTGCAAAACACACTTTGGCAAATCAGGTTGTGTAGATCTGTGCATCTCAAAGCATACTGAAACCTAATGAGCCAACAAACGACTGTTTCATGGCCCAATCGAACAGGGCAGTGATTCACTAGCACCTTGATTCACTAGCACCTTGATTCACTAGCACCTTTCCTTCTGCCACGTTGTGACAAGTCGGATTAAAGATTTGGCCGTTTTGGGTGTCTAGGGGATTTTATAGTTTGAGAATCCTTACTTGCACATATAAACTACAAGCACAGCGTTATAATGCAGGCAACAAATACTATATTTAGATGTAAAATTATGTACAGTTTATTATACAAAGGATAGTTAAAAGGTAAAATGCTGTACAGATGCTAGAATGGGATTTAGCGTATTTACATTAGGAGACTATCATCATCAGATATTAGAACCAAATGGTCTGAGTGTCATTAGGCTGGTTGCTTAGCTTTTGGTCCTGTGCTGCACTGGTGAGACTGGTGTGGCTGATACTGATGCTGTCTGCTGGTGGGCTGGCGTAGTGGATCCAGGCTCCGTGTGCAGTCCAACTTGTATGGTTGCAGAGCTAAGCTGCGTCTACCAATCAGTTAAGCCAGTGACGAGTCTGTGGCTAGCGTTGTTACTTGGACTCTTGAAGGATGAGTAGGTCTGATGTCTACAGATCTGGTGCCAGCAAATCTGCTATCAGCTTTAGGTTGCTAAGATTTCAGGCGGGTGTAGCCTATAGATAAAAGCACCAATCCAAAGTGAAATAAGGGAATGAAAATAGTCTAGAGCTCAAGCAAGAGATAGATGTGCTCCCTGTGGGCTCTCCAGCGTGAATGAGATCGGACGACGAAGTTTGTCCATATACACGTGGATAGAAAGGGGGGGGTGAGTGGCGGGAGGCAAGTGCAAAGGTGGTCTAGACTACCTGGCGTCTTTGACAAAGAGATCATCGCTTGACCGTGACAGCGTTTCCGGTATATAGACGTTGCCCGAGGCGTTGAGTTGAATGGGCGCTTTGAAGTGACCAGCCGCTCCCGAAAAGGGGGGGGGGGGTCAACGGATGTTTGCCACGATAGATGGAGGGAGTGTACTCTTGTCAAGAGTCTAGTGTGACACGTGTCAAAGTGGGGATAGTAAAATGTGACATCGCTGCCAAAGGGGGTGGGGTTGGATTGGAGGGGTGGTGGCTGTGTATTTTAGCGCTTGATTGGCTAAATTAATAAAATTGATGATTAATAGCGAGTAAATAAATTAATTAAATGCTTAGACCTGAGTGATACCTCGAGTGAGCTAAAACGGTTCGTCACAACCCTCCCCGCGTAAGATAGGTCTTGGTTAAAAGATCTATAAAGTGCTCACGTTGGTATCGCTCAAGTTTCGTCTACTGTCGGTCGTAGCATTTAAGAAAACTTTCCCAGTAGTTAAGAGGTTGCCAAGGTCCAGAGGGGTGTCCGTCCTAAGGGTCCGCTGTCGCCTATGTTCTGTCCGCAGGTGGATTGCCACGTGGAAGGGGCAATTCTGGAAACCTGGGGTAATAGGCCGGGTTGATAGGATTGGGTACATCTCCTTCTTGGGGCAGACCAGTAAGTGGGATAAGTGTTATGGCGGAGTGCCCAATGCGCGTACGTTGGACGGGGCTTATCTCTAAAGCCATAGTGAGGCGTTTCTTCGTGAGTGCGATTGATCGGCTTACCTCTAATTTTCCTGACACGGTCAATGTCAGGGGAGAGTGGCCTTATAGGGGGTGTGGAGCTGTGATGAGGCCCACTTTCACGAGAGTGAAAGTTCACTTTCTTCTGTGACTTCCTGGCAGGATCAGTGCCAGGCATTAGTGGTTTGATAGCTGAAGAGCGGGAGTTACAAGAACTCTCACGAGTGCAGGTATTTCGCTTACCTCGTGACTTCCTAGCAGTGCCAGTGCCAGGGTGGCGCGGCTTGAGCTTGGCTGAAGAGCCAGTAAAGGGTTTGTTAGAGTGGCGACCAGGGCTTCCAACCGGCTGGTTGCTGCCACGTTTCTGCTTTGTCATTCTACCGACAGGCAGAGAGAAGTATGGTTTATTGACAACTCCTAGAGGTATGTACCTGGAGCCTAGAACAAAGTCGTATACTGGCGAGTCCATGACTACTGCATCAATGGTGCCATGTACATACTTGCATTCTACGTGGACCCGAGCGATAGGATACACCTTCGGAGGAATGCCACGGTCTAGAGATTGAACCGTCACTGATCCACCAGTGAGATCCGATGGGTCGACCAGTGCTTTGCTGATGACAGAGCTCACCTCACATCCGGAATCGAATAGTGCCTGGACAGGAGATCCGTTAATCAGAATAATCTCTACCCCAGGGGGTGATACGATGGGGTGAGGCGGTATCGGTTGGGTAAGGCCACAAGCAGTGGGTACAGGGGCCACGGTCAGCGCTGATATGACGTAATAGTCCTCCTCTTCCTCATCAAGAGGCGATGGCTGATTATGCAAAGAGGGTTCAGGGAGCTCAGTCATGGCTGACACAGTACGTGGGGCCTGATGCTGTCGATTGGGCCTGTGATCACTCGTGCTGTTCCGGTCACGGTGATGGTTATTGGTCTGGCCATGTCGAGGCGGGTGGCTTCGTCTGTCGTAGCTAGTAGGCGTGGCTGGTCGTTGGATTGGTGCTTTTTGGTGATGAGGTTTAGCAAAAGGAGAGGGTTGGCTAGAAGGAGCGTGTTTGTTGGAAGAAGTGGGCTGGTCCTCTGGTTTGTCCGAGGCTGAGGTCTTGCTTTTGATGTCCTTAACGTCTTTGCGGGCAGTCGCGTACCGGTCTGCAGCTGAAGCTATGTCGGCTGGTGTAGCGGCTTGCTGCTCCCTTACAAAGATTTTGACCTCGTTAGGCATGCACTCTAGCAACTGCTCTGCGAGTATGAGGCTCACTAGGCCGTCCAAAGTCTCTGGCAGTTCGCTAAGAGTGTGCCACCTCTTCAGGTATTTGTCCAACCTGTCGCAGAGATTACCGTAGGTCTCTCGGCGCTCTAGGCGGGATGTCCTGAATTTCTTTTGGTAAGCCTCGGCAGTCAGCTCGAATTGGACGAGTAGCGCCTGTTTGAGGGCTGCGTAGTCTTCTCGCTGGCCGGAGGGGAGTTTAGAGTATACTTCGTAGGCTTTGCCTCGGAGGCATTGGGATAGCTGGAAGCACCATTTCTCCTCTGGCAGACCGTAGTAGCTCGCAACTTCTTCGAAACGGACAAGATAAACTTCGATGTTCTCTGTCTTGTCGTCGAAGTGCTCCATTGGCATGTGGGGTAGGCCGTTTGAGGAACTTTGCTGGGAGGCAGGGCTAGCCGGGCGAGATCCGGAGGAAGCTTGACTGGCGGTTCCGTTCTCTTTCTCCGCGGCTATCCTTTCTCTCTCAGTTATTTGTTTTTCTTTTTCCCTTTCTCGCTCCGTGATTTCCTTTTCTTTAGCTATAGCTATAGCTATAGCTACTTCAGCTTCCCTTTTCTCTCTTTCCATAGCTATTTCATGTTCCCTTTCCTTCTCCTTTCTACTCTCTTCCCTCTCCTTCTCAAATTCTGCCCTCACATATTCTTTCTGCTTTGCCTCATCGTCATACATGACGGCCGCGAGTTCTCTGAGTTCAGCTATTTTTTGTTTCATGTCAGAGTCCGCTTTGGAGCGTGTGCCACTTGCCATGGTGGTGAGGGGTGCTAGTATGGTGAGGGGTGGGTGATGAAGGGGAAAGGCGGAAGGTAGAGTAAGAGGTGGAGACGATGATGGAGTTGCTGAAAGCAATTACTTAAGAGATACAGGAAGGGTGGTATTAACCTTTGTTTGGTGCTTAAGAACCTGTAAAAGAAGTACAATTACAGCAATACAAAATTAGAAAATTAAAATAGCTCTGAATGACACTCTTTAGTCTTGTGCTCTAACAATGATGATAGTTAAAATACTGGGGAGTTGCCTGCTGTGCTTGCAGTATTAGTTGGGTAAATCCCGGACGAGGCTCGCCATTGTGACAAGTCGGATTAAAGATTTGGCCGTTTTGGGTGTCTAGGGGATTTTATAGTTTGAGAATCCTTACTTGCACATATAAACTACAAGCACAGCGTTATAATGCAGGCAACAAATACTATATTTAGATGTAAAATTATGTACAGTTTATTATACAAAGGATAGTTAAAAGGTAAAATGCTGTACAGATGCTAGAATGGGATTTAGCGTATTTACATTAGGAGACTATCATCATCAGATATTAGAACCAAATGGTCTGAGTGTCATTAGGCTGGTTGCTTAGCTTTTGGTCCTGTGCTGCACTGGTGAGACTGGTGTGGCTGATACTGATGCTGTCTGCTGGTGGGCTGGCGTAGTGGATCCAGGCTCCGTGTGCAGTCCAACTTGTATGGTTGCAGAGCTAAGCTGCGTCTACCAATCAGTTAAGCCAGTGACGAGTCTGTGGCTAGCGTTGTTACTTGGACTCTTGAAGGATGAGTAGGTCTGATGTCTACAGATCTGGTGCCAGCAAATCTGCTATCAGCTTTAGGTTGCTAAGATTTCAGGCGGGTGTAGCCTATAGATAAAAGCACCAATCCAAAGTGAAATAAGGGAATGAAAATAGTCTAGAGCTCAAGCAAGAGATAGATGTGCTCCCTGTGGGCTCTCCAGCGTGAATGAGATCGGACGACGAAGTTTGTCCATATACACGTGGATAGAAAGGGGGGGGGTGAGTGGCGGGAGGCAAGTGCAAAGGTGGTCTAGACTACCTGGCGTCTTTGACAAAGAGATCATCGCTTGACCGTGACAGCGTTTCCGGTATATAGACGTTGCCCGAGGCGTTGAGTTGAATGGGCGCTTTAAAGTGACCAGCCGCTCCCGAAAAGGGGGGGGGGGGGTCAACGGATGTTTGCCACGATAGATGGAGGGAGTGTACTCTTGTCAAGAGTCTAGTGTGACACGTGTCAAAGTGGGGATAGTAAAATGTGACATCGCTGCCAAAGGGGGTGGGGTTGGATTGGAGGGGTGGTGGCTGTGTTTTTTAGCGCTTGATTGGCTAAATTAATAAAATTGATGATTAATAGCGAGTAAATAAATTAATTAAATGCTTAGACCTGAGTGATACCTCGAGTGAGCTAAAACGGTTCGTCACACACGTTTGGGTGGAATTGAGCTCCAGTGCTGAAACATTTCACAGCACTGAAGCTACTAAGTTACTAACCCTGTGTCATCATTTAAATAATACAGTGATGCCCAAACTACTGTCAGCGGGCCACATCCGGCCCGTGATGCGTTGACACTCGACTCCACGAAACGATGATATGGCCTATGACGTGGCCTGTGATGTGGGCCCCCTTCCCGGGCCGAAAAAGGCTTCATGCACTATTTTTTCTAGAATCTAGAACATTATTATTTGTCTTCTTTTCCTGGTCTTTGATACCCAGCATTTTTCTGTAACATTTACTTTCAAAGGCTTGGATTCTTCTTTCAGCCTCAGCGTTCAGTGCCCCACTTTCACAATCCTATAGGAGTAAAAAGAAAAGTTAAAGATTACTAAACATACCGAAACGTTCTTCTGTTCCAGGACTTTCTTCTCGCAATGACTTTTACTTAGCCGTACTTTAAAAAAAAAAAGGTTGCTAGCTAATCACTGAATTGGTCATCGCCCAATTAACAGCCCTAACCCCCTCCCTCATTTTCGAGTTATAAAATATGTAGCCAACAGATCTAAAATAAAAACGCTAAAAAATTGGCAACTCCTGTGAACGCCACCAGCGTACTTGGGCGATGACGTATAGCAGGCTTTACCTGGCCAAACCTACGCATATTTAGATTAAATGTTGCACTATTGACCGAGGCCTTCCTGGTGTGCACATTGCACGGGTCCGTAGACATGAATGAACTCGTTTCAAACTGCTAAGTATTGACACAAGCCAACTGTGAAGGGGGTAGAGTGACGAGGGATGTCTCGTTGTACTTTTCATCTATGGCTCCTTTCATCATTTATTCACGTCTGTAAAATGTGCAAACCATCGTCACATAGGCTTCTTTCTGTGGTCAAACAATCATTGTTTGCAGATATATGTGTTCAATTCAGGGCCGGCCTTAGGCCACTGCAACCTATGCGGCCGCAGTGGGCCCCGCAATCTGTAGGACCGGCCCCGGTTCAATTTATACTTTAAGCGAAAACTGGGTGAAGAGTTGACAGATACTCAAGGATCATCCATATATGACGTTCACACAAAACTAAGCAAACATCCATGTTAGTTCACAAACCATCAAAGTAGCATGAAATAATAGGTCTTACAAGTAAAATAAGTGAATTAAAATAATCAGCACAGTAAGCCTAATGTTGGCCTAATGAACTCTCTCTCTCTCTCACACACAAATACTCTAGGAACCTGTTCTTATAGAAAACAATTAAAGAAATCTAATTTTACGACCCCCAACCAGTTACAAAGGACACATTTATAAACACCCACACACTGGGCGAGCTTTAAGATATGCTAAAACGAGAAAAAAGTGACTATATGAAACCCAACTCAGACTTCATACATTCCAGTATCAGCTGACTGCCGTTACAAGCTATCTACATATACATAAAATACCCCCACCCCTCTCTCTCTTATATTTGTGTTACCCAAACCTAGATCTAAAGATCATCACAAATATGTAACCTATTTTTTTTTTCTGTCAAGTTGTTAAAACTGAATCGTTCAGACTAGTTTCAATGTACTCCACTGTCACGTATGAATGAGACACCACGTGATACACACACACACACACACATTCAGACACCAGGGGCGGGTTCAGAAGGAAATAAAAACACACATGGTAGATCCAGAACCTAGATAAACACGGCAAGGTTCTAACACCTGCTAAAATAGAAAGGTTCACGTTGAAAGAACAACAACAACAAAAAAAAACCGTTTTTGTTTTTGAACGATAAATGATGAAATTCTCGACAAGATTCAGAAAGACAGGAGGCGCGGTGGCTGAGTGGTAAAGCGCTTGGCTTCCGAAACGAGGTCCTGGATTCGAATATCCTGGTGTAGACTGGGATTTTTAATTTTGGAATCTCTGGGCGCCTCTGAGTTTCTCCCCTGTGAGTTCCAGCGGGTATTGCAATGGTTTCTGTTGCTCTTCGCATTGTGTGCCCGATATGGTGGAATCTTTAATTTATCAACGCGAAAGAGATTTTGCGTGAAAGTTAAGGTCCTTGTGCTGGCCACATGACACCCTCGTTAACCGTGGTCCACGGAAACAGATGACCCTTACATCATCTACCCTACCCTCAGATAGCAATGGGAACAATTCAGAAAGGCACAAAGAAAAAGAAACATTTCTTATTCCATTGTTAGTGTGTGCGTGCGTGGAATGGGGTACATTCGTTCACAAGATGCAGCCAACCGTATTGGGAAAAGAATTACTTATTACTTTTTTACAGTGATGGACCACTAAAAACACTGCACTGCACTGCCCTCGATAAAAAAAAGATCTATTTAACCAAGCAGACTGCAGCCCATAGCTACTAGGTGTTTGAAGGGGAAAGAAAAGGCACAATAGAAAACGCTTTCATCTCAAAAGTAGTGGTCCTACGTGACCTACTTTTATCCTAAAACAATAACATTGTCGACGTCAGCAGAATTATCCTTTTGTTTACATCCATGTTTTACTGCGCTGGGTGTGTTCCCTTAGCTAAATACTCGGTACACTTACATACACAATGTCCATTCAGATAGAAGGAAAATACGTTTTAAATATCTTAAATAAACATTACTACACACACACACTGCCGTTGTCATTGACGACCCATCACTAAACAAACCAGTTTTGCCAGGGACACGGTGTAACGGTCTGAAGGCCAAGTGTGCGTGCCTTCTTGCCAGTTAAAACTGTTTTCGGTAGCATCTAGATCTAGATCTAGTATCTACACATCGAATTGCAAGTGAAGCGTTTTCAAAAACGTAAAGGTTAAAGTTTAGTAGTTTTTGTTTGTTTGCTTGTTTTAAATTTGCGTTGTTGTTTTTTTTACGACGTCAAACAAATCGAGGCCAAACCTAAAATGTAAACACAAATACAAATCTAAAAAAAAAAAAAAAAAACTGGGTGTGCTGATGAAATGTGGGCGTGGCACGTAAACAGGTTCAAATAATTCACGTGACTCACAAAACCAAACGTCGCGCAGCCGCGCCGCGGAAGTAATCGATTCGCCAATTCTCACGAAACTTGGGTTACGATACTGTCTGAACATTTCACCGGTCAGCTGGTGTACATAATGAAAACAAATCTATATAGGCATAAAGTCTATAGAGTCTATAAGTGTTTATTTGAAACGTAGGCGAAGATGTGTACTTTAAACCGGCTTCACAATAAACAGTATTGGGTGAGGACGTTTCTAACAGGACATTTACAAAAATGACAACCATAGCGATGGCAACGGCTATGAAGTGGCCACGAATGGTGGTAAAGCCTTTTTGCTGATCGGAGTCTGTAAGACCCGCAACTGGGCCACGGGCGATGAAAAGATATCTAAGTTATTATACTTGGTTCTGGGTTCTTGTATTTGAATATACTATATGAGATAGTAGACAAAACATTCTCAGCTATTTTACATTTAGATTTGTGGAAACTACTTGAAACTAATGTCTCTTATCATTTCTGTGACATTTATGTTATATAATTTTACTGCTAAAGCTTTAATGACTAATGCAACTTGACTTAATCCCTTTGACTCTCAGTGGGGCATAGGGCCGCAACAGTAATTCGTCATCGGACTCAGTTTTAGGCAATTCCACTTGGTTGGGGTTAGGGTTCCAGTCTAGAGCATGCCTTGCAATGGTTTCTGTTGTTCTTCGCATTGTGTGCCCCAACCCAGCCCAATGTAAAGATTTACTTAATTAAAATTAAATGATAGTGGCATCTTTACATTTTCAACGCGAAAAAGATTTGTGAGATTGTACGGTGGCTTCGATAGTGACGTCACAAACAGATAAATGAAATGGGTACATGAATAGGGTATATCTATAACTACTTTATATAGGCTGTAAAAGTTATCAGTAGATTCAAATATTTTGTGTAGTGCCTTGATTATAATAAGATTTTAAAATATACTTAAACAAACGTCGTCAATGTCGCAATGTTCTAGTTTATTTTATGCCAAAATAAAAAAAAAATAGGTGACTATTATTCAGGGTCGGCTTTAGGACTGTTACTCCTGGTGCCACGTATGTTAGGGTGTCTTCAGTAGCAGAAGTCTCCCCTCCCCTGGTATTAACTGGTATAGAAACAAGTGTTAAACGCACATGGATAAACAAATGAACAATTATAGTCAATGACATAAACCAAAATTATAAAATACACATTGCCGTGAATCAGGCGGGCACGCTAAAATAATATTGAACCCAATGAATATGGACTGCAGGCGTCGCCTATGGTGTAAAAAAAAAAAAAAAAGCAAAAAATACTATCAAGTAATAAAAAAAAATCAGGCGACCTTTATTGTAGTTGATTCGTCGTTACGAGTTCTTTGATTTCTTTGAGGCAACGAACGTGCTACAGTTGTGTGTTTAGTGATGCGTGTCCCCGTGAGTTAAAGTTTGACGGGTCAGCTGTTGTAGTCATGGAAACAAAAATAACGGGTAGGGAAAGAGGAACATACAGGATGAGGGTATTGTTGGCTTGGCTGCGGCCTTTCTTTTTTGGTGAAACAAAACTGATAGTTAATTACTGTCTTAGGTTTAAGATTATGAAGGATTACATTGAAAAATCGTTTTATTTATATATATATATATATATATAATTATAGATATATAATGAAAAAAGTATGTAGCGTTAATAATAGCACCATGTCTGCTAATATTAAATACTAGCCTGGCATTACCCGCGGCCTGCGGGTCTAAGTTTGTGTTTACTAATGTAGCGGATTGGATTTAGATGTATGTTAAAGTTAGCTAATGATCCTTTCACGTTATTTCACTTTCGCTACGAAAATAAAATTAGTTTTGCGAACATGGGTTTACCCGAAGTCGATACATTCTTATCTATTAAAAACGAAAAGAGCGATAGGGTTAGGGTTAGGTTATACACTAAGGTCTAAGTTGGTGGCTAAGAAACATTCCTACCAAGTTTTATCAAGATTGGTCAAGCGGTTTTTATGTCTATAAGTAACATACATACACCTCACATTCTACTTTATAGTATACTAGCCTGGCATTACCCGCGGCCTGCGGGTCTAAGTTTGTGTTTACTAATGTAGTGGATTGGATTTAGATGTATGTTAAACTTAGCTAATGATCCTTTCAAGTTTTTTCTCTTTCGCTACGAAAATAAAATTAGTTTTGCGAAAATGGGTTTACCCGAAGCCGATACATTCATATCTATTAAAAACGAAAAGAGCGATAGCCTTGTTAAATGAATGGGATTATAAAGTGAACAATTAAACGAAATAATTTTTAGTACGTGATTCATGAATGAATATAGATCTAGGCCTATCTAAACTCGGCTTCGCAGTTTTCATCAGCCAATGTAGCTTTAGAAAACCAAATTTGAATGTTTATTTGATCAAAATATGAAATGAAAGGACTTTAATTAATATGTTTATGTGTTAAAGTATAAAACTATCTGTGCGAAGAGAAGTTTTATCATCTTAGAGTTGAATTAGATTATAAAGTAAACAATTAAACGAATTAATATTTAGTACGCGATTCATTACGGAATTGTCTAATGAAAGAATGTTCGTCAGGAAATCTGTAATCACAGATATAAGGAACTAATTAATGTAAAAAATGCTTTTGAAACACAAAATTGAAGATTAATTTTATTATATAATGAAATCAATGGATCTTCTTTTGTCTTTTCATGTGTCAAAGTAAAAATTTATATGCGCAAAGTGTATTTCTTAAAATTAGATCTAGGTCTAAATCCTTTCGATCTTTTCTCATGTCAACATTGTAGACATGGCCTAGATCCATAAAATACTATAGCTGTAATAGAGTCGGACAACTTTATTTTTTTTTAGGGTCTTAAGTTTGTTTTAGGGCTACAATACATACACTACGGTCTAAGTTGGTACCCAAGGAACATTCCTGCCTAGTTTTATCAAGATTGGTCAAGCGGTTTTGATGCCTCTATAAGTAACATACATACATCCATACACCACACATTCTACTTTATAATATAAAAGATGCTCATGATGTTAATGTTAATTAAAGAAATTTAAATTTCAAGAACATTTGAAGCTATTTAAATAAAAGGGGAGTAACTTCAATAAAGGCTTACTATATTTTTTACATTGATTATGTCCCTTCATTTATATCCCTATGGATTGCCTAACTTTTAACTACCAATAAATTAATAATACACGTTAAAATACAAGTAATAATTAAATAATAGTTTTACTTTAGATTATTATATTAGAGAAGCTTTCAGTCGCTATTCCCTTTATTGTCTATGTGACAAGTCGGATTAAATTATTGGCCGTTTTGGGTGTCTAGGGGATTTTATAGTTTGAGAATCCTTACTTGCACATATAAACTACAAGCACAGCGTTATAATGCAGGCAACAAATGCTATATTTAGATGTAAACTTATGTACAGTTTATTATACAAAATAAGATAATGAAAGGTGAAATGCTGTACAGTTGCTAGTATGGAAACTAGCGTATTTACATATATAGGAGACTATCATCATCAGATATTAGAACCAAATGGTCTGAGTGTCATTAGGCTGGTTGCTTAGCTTTTGGTCCGGTGCTGCACTGGTGAGACTGGTGTGGCTGATACTGATGCTGTCTGCTGGTGGGCTGGCGTAGTGGATCCAGGCTCCGTGTGCAGTCCAACTTGTATGGTTGCAGAGCTAAGCTGCGTCTACCAATCAGTTAAGCCAGTGACGAGTCTGTGGCTAGCGTTGTTACTTGGACTCTTGAAGGATGAGTAGGTCTGATGTCTACAGATCTGGTGCCAGCAAATCTGCTATCAGCTTTAGGTTGCTAAGATTTCAGGCGGATGTAGCCTATAGATAAAAGCACCAATCCAAGTGAAATAAGGGAATGAAAATAGTCTAGAGCTCAAGCAAGAGATAGATGTGCTCCCTGTGGGCTCTCCAGCGTGAATGAGATCGGACGATGAAGTTTGTCCATATACACGTGGATAGAAAGGGGGGGGGGGTGAGTGGCGGGAGATAAGTGCAAAGGTGGTCTAGACTATCTGGCGTCTTTGACAAAGAGATCCTCGCTTGACCGTGACGGCGTTTCCGGGAGATAGACACCGCGCGAAGGCGCGAGTTGAAAGTCCGGGAAATCAGCCCAGGTGGTCAGGTGGATTATGAAGGGGAGATTATCAGAGCTCGGCACATCAAGGGAGATTATACCTTGATAATGGCTAGTGCTAGACGCACAGCGTTGCCCGAGGCGTTGAGTTGAATGGGCACTTTGAAGTGACCAGCCGCTCCCGGAAGAGGGGGGGGGGTCAACGGATGTTTGCCACGATAGATGGAGGGAGTGTACTCTTGTCAAGAGTCTAGTGTGACACGTGTCAAGGTGGGGATAGTCAAATGTGACATCGCTGCCAAAGGGGGTGGGGTTGGATTGGAGGGGTGGTGGCTGTGTTTTTAGCGCTTGATTGGCTAAATTAATAAAATTGATGATTAATAGCGAGTAAATAAATTAATTAAATGCTTAGACCTGAGTGATATCTTGAGTGAGCTAAAACGGATCGTCACAGTCTACTGCCATAGAATTCATTGTCTGTAGTTTAGCTTCGAAGGGATTTTAACCTCATCTACATTCATGAAATTTGGTGGCAGAGGGGGGTGGGGTGAGAAGGCAGATTTGAACCCTGAACCTAGCCCCCTGGCTATACCCAGGTTCCCCACCCATGTTTAAAACTCAGTTGTTTTTATGTTTTGTTTTGTTTTTGTTTGTTTTTGTTTTTAACCATAATATTTTTTTTCCTTCTATTTTTGGCAGCTTTTAGAAAATGAGTGACCACAAAGAGGAAAAACATAAAGAAGAGAAACATAAAGATGAGAAACACAAGGATGAAAAGAAAAAGGATAAAGATGACAAGCACAAGGATGACAAGCACAAGGATGAGAAGAAGAAGGATAAGGATGATAAACACAAGGATGACAAGCACAAGGATGAGAAGAAAAAGGATGACAAACATAAGGATGAGAAACACAAGGATGAGAAACACAAGAAGGATTCAGACGATGAAAAGAAGAAAAAGGACAAAAAACATTAGCCACATTATCTTCTTCTATAACATTTATAATGGGTTCTAATGCCTGGCCAGAGGGCAGAACAATGCTTAATGTTGTTAGTCAATATTGTCCTCTTTATGTCTTAGCTACACTTCTAATCACAACTGATCTATAGACCTTTTTGCTGTCAATTGGCTTTAGACCAGTTTAATATATTTTACTACTTGCCTTCATATCAAAACATCATCCTATTTTTAGATCTACATGAGTGAATGTTTGTTATATTTATTAGCAATTAGCATGTGATCATTGGATTAATTAAGAACTTCTGTCTGCATTGTAAAAACCACCATGACCTAAGTTCAACTTCTTTTACTATTATGAAAGTATATGGATCTATTCAGTACCAACAAAGTATCTTCAAAATATATTTAAATATGTGTAGTGATAATAACATCAAAATGATGTGTATTACAAAAACAACAAAAATCTCTTTAGAAAACATGGCTGTATTTTTGTTTATAGAGGAGCTAAATACAAGTCTTTCTCACTGAATTAGTGAATAGTGAACATTCTAATATTCTTGTGAAATATATTTTTATATTGAGAACAGTTTTTAACTTTTTGTTTGTAATACTCTGTGTTTTTATTTTCTAAGCTATTTATATATATACATATATATACACACACATATTTTGTTTCATTCCTTTTGATCTAAACATCTTATAAAGTGATACTTTTTATTGAAAAAATATACACATTGAACTTGTATCAATGAGTTATTCACATTGATTGTGTGACAGAGTGTGAGGGAGAGATTCTGAAGACTTCTCATATGTTTATATCAACAAAGAGACTTCTCATATGTTTATATCAACAAAGTTAGCAATCAAAATACATTTCTTTGCATGTTGGATAAATGAGACATTAAAGTAGGGATAATACAGTCAACCCATTTTGACACCATTAGTATAATCACTAAACGTAGAGACACTTCAGGACAGAAGATGTGCGTGCGTGTCCCGCATGGTTGGGTCTGGGTCGAAGAAGAGAATCATTTATTTAAAGATAATACCCCCCCCCCAAACAGAAAAAAAAAGTTAAAGGAAAGAACCGCCTTAAAATAAATACTGCACATTTTATCTCCCTTTTTGTATATAAAACAAATTTAATTAATTATCACTAATCATTAAATTAACAGGTTATTTTTAAAATTAATTCATGTGCTATCACCGACAATGACTGATTTGCCAATATAACCTGTACAAGATTTGTACCAGAGAAGCAGAGTAGCAGAGAAGCAGAGAAGCAGAGTAGCAGAGAAGCAGAGAAGCAGAGCGAGTTGATAACAGCTTTGTTCTAAGACAAGTACTGGTAGCAATAATACAGGATGGCTGCTTGGTCATGTGGTATGCACTCTTGAGTCTGGACTGTCATTCAATAGTCTTGCTGACCTTCCCGCTGCCACCCCCCTCCCACCGTTGTCCTGCTGGAGGTTTAGCTAGGATGTCCATTATCTTCAGATATGAAGGGACATCCGAAACATGTCAAACATTTTAGAAACAAAACGCCTCGATACAAGGTATTTATAAAAGGGAAAACAAAAGAGAGGTAACTCCTCTAACTAAGATTATCCTTTTTATTATTATTACGCCCCTTGAATTACCAAAATTAAAATGTCAGGACTTACTTAGACTTAGGACCTCCCGCGCAGCACGGCGCATTGAGCGCGAGTTGTCTTCATAAAGATCTGTCAGTGGCAACGTCTGAAGCCTCTTCCCACCTGGTGTCCACTGAGGTCCTCCATGAAATTGTGGAGCCAAGTTATACGAGGTCGTTCCTGTTTGCATTTCCTCGCTGTCAGGAGTTGATTAAAAAAGCATAAGAAGCACCTAAATATTTCATCAAATTATTTTCAATACTAGTAGCTGCGTCAGCCTGCGTGTCAAGCCAAGTGCTAGGTAGAAATGTCCTAAAAGAAAGTTGTTGTTTTTTTCAGTTTTTTTTCTCAGTTTATCTGCTTTTCAGATGAGGCAAACTTTGTGTGAGTCCACAACAACAACAACAACTAACAGTAGACTTAATGATTCCATATAGACTTCTACTGTATAGCCTCCAACCTGCACAAAACACCACTCTTTAAACTAAATGCAACTGGTTGCATGTGGCTTCAGAACGAGACAGCTGGAGATCACTTACAAAGGCCGCAGGATACACAAACGAAACTCGGCTGCCGAGGACAGACGTAGACGGCGAAAGAAGATCTTAATCGACCACCGGCGGACAATCATTATGCTTGCCATGGATGTGGCGAAATATGTAGGTCACAGCTGGGGCTGTGTTTCCACAGGAAATACTGCATTCCTCATTAATCTTAGGACTCGAAGAGTAGCCTTATCTCTTGTCTATTCATTTCTCGTGCAGTCATCTGTCGTGCAGTCATCTCTCGTATAGTCATCTCTCGTGCAGTCATCTCTCATAGAGAACCGAGACTCCTGGAGGAAGCTGAATGGGGGCTTATGCCCCAGAAGGGACAACAGGCAGAGATTTGAGGGAAAGTCTGGAGTTTAACTCTTTCTCTCCTAACTGACGATACCAACGTTGATTCCAACAGAATGTGGTAAATAATTACGGAGAGAAAGAGTTAAAGTACGGCATTTAGTTATCACCCCTTCTCAATACACATGCCTACTTTTTTTTTTTTTTTGCTTAACACTGAAAAATTCAATATTGAGAGAGAGAGAGAGAGAGAGAGAGAGGGAGGGAGAGAGAGAGAGAGAGAGAGAGAGGGAGGGAGAGAGAGAGAGAGAGAGAGAGAGAGAGAGGAGGGGGGGAGAAGAAGAGATATAATACGAACTTAATGTGTATATCGCCCACGTATGCTTCACGGATCATGAACAGATTGTATCTTCCTCTGCAACTCTAAGTGGTGTCCATCAACTTTACTTCAATAAGTATTACACAAAATAGTTGAATACACCTAGAATTAAAGCAACTACCCCATATGTATGTGTATTTTGTTGTTTATTTAGACATCGAAAAGAAAAAGAGAGCTATTTAAAAATAAGGAACTAGGACAGAAACAACAACAAAGTGAGAGTTGTGTTGGTCTATTTTTGTTTCGTAGACAATATTCGTTGATATGTTGATCAGCTAATTGGTCGTTATAGCAACGCTCTTGTGACACCTGTGTAAGCTATGAGAGAGTCAGATGAGGGAGGAAGAAGCGAGAGACAGACAGACAGATAGAGAGAGCGAGAAAGACAAAGAGTAAAAAAGATTGAAAGGTAAGAGAGGCAATAGAGGAAGAAAAACATTTGAGCGAAAAACGAAAGATTATTCAAGAAAGAGAGAGAGGGGGGGGGGAGGGAGAGAGTAAAATGAAATAATGAGAACAATACACGTTATACAATTTTCTCCCCTAGGCTAAGCCATGTCAACATTTATAATCTTGTTGTCCCAGGTCAAATAAAACGAAAAAAACAACAATAACAACAAAAAAAAAAAGGTTGCAAAGACAGTTTGTGTGGCCC
Source organism: Biomphalaria glabrata (assembly GCF_947242115.1). Lineage (NCBI taxonomy): Eukaryota > Metazoa > Mollusca > Gastropoda > Planorbidae > Biomphalaria > Biomphalaria glabrata. Next base: position 12,008,861 of record NC_074727.1, read on the forward strand.
CGAAGTGGTCCACACAGGAAGGTAAAAAAGGCAGGTTTCAATATTTTTCAGAAAGAACATCAGAATTAAATTATTTCAAAGAGAAATGACAGAGAAGAATGGAGAAAGAAGGTTGACAGATCTTGTGTGGTGCCCCAGCGGTCCAGCAGACCAAAAGGATAGGTAAAAGTGAATGTGAAGTTAGATGTGAACTTGGCCTAACAGATGTCTTACAATGAATATCTAATTGATCAAATTGTTTTGTAAAGGGTTAATCTCTTATTCAAATCCTCAAGGAAAAAAAACAACAACAAAACATTTTAGTATTAAAGACAAATAAATCCTTTAGTTTAGTGACCCTATGACCCTATGATCGTTCTTCCATTTTGTTCTTCTATAAGACTATCAGCCAGACACCAACCCCGTTCTTTCTTAACCTCCCCCTTTCCAACTAGTGTAGACACGTGATAGGATCACAACGTAGTGAGAAAGCTAAAACAAAACAATGGGTTAAAATATTTCTAATCGCACAGATTTATTATTGTTAGTCTAGATTACTCTAGATCTAGGACGAATTTAATTACATGACTGATCCAAAGTAATTGATACAACTACGCTTAATATGAGCTGTTTTTTTTTTCAAAGTATTTTTTTTTTTACACATGTATAAAATTTCTTGGCTGAGGTCAGACGAAATGGCTGCATTACCAATACTGAATGAGTCATTGACGACCAGGTGGCGCTGCAGTTATAATCAATGACCTTAATACATAGATCGAGATGATTGTTATGCACACTCATAATCACATTACATTTGTCGTTTGTAAGACACAGAAGCTTTAGGCATCTGCTCACCCTCTTTAGGCAACGGGGATTCTAGTGCTGGGAAGTGTAATCAAAAAATCAATAAAAAATCATTTGTTTTCTTTCCCTTGTGAGACGTAGAATGTCTGGAGATGGCGGAGGAAATGTTTTCTGAACCCCATGGTATTGTGAATTTGCCAGACTCAGTATGTGATGATTCCACAGAGCAGTGATGCCCAACGTACGACACGCGGGCCACATCCTGTCCTTTCGAAACGTCTGCCCATAATACATTCATTAAAATTGAGATGGAAACTTGGAGCATTTAGTGTCACATAAGAAATGGGCTAACAATGTACATAGTTATCAATGACACATATGTACTTATCAGTGACGCACCATTTATATTATAATATTTTACTATACTATGTCTGTATATATAATTCTCTACGTCGCCCAACCATGCGGGACGCCACTCACGCACGCCGACTCAATAACCCTCCTCCCGCACCCCCAACCCCCAACCCGCACCCGCACCTTCTTCACTCTCCAAGCATGCGCACACAGTCGTTTTGCCCAAACCCACCCCCATTTGGACAACTGTGTCTTTCGGGAAGTGTTCACCCGTCACTAAATAGCAGCGTATGCTACGCAGCGGGTCGGCTTGTAATACTATAATGCTCTTTTGTACACAAAAGGAATACCTAGACACTAGAGTTAACTAATGGGATGTACAGCAGAAAATTCCTCTCTCAGACTATCTGGTCTATAGGGGAGATGATTTAATGGTCATCTGTTTATATCGCTGATGGTTAACGAGGGTGTCGTGTGGCCAGCACAACGACCAACCACGTTTGCTTTTGCCAAGTAATGTCAAGTACCCATCAGAGCTGGGTGTACTCGGGGGAGTTCTAAAAATCACAGTCTTCATCAAGATTCGAACCCGAGGCCCCTTGGTTCGGATGCCAAGCGTTTTACCACTTAGTAAGGAATAGCAAAGGAATAAAGGCGGGAGATGGGCTGTGAGCAGTGGCGCCTCACATCTACTCGCAAACTGTCACCACCCTGTCTTACGTTGAAGCACCACTCCGTTCACCACATCGGTTCCCCTCCCCCTTCAAACTATTTATAGCATTGAATGACATAGTTGTCCTACTGCGTCTGGCAGGGTCTGAGGAATTTATATTCGCACACAAACAAACAGAGGCAACACATATAAACACCCAGTCACACACACACACACATACGCTGGAGCAGTGCGACTTAGCAGCAGCTGTTCCCAGCAGGTAAAAAAAAAATTGTCCTCAGTAGGGACTCAATAACGAGGAGGAGACTTCACTTACCAAATGTATGTAAATGATGGAGAATAACTTTAAAAAAAAAATTGTTATAATGTATTTTTGATGTCAGCTAATGTTTTTCTTTACGGTAACGTACTTTTTTTTAAATGTATATTCAACGATGCACAATTGAAGTACACATTATAGCACTTATTTAAATTTTCTATTGCCTAATTTGCCCCTGTTTCCTAAATGTGTATATGGTATTATGTAGGTCATGTTGTGACTTTTGTCATTTTAGTAGAATTTTATTTAAATTCTTTGTTATAAACACAAGTATGGTTTAGTTATCTTTTCAAAGAACAAATCGGTTGTATTTGTAATGTGGTAAGGGCCTGTAAATTCATATTAGATTATTTTTCAAGTAAAACATTATTCAAAAGGTCCTTTTAAATAGGATGAATAATGAGTTGTAGATGTCAGGAAAATGCGTTTCTGCAGAGAAGAATACAAGAAAACGCTTTTGGCTTCGGGGCTTAGCCCCGGACCCCAATGGGGAAGCTTACAGCGCTACCTCAGGCCACTTAGCTGTAAAGAGAAAGGCCTCAACGTGACTTTTTTTTTCCTCCGAAGGTAGAGAAACACTGCTTTATTTTTTAAATTCTAATATAAATATATATATGCTGTACGCGCGTTTATGCTTAGGGTTAGAGTTTACTGGGCGTTAGGGTTAGGGTTTGGAAAAAAATCCCCCCCCCCCACTTCAAAGTTCTGGATCCGCTAGTGTATCTATGGCGCCCTAAAATCCCGAAATTCAAAAATCCCAGTCTTCACTGAGATTCGAACCCAGGACCCCAGGTTTGGAAGCCAAGCTTAATACTCAGCCACACGTGAAAGACGGAATTATTTCCTCTTTTAAAGGTACGTATGTAGCTTATAAGAACTTTAATCTCGATATTGGGTTTGATATTAAGTTCCATAGTAAAATTGCATTAGTTCAGGAACAAAGATTAATCGCAGAAGATTGCATAATATATAAAACAATAAAAAACAAACAAACAAGATACTGAAATATTACAAAGAGAATTAGATAAATTACAAAAATGGGACTCAGATTGGAGCATGTCTTTCCGCATAGAAAAATGTCAGCTATTAAGAGAAACAAAAAATAAAAACAACTATAACAACTAAAACTACTTACTTTATTAATGGTAAACCAGTCATATAGACTAAAGATTCAAAATATCTAGATGTAATGATAAATAAAAGGTTATTGACTAATATACATATCGATGAAATTATTTTAAAAAAAAATAAAACAAAGCATAATGGTTTATTAAAAGAATTATTCTACGTATGAAACATAAACTTTAAACTAAAATGCTATTTAACCTTGGTTAGGGCGCTATTGGAATACTTGTCCACTGTCTGGGACTCTTCAACTCAAGAAAACATATAAAAAAAAACAAATACTACTATAACAGACACAAAATAGAGCCGTGAGATTTATAACAAAGAAATGTTCAGCTTTTGATTAGAGCTAGAGTAACATCATTAGTAAAATCACTAAATTTAGATACCTACACTTCAGGAAAGACAAAAAGTAAAGTAGCGATAAAACACTGAACCATAATTTGCAAATACAAAAACAAAACTTATTAAACTAGTCAGAAAGTCACATTTCTTATTCCATATGCCTGGACAAAGTCGTACAATGCTCCTTCCCCCCTAGTGCATTATCTTCTTATCTTATATAATATAAACGTTACTTCAAAAAAGAAGATGATTACGTCATACGAGTCATGCATTCAGTCATGCATATTAACCAATGACTTAAATTCTGCCAAGTCACTGGTTTACCTGGCCAGCTCAGGCAACCCATTCCATGCTCTAATAGCACTAGGGAAGAAGGAGTATTTGTAAAAATTTGTCCTAGCATATGGGACGAGGAATGTCACTTTATCTTTGTGTCTTTCAGAGTATTTTATTAAATTTTGTTTTTGTATTTGAAGATTATGGTTCAGTGTTTTATGTATAATTGCTACTTTACTTTTGAGTCTTCTGTCCTGAAGGCTTTCTAAATCTAGTGATTTTACTAAAGGTGTTACTCTAGTCAAATGTGAATATTCGTTTGTTATGAGTCTCACTGCTCTATTTTTATTAGAGCATGGAACTGATTGTCTGAAAGAGCCAGGTTAACCAACGACTTAGCAGAGTTTGTCACTGATTAACTTGCATGTTTAAGTTAACACATGAAATGCTTACGACGTAATTATCTTCTCATTTCAAGAAACTTTTGTAATGTATAAGATAAGTTTTAAAAGAAACTTCTAAAGACAAATACAGCTAGTAGTATCTAGATTCTGCTTGTCAAGAAACAGTAGGGGGATCCAAATTTGAAAATCCCCCCCCCGGGCCCTCACTTGAGGGGGGCCCCTTAAATGAGTGTCGGAAATGTGTTTTTAAATTAAATATTACACCATTATTTCATGTCATGATGTCGAATGTCAAAATGCAGGGGAACCCTAAAGAGGTCAAGCCCCCGGGCCCCCAAATCCCTAGCTACGCTACTGTCAAAAAAGTGTACCTAGTAAAAGTTACACTAATCCAATTCAATGTATCCTACGTGGTGAGAGTCGATCGTCCGTGTATCTGGGCTCATTACATTCTCATTAATCTACATTTAACAATCAATTGTTTTTAGACTAGAATGACCGTGACCTAGATTGAAGTAAACAAACTATACAGCGTAATTTTTTTTTTGTTCTTCATTTTAGTTTTGGGGTATAAATAATCTGCTTGACCTTGACCTAGTTATCAACATAAGTATTTCAAACAGCTTGAGGTTAATTCGTGAACTCTTTTAATGAGTACCACTCTTTTAGCGTGTGAGTGAGTGCCGCATGTGTCTGTTGACATTTGTTTAACAAAAACATTGGATTGAATACAATGCTACAGAAAGTTAATCTACATATAGCATGCAAAATAAGATATATATATATATATATATATATAACTTTTTAAGGGAAAGAACCGCTAATTATTGCAATTTTTTTCTCAAGATGGCAGGGTTTAGCTCCCTAAACCAAAACAAATTTAATTAATTGCTACTAATTGATTAACTGATGTTGTTGTTGTTTTAAATTGATTGGTGTATTGTTAAAATGTTTGTGTATTGTGTATTGCCATCGAATTTGAATAATTGTTCAAAGTTTCAACGTGTTCCGAGAAATGAAAGTGGCAGTAAAAAAAAAAGTGTGACAATTAAATCCATATATACATTCACATCTATTATTAGGTAGCATTTATTCACCTAATTTCGATATGAAGCAAAATAATTAATTACCAATTCTTAATTAACTAATTGTTTTTTTTTTTAATTTATTCCTATTTTGTCAGGTACAACGAAGAATTGTGCAAAGTTTCAACTTGATCTAAGAATGGGAAGTGAGAGAATAATGTGTTCGGAGACAGACAGACAGACAGACAGAGTTGATATAAGCTTTGAAAAAACTGTAGAGGACAGACCATACATTGACTTTTAAATATAATGCCTGTTTCATAATTGAAATAAAGGGTAAATTTCAATCTTCCAAAATGGAACAATTTCCTACATATGTATCCATTAGAGCAGGGTGGACATGGCCCCAACAAATGTATCCATTAGAGCAAGGTGGACATGGCCCTAACAAATGTATCCATTAGAGCAAGGTGGACATGGCCCCAACAAATGTATCCATTAGAGCTGGGTGGACATGGACCTAACAAATGTATCCATTAGAGCAGTGTGGACATGGACCTAACAAATGTATCCATTAGAGCAGTGTGGACATGGACCTAACAAATGTATCCATTAGAGCAGGGTGGACATGGACCTAACAAATGTATCCATTAGAGCTGGGTGGACATGGACCTAACAAATGTATCCATTAAAGCAGTGTGGACATGGACCTAACAAATGTATCCATTAGAGCAGTGTGGACATGGACCTAACAAATGTATCCATTAGAGCAGTGTGGGCATGGACCTAACAAATGTATCCATTAGAGCAGTGTGGACATGGCCCTAATAAATGTATCCATTAGAGCAGTGTGGACATGGACCTAACAAATGTATCCATTAGAGCAGTGTGGGCATGGACCTAACAAATGTATCCATTAGAGCAGGGTGTACATGGCCCTAACAAATGTATCCATTAGAGCAGGGTGGACATGGCCCTAACACATGTATCCATTAGAGCAGTGTGGACATGGACCTAACAAATGTATCCATTAAAGCAGTGTGGACATGGACCTAACAAATGTATCCATTAGAGCAGTGTGGACATGGCCCTAATAAATGTATCCATTAGAGCAAGGTGGACATGGCCCTAACAAATGTATCCATTAGAGCAGTGTGGACATGGACCTAACAAATGTATCCATTAGAGCAGGGTGGACATGGCCCTAACAAATGTATCCATTAGAGCAGGGTGGACATGGACCTAACAAATGTATCCATTAAAGCAGTGTGGACATGGACCTAACAAATGTATCCATTAGAGCAGTGTGGACATGGACCTAACAAATGTATCCATTAGAGCAGGGTGGACATGGACCTAACAAATGTATCCATTAGAGCAGTGTGGACATGGACCTAACAAATGTATCAACTCAAGCAGGGTGGACATGGACCTAACAAATGTATCCATTAGAGCAGTGTGGACATGGACCTAACAAATGTATAAATTAGAGCAGTGTGGACATGGACCTAACAAATGTATCAACTAAAGCAGGGTGGACATGGACCTAACAAATGTATCCATTAGAGCAGGGTGGACATGGACCTAACAAATGTATCAACTAAAGCAGGGTGGACATGAACCTAACAAATGTATCCATTAGAGCAGTGTGGACATGGCCCTAACAAATGTATCAACTAAAGCAGGGTGGACATGGCCCTAACAAATGTATCCATTAGAGCTGGGTGGACATGGCCCTAACAAATGTATCCATTAGAGCTGGGTGGGCAAGACGTGAAGACAGCTGGAGAGACTCGCCCAGAACCGACGACGCCTGAACGAAGCTTGTTGGTGGCAGAGATGAGATAACTCTTAATAGATTTTTTTATTCATCCTATTTTAAAAACCAAAAATCTCTCTTTTTTTTTTTCCAGATTAACATAACATATCATATGTGAAGTAGACTCTACCCAGAATCTATACGTGCAGTAAAAACTGTTGTTTTTTTAAATTCATAATTGTCGCTGACAAGATCAAAACAAAACAACAACAACAACAAAAAAAAAAACACAAATGAGTAGTATTCTGCGTTTCTTTCGACGGAAGAAAGATTCCAGCAAGAAGAAAGATTCCAGTCCTAAAAAAGATTCCGGAGGAAAGAATAAAAAGGACAAGAAGCACAAGGGCAATAATCAATGCGACAAGACCGATGGTGGAGTCCAAATACCGGAACTTACCCAAGACACCAGAAGATTGTTTTATGCCGCAGGTAAACGTTTAGAAGAGTGACAAATGTATTTATATTATGAGGTTCAAGTCAATTGGGAATGTTTAATTAGTGGGATTAAATAAAATTATTTTGGACACACACACACACATACAGAGAGAACTCTTCTTTCAATGGAAAGAGTATTAAATTAAAAAATACAACAGTAAATAAGAAATTTTCTTATATACAATTATTCAGTATATTTTGTAACCACAATAAATACTTGGACTAAAACTAAAAAAAAGTAGAACTGCATCGCCTGCTCTCCAAGAGCCTTGTTTATTATACTCACACAAATCTCTTAAACAAATCTAAGGATAGTGGATACTCTTGCTTGGTCAGAAGTCTAAAGGTAAAGGTCGTAAAGGTCGTACAATGAAAAATTCATAATTTTGTTGCTTCCTAGCCTTAATTCTTCTATTTGCTATAGGCTCTGGTTGTTATTGGCCTCTTTCAGTCGTAGAACGACTATGGTTCATCTCGAACACTTTTTTTCATGTGAGGGTGGAGCCCTATTTTGGAGAGACACTCCCGTCCACATATATCGCAGGTTAAGGTGGCTTTCGCTTTGGTGGTAGAGGAGCAGGCCATTTTCGAATGGCACGCTTTTCATCAAGAGCTGAGGCTGTTTTTTCACTCTCCTTATCTGTCTTGGTCACCGTCTCTTTCCAGCTAGTGCGGTCTAGGGCTATGTTTTCCCAATGGTCAGTATCAATTTTCACTGATTTGAAGTCCTCTTTTATTACATCCACGTAACGGAGGTGAGGCGACCAGTTTTACTTGGGCCAGACGTGAGTTGTCCCTAGAGAATGACTTTCAGGATGCGATTGTCCTACATTCGCCGGATGGAGTTTCTGATACTGACTAGTTTTAAGACACTGATTAGTTCTGACACCGACTAGCTCTGATTATCATACCTCAAACGTATTTGATGTGGAGTGATGTTTTATATATTTGGTCTACATTGCTGTTGCAAATGAGTACAAAACAACAACAAAAGCAACAACAACAAGAAGCATATACCTAATAGAATAGTAATAAATGTATGCTCTTCTTTCGAGTCATTGTGATCCTTTATTAGAATAATTGTTGTTATATGTGTACCGAGTTCAAATCATTGGGTGACGTCACGAAGGATAACACCATGAGGAAAGAAGAGTTTACCAGATTGATGATGTTACTGGGATTTCCCTATGGCATAGAAGAAATAGAGGTACGTTTGGTAGATGTTAACCGGTTTTCCCTTGAGGAATTAAAAAAAACAAAAAACGCTGAAGTGTCTGACAGACGTTTGAATTACTGGGTAATCCCTCTGAGAAATACATGTTACAGAGATAATACTTCTGGGTTTTCCTAATCTAAACACACACGAGCCGCCGTTTTAAATTTTCACTTTTGTAAGATAACAATGAAGTAGATCCAGTGTTAAGGTAACATTTGAAGAAAATGTAGAACAGTGGTTCCCAAACTTTTTTGTCTTGTAGACCCCTTTCCATGCTTTCTGGTTTTTCGTAAACCCCCTGCGTAAGTTATATTGAATTTTTGAAAAATTCAGCAATTTCAAATTACACATTTTGTTTAAAATAATTTCTAACCAGTGACACGAGATAATTTAAAACTACATTTTAAGTTGAATCTATTTTTTAAATAAATTTATTTTCAAAGTTCAAATTTAAACCTATTATATAAAAGTTAATACGTATAGTATACAACCACTAAATACATTGGAAACTTTTTGTTTTAACGGTTTGCAAGCTCACCATCCGTTGCTACGGAGATTATTTTTCATATAGGGATTTGTTGTTTTATGAAGTAGTTCTTTAAAACATGTGCCTTAAGTATCACAGTAAAAGTTTTCACTTGGAGCAGTTTTTCGTGGATTTCTTGAGCCATAATAATTTGAATAAAAAAATACATAATTACCAGACAAGGTTGACTCAATCAGCTGTATAGAGAAATATGTCGTTTGCAAAGACTTACATAAGAAGAACGAAATATTTGACTACATTCCAACAGAGCTTCAGAGTTTGCATGGATGGTTCTCAGAAAGCCACCACAATCGGAGGAGCTGGAATACTCATTGAATGGCCTCATGGAGAAAAACAGATTTAAATAATTAAGTTCATTGTAACTAATGAGCTCTATGACAACCACAGAGAAGAAATAGGAGCACTGGAGCTAACAGCTACCTTGCTAGAGAATCAGTCAAGTTCACCAAACAATTTTTGTTTTCGTAACCAATATAAAAATATTCCTTCAAAGTTTGAAAAACTCTAATGCCTCCTAAATAACACAAATCATGATGCCTGGACTGACGTTCGGTGGTCACCTTGCCTGCTCGTATCTCCCGTCGGGAGGTTTGGGCTAGGATGTAATTATCCACATAATCTGAAGGAATATCCAAAAGATTTTGTACAAAACAAATTGTATGACCTTGTAAAGCTAAACAACAATAGCAATAACACAGTTCTCTAATGTTGAAATAGTTGGAAATAGAAGGCTGACACACTTGCCAAATGTGAGAAAACAAATACACACGTGAACATCACACTCTATCAGGAAGGAATGAAGAAACTAATAGTGAATTGTAAAAACGAGAAATGGACAAGCTCTCATTTGATTTACAAGAAATATGACACCTGCTATAAACTGTCCCGATAGGACAACTTCTAATTTTTCACATCAGAACCGTACACATCATAATGAGAAAACATATGTTGCGGAAGCTCAACATTGGGACCATTGAAATTTGCCCTTTCGGAGTACCACCTGAGAATGCCGACAATTTCTTCAAAATTGTATTCTTCATCAAGAGACCCAAAACAAGACACCGGCCACAAAACCCAAACATGAAATTCTTTTAATGAAATAAATTTTTGTGAAAGATTTTCTTACAATTTGTTCAACAGCTGGTAAAATCAATAATTTG